>NC_081161.1:32239477-32979477 GCF_012432095.1 Onychostoma macrolepis
TGCACACACACATATATATATATATATATATATATATATATAGAAACAGAATAATCTTAATGATTGAGTTAGGTATAATTGGCTCTTTACGACAGCATTCATGACTGCATATTTCCTTTGGAATATCGGTTTCTCTAGTGTAACACGCATGCATACAGCCTATCATTAAATGGCCTATTTACACAGTATTGCAGTGTCAAGCTCACATATAAAGCTGTCACAATGCGTCTCTTTATACACCTCAGTGTTGAGAGTGGATTCTAATTACTGAGGCAGTCTCATTGCCCACAGCCGTGCTTCCTCCTGTCAACTCCTATCTCCACCATGATTGTTCACCATAGCAACAAGCCACATGGGTTCCTCATGTGGGCCAGAGCTGGTGAGACCCAAAAATGCTGTTCTCCTGTTAACCATTACAATTGGCAACCGCTTCTCAGACCTCTCTGATTCATCATCAGAGCAGTGATGAAATGACACTGCCACCTACACCACTCACTTCAGGAGTCCTGTCAAGAAGTGGAGAGCAGTGAAAAGGGGGTGTTACTGCGGAGGTTTTGCAGACAAAAGACATCTAATCAGTGCCCAGGGAAGCAGATCGGCCAGGAAAATTGACCTTTGAAACAAGAGCTTCAGCCTTTAATTAGACCGACCCTTCATGTACTGTCAAGCTACGTGCTGGTGCAATGTGCTTACTAAAATCCCAAATGTCAGAAACGCTTTGTGCTTTGGCAAACAAACAGTGGGGAACATGTGTTTTTTTTTTTTAGTATTTTTAGAGTTGAGGCAAATTGGTCTGTGCAATTTATCTATTCTAAAAATGCATTATCATGCTTTGCAGAGATAATGGAAAGAGCACCTTAAAAATGTTCTGACATGAAATGTGAGATATCTCTACAGGAAGTCCTCATATCTTAAAAAGAATAGAATAGAATAGAATAGAATAGAATAGAATAGAATAGAAAACATTTTTGTCTCTACATTTAGTCCTTACTTCAGTCTGAATAATAAAATAAAATAAAATAAATTAAAATAATAAAAAAAGGGAGCAATACATAGAAAATGTGTGATGTCTCTATAGGAAGTCCTTATTTGAGTCTGAATAAAATAAAATAAAAGTCTCTGCAGGAAGTCCTCAAACATCAGCAGACCTGAGAGGTAGCAAAATCCTACAGACAAAGATGGTCTCATAAATTCCCTGAGCTGCTATATTTGTTTAAGTGCTGTTTAGACTACATTGTGGTTAATGTCAGATGACGCAGAACATGAATGGCTCCATTGGAGATCATCGGTGACTGAGAGCACTTTAAGCAACGCCCTCACTTCAAAGAGCAAGTCGCAGTGTACAAAATGAACTGATGTTGCCTGCGGTGCAGAAGAGATACACATAAACATCAATGAGAAATTAGGAAAAACTTAATAACAGGATGTTCTTGTTTTTTTTTCCAAAATGATGAGCACGTAATGACTGAACAAATTTTAATCTGTTTCTTATAAGACCATGTTTGACATGTCAGGCAGCTGCATAAATCGTCACATGATGATCTAGAACAGACAAGATTTGGGGTTATCAGGCAGTGATGGCTATCACCATGATGATCTGAAAAAACATGTAAAGAGTTTAAGCAGTATATGTAAAAAGATGGCTCAGATAAATTGGTATACCACTCCCTCTTGACATAATAATGGTGAAATATGAATGAATCAACACAGAAGCGTTTAAAGCTATTACCAGACTGCCAAACAAAGGCTTTCTGAAGAATAACAAATACATCTCCTCCAGTCTCATAGCATTTCCACGTCAGAGAAAGCAATGTAACACTGTAACAGCAGGCTCACCACCCACCCTTCACCGACTGCTGCTGCTGGGGCTAAAATATATGGTTAAGCTGAATCACACATTTGTCATTGTGTTATGCACTATTATGGGATGACTGTACGTTCAAGACCTGTGAAAATACATTCATATAGCTGCATAAATGACTTTACAAAGTTCTAAAATAAAATAAAAATGAATAAAAAAAAAAAAAAAAAAAAAATAAAATAAAATAAAATAAAAATAAATAAAATAAAATAAAATAAAATAAAATAAAATAAAATAAAATAAAATAAAATAAAAATGAAATAAAAATGAAATAAAAATGAAATGAAATAAAGAGAGAGGAAGTGACCCAGAATGCAATTATTGACTTTCAGTCCTCCACAGCCCTTGAGACTTCTGGCAGTCAATTGCTTCTGACTGCCAGCTGGCACCTGATTGAGAGCTAAAAATCAACCTTTTGAAATGGTGAATACACTTGATTTTTAAAACAACAAATCATTTCAGGACGCAAGAACAAAAAAAGGTAATAATGCTTGGGGCAATGGCTTTTGTACCAGAAATTTGATCTTAATTTATACTACAAGTTTCCACAGCTGGACCACTGGGTTTTTATGCCTCCTTTTTCTGCTTAGGAATTCATAGACTTGGATTATATTTAGATTCAGTCTTAAGCATGCAATTTTTGCTTAGAAATGTACTGAACAATTGATTGTAATCTGCTTTTATCTGCTGACAGTGATTCACCAAATTATCGCAGTGTCTGTCAGAAAGGTTGGTACGTTGCAAGTGATTTCTTAAACCTATGATTAAAGTTGCCAGGAAAAGCGAGTTCATGAATTTCAATAAGACAGAGATTGAGCGAGAAGCTAACCTCATGAAGTTCTGTCAAATACCCATCCTTCACTGTTTTTTTTTTTTTTCAAAGGGACTGTCTGTCAAAGTGACACCATGTATTTGTACATATTACAACAAACCATTTTTACAAAGAAAAAAGCCACTAATACTGTGTTAGTATCATCTATATTTTACATTTAAAAACATTTAGCATAAAACTTTGAAACATTACCTCAAATGCATTTGATCTATTTGCTATCATAACTTCAACTGAATTTATAGTTGGATATACTGTAATTAAACTGGATAGAAACACTGTCACCATGGGAGAAATGGATACTGTGATTCATAATCCCATTTTCCAAGAAACATTTTTTCTTTTTGAGAACATTTCCTATCAGCAGCTGTACATCTCCGTCACAGCAGCATGTGTCACCTTGAAAGTAATGAGCAGCAGAGTGTGCAGTGTTCAGCTACTGAATCAGATCTGTCCTAAGGTCAGCTATAGTGTATTATCATGCTGTACTTCTATGCAGTCTACAGTGTGACATGTCACTTTGATTTATAGCAGTCATGACCAATGAAAACATATTGCAGACTAATGCTCCTACATTATTCTCTACAGGCGTTTATGTAATTTGGTTTAAATATGAAAGATGACATTGTGATGATTTTGTAAATCTAGCCATATGTCTTGCAGGCGAACCAATAAGTGCGTGCCAAGCTCTTGTGCCAGCAGAGCACCCAACATTGAGATTGATATGAACAGAGATAGGCATAAATACATGAAAATGTATTTAAAATAGAAATATAAAATACTGCCTGCAAAAATGCATTTAAATACAAATACAGTATTTTGAAAATACATAAAATACATTTGAAAACTGGCCATCCAGCGAAGTACCTATATTAAGGCTTATTCACACCAAAAATGATAATTATAAAGACAACTTTATTAGCGAATCCTAAGCATGTGCTGCTGCAGTTATGTGATCTGTCACTGTAAATGCTTGAGCTCTATAACACAGGATTGATTTTGATTGGCTGTCAATGTTTTTATCATTCATCAGTAGTATAAAATTGCTCTGAAAGTGATTTGGACAATGTCATGTTTTTTGTTCCGTTATTGTTATAGTTGTGGTGTGGACTCTGCTATTTGTTTAGGTTTTAAAATTGTTTTTAGAACTCTTATCTGGTCCCACTTTATATTATGTTGCCTTAACTACTATGTACTTCAAAAAATAAGTACAATTTACTGATTGTGTTCATACTGTATTGCAAAACACTTCTGCTGCTATTGAGGTGGGATACGGGTAAGGTTAGGGACAGGTTTGGTGGTATGAGTAGGTTTAAGGGTGGATTAAGGTGTAAAGCTGATGATAAATGGGGCAATTTAGAATTGGTAACAAATTTCAATCTGGATAACTTTAGATCGGTCGTGGGCCCTGTGTCTCACCTGGTTGCCTGTTGATGGCAACACTGCCCAAAGTTGCCCGGCAACATTGTTAAAAAGTTGCCCCGTGTATCATCAGTCTAAGGGATGGGTCAACAATGTAATAATAAATGTAATTACAGAAATGAATTACAGATGTTATTACATGCAGGTATGTACAAGTTCATTGTATCAAATGATTCATTTAAATAGTAGTTAAGGCCACTTAATGTAAAGTGGGACCCTATATCTTTATCATTACCGTTATATATAGTTTATCTCGAGGTGCGCACACAATAAGCTGCCTTTCAGAATACTGAATTCATGAGTTCTTTTTCACAGCATATTGCACTTTTATTAACTCATCTCTCACTATATTACTCATGTTTTTAATCTCCCTAACAGGTCAATAAGTCCTGCCCACTAAAACCTGCACTGATATATTTGCATACAACTATATATAAACGATATAGAAAATGTTCAGTCATTCACACTTTATATATTCACCAACATATAGCTATATTGTCATATCACCCAGCCATAGCAAGCAGTAATGCTTAAAGTTTAATAAATATAACTGTCTAGGTAGTTGATAAAACCAAAATTTGACCAAAATAAAACTAAAAAATTATCAAGCCTGACTGGCTAGCTCTAATATCCAGTACTAGTGATAATTATTAAAACCATTATTTTCCCCTTGCTAGGAAATAGATAATTTTGATACCCAACATTTTTGTTGTGCAGAACCAGTTAATAAACTTTAAACATGGGGAAAACAGTTGTTGCTGCTGCGACAAGCATGCTTTATCACCTCATTTTGATATAATGCATAGAACTGCAATAACTATTTCAAGCATTTTGTATATTTTACAAAATATACAATTTTAGCATGTATTTGACAGAAAATCCAGAATTGTCAAGCTGATAAAGTAAATAGTGCTGTGAATATTTAAATGGTTGTCAATGAATGGGATATTTTACTCAAAATTAAATATCTTCAAAAGATTTTGGCTTTAATAAAATTTCCATGATTCTTTCCGACAGCAAAGCACTTGAATGTGACAAGCTCGTAATCACAACTTGAGAAGTGGGAAGTAGGAAATTTCCACACATGACGGCAGCATTATTCCTTATTTCCTTACAGGAATCATGAAAATTCACTCACCCAAATCTAGATGGACTTGTACAGCTGCAGCTCACATGAAAGTGGCATGTCTGAACTAGATGACACAGGAAATCAACTGCATAATAAAGAGGTTGACTGGCAAAAAAGTTTTTTATTTATTTTGAAAATACAAAAATACTAAGCTTAAATGTATTTAAATACAAAATACATTAGATTTTTTCCAAAGGTATTTAAATACAAAATAGTATTTTGTATTTCAAATATGTATTTTAAATACATTTATCAGAAATGCTGCCCATCCCTGGATATGAATGCTAAGAAACAGCTTTCTCCAGCTATTGGAAACCTTGCTCTTGACATGTGAAATAAGACTTATTAGTCCAACAGCCTCCTCCTTTAATAGCAGCCTATTTTTAATTACAAATGTACACAACTATTATTTACTTCACTGTGTTTAAGACAAAAATCGGATTTTACTATCATCAATTAACCTTTGCAACTTGCGTTATTTTATGTGGTTTGCTGTCACAAATGCAGAAAATAGTTTTGAGGAAATGTATCAGTGCAAAGACACTAAGTGTGATTTAAATTCCCATTTCAGGGTGTTGTTAACTTGGTTGTACTGCTGGGTAAATGTTACGGAGACGACGAGACGAGAGGCGTGCGGATCCATTCGCAAGGCTTTTATTCAGGGACATGGTCACAAAACAGGCAAGGTTCATGCAATGGCAAACAGGTACAACACAGGTAAGACAAAGAGTAATCCTAGGGCAAGCGTGGGTCTTCGATCGGTGAACAATATCCAACAGGGCAAGGCAGAGAGATAATCCAGGTACACGAGCAATAGTCCAAGCAAGGTGCAAACAGAGTCCGAACAGCAAGGCAAAGGGTTAATCCAGGAAACACGGGCAAGAATCAAAACATGAGAAAACAGGCAAGACAAGGTAAGACTATGACAACGAAGTGGGCTCCGTAGAGTAGCTATTGCTAGGAGAGTGATATACGCTATACAATACTCGGCAGTGAGGAAGAGGAAGTCCATGGTTTATGTAGCATGTCTGATGGGAATCAGCTGTGTAATCAGTGCATTATGCTGTGTGTGTGTCATCAGTGCAATGGATGATGGGAACTGCAGTACGGGGTGAAGTGCAACAGTTAGTGTAGTGCAAGATTCAATATGATGGAAGAGCGACCTCTTGTGGTGAATGGATGAGGATTCACAGATGACCTCCATAGCCGTGACAGGACAGGACGAGTGTTCAGGGACAGCCCTACTGGCTGCGACAGGACAGGACGAGGATTCGCGAACGGCCCCTATAGGCGCAGCAAAACAGACTGGAATTTCACAGCCCGCATCCTTGGGTGTGACAGACAAAGCTGAGAGGGTCGGGGAAGGACAATAGTTCATAACTGGCCTCCATGGCCGGTTCAGAGCAAGGCAGGAGTTCACAGACGGCCTCCATAGATGTGACAGGACAGGACGAGAGTTCATAATTGAGTACCACTGACACCTCTGGAGGTTCTGCAGCAGATGCCACCACCTCTGGAGGTTCTACAGCAATCTCATTAGAAAACAGGGAGAGTTCAGTGACAGTCTCTACAACCGCGACACGACAGGCTGAGAGTACATTGCTGGACGCCACCACCATACAAGGAGCTGAAGCGAGCACCGCCGCTTCGGAAGGTTCTGCAACATCTGCTGCCACCTCCGGAGGAGCTGCAGTGGGTGCCATCGCCTCAGGGAACACAGCAGCGAACGCCACTACCCCAGGAGGTTCTGCAGCGACAGCTGCCACCTCTGGAGACATCACAGTGGCCACCACCCTTTTGAGCAGTTCTGTGGTGGTGTACGTAGCCCAAACACAACATAAAGTGATCCCCATCATAGAAAGCGCTTCAGACAAGGGAATTAGTTCAGGAGCAGGAAGGTTAGAGTGAGTGGGTTTGGGGATGCCAGCTGCACGTGCTGTGGTGCATCCCTCACACTGGATACCAGACTAGGATACCGAGGGACTGACCTTGAATATCTGGGTGTGACAGACAGGACGTGACGAGACTCTGGGAGATCAGCTGAGATGTGATGAGACTCTGGACGAACAGCTGTGATGTGACTTGATTCATGACGACCAACTGTGACTTGACTTGATTCATGACGATCAACTGTGACTTGACTTAGCTCATGAAGATCAACTGTGACTTGACTAGGCTCATGAAGATCAACTGCAGCTTGATTTGACTCATGAAGATCAACTGTAGCTTGACTTGACTCATGAAGATTAACTGTGACTTGACTTAAATCATGACGATCAACTGTTACGGCCATTTTGTGATCGGGCTCTGCTGTTGCCACCATTTTGTGCTCGTGCTCTAGTGTGGCTGCCATTACATGAGTGAGTGCGGTGTCGCATTCCTCCGCAAGACCCACAGTGAACACTGAACCAACAGTCAATGAAGCTTAGTCCATAAAATCACTTAGAGATGAACGGGGACCTTCAAGGGTTAAATTGTGATTTGAGTGGCTGGTTAATGCCCTCACAAAAAAAAAAAAAAATCTATGAGCACACAGTCAGGCAAATCAGAATAATTAGCGATTTCTAAATACTCTTGAATATAGCTCTCGAGTGATCGAGTGTCCTGCTTGAGAGCTAACAGCAGTTTTGCTGTGTCCGTACCTGGCCAGAGTCCATTTGAAAAGCTGCTGGATCCTTTGTTGGCTGAGTTTTCTGTTACAGAGATGACGAGACGAGAGGTATTATTATTTTAAAAATAATAATTGAAAGCCTGAAACTTTGTTTCTCTGTCAAAATATTATTTTATTGTATTGTCCTTTGATGTTTTTATGTATCTTTTTGTCTTGATTCTAGATATATATATATATATATATGTGTGTGTGTATGTGTGTGTGTGTGTGTGTGTGAGAGTGTAATATTTATAAAGCAAATGGTGTTATATTCGAGTGTAACTGAGTTTGATGTAAGCAGCTTACAACAATATCATATAAAATTATTTTTTAGACTAAACATTCTATTTAACACTTTTCATTATTTTCTAAAATATATCACATTTTTCTTGTTTGCCATCTTGGATTTTTTCCCCACTTGTCACATTGCATTATGGACTTTTATATGAAATTAAAAATAAAATAAATGAATAAAACTGTTAATGCTATAAAATGAATAGAATTCATAGAAAACATTTTCATTCAAAACCTATCAACTTGTATTGTTTATTCATCAGACCTTAGAATTTCATAAAGAATCTAAAATGCCATAAATTGGTCCATCTGCACTAGCATTAAGACTCTATACGCTACAGTACATAACCAAACATATCCAACTACTGTATGTCTTCAGATACAGAAAAATGCTTGTGCATCCATATGCTGTCATGCCAGTCTTGATATTTGTGTGGGGTGGGGAGGGGAACAACAACAACCATGTTGTCTATGAATATTCCAACACCTGGCACAGACCTTTATCCCCTCAATTTAACCCCTCTGCACATAATTTTCAAACATATTTAGCCCATGAAATGGCTGCCGGTCCTCCACCATGTTTAACAGCTGCTGACATTGTGTGTTGAAGCTATCCTTTATCTTTCTGCTAACATAAACCGGTCTGGATGTAGAAAATGATGTGTGATAGATGACTCATCAGACCATATTACATTTTTCCATTGCCCAGGGGTCCAGGGTTTGTTCTTCTCACACCAGGTCATGCATCTGGTCTAATGCGAGCAGTTTCTAGCTTTGTGAAGCTCACAATGTTTTTGTTGGCCCTGAGATTATTTTAGAAGCCATATTTTTAGTGTTATTTCTCAGCTGTTTGTATCTCATGTCATGAATGCTGTTCATCTTTACCAGTTTGTTTGAGCTTGTTATGTAATAATCATCATTTCTGAGGCTGTTCCCATTGACACAATGCATAATTGTGTAACTACAGCACACACAACCTCGCCACCACATTATATGCTCTTGCTGCTAACTGCGATTCAGCTGATTTCCTGTTCAAATCATTGTGCATATGGTGTTTCCATTATTTATCCTATCAATTAAACAATAGATATGACAACAGATATTTGACCAAACCTAGACAGAATTAATTTGTTACTTTCTGACTCCTTTTGCAGGTTTAACATTAGGCTGATCAACTGACTGTCTTTGTGAGTGAGTTATGAATTATACATTCAAATTATTTGTTTAAAAACACTGATTCATTCAAGAGATAAACAAGTGACTGTCTTTATGAATTAAGTCATTGAATCACTCAACCGATTCATTCCAAAAACACTGATTCATTTGGCAACAAAACATCCCTAATGTGTGTTGCAACCGTCCTGCTGTGACTGTTTTTGTGGGTGGAGCAAAAGTAAGTGGTAATATTGTGTCTAAAATTTAAGTTAATTAATTTATTCATTACATTTATACAGCTCTTTTCTAGGCACTCAAAGCGCTTTACATTGTGAGGGGGTATCTCTTCATCCACCACCAGTGTGTAGCAATTTGGTCTTCCATCAAACACAGTCAAACCTCTACAAATGATCCAGAATGCGGCGGCACGACTGGTCTTCAAGGAACCCAAAAGAGCCCATGTTACACCTCTCTTTATCTCATTGCATTGGCTACCAATCGCAGCTCGCATCAAGTTCAAGACACTGATGCTTGCTTATAGAACAACCACAGGCTCAGCACCCGCCTACATGCACTCACTATTAAGAATCTACATCCCCTCCAGAAGTCTGAGATCTGCTAGTGAGCGACGCCTCATGGTACCATCACAAAGAGGCTCAAAATCACTCTCCAGAACATTCTCGGTCACCATTCCTGGCTGGTGGAATGATCTTCCCACCCATATTCGGAGTGCTGGATCCCTGTCAATCTTCAAGCAACAGCTGGAAACTCATCTCTTTCGACACTACTTGACTTCACCCTACACATAAAAAAAAAAAAAGTCTTTCTCCTTATTTATTCCTTCCCTTGCTAGCTTGTACTTATTTAAACAATGCCTGAGACTTGGTGTTACAAGCACTTCGTTTGTCGGATTGCCTCTTCAAGATGAATCGCTTTATGTATTCCCCAAATTGTAAGTTGCTTTGGATAAAAGCGTCTGCAAAATGACTAAATGTAAATGTAAATGTAGCATCCACCTGGATGATGCGACGGCAGCCATAGTGTGCCCGTACGCCCACCACACACCAGCTTATTGGTAAGTATAAAAATATATGCGCTGGCTGACTGAATTCTCTCATCAGAAACAACAAAGTGAAGATGTATGAATGTAAGTAAGATATTAATTTCACAGAGTAAACAGCTTTAGGCTTTCCTGTAGCTCAAATAGTAGAGCATGGCGCTAGCAACGCCAAGATCGTGGGTTCGATTCCCAGGGAAAGCAAGAGCTGATCAAATGTAAAAAGTGTAACTTGAATGCAATGTTAGTCGCTTTGGATAAAAGCGTCTGCTAAATGCATAAATGTAAATGTAAATCTTTAGAGATTATTATGGGAGTTCCCTATCTGTCGGTCACTACGAGTTATGTCGTGACGACATAGGGGATTTACTTGGGAGCCCCAATCATCTCTGATTTTAAGAGAAATGCCAATGAATATTGGCTAGTGGATTTTGCATACCTGCGCCGCTCCCCGTGCACATGGGTATAAATAGGCGGAAGGTGCATCCACTCATTAGCTTTTTGCTTCGGAGCCGAGTGGATGAGAAGAGTGCTGATCTACACAAAAGCCTTTCATCTTTTATTTGTTCCCTCTCAGCAGTCCCTCTCAGCAGCGATTCCCCTGGGCACTTCAACTGAAAGAGCAAATTCTAAAAGAGCAAATTCTAAAAGATTCTTCAAATTCTTGAAGAAATTCTTCAGTGTCTGGGCCTCCAGCATGCTGAAGATGCGTTCGTGGATGAATCATGCGCCTGTTGAGCATGACGTCGCTGCAATCTCGCCTTTCTTTTCTGAAAAGATTGGCACCCTCTGCCGCCACCCGTCCCGATCTCTCTAGCTCGAGCAGAGGATCGCCGGCTGGCGCTCTGGGAGATCTGAGGGTCACAGTAAGAGCTTCTCCACCGGGTACGTCCCCACGGACCTCTTACTCCTCACGCAGCGAATGTCCCGTCCGGCTCCCGGGTGAAGATACTCAGCCAGTTGGGGCTTCGGGTCAACTGGGAAAAGAGCAAGCTCTCCCCTGTGCAGAGAATCTCTTTTCTTGGTGTGGAGTTAGACTCGGTGAGTCAGTGCTGAACTGCCTGAGTTCCTTCAGAGGCAGAACTGTGGTTCCGCTGAAACAGTTTCAGAGGCTCCTGGAGCATATGGCATCCGCAGCCGCAGGCACGCAGCTCGGATTGCTTCATATGAGACCACTTCAGCACTGGTTGCACTCTCGAGTCCCGAGGTGGGCATGGCGTCGCGGTACACTTCATGTGAACATCACACAGGAGTGTCGCCGCTCCTTCAGCCCCTGGACGGACCTTGCCTTTCTACGGGCCAGGGTGCCCCTAGAACAAGTGTCCCGGCATGTCGTTGTCACGACGGATGCCTCCAGTACGGGTTGAGACGCTACATGCAACAGGCAGGCAGCCTCGGGGCCCTGGACAGGGCCTCGACTGCTTTGGCACATCAACTGCCTAGAGTTGTTGGCAGTGCATCTGGCCCTGCGGCAGTTCCGGCCACTGCTGCTCGGCAAGCACGTGTTGGTCCGTACGGACAACACTGCGACTGTCTCGTACATCAACCGGTTGGGAGGTGTACGATCACGTCGCATGTCACAGCTCGCCCGCCATCTCCTCCTCTGGAGTCAGACGCGGCTCAAGTCGCTGCGTGCTGTCCATATTCCGGGGGAGCTCAATCGGGCAGCCAACGCGCTCTCACAACAGCTCACGTTCCCCGGAGAATGGCGACTCCATCCTGAGTCGATCCGGCTGATCTGGAGTCGATTCGGGGAAGCTCAGGTAGACCTGTTTGCTTCCCGCGAGTCCCCCTACTGCCAGCTGTATTACTCCCTGACCGAGGGCCCCCTCGGCACGGATGCACTGGCACACAGCTGGCCTCGGGCTCTACGCAAGTATGCGTTTCCCCCAGTGAGCCTGCTTGCACAGACACTGTGCAAGGTCAGGGAAGACGAGGAGCAGGTCCTGCTGGTCGCGCCGTACTGGCCCACCCGGACCTGGTTTCCCGAACTCATACTCCTTGCGACAGCTCTTCCCTGGCGCATTCCTCTGAGGAAGGACCTCCTTTTTCAGGGGCTTGGCACCATATGGCACCCGTGTCCAGATCTGTGGAACCTCTACGTGTGGCTCCTGGACGGGACACGGCAGATTTGAGCGGTCTCCCACGGACTGTGGTAGAGACCATCACTCAGGCTAGAGCTCCTTCAACAAGGCAAGCCTATGCACTGAAGTGAAGTCTGTTCGCGAACTGGTGTTCTTCTCGCCGAGAAGACCCCCGAAGATGCATGATTGGAGTAGTGCTTTCTTTTCTGCAAGAAAGGTTGGAGCGTAGGCTGTCACCCTCCAGGTATGCAAAATCCACTAGCCAATATTCATTGGCGTTTTCTCTTAAAATCAGAGATGATTGGGGCTCCCAAGTAAATCCCCTATGTCGTCATGACATAACGTCTCCGTTCCCTCCATCAGGGAACGAGGGTTACATACGTAACCGAGACGTTTTTGAGAGTGCTTGAACTCGCTGGACTGAAGTGAAAATGTTATTTGATAATGTAAACGTTCTTTGCTCTCTTTTTGTACAATGAAAGTGTTATAGGCTAAATAGTAACTTACAATGTTTTTATTAAATTCACATTAAATACAAAGTCAGTCGTATTATTTTATAATATGACACCTATATCTGGTACTTAAGTAAAGATGGATTTTTATGCAAAGTTAATAGATTACACTAGGCTACTTTGCTCATCGCCCATTATAGATCAACATAATCTATAAAGGTTCAAAATGCATTTACTTGCACATATTTGAGAAGCGAGATATTTCATGATATATTTTAGGAAAGAAACAATAGACACCATTACAAAATTTGTAATGGTTTTACTGGTTATAATGGGACTTGTATTGGTTTTACTGGAAACTGTAATGGACCCTGTTGGTCTTTACTGGTAATTGGTTGCCTTCTATTGGTGGCTTGTTAAAACCAATAATTCCTAATGGAATATGTCCCAAAACACAATACAGAAAAACATTTTTTAATGGTTTTAATGGTTAAAAGTTGATTATTTGTAATGTCTGTATTGGTATTTGTAGTGGAAGCAATTAAAATTTTCTGTGACGGTTTTATTTAATTTATTTTTTCACAAGGGACATAAGCCTATATCAGTTATGCATTGGTATTGGCTGCTGTGTGTCAAGCATGAGAGCCCCCCCGCCCGCCCCCATTTCACTCATGCCCCTTCAAAAATAATGAGTGCATGAGGCCCGACACTACAATACAAAATTATTTTTAAAATAAATCAAACATGATGAAACATTAATTTTAGTTGAAATTGTTATAGATTACTTCTAGAGATTGCAGTGATACATGACATAGTGAAAAATTACTGAATAAATAACACTTAAAGTAGGTTAAGATGAACTTTAAAATTGTTTAAAAAAAAAAAACTTTATACATAATATTCCCTTTTAATTTTAAATTTGACTGAAATGCGTTGTTAAAGCTCTGCGAATGTCTTGACCGCTGACATGATCATGGATTGCCAGCTCTTCATCATCCCTTTCCCTGTCCACTTCATCCTCCAAATTTTCCTGTAAGTCAGACTCTGGGTTCTTATGAAGTTGTGGTGTGAACAAGAAAGGGTCTGAGATCACTTAAGTCATGTAGAGGGCCAAGAAAAGAACGGAGTTCTCTTTTGAGTTCACTATATTGTGAACACCAAAAAGGCTGAGGTCACTTTTGGCTGGTTTGCTTTCTGGTTCACAAGTGAACTGGGTTTGGCTCCTTTAAAACGAACAATATGTGAAAACACCCTTTGGGTGCACTGATCATACTGTACTGTATGACATTAGAAGACTCATTGGCAGTGAAATCTTTAAATCTGTGTTTATTTATATTGTACATAAATTAGTTTTTTGACAGACAACCCAGAAATCAAACAGCCCACCAGGAAATTCAAGTGCTCCTTATTTACCGTCCATTATAGGGCTAAGGGAATTACATGCGATTTATAAGAGCTTCACCATATGGTGATATCTAGTGACTGATGTTAACAGTTACACAACCAATAAGCAGAGAGATGAAGCGCATCAGTCACTAAGGATAACGTCAAACCACATCATGCTGTACAACAATATACCTCAGAAAAAAAGTGTTGCCATGGAATACATATTTACACATCCACCCCCCTTCAATTTCTAAGACTAATGCATCATCAACAGAGAGAGAAGAGAATGTGTGTGTAAGTACTGTACATGTTCTCTATGCAGATATGCAGTCTTTATCATTAGTTTTACTGCTACTGTACATCTACAAAGCTAAGCTCCAAAACATGACTGATTCACCAGCATTTTGATAAGAATCAACTCATTAATTGAATGACAAATCATTTTCTTGAAAAGTATTTAAATTACATTCAAAAGACTAATGGCCTTGGCCATTGTGACTCAATAAAAATAAACTTCAAAAATGTACAAGGTCAGATAAACATATGCAGCAGTATTCTTAAATTCAAATATAGCCTTATATTCACTTTTTAAAAGACCACCTACATATGCTTATATAAGGGTGAAATTTGGAACAACATCAGGGGGAGTAAATGATGACAGAAGGATTTTTTTTTTCTATCTCTTTAATTCTTCTTGTGTGTGTTTGTATGTCTGTGTTCACACCAGCAGTATGGCTAGAAGGCACCGGCAACTTCTGGAATGTGGAAACACGCCAGGTGATCACCCAGGTGTCATGTTATCTGGAGTGCATGCAGCCTGACTTCCCCAGAACCTGACATTCCACACACTACACGCCACCACAGCACACACCACATAACTTTGTTAAATTACATAAATTTTAATTAAAACTTTTTACAATTATTATTTAGCACGAACAGTCTAAGAAAAGTTAGGTAAGGTGACTTACTATTGAGCACAACGCTGACCGAGCAAATTTGAGAGCTCATTATCTGTCATACCTTGAACCTGCTACACATGTTCCAACACTCTAGATGACCACCAAAGTCCACTTCTTTAATATGGGCACCTTATAAGTTTGTTTTCTTGAAAATTCATTCAGATGAATTGTGAAACAGCTACTGGCAAGCTAGAGGTGACAGATTAAAGAGACTGAGCTCTTAAATACTAACGTCAATAACCTTTCATATAAATAGGAAGACTGATGAGAAGGATATTTTAACGTGAGCCACAAGACTTAAGTGAGCAATTTTGCGAAACTAAATGTATGGCTCTCTCCTTTGAAAGAATAGAAGATGCAATAATCCTTTCAGTCTCTCATTTGCTGATTGTTTACCTGGCTTTTTCTCCTGCAGCAAAATGATTCAGCAGCTAGCAAGCTTGAATAGCTAAAAAAAAAAAAATAGCTAAATGTTTTTCATCCAATAAAAGCTTTTAAAATGTGCCTTGTTTTACTCAAGGTTTATCTGAAGGAATGTCTAATGGAGTCTAAAGGAAATTAAATCCTCAAATTAAATGGAGTGCTAGAGAAAATATGAGAAAGCACTTTCACCTCGTTCTGAATAACTCAGAGATGGCTATTTTGGTAAATTGACAGAGCCATGTTACATCTCAACTGCTCAACACAATCATTTAAGTCTGACCATACTGCATTCACAGCTACAGCTAGTGAAATCATGAGGTATGAAAAATCAACTAAACAATAATACACAAAAAAGCAATAAGACACATGAAGTGATTTTATCATCATTTTTTTGGAGGTTGTAAACCAAAATCCAAAGCCAAAACATGGCAAAATGACTGTAAAACAACTTCAACTGGCTTATTGTGCATTTCTCATTAACAAAAATTCTACTGCCAAGTATAGAGTTCATTATGTAACTATATGAGTTTTACAGTAATCAAGAAACATTGTAACTTATAGCATTACTATAGAATTTAACTGATGTGAGGTTACAGATATTGGCTCTGTTCCTAGAGTGAGCTGTCTTGCTGCTATGAAGTTATTGTCTTAAGGTGCCAACTCTGTGATAGTCTAACAAGCACAAAATGCACACACAAATATTAGGTAAAAATGGCATAATCCTGCTTACTGTACTTTTTTAAACAGCGTTTATGTTAGGAATGTGACTTAAAATGCTGTCTATATAGGCAGCTCACTAGATGATTTCAGATCCAATGTCTATTGACTACAGCATTGATTTTGGCTCTTTTTTAAATAATTAATTTTCTAACGCTAATGCTTATAATGTCAACCGAATGCCTTTTTATTTTAAAAAGCTCCTGGGTTTAAATAATTTACGCCCACACGATTGACTACCCTTCATCACAAAATTAATTAGGGCCCTCAGGTTTCATGGGCAGAAAGGCTCGGAGATGAACTGAAAGAATAAAAAATAAATAAACAATTACCAGTACTCAGCATGTCTTCAGCCTGTTTTGGCTTAATTACCATCTATCTATTTTTTGCACCATCTTACAGTTAATGTGTGGATGAGTAACTGGCCGTAATTAAATCAAAACCAGAGTATTTATAATTAAGTGGCATTTCAGAAGCATTCAGACAATTAGAACTGATTTTGAAGAGGCAGAGAGCAGTAGACTAGGTACAGGAGAAACGCGCCTCGTGTTTTATGTGTTATGGACGTTGGGAGATCTTCTATCTCTCCCTCTCTGCTGCTTTAACCAATTCTGTTTTAACATATTCCAGCCTGCGATTGCATTTCCCTGATGAACTCCACATCTCTGACTCTGAGACAGTAATTAGAGCAGTACAGCAGTTTCTGTTCTGTGCCCCTCATCTGTTCTTTAAGGAGAAAGGGCTTATGCTCGCAGTATATGTTGCTTTAATGTGTTTTCCACAAGATACACTTTATTTATTTCAGTAAAATGGATCGTATAGATGAGGTATAATTCAATTTAACAGAATACATTTTGTCTCTTGCTAATTTACTCAATTTGATAAGTAGATTTATAAGCTAGGACATATGGAAAATATTAAAGTACCGTTTAGAAGTTTGGGGTTAGTAATATGTTGTTGAAATAAGCCTCTTATTGCTCACCAAGGCTGCATGACTTTTCCCTCAATAAATTCCTAATACTTATTAATAGTTAGTAATGTAGTTGTTAAATTTAGGTATTGAGTAGGATTAGGGATGTAGAATAAGATCATGTAGAATAAGGCATTAATATGCACTTAATTTGTACTAATAAATGGCTAATATTCTAGTAATATGCACGCTAATAAGCAACTAGTTAAGAGACCCTAAAATAAAGTGTTACCCTGCATTTTTTCCCCCAAAATACAGTAAAAACAGTAATATTCTGAAATATTATTACAATTTAAAATAACTATTTTAAATTGCTTTTAATTAGTGCGGTCAAACGATTAATCGCATCCAAAGTAAAAGTTTTTATTTACATAATATATCTGTGTATGTATATTTATTATGTAGGGTAAACGTACCTATTAAGCTCACCAAAATCTACATTGAGACATTTTTAGTGCACAAGATATTGGTTTCAGTACAAAAAGTTGTGTTAAAATAAAATATTAATCTCTCACACAAAAATATTTTATTTTATTTTAAATGACAAAAGCATTTCAATTAAGATATACATCATTAAATTAAAAAAGTCTGGCTGTGCTTAATGGGTACATTTTTGTACCCTTTAAGCACACCGTTCATTAAGCTCACATCATGTTTTATTAAAAAAAAATCTTGTTTATTTTAAGGAAAATTATATATATATATATATATATATATATATATATATATATATATATATATATATATATATATATATATATATATATATATATATATATATGATATGATAAAAGATATAAATATGATATATTTTGAAGAATAATTGTAGAAATATATATATTTTGAAGGTACAAAGTCAAGCACAAAAAAACAACACTAAAATCAAGCAACAAGGCATTCGATTTGATCAATAATATATTCACAATGAAGTGTCATCTAAGCACATTGCAACATCTAGGCTAGTCCACGTTCATCTAAGTAACACATTCAAAAATCAGATAAAACAAACCAATAAAACATTTTCTTCATGGGGATGAACACAGAAACTAGCCTCATTATGAAACCTCTTTTTAAATGGATGTCAACTTATCTATAGTCTCTTAAGGCTGGAATACACTGGAATGCCCCGATTTTCCTCAGATTTACAGTCTGGAGAAGTTGATGCTAGTTCCCAAAGATCAGAACCAGTCTGCAGATTTGAGTCGACAGAATCCTCAAGAAAATCGAAAGTGACAACCATCAGTTAATATTTAAAGTCTGTTTATGACGTATTTACAGACGTTCAGTGTGGAAGAGCTTAAAGAGAGCACACTGAGCTTAATTGGAGCAGTAACAATTTTTAATAAATTTCATGTAATATTTATTAAAATGACAGGATTTTGCTAAATAAATAGTCTAGGTCATATGTTAAGTTCATACATATTTTAATATGAACAACTATTATTAACAAAATATATGAAATTATACTTTTTCTTATTGATGTCACACTGAAGCTGTGTGATTTTCATAGTAGTGTACCCTTTAAGCTCACCTTAAAATAATATGAAATCTTTCAAAATTACAGCAGTGCAAAACCACAGACCAGCAATAAACTGTCAATTTATAATATTATGGATGTAAAAGTACTGAAGTAATATGTTAGCGTAGCACACAATCTTATACAGCTATAAAACTATCTTTTGGATTTAATGTAATTATTTCCCACATCCAAGTTCCAGGTTATAATATGCAAAAGTCTGACCATTAATCTCTTAATTTTACAATAAGTAGTGAAACTTACCCAAAATAAAGGCTTAAACATCTAAAAAAACGCATTTAAGGGGCTCCTCTTTTGGTGAAAGTTTTATATATATTAGTTCACATGTATATATTTATATTCATATAATTTATATTATATATAAATATATTTTATATATACACACACATGGATGGGTGTGTATTTATATATACACATTATAAATGAAGAGTTAATTTGCAAAAACCGATAACTCTGTAATATTAATCAAACTGCAGTTGGGTTGTTTTGATTAAGTAATAATAACTTAAATACAGGTAATTTACAAAATTAAAGTTCATTGAAAGTATTTTTTTTTTTTTTTACATATTAAAAGTTTGTTTTCTAGCAAAAGCAGATAACTCCAACAGTTGTTTTTTTTTAACTCCACATTTCATGTTTTACAGTTTTAAAAAATACTCGTTTAATCTTTGTAATCTCCTCAGATGACAATGTAGATGCCTGACAAAGGTTGTTGTTGTTGTGATCATAAACTGTATGGATGTGATTACACACCAGTGTTTCCCATACATTAATTTATTTGTGGCAGCCTGCCACAAATAGATTTTTTCAAAAAGCTTTGACTTCGTACAGAACAGAATGTAGAAATTGAAGAACATTTATTTAAAATATAATTGTTTTGTATTAATCTTTGCTGTCACTTTTTATCAATTGATTATAATATAAATATTTTAATTTCTTTGAAAAAAAACACAAAAAAAAACACTTTTGGACAGTAGTGTATATCAGTTATATGATTTTGAGATATACAGTTTTAAAAAGTTACAGAACCTGCTCGAACCTGGTGCAAAATATTTTCTTTCTAGTTTTTATATAATCTTTCAAAAAAATGCAATAATAAAAAGTACCTAAAATCATAAAACAAATGCATAAAGTTTAAATCTGAATGGCAAGCTAGTAATAAAAACCCAACCATGACTATTGTTACCATCATAAGATCATTAGCAAAGGCTTGAACTGGTTCCATGAGAAAAAGAACTAGAGCACCTTCAGTAGAGGAGTAGAGGAGAGGTTTACTGTAGATTCAGTCACAGGTGAATGGTTACCACAGAAACAGGTCCTAAATGATTCATAAGGCTGAGTTTATGTCAGGGGTCACAGCTCCAGGGGTCAGACCTGAAGGACACCACTTATGTACTGTATGAGACAAAACAACAGATTTGCACCCACACATACATATGCAGCCATGTGCTCTTCTTGCAGTAGATCAGTGGTGCATTGTGAGCCAAATCAACAGAAAGCCTTTTAAATCTGTTCCCCTGTGCCACACTAAGGTATCTAAGCTCCAAAACGTCGATAGGAGGCGAGTCCGCTTATTTACTTAGCCTCACATAAATTGCTTTGTTTAGACGTCTGTCTGCAGAGGTTGACCGGCGTGGACATCCTCTAATTAACCTGATGAACGATGAAGACCAAAATAAAAAAAAATAAAAAAAAAGTACCATTGTGTTGTCCAGGGATTTCAACCACAAGTAACATTTTCTATCATATTCTCAACAGATGTTTTTTTTTTGGATTGTGATGATAACCTCAGCAGGTACCAATAACAAATCACTATCAATATGATTGCAGTACCATCAGTGCAACCCATTTAATGGTTTAGTGGGCCATGGGCTACTAAACCGCCAACCAGGTGGTCATAAAACGGCTAGTTAACATTACTTTCTCAGCCCTTGTTAGTGGATGCCAGTACTACACTGTGTTGAAGAAAAAAAAAACATGTTTGCCTATTGTCAGGTATACAAAGGAATAAAATATATATACCTTAGAATATATATTTTATACAAAGGTAGAAGACATATTTGTTCCAGAATTAGTTCCTAGAGCCAAACACCCATGAGCAAAGATGGAAGCCTCCATCCAGGTCACATACTCATAGTTTTCATGCACAAGCTGCCCAACTGCCACAGAGATGAATGAAAATGTTAACGGATAGTTCTCTCTGCAGGTAATACAGACCTTCTCTGTGGTGAGAAAATTGAGATGTCATCCAATGGAGACCTCTTTCCCCCAGTCTGAAATACAAAATTAATCCCACAAATCAAGCATCTGCCTTAGAGAGAGTGTGTCTTTATATAAATGTCTTACAATGGTTCCACTTATCTGTCAGAAGAACACAGTAGATGTTCTGTGTAATTCACAGAGTGATTCAACTCCTATTGGAATTCAGTCCATGAGCTGCAGTGAATGATGTGAAAAGTGTGTGCCTCCCAAAGATTTTTCACCATCGCAGTTCTCATAATTTACACTATACTAAGATGTGTGAAATAAGGTATGAAAAACATATATAACCTTGTTTTCATTAGATAACTGAGCCTTCGCTAAGCCCCGACTTAACAACTGTTGCCATCTGAAATTTTCTCAAACAAGCTTCTTTCTAACGTAACTAAGTCCATGGAGGAACTGTGTGTTTATTAATCAATTCTATGGAAATGATCTATAATTATGGTAAAATAGTGTGCCTGGGTCACTTATAGTAGTGGCAAAAGGCACCCTGTGAGGATATAAGCAATATTTTGTTCCTCTTTTCCTCATTTGTGACCCTGGACCACAAAAAGTTGCTGGGGTATATGTAGCAATAGCCAAAAATACATTGTATGGGTCAAAATGATCCATTTTTATTTTATATTTAAATCATTAGGATATTAAGTAAAGATCATGTTTCATGAAGATATTTTGTAAATTTCTTACCATAAATATATCAAAACTTCATTTTTGATTAGTAATATGCATTGCTAAGAACTTCATTTAGACAACTTTAAAGGCGTTTTTCTCAATATTTTGATTTTTTTTGCACCCTCAGATACCAGATTTTCAAATAGTTGTATCTCGGGCCAAATACTGTCCGATCCTAACAAACCATACATCAATGGAAAGCTTATTTATTCAGCTTTCATATGATGTATACATCTCAATTTCGAAAAATTGACACTTAAAGACTGGTTTTGTGGTTCAGGGTCACATTTCATGTCATTGTTAACTAAAAACTATTAAAAATTGTTCACTGAAATTATGCAGAAATAAAATATAAACATTAGATGAAAAACGAAAAATATTAGAGAAAAAAAAATTAGAAATGCCAAAGCAAGTTTAATACTAAAAGTATTAAAACTAATAAAAATAAATCCAAATAGAATAAAAAACAAAATTATTAAAATCAACATTAAACTGAAAATATAAAAATCAAAGCAATCAAAAAAATATTAATAAATAGTATAAAATAATACTTTAAAAAAAACAAAAAAAAACTTCTCTTTCCCAAAGGACCAAAAACAAAATTATGCTTTACGATTCACAGTGAATTCATATTAACAATTTTTTAATGAATTGATTCACATCATGTACTGCCAATACTTATTGAAATGTTTAAAGTACTATAAAAAAAAAATCAGTCCTCTTACACTACATTATCAGTAGAAATCAAATTACATTTCTCCTTTCAATTGACTGTGATACATTTAGCTTTTGCCTCAATTCTAATTTGCAGTCTCTGCAGTTTTTAATCAGGTTTCATTTTAATTTAACAATTTGTATGAAAAAATACAGATAAATATGCAATGCAAATCTCACAATTAATTTCAGTTCAATTAAGAATAATATCCGGTCAATCTTTACCCCTATATGAGCACTGAAAATCACACTGGCTGTATGTGAAAATCACATACTCTCTGAGTATATACTTCTTTTAAATAAGTATTTATTTCATGGCCATTAAAAAAGTATGTTTTACATAGTAGGAATGTGTGTATGAATGAACTACATTTGTCTTGTGACTCACTGCCATTCACAACTTCTCTCTGCCTACCGTTTCACAAATACAATGAATTCAAACTTTCTACTCTTTTCACATATTGTTTTTTGCCTACTGTGTTTGTATATTTGGATGCAGGCAGTGTTTCATTCCTCTGGGATGTTCAGTGAAACTAGTCGAGAGTTAGCAACAGTAACCAAACAGGCTGAGCTTAGCTAAGGGTCAATTGAGTGCATTGATTGTATGCTCCTTTGAGTATTGTGGAAAGAAAAAAAAAAAAAGCAGGAATGAATTATCATCAGGTCTGTCTAATGGCCATTGTGAGACACCTTATCTGCCTCTTAATGAGATCACTTGACATTTATTTGGATAATTGGAGCAGACTCTCCCCTATTTGACAGAAATATGAAAATGCTTAACTACTTCCATTGAAGTTCGCCTGTGCTGAAAACTATCTGCACCAAACACCTTGGCTCTTTCAGCTGTGCTAATGGGGACACCGGCTTGTTGATTAGACCGTCTGAGAGCAGCTCCAGACCTGATGAGGACGGCTGTCAATTGTAATGCCGGCATGAGCTGTGCACGTATGAATCTGTAATCAGCGCCGGTTCCATTAAGTCCCAAACTAGCTCAAGGCATCATTCTGGAGCTGATCTAACTGCAGGTAGAGGCTGAATTAAATGGGTGAGGGAAATGTTCTTACTGCAGTGCTAGTTAAAAGGATCAGTTGAACAAAACATTGTGGTGCTTTGTCTCCATCACGCCCGGCTCTGTATTCACTGCACATCATAGATAGAACTATGATCTGGGATGTACTCCAGCCTGATGTGCTGGCAGATATTGTCTCTTTTATCCATTCATCAGAGATGGTACTCAGCAATGGATAGTATTCCCTTTGTTTGGAAGAGAGGCACCAGCTGTTCTCTGAAGCGCTGTCTTTGCCATAGGAACACTTCCTCCATTTACCTCCGTGCCCTATCACCCACATGCATCCCCCAACACTGAACTAGCCAAAAGGGTCTCCGAGGAGAGAGACGGAGGGACAGATGCTGCACCCGGAATGTATACCCCTTTCAGGTATGCAATATAATCACAATCCCAGATGTACTACACCTGCCATTAGCATTGTCCTTTGACCTTATATGTACTGATAATAACAGTACGTTATGCTGAATCTATTAATCAGGTGAAGATTTTTAAAGTACAATTTACCATAAGTCTCAAATGATCAGTATCTTCAGTGTGCAGATTATTACAGAAATATACTTTAGTTGAATAAATCATATACAGATAGACAGATACATACACTGAACAAAATTATAAATGCAACACTTTTGCTTTTGCCCCATTTTTCATGAGCTGAACTCAAAGATCTAAGACTTTTTCAATGCACACAAAAGGCCTATTTCTCTCAAATATTGTTCACAAATCTGTCTAAATCTGTGTTAGTGAGCACTTCTCCTTTGCCGAGATCACAGGTGTGGCATATCAAGATGCTGATTAGACAGCATGATTATTGCACAGGTGTGCCTTAGGCTGGCCACAATAGGGGTAGTCGGGCTTGTAACCTGAAGGTTGCCGGTTCGATTCTCGCGCTGGCAGGAATTGTGAATGTGAATGAACAGCACTCTCTCCACCTTCGATACCATGACTAAGGTGCCCTTGAGCAAGGCACTGAACCCCTAATTGCTCCCCGGGCGCTGGTGCAATAGCTGCCCACTGCTCCGGGTGTGTGTTCACTGTGTGCGTGTGTGCATTTGTTCACTACTCACTGCTGTGTGTGTGCACTTGGATGGGTTAAATGCAGAGCACAATTTCGAGTATGGGTCACCATACTTGACAATATGTCACGACTTAACTTAACTTAATAAAAGGCCACTCTAAAATGTGCAGTTTTATCACACAGCACAATGCCACAGATGTCGCAAGTTTTGAGGGAGCGTGCAATTGGCATGCTGACTGCAGGAATGTCCACCAGAGCTGTTGCCCGTGAATTGAATGTTCATTTCTCTACCATAAGCCGTCTCCAAAGGCGTTTCAGAGAATTTGGCAGTACATCCAACCGGCCTCACAACCGCAGACCACGTGTAACCACACCAGCCCAGGACCTCCACATCCAGCATCTTCACCTCCAAGATCATCTGAGACCAGCCATCCGGACAGCTGCTGCAACAATCGGTTTGCATAACCAAAGAATTTCTGCACAAACTGTCAGAATCCGTCTCAGGGAAGCTCATCTGCATACTCGTCGTCCTCATCGGGGTCTCGACCTGACTGCAGTCGTCGTTACTGACTTGAGTGGGCAAATGCTCACATTCGATGGCGTCTGGCACTTTGGAGAGGTGTTCTCTTCACGGATGAATTCCGGTTTTCACTGTACAGGGCAGATGGCAGACAGCGTGTATGGCGTCGTGTGGGTGAGCGGTTTGCTGATGTCAGCGTTGTGGATCGAGTGGCCCATGGTGGCGGCGGGGTTATGGTATGGGGAGGCATATGTTATGGTCAAAGAACACAGGTGCATTTTATTGATGGCATTTTGAATGCACAGAGATACCGTGAAGAGATCCTGAGGCCCATTGTTGTGCCATTCATCCACGACCATCACCTCATGTTGCAGCATGATAATACACGACCCCATGTTGCAAGGATCTGTACACAATTCCTGGAAGCTGGAAACATCCCAGTTCTTGCATGGCCAGCATACTCACCGGACATGTCACCCATTGAGCATGTTTGGGATGCTCTGGATCGGCGTATATGACAGCGTGTTCCAGTTCCTGCCAATATCCAGCAACTTCGCACAGCCATTGAAGAGGAGGACCAACATTCCACAGGCCACAATCAACAACCTGATCAACTCTATGCGAAGGAGATGTGTTGTACTGCGTGAGGCAAATGGTGGTCACACCAGATACTGACTGGTTTTCAGACCCCCCCAATACAGTAAAACTGCACATTTTAGAGTGGCCTTTTATTGTGGCCAGCCTAAGGCACACCTGTGCAATAATCATGCCGTCTACTCAGCATCTTGATATGCCACACCTGTGAGATGGATGGAGTATCCAGTATGAGAAGTGCTCACTAACACAGATTTAGACAAATTTGTGAACAATATTTGAGAGAAATAGGCCTTTTGTATGCATAGAAAAAGTCTTAGATCTTTGAGTTCAGCTCATGAAAAACGGGGGCAAAAACAAAAGTGTTGCGTTTATAATTTTGTTCAGTGTAGATACAGATAAAGAGAGAGAATTAGATTTATAGTTATATTCTACTTTATTTTTCTCACTTTTGTAAACGTACATATAAATATTATCATAATTAAAACAAAATATATCATGCATGTGTATACAATTTACTCCTTTTTATATAGAAAAAGCATGGAGTAGTTATGATTTTTATTTTTAATTTTTTTTAGCATTTTTAGAAAAATAGTATAGAACTTTCAATATTGACTATATATATATATTTATTTATTTATTTGTATATATATATACAGCTTATCAGTATTAGCCTTGGCCAGAATTCATGTCCATTAGTTCCACACCCTTTTTTTTTTGCTTTTTTTTACTAACCTGATGACTTCAGTCCCATGGCCTTGGGATAGCAAAATGTCTTGTTGCACACATTGGCTATTGTTTTCCTATTGATTCATAATAAATACTACATGTTTAGACCCTATCATTTAACAAACCACTTTTTTGTTTTAGTTAAGTGTGCATATTCAGACATGGTATGATGAGAGGATTGGCTTCATGCATGTGTTAATTATGCCTCATTGTAACATGCCCCATGAAGAAATGCTACAAGGCATTAAGACTACAGGATCTTTCTGCATTTCCTCTGGGGAGCAGTGAGAGCAGTCACAGCATACCAATCACATCCTGGGTTTTGACTGAAATTTCAAATGTGTCACCTACTGCAGACATGATGAACTCCAGCATCTTCTGGTTCATAGGCAGAAGCACTGAGGCAGATATGATGATGCCTGTAGAGAATTGGGATGCTGACAGTGGAGCTGAGAGGATGCTGAAGCCAGGCTAATAAACAAAGCAGAGATGCGCTGGAAAGAGCACGTGTTGAAAAAGAACGGCGACGTTTCGCTCTGCAAAAGCTGATGATACGCAGCAACCGTTATCTCAAAACAAAAATGACCCGTTATGTGCTGTTTGATTGAGCCTGACCACTGTTCGATTCTCCATTCACAAAGCAGAAAAATGTCTCTAGTTGCTTTGTTACAAGCGCCTTTGCGAACACGAAAACAGAAAAACAGCATCAGGTTTGCGAAATGCCCTTCGTGTTTACTAAAAGATGCCATTTGTTCTTTCTCAAACGAATCATGAACTTTGTACACAACTTCGGTCGTTAAAATCAGCGTGTTCTGTCACCGTGATGAGCCGTTGGGTTGGCTTGCTCGTTACAGTTTCTGATTTACTTTGATCACATGAATTATTTCACACATAACGTTATAGAAAAACAGATTTTACAGTGTGTGTAAACGGCGTGCGTACCTGTCATAACTCCATCGACTGTATGACATGCTCTTATTGTTGCTCAGTCCGTCCATGGCCATCTGTGGACACAAATGCTCGATTATACAGCGACGCCGAGCCGTATAATATTGTTGAAGTCTTGTGCTAAATCCCCCGTCTTCACCACAGCGAACGTCTTCAGATGTTTCTAGTGGAGTGCTGGGAAGCCTTAGAAAACCGTTTGGTTGAGGGGTTTAAAATAGGTGGACTGAACCACTGTCCGTGAGAGGGGAAATGTCAGTTGTTAAATTCACCATGCGCGCACACGGTGGGATTTTCTTCAAGAAAATAACGTAGCCGTCACTTTTGTTGTGCAGAAGTTACAGTGGGAACCTTTTGCGTGTGTGTAATATTAAAATGCAGTCATTTTTTTGCCCTCTATTGTAGGATAGAAGGTAGGCAAAATTTTGTTTCGAGCATCGATGCGATATAGCCTAGATAAGATAGATATAGGCTATCTTACATCCATACACACACATACAGTAAAGATTACAATTAAGCTTAGTTTCTTGAGGATGGTCGCCCCCTTAAGAAAACTGAGCGTTACTGATAATGCATCATCCAAGATATTATTTAGAGAAGTATTTAGGGAAATAAATGTGGGCTAATAAAACGCTCAACCTCTGGCACAAAGGTCCCTGAGGTAAACTAATGCCAGTCCTCATCTAATTTTCACAGAATAGATATATAAAATACAATTGATAGTTTTAATTATTTTTTAAATGTTATCAGTGTTGAATAGAAAATGAAATATGTCATGTAAAATTATGCGTTTTGACAATAATTGAATAATAATTAAATAATGTTATTGAAAAAATAAATAACAGAACCCCAGTCAAAAGTATAAACACTTGCAGCAATTATGAGGGGATCATCTTTACCTCATCATTTCAAAATACAAAAAATAAATAAATAAATAATAATAATAATAATAAAACATTTATTATCTACACGAATGACTGTGGATTACAAATGCTATAAATTACAAATGTTAACAAATGTACACTCAAAAAAATATATATATATAGAATCCAGTGACCAAAAAAAAAAAATTAAACAATTAATTTCCAATAGAATATATACCACAAAAATTAAATGATATAATTTTCCAGTTTCTTGCATTAGCTCTGTCTCTTTTCTGGAGTACCAACATGTGTTAAAAGGCAAATGGACATCTATTAATAGAGTGAAAGAGAGAGTAATGAGGATCAGTTAGTGGTTTGCCTACGTAAGTTTTGCACTCCTTGACCGGATCACAGCATGAATGCACTGAGGGGAAAAAAAAAAAAGAGGCTGGAAATCTGGAGAGTCCAACTGTCATTCAGTAAACAAAGAGACTGATTATGTGGCCAAAATCACTAATCAAAAAGTACTGGAGAGAAGAAAAATAGCAGGAAATATTGACTAAAACCATGGCACATTCAAATATTTGAAGTCTTGACAAATATGTGCAAGAAGGACAAGATCAAAATTCAATATGCAAGGAAATACAAGAGCAAAGACCAACTAAAATTCAGTTTTCGAACAATGATTTCACCACTGTTGATTAAATAGTTAAAAACCCAGTTAAACTTGACTTTTAGTCATCTATATGGTAATGTACTCATAAAAGAGGACAAAACTATCTTTTAGCAGATATATGCAGTTAAAAATCATCTTCTTCTGAACTGATAGCATTCATGTCTCATTTTGCACTCACAAGCTTATGTCTGTCCAATAAACTGCTTTCTAGAATGAGAATATCTTTTTCCCCAATAGCATTTCATGGCCCTGAAAAAGCCCTGAACATTGTCAGTGTACATCAGTGTGAGATTTTGAAAATTATATTAAAAGGAAAGCATCCTTACCAAATTTACCATTTGTAAATGGTTTATCAGTTTTGCAGTGACTGTTTATATACCCAGCTAGAAATCACAGAACTTGACAATATTTGAGATCTTGCCAGGCAAACCAAACTTCAAACATATGTTTGCAAGCGCAGTGACATTAAGCTGTCAATCCACCTATATTCATGACCCAGATGTGCTCAAAGGACACAAAGCTGTCTCCCAAACAACGGCTCTAATAGAGTACAGCCAGTCTAAGGTACATTCTGACCTCATAAGGACATCCATGCTTTTGCCACATGTTCATCAGGTGTGGTAGGAAAGTGTTTTAGGCTACCATAGATCAGTCAAATTCACAGACCAGTATCAATGTGCTCATTTTCTTCTTCCCTATAATAATCCTTCATTGCCAGCAGGTGTTGGTGATTATTAAAGTCCACTTGTCCATGTGAATGTGTGTGAAAATGTCATTGCGATTTTGACACACATACACAGCGCTCATCCACATAACGTGAACGGCATAATATGCCCCCACCCAAAAAATACATTTATGTAAATCCCTTTTTAAGGCTTCTACATTTGACAAGTACAGACTGAAGAGACCAGTGATCCGTTATATGATTTCACGCACTATTCATTTTAAGATTTACGAGTATTTAAAGGTCTCCTTGCACTGAAAAGAAACAGTGTTGGTTTCACGTACATCTGTTCCACATGAATCAATTAAGAAACACAACCATTTATGTAACTAAAACTTTATGGAATGAAAATATTTAGAAAATTCTGTCTTTTACTCATCCTCAAACATGTATGAATTTCTTTCCTTTGTTGAACAGAAAAGAAGATAAGTAGTTAATGGTTACCAGCAATTGCTTACTTACCAATATTCTTCAAAATATCTTCTTTTGTGTTCAACAGAAAACAAGGAATTCATACAGTTTGGAACAACATGAGGGTGAGTAACTCATGTCAGAATTTTCATTTGCAGATGAACTATCACTTTAAATAGTCTCAAAATAATTTTGTATGGTTCCCTGACAGAACATTTAAGATAAACTTTTAGTTATCAGTATGCTGAATGTATTCTGTGCTGCATGAAAAACCTAAAAGCTCCACTTTTCCACACAATGGTAACCTGGTATAATTAAAATGGTTTTATATCGCAATATAATTGAACATAAACACTATCAAGTCACCGTTTTTCTCATCTTTCTCAAAAACACATCAAATAATATTTAACATTTCCCCAGCAAGTCCCATGCAAAGCATGCTGAGAACTACAGTTTTAGCATTACATCACCTGCCCACCAATGGATTCTCTGCGGTGAATGGTTGCCATCAGAATGATTTGAACTATACCTGTAAGTAGATTGTAGGTCATTGGCACCAATGGTCACTTAGTCTTACGATGCTTTTGGGAACCTCAGCCCTGACCATTCAAGGCCTGTCTCAGAATAAGCTTTAATAGTAACTGTGCATTCAGATTTACAATCACTATAAAATAGACGCATACAGCAACAACTCTATATTATAGCTGTCACTGCATTGATTTAATTCCGTTACTTGACACATTAATTGTAGAACTGTCACAACATGGGCAAACAACAGCTTTTCTGAAGCCGGTCCTCTTAATTCGGAGTATTCTCCAAAATGATATGACACCCTCCTCCTTCACAATGTTACCTAACACTTTTAAATCTCATGGAAGATTACACAGCAGACTCACTAACAATAAAACCAAGCTCATGACATAAGTTGTCACACAGCTCATTACCGTATCGGCTGGAACTCGGGCCAAGAAAAAGAAAAAAAAAGGAAGTTTTGCAAATCACAGGGGATGTACTTAAGGACAGCAAAACAACAATCTACTTGTCACTTGGTGACATTTGTTATTCAATGCGGACTTAAAGAACGAGAGCTATAATTTTGTGCAACATGTTGTACCCTGTTTCCTCAGTAAGGAAAAGCAAATGTATCAGATAAATCATAGATTTTATTATAGCACCAGAGGCTATACAGGGGGAGGGAAAGATGTGACAAATAAAACAGCATGTATTAGATGTACACAGACTCTGGGAAGAAGAAGAGCCATGCACTTCTGTTCTTACTAGCTTTCTATTTGATCCATGTTGCTATTAACTGGTGTAACGGACGAGGTTTAGGTTAGGATATGAACCTGAGTCATCACAAAAGGGCATTGGCTCGAAGCACTGGCCCAGTGATCACTGATAAAGTTGTTATAGGCTATGAGGTGGACGACTGTTAGAATGGGTTATCGGCTTCACTCCACCGAAAGGACCACAGTTCAACATACATTGGCCTTTTTCAGTTAAAAACAAACCGAGATAATTAAATACTCCTCTTTACATATACACATAGTTGTGCCGCGAGAGCGTTTTCACTTACAAACATATAAAAATACTCATTAACTAGTCTGATAAGAAAATAATGTATAAAAGTATATAGTAAAAACATTTAATCATGTCCATTCAAAAGATCACTTCCATCTTTTTTCTTATATTACATGATGATAAAACACAAAAACTAAAATTGTTTATTTGTATCCCTCATACAGAAATGCACGCTGGAAAAAAAGGAAGACGAAAATAAAACGTGACATGATGTGATAGTGATATGAACCCTTGGTGTATGAAGCCAGGAAGCAAATTATCACCTGTCAGATGAGAAATACCAGATTGAAGTGTGAATGGCACAGAGACGTCAAACCATATTTAAAAAACAAAAACAAAAAAAACTTCTTGAGGGAATGTGGATGTCTGGTGTACGAATTCAGTCTTTTGTATAATCTAAAAACTAAAACTTGATTTTATCTGATCATATACATGAAGAGATGCTTAAAAGATGCCTGTGATGTCAGCAGTTCAACGGAGTCCTCACGCTGTTTCAGTCACTTAAATACGTTTCCAAACCGATAAAAAAACGAAATGAGTGTAGAAGTGAATTGAAATACAAGGCCAGAAAAAGAGACAATTATTTGAGAGACTAATTCTCTGTGTCATCGATCTCGGTGGGGTACCTAGTAGAGAACAGACAGCCTATTGTGCACTACTGAATGAGCAGACATCGTCAGAACATTGTGAAAACACTGTAAATGGAGAAACCTGAGTCTGAAGATAGTCTGTAGAAATCTGAGCTGAGAGTCAAGGCGGCTTGAACGACCTGGCTACATGTAGAATACATTACGCAATCACAGAACGGAAAGGGAAAGTTCAACCAAAGATGAACATTCTGTCATCCTTCCAAACCTGCACGACATACTTTCTTCTGTGAAACACAAAAGGAGAAATTTTGAAATATGTGACCCTGGACCACAAAACCAGTCTTAAGTGTCAATTTTACGAAATTATCTGAAAGCTGAATAAATAAGCTTTCCATTGATGTATGGTTTGTTAGGATCGGACAATATTTGGCCGAGATACAACCATTTGAAAATCTGGAATCTGAGGGTGCAAAAAAATCTAAATATTGAGAAAATCGCATTTAAAGTTGTCCAAATGAAGTTCTTAGCAATGCATATTACTAATCAAAAATTAAGTTTTGATAAATTTACAGTAAGAAGTTTACAAAATATCTTCATGGAACATGATCTTTACTTAATATCCTAATGATTTTTGGCATAAAAGAAAAATGGATAATTTTGACCCATACAATGTATTTTTGGCTATTGGTACAAATATACCCCAGCGACTTAAGACTGGTTTTGTGGTCCAGGGTCACATATGTTTTGTCCAAATAATGAAAAGCAATGGGGCCTAAAACAACAACAGACCAGAGTGACTTTCATTCTGGTATTTGATCAAAGAAAAAAAAATTCCCCTATTCAATATGACTGTAATAATAATAATAATAATAATAATAATAATAACAACTTTTCTTTTGTTGACAAACGCAGCAATTTTTTTTCTCGCATACACATAATTCAAGTGGGTCCGAAAGCAGGTCATAAAATATGAAAATCAGTATAAATATGAAAAGAAGAAAAAAAAAAAAAAAAGGAAATTACATCCCTGTTCATTGTATGGACAAAAAAATTGTGTTCCGCAGACAAAAACTTTAGGTTTGGAACAAATGAAGCTAAGTGAATGATTTTTCATTTTTAGGTGAACTGTCTCTTTAAAAGAATCAAACCCATACATGCCAAGAAGCCTTACGATGCAAACAAAAAAGACATCTTGACCAAATAATAAGTTGGGAAACTGACTTCACTGCTGACAAAATTGGCATAATGTTAGAGGCTATCTATGTACATATCTGCGAGTACATTATTGTTTTAATGCATGTCAAAACAAGCTCGTCAACCTCACACACGGTACTCTGCGACTGAGTTTTGTCATTATAAAGGTGGTCTCAACTCAAACGAATCTTCACTTCTGTACAATCGCTGCTTAGCATATGGAAGTAAAAACAGATATGGCACGACACACACACAAAGCTTCAGAACATCATCTCAATCTAGATCTCGTGACTAAAAGTCGTCTGCAATCTCAATGGTGTTTCGTTTAGTCTTTCCATCTCAGCAAACGTACAAATGTCACAAGGCAAGAGAAAAAAATCCTTCAAAATACAAAAAAAGGAATTGTGTGTGTGTGTTTTATAGCAAATTTGTAAGAAGCGATGTTTAGTGTTGGGGCACGATTACCATATTCTAGGTCACACTGATGTCAGTACTCTAGTTGAAGGTAGAATGGTGAGTTCGATCAAGATTTTGTCAGTTTGGTTCTTCTAGTAGTGAAGTCCTAGAGGCGCAAATGCCCCTGATAAGGCTATGAGAGAGACTGCTGTTTTGAAGACATGCACATGTAGAAAGGCAGCGAATTCATCCGCACAGGACGTGATGTCAGAAGGCAGGGTGGGGGGCAGGGACCGGTGACAGCAGCTGGGTGAGTGGCGGCAGTGAAAGGCCAATTAGACAATCACACAATGGCAGCCGCTCTTATCCTTCTCTTTGCGCGTGGGTTCTGGCGAGGGTGGGCACTCTTGCTCCTGGAACTTCCTGTGAGAGGATGTGACAATCAGTAAAAACATGTCGCACATTTAGCGTACAAATCTCTGAGCTCAAATTAAGATTACATGTCATACGAGACATCTGGCTTCCAACTGAATTTATTTCATTTTATTTAGTTATTTTTAACTGAAACTATTAAAAATTGTCTTCGGTATTTGAAGGCTGAAATAATAGAAATGATAAAAATTAGAAAGGTTACCTTTTAGCAATACAATAAATCAGTTTAAACTGAAATTCTAACATTACTAAAACACATAAATATGTATTAATAAAACTTTAAGCTAAATAGAAATTGACAAAAGCACATAAAAAAATTGACAAAACCACAATAAAATTACTATAACTTACAAGAAAATTTGAAAAATATAAAAAGAAAGCCAATTTAACACTATAATAGTATATAAATAATAGCACTGAACTGAAAACAGTTCAGCCATACACACTCAGTACAGCTGCATTTTTTGTTTCAATTTTATTTTTCAAATGGATAACCCAGATGCGGTGTATAAAAGTTATTATATCCCACAATGCAAGACATTTCTACCAATAAAATTGGATAAAGTAGACACCAATAGCTCTAGTAAATATGCAACATAATGAGAATATAATGACAACATTGTAGCATACTAATGTTTGAAATGTTTATCATTTCTTAATGTGCACAGATTTACATACTTATTTCAAAAACAGTATGCAGTATGCAAGTATGCAAGTGCTCCATTCCAACCACAGCCTGCTGTTTGTCTGCTGCCACCATCTGGTGGAACAACAGCAATGTATGGCACACGCACACACATGCACACACACGCAAACGCGCACCTTATGACTCGGACCAGCTCGTGGAAAGCCTGGTCTACATTCATACGGATCTTAGCTGAGGCCTCCATGTACGTGACTTTGAGTTGTCGGGCAAGCTGCTGACCCTCCTCCTGGGTCACCTGGAAAAGAAATCCCTCCTTAATTAAAACCCAGCTATGCACTTCGTTTTTTCTCCTATCACAATTTTTGCTTTCTGTTCGATGTTGATTAAAACAATGTGTCTCATAAGATGCCTTTCATAAAAGTAAAGTCAATTGATGCAGTTAATTTACAACAGGTTGACATTCTCTGTTCTGACACTAGGTGACAGTGTAACACAATCCGAGTGTCTTTCTATGCACTCAGTAACCCCATATCTTTTATTACCATCTCTCTCACTCACAGACACACACACTCTGATATTTTTCAGCCTTTCGGCTCATTGATTTTCAGGATTGAATTTCATCCACATGTAATTACCGTGACTCTGTGCTCTTGAGTTCTGTATATATGTGTGCAGTATGTACATGTGTCATTTTACAACAGAAACTAAATAGAATCTCTGCAATGGATACAATAGACTGCCAAGTCATGCTAAGATTGAAATGCAAACAAAGAAAATGTTCATATCCATACTCATTCAGTGTAGCTCTCTGAAATGACAGTACTTGCAGTGATTCATGCCACTCACTTGTCTCTGTTGCTCAAGATCAGCTTTGTTACCCACTAGAATCATGGGAAATTCATCCCGGTCCTTCACTCTCAAGATCTGTCGCTGGAACTTGTAGATCTCTTCAAAGCTGAGAAAAACAAGTTGATGCATAGCCATTAAAAAGGTCCAAACAGCTTGAAACTAGCAATGCATTTTCTCTCAGACACACAGAGACAACCACAACCTTTTTACAACTACATATTGTTCTAAATGTCATAAAATTATAAATTATGATAGAATTTTCATTACGGGGTAAACCCAATAAATAAAGAAATAAAATAAAAACAATTTATAAATATACAAATTTTTTTTTTTTTTTAATGTAACGATAAAAAAAAAAAATTCATCAACCAATCAATCAAATCAATAAATTGAGGTCAGATTTTATAAAGTCTCCTATGCTTTTTTGATCAAAAATATAGTAAAACAGTGATTATAATTAACATTATAATCATTTAACATTTGTTATTATTATTATTAATGTTGAAAACAGTTATGCTGATGAATATATTTTTGTGAAAACCTTAATGCATTTTCTTCAGGATCTGTCAATGAATTAAAAAAAAAAATCAGAACAGCATTTATTTAAATAATTTTTTGTAACAATGTAAAAGTATTTACTAACATTTCTGATAGATATGATGCATTCTTACTGAATAGAAAAAAAAAATATTTTAAAAAATTGTACTGACCCCAAACTTAAAAATTGTCTTACATTCCATAAAACAATGAAAGAAATGTAATTTATTCATTTTAATTAAACTGAAATTTCAGTCAAAACATTTTTAAAAAATGAAGTTTATTAAGGTTTCAATATATGAAACTAAATCAAATTAAATATGGCAGCAGCTATTTCCACTAAGTGAAAATAGCTTATTTTCTTAGCAACAGATGCTATTTACACCATGTTAAAACTGCAGGATTTTCTACTATTTATACTACTTATTGCACCTCAGTATTGTAATACATTACAAAACAGTATGCACTATGCAATAACAAGGTAATGAGTGTAAATTGTAATTTTAATTCAAATTATTAAATGGATGCTACCTTATTGGGACTATAAAGCCCTCCCTACACCTACCCGATACTTTATTTTCAACTTTTGATTATTTTCTTCATTTTATTGAAAATAAATGCCTTTCCGATGTGATATGACATTTGCAAAGGGAGAAAAAGAAATTTGGCAAAAGGCAGATTCAAACTCAGGTCGATCACGTCAAAAATGACCATGGCACGCACTTTACCATCTACGCCATTGGAGCTGTTGGTAGGCGATCGTCTTTTGAAGTGTAGACTAGCCCAATCACACATTGGTGGGCAGAGTTAGTGTAAATAGCCTCTGTCAACAAGGCGACCTATTTGCACTTAGTGTAAACAGACAATCCAATTAAATACTTTTCAGAGTTAAGACAAAAACTCTGTGGAAACTTTGTGGAAAATACTATAAATAACTACACCAGTGGTGTTTCTTCTAAGACACCTGGTGTGTCAACTTGAGGGGAATTAAAAAAATTAAATAAAATACACGTCCTTATAATTGGCCGATAACCCATATGGTCCCAATATATCAGGCATCCCTAGTGAGGACGTTTTCAGAAATGATGAAGTGAAAGGACACGCATACACCCACAAAGCAGAGCTCCACCTCTCCACAAAACCTAAAAGGAATGCAAGCCCACCCTTCCAGCTGACGAGCAGCTATCTCTGTTTTGGGCCGCAGAACTGCATTACAGTACACAGGATGACATAAGGTCACTCGGTTCTCATGCCGTTGCTATAAACTTTCCAGTAACGCTGTAAGATGGCTAGAAGCTGTATTACGGAGAACAGTGTGTGTAAGCTGGAGAGGGAAGGACACTGATATGAGGTCTCTGTTGATTCTAACAGTACGAGTCGTCTAAATGTCATGCAGGAGGAGGAAATGCTTGTCATGGACTCTGGAGAGATTGCGAGAGAGTGTGTTCAGAGAGGCCTGTGCCGTTGGTTCCGAGCGGGTTAATGTAAACGAAGGAAGGAAAGACTGTTTACTGCATAAACACAAAGTGGGAAAGACTCTAAGAGGGCACAAACCGGCTGATCACACTCCTCATTCCTCGAGGACACACACTGCAATGTGTGTGAGATCTGTTTATTTGCATGTGCTGGGTTTCACCGAGACAAAACCTGGGGCGTAAATTAGCACGCTTCTAAATTTACAGTTACAGAAAATGTAAATGGGTGCAGGGGGGAGGGACATTAATACAACTGGAATGACAAAAACAGAATGAAAGTGAAACTGAGACAGACAATGTAGGGGAAAGGGGAAGAAAGAGAGAAAGTTGAGAGAAAACGTGAGTGGAACGTTGCTCACCTTCCCCGGTCAGTGACAGAGAAGACGAGAAGGAAGCCCTCCCCTGTCCTCATGTATTGTTCTCTCATGGCTCCAAACTCTTCCTGTCCTGCTGTATCCAGGACTAAAAAACACAGAACAGCCATGTTAGTCACCCACATCAGCACTATGGGTTTGCTTAGAACTTTATCTAAATGAAATGATTATTTTCTATTATATTCAGATTTCTTTATTCATAGGCCTAACAGGAGTTGTGTTGTGTATCTATGGCAACGGTTAGGATTAATAAGTGTATTTACTAACAGGTGTGACTCAAACGGCAGATTGAATAATGTCTGTATGAACACGTGACAGAATTTGGCTCCCTTCTTGAGTAATGCTTGTAATCACAGGCTCCATTTGTGTTTTTTTAGTGATCAGATCACATTAGTGGCATGAAATGAAAATTCGCTGTTTTACTTATTTAAATGCATGTTATTGATCTTATTTTGAACAACGCGCGTTTCATTTTTGACATTTTGTTTGACGTCATTATCTTTAGTGAGAATTTCATAACTAGATTTTCCAGTAAAACGACAGACTTCTCTATGGTGACGTACGCTGGACTTCTCCAGTCACTCATTGTACCCTAAACCCCACTTTTGCATGCTCACATTCACCCGTCTCTGTATTTGAGTGCAATGCCCACATCTAAAAATCCCATCAACAACCGATGGATGGAACTAAGTCCCTGCCCTACTTTTTTATCATAATCTTTTGCATTCAGTTGTACATCACAATACGGAAGAAAAGATCACATTCTGCTGTGGGACTGTATCTTTTTGACTCGAAGGCCCTCTGCTGTCTAACACAATATTCAAATGACTGTATGTTCTTTAAGAACTGTATGTCCTCCAATAAAAACCATAGGTTTATGGCAGGAACATGTTTTATTTTAGCATTTTAATTTAGATCACAGTTAGATTAAGTTGATATAAAATTATTATTAAAATAATCAATAATATTATATATATATATATATATATATATATATATATATATATATATATATATATATATATATATATATATATATATATATATATATATATATATATTATATTATAATAACAATTATAATATTGTTATATAAGTATAATGAAGTTTGAAGCTGGTACTGTCCTCCAGGTTGAACCACTGCTTTAAAGAAAGTCATAAAGATATTAAAAATGTAAAGGTGAGTAAATAATGACAGAATTTTCATTGTTGGTAAACTAAGTCTTTAAAGGGATAGATCACCCAAAAATGAAAATTCTGTCATTAATTACTTACCCTCATGTCATTCCAAACACGTAACACCTTCGTTCATCTTCAGAAAACAAATTAAGATATTTTTTTAAAGATAGCTTTCTGACCCTGCATAGACAGCAACACAACTACCACTCAGAAAAAAGTATTCTCGTAGCTTCATAAAATTATGGTTGGACTATTTTAATGATGTCCTTACTACGTTTCTGGGCCTTGAACGTGGTAGTTGCATTGCTGTCTATCCAGGGTCAGAAAGCTCTCGGATTTCATAAACATCTTAATTTGTGTTCTGAACGACATGAGGGTGAGTAATTGATGACAGAATTTTTATTTTGGGTGAACTATCCCTTTAAGTCATGCAATTTTTTGCCTAGAAAAAAAAATTTCAATTTAAAGTATTTCAAGAGGTTGTTTTTTTTTTTTACCAGCCATGTATAATATGTATGCTGGAGCAAGTAGTCATTTAGTAGATGCTTTTGTCCAAAGTGATATTACAGTGCATTTATTATAACCCCGCCTGCACAAGTATGCATAATGCATAGAATAATAACAAAATGCACCAGTTCCTCTGTAATTTATCTGATCTCTATGATGTAGAATCAAATCATAAAGTGCTTCATCTTTTCTGCCGGTTAGCAGTATGTTGTTTCCCTACATCCTGTGTGATTTGTTTGACAATCAGACTCCTTCATCTATCAGCGGCATACTTACTGTCCAGCCGCGCAGGCCTCTCGTCAATCACACACTGCTTTGTGTAGGAGTCTTCAATCGTAGGATCATAGTCAGTGACGAAGTATGACTAAACAAAAAAAGAGAGAATATAAACATAAGAGAGGACAATATTGCATCAAATTAAAAAACAAACAAAAAAAAAAAGCTGTATAAGGAGGTGAAAAGGCATCGAGACACATTCATCTTCAATATATGAGACATCCTGTCTACTAAAATGCTTTAATCTCTTTGGATTTGGATTCAATCGATGTCTCCTTGACAGCTTATAAAATCCCAGAATCCTGTGCATGTGGTTTGATGGATGGTGGAGCTGAATAAACATGGCATTTGATGAAGCAGCTAAAAGACTTTTATTTAGAAATGTCAATATTTTGACTCAATTTTTACCAAGAAATTAGCATTGTAGTCTCTAAATATTTGCTTGTTTATATCTAAAGCTCACCTGAATTCATTTTAGATCATTAGATGTGATGTTAACCAGCCTGTCTGACACCAGTTTCCTTTTTGAGGAACACAAACATCATAAAAAACATCATTTACTTCAGCTTTGAGGGATCTACATGCATAAAGAGCATTTGTTTTGAAAGCTATGCTAAATGAGGGCTTAGACTCATAACACAACCCAACAGAAAAACAGTTTTGACTCTTGAAAAATAAAAAAAGAAAGAGGTCCACTCTTGTGTGTATGGTCAAAACATGCACTGACTTCATGTCAACATTATCTGAGCGGTCCTCCGTTTGGGGTTGATAATTACGGTTAATTAACCGCAAACTTTTCCATTTCCACAGGCTATGTTTCTATGCTAATCTGAACACTGTATCAGTTTGTAGGAGAAGGGGGAGTTCTAAGGAGGCATTTTTCACATTTTTCCCATGTTTTGTGTGCCTCTCCTCCCAGGAGGCTGTTTAAGTGACGACAGCTGAACGTTATGTTCAGGCTTGTCTCTGTGTCAACTGAACACACGCTCATGCTCACACACAAACAAACAATGCCTAAGCAGTAGCTTCCTATTATGAGTTTGACTTATTGATGTTCCTGTAACCACTGGTTGAGTAAACCGTTTTTAGCAACGAAACGAGAAGCACTCCAAAAATGAGAGTAGGGTTAAACTTTGTTCTCTTTTCTGCATCAACCATTCACTAAGGATGGAATAAAAGCCTACAATGGAAAACCAGTACCAGTTAAATATTTCTTATGATCTGTAAAAGCTCACAAGCTGTTTACAGTAAATGTTTAAAATATTTGTTGAGAAATATGACTTTTTTGTACAAAATTTAAAGTTTTACATAATTATACTTCAGAATTCACATGTAATTCATATTTCAAAGCGCTAATGACTTTAATGTTATTCTAAAAATGATCAAATGGTAAAAGTAAAGAATGAGTAAGTGTGTCCAAGCTTTTGTCTCTGGAGGTACTTACACACTACCACCCAAAAGTTTGGGGTCAGTAAAATTTATTTATTTATTTAGAGGTTTTTGAAAGCTTTTGGTACTCACCTGGGCATTTATTTGATCAAAAATACCATGAAAACAATAATATTGTGAAGTATTATTACAATTTTTATACATGGTTATTTCTGTGATGGCAAAGCTGAATTTTCAGTAGCATTACTCCAGCCTTCAGTGTTACATGATTCTTCCAAAATCATTTAACGGATTCGGTGCTCAAGAAACATTTATCATCAATTTTGTTCAATCTAATACCTAATACTAAAAGTGATAAAAAAAAAATTGGGGGGGATTTTTCAGGATACTTTGCTAAACAGACAGTTCAAAATTAATTAAATTTTATGCATCCTTGCTGAATAAAAGTATTGGCTTCTGAAAAAAAACAACACAAAAAAAAAAAAAAAAACTGACCACTTAAAACAAGCAGAAAAAAAAACTTAATAAAGCAGATAGTTTACACTCAATATTCTGGATACATTCTCTAAAAGTGTTATGTAATTTTGCCTCTCGACTAAATACATCTCATTTTTAAGTTGCCGTAAAAAAAAAAATTGAACTGTAAAGAATTGTAGAATTCTAAAAATAATCTTTTTTTTTTCCCAAAAAGTTTTCCTAAATACTCTCTGCAGGAAAACAGGAATTCCCAGCCCAAATTCATGCCAAGATTGCTGATTGGCTCAGACTGCGGTCAGATTTTTTGGCTGTCACAGAGACATGTGATATCACAAGACAGATAACTGTCAGGTAATACAGACATTTTCCTGTGCGCTGATCCAAAAAAAGCTTTAAACAGAATTGGATTATTTGCAGCATACTGCTATTTTTTTAAAGCGCAGGCAAAGTACATTTGCAAACGTTTCTGAAAGTGAGCAAATGAGGCATGCGTGTTAGCATTTGTGCATTGACATATGGAAGTCTGTAAACCCTCGCTCTTTTTTTCTTGACATCAGTCATCCTTTCACACAGTGGTTCCTCTGTATGCACTGTGTGCAAGACTCCATCACGTCCACTTTCCACTGTTCAATAATTCATCAGCAGTGCTGCATATGCAGTCGACTTCATCGCTCACTCGTTGCAGTGGGGATACAGGCAGAATGAGGTGAGAGAGAGCAAGACAGATGGACAGACAGAGAAAATACCTGCTGCTAATTACAACAAACACAAAATATTTTAAGCTCTGCACCTTCCATTGAAGTCATGTGAACAAAAGAACAAGGCACCGGAGGTCGTGATAACGCTACAACCTATTGAGAGTGAAAGTCACACTTTAGTTTGATGAGTAAGTGAGAAAGAGAGTTAAAAAACATCAGTCTGCACGTGATCAGTCCAAACCTTTAGTCATGATTCAACATGGGAGCTTCACACATTCCACAGTTTCGTGCACAGCAACAACTCTCAAACCGACAGCATGTCACTGTCCTCATCATGACCACACACACTCACACACACTTACCTGCACCCCGTTTAAACGCTTTTAAATGTGTCTTATGCTCACAAAAGCTGCATTTTTGGATCAAAAAAGCCATTTGTAAAAGCCATTTGAAATCAGTTTTATTTTTTAATATATATTAACATTTATTTTATTCCTGTGATGGCAAAGCTGAATATTTAGCAGCCCTTACTTTAGTCTTCTGTGTCACATGATCCTTCAGAAATAATTCTAATATACTAATCTGGTGCTCAAGAAGCATTTCATATTATTATCAATGTTGAAAACAGGTGTGCTGCTTAAATATTCTGAATCTGATACTTTTTTTGCAGATTTTTTTTTCTTCCATTTTAATGCATCCTTGCTGAATAAATAATTAATTTCTTTTTTTTTTTTTTTAAAGAAAATTTGAACGGTAGTATAGTTAAATTAGGACATACCATAAACTTACATATGCATATAAACAATGTTTTATTATCTTTTAATGTTTTTCTATCATATTTTTATAAACATTTTCCAGAATTTTAATATCAGTACATTCCTAATTTATTACATTTGTGATTGCAACATTAGCTCAAAATACCCAAATATACAAGAAATACATACCCATTACAAGAAAAACTTTTAGAGTAAAAATGCATAGGCCTATTATTTTCAGAATAAAATGCACAGTATATAAAAAAAACATTTACTTTATTATTTTTATTTATTTTTGTATGTCCCTTGATCACCACCAAAAGAAAGTTGTCTTATTTAATTAACATCTATGGACAATATTGTAGCCAAAGAATAGCCAAGTAAACCAAAACAAAACACATAGTCTGCTTTGGTTGTAGAGCACGTGTAGAGGGTCTGTGGTTGAACAAAGCCTGTATTTCAAAGTCAAACAGTAGCTGTGGATAGCTGTTTAGTAATGCCCACCTGTACACATCGCCGACCCGATGCCCACCTGTCCTACCTTCGCTCTTTGTGACAGCACGCCCCAGTTGACCTTCATCAGACGTATGAATGACCAGAACTAATGGCTAACTCTAACAGTGGGGGGTCCATCTGCTTTGGCCCTCACACAAACTCTCCCACAGAGAGTGTTTGTTCTTAGAAACAACCGTCCTAAATGCAAATCACAGTTCTTCCCCTCAACAAATCTACACTCTTAAAAATAAAGGTTCTTTATTTGCATCTATGGTTTCATGAAGGACATTTATGATACATGGAACCTTTCCATTGTGCAAAAGTTTCTTCATAGTGAAAAAAGGGTTTTTCAAAGAAGAAACTGTTCCTGAAATGATCTTTGGGGAAACCAAAAGGGTTCTTCAATGGCATCACTGAAATATGCAAAAATAAAGGTTTTTATTTTTAAGAGAGTAGCTGTTGTTGTCATGTGAACAAGAGCCACGCTGTACCAGTGCAGGAGATCCCTGATATAAACATTTCAGTCATCAGTCGCTCATTTTTAGGGGGCCTCCAAACTCCCTGAATGCTCTATAAATGCTCTCCGCGCCAAGGTATACCAATTAAAGAGTGCGAGCCAGAGTTTCCAACAGTGTCATACAACTCTCGGCTGCCATAAAGGGTGATCCGAGCCACCTGACGTAAAGCATTCTGGGAGAGGAGAGGAAAAGGCCCACCCCAGTGAGTCGAAACCAACAGGGCACCTCCAACGTTTGGCCTAAAGGAAGGAAACTCCACCTACAGGGCCAGAAGCCAGCAAAGTACAGTCCTCTGGGTGGTGATGATTTCACAAAAGAGATATTCCCGTTCCGCCCACCCTCCCACCGCACACAAGGACACTCCTTTCCAGTCCAGTCACTTCTCTTTCTTTCTGCTTTTCAACACCCAACTATCCCTCCATCCATTCATGCATCCTCTATCCACCCAGTGAATTCATACCTTTAAACAGTAAGCGCTTGTTTTCCCAGAAAAAGAAAAGTCAGAGCCAATGCAAAGAACAGCAGTCAGACTGGGGTGTTTGTAGTCTTAGAGCAATACAGAAACACAAGAAATTGTAACTGTAAGTGTCTGTAACTGTCTTTGACATCAAATATGCAAACGTAAAAAAAAATGTGTGGGTGCACACCAAACTACACTCCCACTTCCTAACTAAAGACGCCTCTGATCCATCTGACACATTTGAGATATGAATCACATACCGTACATTCACATGATGTAAACTGGCAGGGATCCATACAAACCACACAAGTGTATCTAATGAGCAACATTAGTGGATATGATTGAAAATAATGAAACAATTCATAGTTTTCAGAAAAAAATATTAAACAGCAACTGTTTGATCATCAATAATGGAAATGTTTCCTGAGCACCAAATCTGCATATTCAAATTATTTCAGAAGGATCAACTGGAGTAATGGCTGCTGGCAATTCAGCAAAATATACTGAAATAGAAAAAAGTTATCTTCAACTGTAATTATATCTATTACTGTTTTTACTGTATTTTTGATCAAATAAATGCAACCTTGGTGGGCATAAACATATACCAATCTCGGTTTCTCACTCCATGTGTGTGTACACCTATACAAGTATGTGGAGTAACGGAGTGTGTATTTTGATGACAGGTGTATGGCTCAGAGTCAGATTCACGGAGACCCTGCTCCGAGCACTGCTTCTTTAATTAAAGCCAGGCTTCCGTTATGCAGCCAGATCACATCCAGCTCAAGGGCATCATGCCAGGCCTTAACAGAACCACTTTCCTTTACATTCATCCATCCAAAGTGCCCCTATATATGCTAGGAGTAGAAAATATTAAGTCAATTTTCACAATTGAAATACTTAACCCTGGGTTATCTTGCTTCATGTTTTACCAGAGGTTAACAATTAATCCTGAGTATTCATACACTGACGTTTCACACTGTATATTCCTAAACCCTGGGTGTAGTGGTGCTAACCCTGCTCTTTTATTTTCTCTATAGTGCCAGATCACAACAGAAGTCATTTAAAGTTACCTTTCCTATAGGTCTATGCCTTGTTCTTTTATTAAACAAATTAAATAGCCTTACACGACGCCATGTTATTTCTGTCTCTACATTACATGGTCGCACTCTCTGTCTCGCGCACAGTGGAGTTCCACCCCGATGCGTGCACACACACACATCCACAAACGTGCGCGCACACACACGTGAGCCCACTCCTACTAGTATTTGTAAATATTAAGCCACAAAACGACTATTTAAATATGAATTTAATTAAATGTTAATGTATGGCGCATATGCGCGGTTTTGTTTACTACTCATACAGAAGCGCGCAAGGACATAAATACATGAACAACATCTCCAGAACTGTTCTGAGAGTCACTTCATGAGCATTTGACCGTTTCATTTGAGTAAAACTATCCTCATATCATATACACACAAAAATGTAAAGGTATTCACGGCAACCCGTCAAAATAAAAGTTCGGTTTCACTTGAAGACATTGTTCAGTAGTATGTACTTAGGCTACTACTACTATTACTACTAAAATTATTAAAACCTTATTTTTAAGGAATAATCATACAATATTTCTTCAATGTTTTAATTGTAATATTGAATCCCCTTTATTTTCAAAAAAATAAGATTTGTTTAATTTTCATTAATTAAAAGATAAATTAAATGAATGTTTTATGCCTTAAAAATGTAAATACACAACAGAGTTTCTGATTATAATAAGGCTATTGTAAGAATAAATTAAACTTGTTTTTATACTTTCAAATAATTAGACATGCTAAAACAGAATTTGGTCACAATAAAACATAAGGTTGGAAAAAATAAAACATTTCATTGGGCCCTAAACATGTAATTTTTGTTAAACTTTTAATAAATTGATGTTAAATTGTTTAAGTTTCATGATTTTAATTGGTTAGACATGTATTTTGAATAATAACATTTCATTTGACCATTAAAAAGATGTCCAGAGTAGGGTTTGGAACAACAATAACCTGGGGTTAAGTGAAGTGTGAAAAGCCCTATACTGTGTAGCGTCAGAAGACTTGAAATGTAGTGTAGGGTTAAATGGACTCAAATTTTGACATACATTTTAGATTTTTTTTTTTCACTCAGCTGTTTACAATCACTCAAGACAAACTGATGAGGAGGCAAATATTCCATCTATATTACTTTGTTTAAAAACAGTTAGCTATAACAAATGTTACTTCTTAGAATATAAGAGACTATAAGACAATATAATATAGAATATTAAGATGTCAAAGTGAGAGAAAAATTACAATAAAAGGAGATTACATGGTTGTATTCCTCCACTGCATTGGCTGTTCAACTTAGACTCCTGTATTACACACCAATGCAGGATTTCCTAGTTTTCCATTCAGTACAGCTCAATTCAACAGTACATTTGAGAAACACACTCCCATGAGATGGAGCTACTTCTGGGAAGGTTAAAATTAAATTAAAAATGCCAATGCCAACTGGTTTTCATTTTTATGGGCTCTGGGACTCAATGAGAGAAGAAGGGACAGATTCATCCTGGAATGAATTCATCACAGTGCAGCTGACCGCTGCAGACAGTGCCAGCTTACAGTCTGAGACCATTTGCTACAGGAAGAACTCTTGTCTTGTAGATAATCATGATGAAAAATAGGATGGTACAGACAGGAAGGTCAGGGACATGTGACAAATTGCAGTTACGCTAAGGTTTTAATGATTCCCTGAAGCCACTGACCATGTTTATAGCGCTCTCCTGTACACCAGTCAAGCATATCAATCACGTTGAGCAACCTGTAACCAACAATCTCCTTATTCAACATTTTACCATGACGACCTCTCGACATTCAGAGGTCTTCACACGGCTGACCTCCACACAAGCTAGTGGACGAGCTTGGCCTTTGGCAGCTGTCAGTAATCACGGGCAAATAGCTGTGATGGGAAGGTTAAGATGAAGCAGATGGACTGCGTAGTGCTGGTGTCCACACCGTGAGTTCAGGGCCTCCATTTCCCTCTTGCTCAGTGCAGACTGACTAGCACACAAAAGAGCCTCCATTTCCTGGGGAAACGCCTATTTTTCCCATGAGCTCATGCAACAGCCAAAAAGTTCATTCAATAATAACAATATGAACAAGAACAAGGAGCGTATAGGGAGAAATTGTTGAAAGAACGCAGGAGATTGCAATGTTTCTAGCCAGTGCTTTAAATAATGATGTAGTGTATCACAAAGCGTAGGTTAAGCAATCATATACATCAAGGATGTGCAAGATTCAGAACTGAAAAAATGGCTCATTCGATTTTTTAAGCTGGAATTTGAATTGAAGTGGCTGCACCTCACGGGAAGTTGAAGTGGAATTTGAAATGAGATGACTGGAAGATGAATTTACTCAACTGCATATGCAAAAACAGTACACCAAGGGAGGAGTACAGTATGTCTAAATACAAAATATTTGAAAAATACAGGTAAAAAAAGGTTTAACTACTTCCTCCAAGATTCTAAAGTGAACATCTGATGGAAACTTTATAATCCCATGAAGCCATAGGAGAGGGGTCTGCAATTCTGCATCCAAAATTTAATTCAAATTCAGGAAATAAAATCTTACTGCTCACATATTTTGTAAATGGGCTGACGCTCATCTGAAACTTGTGGGACACACTTAACACCCTGTTGACATTTCCATCCATTTTTTCATCACATGAACTGCAGCTGGAGGCTAAAAGCTGCAGAATCAAGAAGAAGACACACAACTTTTCATTTCCATATGTAATCAAGAATTCTAGCAAGGTCATTGATCGTTCCCAGCAGTGGTCTGAGCAAATCATCTGAAACCCCTGGAAAGTCCTCAGAGCAGCTGGTGAGGCATGAAAACCTCCATCTGTGGGTGAAGGAATCTACAGGTGTCGCGTTAAAAAGTATAAACTCGCATTAAAATCACACAAAACCACATAAACAGACCATGGGGAAGTCCAAACCATCAGAGATGTGTGTGTAGTGAGGACACCTGTGAATAGTTTTTGAAGCAGAGCTTCATAAACCTGAAATAGTTCAATGGAGCCTGTTGATGGCCTTGCCAACAAGAGGAGAATCCCTGCAGAGTTTAAAAGAACAGAGAGACTGAGAAAGCTGACCAATAGTTTAGGCCTTCAAACATGTTGCAAAAGATCAGCGTGATCTAAATGCTCTGTTTGAACTCTCCAGGGGGTCCTATAAAGACACACGACCAGCAACCGCCCCACTCAACACACTCAAAGAGCTCATTTCACGCAACTGGCTTTTAATCAGCAGCTGACCACTCTGCGTCATGGCCTATATTTTACCGAAATTTGGGGAACTGGCTTCCATTTGTGTAACACACTTCCTTGTCACCTGCATAGTTGGCTTTGTTTTAAATCACACCAAAACAAGCAGAAGCACAGCATCACATATCAAAAAAAAAACACTCATCCTCCCTGTGAGCTCCATATCCAGAGTTGAGTCACTAATGTTGCTAGGCTGCCACTGTGGCCTCTGATTTTGTAGATGCAAGGGATTAAAACAGACTTTTTGTTTCGGTTGGCATCAGACCCTTAATGCTAGGACTACGGTATTCTCTTTTCAGTAGCGTAAAAGGCTGAAGCGGAGTACCTTTCAGTTGGCTGGCCAAGAAAACCAATCAGTCATGGACCACAGTTAAAATTAACTATTTGACCTCATTCATCACAAGTAACTTGGTGACTCCACTAATGCAGTAGAACTATCCTATGCATGAGCTCATATATCTATTCATTTCCATCTGATGTCTTTAGAGCAGCAGCGAAGCCACATAGGATTCCATATGGTGGCCTTTCGCTTAAAATTACTCCTTGCAGGTGAACTATACTGAGAAACGTTTACAAACAGAAACTAGATTAATTGTTAAATTGTGAGCAGTGTTTGATTCGTTAAGACAGTGCTAAGGTGTTGTGGGTAGTGGCAAAGGCAAGTCTTTAATGTGTTGCTATGTGGTTTCCTACTGGCCCAAGTCCCATCCCTAAATCCCTATTGCTGTCTGAATTTGCCCCTATACCTTTATATAGTGCACTATTTGAAGGGATAGCCATTTGTAGCAGTTTCCGAAATTATGCTCTGTGGTAGTCGTGCTGAATGAATTACCACATTTTGGCAAAAAATGGCATCTACAACCCTTCCAGCGAACTCAATGTTCAAAATCGCTCACTTGTTTTCATTCACTCCATTTAAGTGGACTAAACTAATGACAGAATAGTGTATCAGGGTGCATGAAGCAATTTTGGATGCAGCCTATGATATTCTGGCCCCTTTATTAAAAGTAAAGTTCACCTAAAAATGAACATTTCCTAAATATTACATTGTGTTTCACCAAAACCAAATCAAACGCACGAAAATTCGAAAATTGTAAATAAAACAAAGATTATTGGAGCAGGCTTTATGAGAAAATACTAATCTTTGTCTTTTTACAATTTCATGTTTAATTCAATGTTTTACTTGTCATTTTTTTGTTATTATTTGGGAAATTTACTAGCAATTTCTAATTGAACATTGCTTCCAAGTAAATTGTACAGCATTTTTTTCCATGTATTTTGCTGACACTCTTGGGTGCTCTGCAAAACTCAACCAACCAGATAAGTGGTACAACCGCAATGTTATGAAGCAACAAGAATACTTTTAGTGCGCAAAGAAAACAAAAATATCTTTATTCAACTATTTCTTCTCTTCTGTGTCAGTCTTCGCCACGCGTTCACAAGAGTACCACAATGCATGCGTATGATGCTGCTGACACAGGAGCCGGCGTTCTGACGACGTAGAACACGGATGTGCTGTGTCTTGTTTATAAGCAGAGGAATGCACACACATGCGTTGTGGTACTCTCGTGAATGCAACACAGAAGAGAAGAAATTGTTGAATAAAGTTATTTTTGTTTTCTTTGTGCACAAATAGTATTCTCATAGTTTGATAACATTACAATTGAACCACTGATATCACATGGACTATTATAACGATATCCTTACTACCTTTCTGGGCCTTGAACATTTTGCATTGCTGTCTATGGAGGGTCAGAAAGCTCTCGGATTTCATCAAAAATATCCTAATTTATGTTCCGAAGATGAACGAAGGTCTTACGGGTTTGGAATGACATGAGGGTGAGTAATTAATGACAGAATTTTCATTTTTGGGTGAACTATCCCTTTAAAAGTGAGGATGTATTGCCATTTTATTTAATTCATCCAAACAGATATTCATCAAATCCATCATTTTTGGGGTAAACTATTATGGGTAAACTATTATTATAACTATTCAATGCAATTCATTGAATATTTTGCCACATTTTATGGTCTTTGGTGAAAGTCTCAATTCATATTCATTAACATCCATAGAACAAACAGTGTGGGATGAGCACCACGCCAAAATCTAATACTCATGGTGAGGAGCAACACTAATATTGATGCTTGCCTTAGCAAGCAGCACTAATTACCAGATCACTTCAGATTCCAGGAAGTACATGACACAGAGTTGGATGAGGTCATGTGTTAGCATACTGCAGTCATTCAATGCTTGGAATGTGGAACGAGTCAGCCGTGTCAAAAACGACTATCAGCCAGCAGCGCGAGCGGGTTGAGAGCAGTCACCCTCTCGACCCCCATCTAATCAAACAGCCTTCTTTTATGGTTACTGCTCTTCGGCTCGAGTTAACCACCCACACGGTCAGAATTCCACTGCCACCACGGCTTTTCCAAGGACAAAAGAGGAATTTTCTGATCAAAAAACCTTCACACAGCTTTCCGGCTACGTAATATTACAATATTTTGGAAGTTAAAAAGAGGCTTGTGCGTTGTTCCAGAAAGACTAACAGAATGAGATCTTTGCTTGGCAGCCTGACAGAAATACAGCACCATTACCGTTTTAGGCCAGCGGTCTCTCAACGCACAGAGAACAGAAATGCTATTAAAGCACCAGACTGCTGCTAATAAATAAGAGCTAATGGCACTATGCACCGACTGTCCTCAAGAGCCCTCCTGTTTGAGAAAGTGTGAAGAGAGCAGTACAATTCATCTCCAGACACCATTTTAACAGGGGAGGCTGATACAGATCACATTAAATCAAAATGATCCTCCTTCTCAACAAACATCACTCTATTCTGACAGAGGAATTAGATCTTAATCCTGAAAGAATGTTTTGGTTGCTGAAGATTAGAGGTTACCGCAACCGGAGCTATACGAGTGCAATCCGGGGTCAGGTCCTGCAAAACAAAAATATCAAATGTTTTGGTTGCTTATGCCAAACATTTATCAGACCCACTTGACATGTGTCCTCTTAGGCCAAGTGGTTCTAGTAGGCCACATGCTCTCGGGTCGTGAAGCAGGCTGTGAGACACACGTCCATCACCTGTTGAGGAGCTCTCCGGCCCCCTGCTTTCTATACAACAGCTGCGCCGCTAATGAACTCAACTCGGCCGTCTAAACTGAACCTGTCTCGCTCGCTGACAACTGGCCTGCCCCCGTGGACTGGACCCCAGGCACCAGCAGACCGAGAACATCTCCTGCAGTACAACGATACAGATAGGTTGGACTGGATCATGTGTGCTTTAATTGTCTATTTTACAAAAAATATTATGAAAGTTTCTCATTTATTGCTCTACAAAGGCCTTTAGCTGTTCATAGGAAATGGGATTATTAGAATCACTGAGCCTGGATTCCTGAAATCCTACTCCGACAATGTGAATGAATTTCAGGAAACTGTGGCATTGGATTACCGTCACAGATTCAACTCTTAACAGTAAAACTATACACCACAAAATAGGTTTCCATCCACATATTTCTATGCAAATTTTGGCATACTGCATAAATTTAATGGGTGGAAACACCAAAGTGCAATTCAAATTTCTGAAATGTGAATAAAAAGCATATACTCACTTGAGGTACAACCTGTTGGTTTAGCAAAAAGGTATGTGCATAAACTACGGTGAAAACGCATTTACTGAATAAATTCTTAACTGTGCATCAAAAAATTTCAACATATCATGTGACTGAGGAATTCACTAACAATTCACTTAAGAGATCTGCCATCGATCATTAATTTGAAGAGTGTTTTGTCTACATGTTCTAAATTGCAAGTAATTATGAAAATTAATAAAATATGACTTAATTTCATCATCTTAAAGGAAGTAAAAATCGAAAATGTATTACTTATTTTTGATTATTATGATTTAATTATTTAAATTATTATGATCACTGAACTGCAATTAAAATTTCTAAAATGTTTATGTTCATAATTTTGTAGATAAAAGTTTGTTCAGTAAGAAGACATGCACAATTTGTAACTTTTTTCAACACGTCTGAATAAATAACTCATGAGATCTGCAATAAATTACTAGCAAATATGTAGTTTGTCAAAGCGTTTTGCAAATAATGTACATTTAAAATAAAATATTGCTTCATTTATTAACATTAAAAGGAATATGAATGAATAATTTGTTACTTAATTTGATAAAAGAGGCCAGTGGTTTCAACATCCATGCATCAATTATATAATTTATTAGTATTCAAAGAGAAGAACTCTTCTGCCTTCTTACCAAAGGAAGACAATATTTCTAGCTTTAAATAAAAAAAGCATTTAACAAAAAGCTTAAATATCTCAGATACAGTAATCACTTAATTGATGACCACCACCTTAAATATTTTTAATCTAATTTAAAAATGCAATGTAATGGAACTTCTTTTCAATACATCTTTACTTGTAATTTACATCATAATGAAATGGATTATAAAGAATGAAAAATGTCATGTGGCGATTTGGTTCGATCCACTGGTTGCTGATTGGATGGAGGCAGATCTGAATGCGAGCTTGCAGTTGATTATATTTAAGGGGCAGAGTTTATGTGGACAAAATGTGTTTAGTGAAGTCTGGCATGTATCACCAGAGAGAAGTCTGTGGTTTCTTTGTAATAATATATATATATTATTATATATATATTATTACAACATGGATTTACATAATAGGATGAATTTACATTTCATGCTGACTTTAAATAGATTAGAAAAGTCTTCTTTTTAAGTTCGGATGGTGGTCTGCATGCTGTGCTACAGCTGAAGGTGATAATGGTGCATGCTGGGCTAGGGCTGAGGGGAGTGGGTGGCTTATACTGGGCTAGACCAAGAGGACAGGGTGAGGTATGCATGCATACTGAGGGCACATGAGGAATGCAGGAAAGGGGGGCTGATTCGCTGGCCAGACTTCCGGGGGAAGGCGCCATGAGTTCAGTGACTCAAAGAGCAGCTGAACTGTAACTTCATCAAAGCCCACTATAAAGCCACTAACCCCGTGGCACGTGCCCGTATGGAAAATCATCAGGGCAGGCAATGCCAAAAGGCTTAAACATTGCTCCGCAGCACAAAGAAATAAAGACCAAAAGAGAATGGGGGGGGTTGAGCAACTGCATTGTTTGGGAGTGTGATATCAGGTCAGCACTTTCATAATGTCCCTCCTGCGTGTGACTGTTCCACACTTGCTGCCACAATAAAGACTTGCATTGTTACCCACCCAGCTTCAGAGAGCAAATAACTTCTCGTCCAGCTTGCAAAAATAGACAACATTATTTACGCAGAACATTTTTTAAATGTTTCTGAAAGAAGGTTGCAATAAAAAAAAAATACAGTAAAAACAGTAATATTGTAAAATATAAAACAATTATTAAAATACATTAAAAAACATTTATTTGAAACTGAAATCTTTAGTAATATTATACAGGGCTCTAGACTCATTCTTCCCACTGGTCGCTCTTTTGCGATATAATTTATAATTTATGTATTTCTGTCACATAATTTGGTCGCAATTTTAATTTTTTTTTTTTTTTTGCTACAACATTTGATTATAAATGCATGCTGATGAACTTTTATCATAGTTTATAGTTATATGGTAACGAAAGTGTTCAACATTCAACCCTTTTTCATCAGTGTTAATTATGATTTAAATTTTGTGAATAGGCTTTTCGTGTGCTTTCACGTTTTACAAGAAAAGATAATTGTCTGTTTTGCTTATATCTATACACCTTTCACTTTTTAAGACTAAAACAAAAGATGGATTCATTGTTATTCTTAATTAAAAAGCACAACAACAATAAAACAGTAGGCTACAATGGCAAACTAGCTTACATAACCTTTATTAACAAAAACGAATAAGACGAGGCATGGCATAGGACACAACACATGCTGTATTATACAGGCTACCCACTAATAAATTACAGAATGCTTAGCAAACACTGAGGAATCAAATAAATAATAATAAAAAAATTAAAAATAAGGAAAGCCTCCATACTGTAACGTGAGGTAAACAGCAAAGATAACAAGCTTTTCAAAACGAAAACAAAAACAAAAGTAAAACTAAAATTAAATTAAACGAAAAGTAAAGCTGTATAAAGCAGACGCTTTGGATCTGCGCAGACCATGCACTCGCACAAGTGCGACCACGTCAAATTTTTACTCGCACATTCTCAAAAATTGGTCGCAGTCTAGAGCAAGTCTAGACTGTTATAAATGTCTATATTGTCACTTTTGATCAATTTAATGTGTCCTTCTTGAATAAAAGTATAGGCCTACTTTTTAAATAAAAAAAGTTGGACTACTTCTAACTAGACACAGCATCTAAAAACAGTGATCCTTATGCTGAAAAAAAAGTTACACATAATGCAATTACCAATGATTGTGAGTCTGACTCATGTACACAGATCATTTCAATTGAAAAAATAGCGTAGTAGACCGGACATCCTATGTGAACCCATAAGTGTACCTGAGACATACTGATATCCTTTTCTGCAAAACTGTCCTAATTAGAAGCAAAAAATAACATGTTTGCTGTTGAACAGACAGAACTTTGATTTAAAAAAAAATAATAATGTAAATAACAGACTTGGTAATAACTGAATTGCAGATATATCAATAAGCAGATATTAAAGCAGATGTCAAACTTATGAATATGTTTTGCAGATTCTCATCAGACTGCTTGAGATGACTTTTATTCTCCTCGTTTATACCTGATAAACGACTGGCGTATTAGAAATACAAACTTTTAATAGTCTCGTTGGAAGAAAACAAACATACATAGCTTGACACAATTCCAAGAAAAGCAAGAGTATTGTTTAACTTCAAAACCTTCTCAGCATGCAAACTCAACAGATTGTATGTTTGTTACGCAATGGAAATGTTGTTTTTTGTTTCTGTAGAGTAGAAAAGGTGTGGTATAATTTTCAGAGCACAGCGTAAAGCAGACAAGGTGTGAGCCACGATTCAGTCAATAGATGTTCATCCAGCAGTTAGCACAAGTAAACAGGATACCTCAGAAGAACACGAGCCACATAAAAGCCACAGAAGTTAACGAAAGAGGCAGTATGCGAGCGAGAGATGTGTGGGCGCCACTCAACAAACATCAGACAAACACAGACGCAGAGCCTACATACCCTCCCCCTCTCGTGAAGAGTCACACTCCTCTCCTTCAAACAAACGCACATGCTCAAAACACATGTAACCAAAACTTACCACTTCTTCAAACTGCTACTCTAACCAGTGCAGAGGTGTGTTTTCAGTAGCGACGCAAATCGGAAAAGAGTGACTTCATTTAAATGAGGGCTGAAAAACATCCGAGAGGTGTATTATTAGATGAGCCAGGCGTGTGTAACCTACAATAGACGGGCAAGTAAATGAGGTATACCGTGTGCTCCATTTCTGATGATGAGGTGTAGTCTCCTGAGACACCGCAATGAATTGGCCTGTCGCTGTGCTTTATTAAAGAACCGGATAAGTCAGCACAGCGGTGCATAAGCTACAGCTGGGACGAAGCGTAACCCCTCTAAGAAGTTTATGCTCACAGCATCAGCCTAATGTGCTGGTTGGAATCAATGGATTTCTGCAAGGAGGTTCAAGGAGAGGCGTGTGGGCCGCCTCCTCGATTTATACAAAGCAAAGGCCACATGTAGAAGTTCCTGGCTCTGATCTGATCCGAGGTTCTATTCCTTAAAGAGGTCACGTCATATATTCTTATGATTTCATTTTTCCACTGAGGTCCACTTATTTAAAGGGGTCATCGGATGCCCATTTTCCACAAGTTGATATGTGACCTGTGCTGGCAAAATGAGTCAGAATGTACAAATTTTCAAAAATGAGTTATTTTTATTTTCACATTCTCCATTAAAATTAAAAAAAATCTTAAAAATCTTCAAAATTATATATGACTTGTTGGAATCGGACAAAAAATGCCTGAGCTACAGCCGTTTGAAGGCAATAGAGGCAGCAGATCTGATTTCGAGAAAAATGGAGTTAAAGATTCCAAAGCAAAATCACCAAGCAACGTTGCATATTTTCCTCCGATTCTTTTCTTAATAATAATTACTATATAATTAATCACAATATAGCTATTTTTTATTTTATCTTTGCTATTAAAAATAAGAAAAAAGATGCAGATAAACAGTAGTTTAATCAAGAGCAGCGAGTGATTCCATCTTTTCTTTTAATGTATGATTAAGATTGAGACAGATCTATGTTAAGACCTACTGTGTTGCATGGATCAAATATAATGTTACAAATCAGATTTTCCCCCAAACATTAACTAAACGTTTATGCAAGACATAACAGATTATGATTATGTGAATCTCACCAATACATATTTCGCAATAATGTACTTTATAAGAGAGAACGCGTGCTCACGGAAAGGCGCGGCACGCGCTTTGCAAATTTCAGTCAGTGCGATCGTTTTGTTTTCATCAGCATGGCTTTAAAAATCGTATTTCACTGGTTTGGACTCATGTCATTGAGAATTCGATATGAATATTCACAAAGCTGGAATGCTGCGCTTTGCAACAATAGACTTACAGCTTGTGGTGAGAGGCAGCAGCGAGCAGAGAAAAGGTAATCATCTCAGAAATCGTACAAATAAAGATCATTTTAGATGTTTAATTACTATTTTGAGCATTGGGATCACTAGAAGAGGGCTAAATGACTTCATTTTTGTGAAAATCTCAAATTCAACCAAAACTGACATTTTTCACATCTTTTGCCTGTAGCTCAAAATTAGTTTGTGTGCATTCCGACTTGTTTTGCCAGCATGGGTCACATACGATTCTTTAGGGTCTTAAGGAAAAGTCTATAATATACTTTGGTTAAAATTTCTCAATGGTAATGTAAAAAACACCCTTTGTACCCTATCAAAATCAGCTGTTTTCAGCAAGCCGTTCTAGTCCAAGTTGCTTTAAATGCCAATGAGCTCTGCTCACCCCGCCCCTCTTTTCCGTGGGGTGACGAGCTGACTGTAAACTTCAGCCACGAAACTTGCTAACTAGCACCATATTAGGAAAGGGGATTTGCAAAGATTCATAAAAAACCCTTATACTCACTTCTATTGTAGATGAAGCTGGATTACGAATGATTTGCGCGAACAAAGGCATTTAGGCAGGATTGGGCATTCCCTTCAAAAACGAAAGTAACGTTAATCCTCTGCATCTTCAGCAGCTCAGATATCGGGAGTAAATGACGACTGCTATGTTCATTATTACATCCAACAACAAAACACCTCAATCGTGCACCTGCACTGGAGTCGACACAAAGGAGGACAGATGACAGCATACTCAGGGCGGGTCTAAGGTAAGACGGCCTTGTCAATCAACTATCGTGGGATCGGTCTGTGCAGAACTACGTCGTTCTGACAGGAATCTCAGAACAGCCTGATTTGAGAAAGGGGATTTTAAAATAGGGATTTAAAAAAAAAAACACTGGGTGGATTTTTATCATTATAGGGTGGATGTGTACACACACTTCCAACACACATTTATGTTCAAACAACATGTAAAGTGAATTTTGCATCTAATGACCCCTTTAAGTTAGGGGTGGGCACTATACCGGTATTAACTTGACTACCGGTATTATGTTGTGCCATGATATGGATTTTGCTATACTGTGGTTACTGTTACATATTCATGGATTTCATTGGATGGGCAGACAAAGATTTTTTCCCCACCCTCGTTACTGTGTCATCAGAGAGAGAGATATGCCCAGCTTGATCGGACATAAATCAGAACTGGATAGTTTTTGCTCCAAACACACGAGCGGCATAAATCAGAACCGGATAGTTTTTGCTCCAAACACACGAGCGGCTCTTTGGAACTGCAATAATTTTACAATAGATTACAATAATTTCCCAAAATGTAATTTGTGTGGGAATATTACTAAGTCTGTAAACGGCCGTTAACACAGGACAGAGATGCAGAACACGGACACAAAAAGAGAAAATACTGTAGCAGTATTCACAATGCTCATTGTTCAGTACAATTTATTCTGTCTTTTTGCTTATTCACCAAACACCGAAAGAGCTTTTTTGCTATTTTCGGCCGAATAATTTCAGTTGCCAAACATTCGGTGCATCCCTAATACTAAGAAATGTTTCTTGAGCAGCAAGTCAACATATCAAAATGATTTCTCAAGGATCATGTGACAGTGAAGACTGAAGTAATGGCTGCTGAAATTCAGCTTTAACGTCGCAGGAATAAATTACATTTTAAAATATATTAAAATTGAAAACACTTCATTTTATCAATAAATTAATATTGTAATACAAAGGAGAGGTCTGGAAAATCACCTTTTTAACCCCTGTTGAGCTCAATTTAACCTATCATGTATTTCTGACAGTGTCCTAGACATAGTTCACCACACCCAACATGTTGGGAGACAAAGTAGAAAGTTACATGACATCACATCTCCATCTTTAACTTAAAACCATAACTTCCTGTGAGGTTTTTAATCATGGACAAATGAAAAAACCCTCTCCGACTAGGATACACATAACAGAGATAGGCTTACTAGTTATTCACTACAGAGAGCAGTGCATTTCCTGATAGCTTTCAATCTACTAAAATAAGTAATGGAACATAATAACTAAGGAATATATATATATAATTGCAAATTAAATGCAAAAATCAGACATGCTATATAAGCAGAGGGAAGTTAACAACACTACAGTTAAAACAATGATTGTATGTGTTTTAAAAGAAGTGATTTCGCTAGAGCACAATTTATATCTTTGTTTTAGCTAACAACACGGAACAAAATGGATTATCAAACTGTAAACAAACAAAAAGCAGGAATTAATAATAAACAAAAGGGCAGCAATCTATGTTTGCTTAAAGGTGGGGTAAGTGATTTCTGGTAGCCAATGTTGACATTTGAAATCACCAAAACAAAAGACTTTCGCCCCTACGCCAAAAGGGTCTTGCCCCTATTTTGATAGCTCCGCCCACATATAGGTACGGCAAGGATTTGTGAAACTAAGCAAAACCAATGTTACTCACCTATCGAGAAGAAACAAAGCAACCTCGGCGTCCGATCACAGGCCTTTCCGCTCCTTCAGTTCTCTCCAGCGTTGGAAAGCTGATCCGATATTTACACGGGTCCTTCTTATTGCCTTATCGTAACACCGTGTCTACACTGGACGTGAGTGGCGTGAAAAAATACTATAGAACTCATTATAATCAGTGATGCTGTCTACACTGGTTGCTGCGCCGCGACACGACAAATCCCTGACAGTAAACTGCTGCCACGTTCTATTATATTGACACACATTTCAAATGATTTTCAACGGTCGTTTTGTCGCGTCCAGTGTAGACGCGGTGCAAGCCTTCTTTTGCTCTGCATACATTTTCCTCTTTTGTTTTTTTCCGCCATCTCTATCTTTCTGTTGTTGCTCGGCTCGGCTAATGTCCATCATGTGCACTGATGAGAGCTCTCTCCTCTGCATCATGAGTAGACACGCCCCTTACTGCTGATTGGCTACAAGTTTGTTCTGGTACTGGCCCGACTCAGTTTTCTAAAGAGTTTTTGAAAAAATGCATACCCCACCTTTAATCAAGAAGATCCTCCACAAAATCCTGGCCATAAGGGGTATCTTGCTACAAAAAAACTAAATGTGAGCAATTGATAGGTCAACCAACAACCAGCAAAATGTCCTATCGTTAGTGTGACACACTGGCTAAGAAATTACATGGGGAAAAGAGAAAGAACCAAATCGACCAATTTCCATAATGTGCTAATCAAAACTGTGCTCACAAGACAAACAAAAACAGTTGGCCCTTGAAAACTGACAATCACAATTGTTAAACTGTTCTGTGATAAAAGACAACTGATATTATTTATCTCACTGCTTGGCTTGAACTGATAGTTACTCTTGAGAGTATTATATCAGACAAGAGGAAATTAACTGTGACTCAGCTTATAGGTGGAGTTTGTGGGATGCCAGTGGTCAAAGCCAAAACTGTTTATCACTATATTTAAATTAAATTCATGATGTATTATTACTGTGTGTTGCATGGTTAAGTGATGACTAAACTAATCTATGATTACTTATAAGAAAATATCTGATCATGGTGATTATGTGGGTGATATGAGTTTGAGTACAGCTTGCAACACAATCCTATTTCCTCTGTCCTCTTTCCTATTGCTCTCTACTCAAGCCGTCTAGTAAAGAAGGAAAAAACAAAACATTAAATAATTAAACAAAACATCTTGCTGGACAAGTTACTTTAGGGATTAGACTTAAGACTAAATAAGTCTCTTACACTCACCAAAATACAGAAAAACAATAATATTGTGAAATATTACCATTTAAAATAATACTCTTCTTTTTTAAATATATTTTAAAATGTAATTTATTCTTGTAATGGCAAAACTGAATATTGAAAACTGTTGAGCTGCTTAACATTTTTGTGTAAACCATGATCATTTTGTTCAGGTTTATTTACTGAATAGAAAGTTTAAAAGAACAGCATTTATTTCAATTTGAAATCTTTTAGAACATTATGAATTTCTTGACCAATTTAATGCATCCTTGAATAACACTATTTATTTCTTTAAAAAAAAAAATAATTCTTACTGACCCCAAACCTTTTAATGGTATTTACAGGAAAGTACTTGTAAAAGTTGGAGGTCCTTCCTCTTCTTCCTGTAATAGTACTATGTTTATCAGTACAGTGTGTGTGTTTATCAGTACAGCAGTGTGAGAAATCAACAGGTGAGTCTGCAGGAAGAAAACAACATCTCTACTCTCATGTTACCTGCTTCACACAGCCTCCCACACAGTCTTTCACACATACTACTGTCAAACCCATTGTGAAAATGTAATGATTTCTTTAACGGTAAAGTTTACATTAAAAAAAAAAAAATTCAATGAACTTTTAAGTCCTTGTTTCACTGATAGTTTTCCCCTCAGCTATAGATCAGTGGTTTGAGGTACACGTGCAAAAAAAGACCTTTACGTTCTCTGAATGCTCCAAACGATCAGAACCAGCTGATAATCACTTCCACTGCTACGATAAATGATCTCCCATTTTGCCTATCACAGTGTTACGACACAGAAGATGTGAATCTGTATGGCAAATATGACAAAACTCAGCAGCGGTGTCTCAGTCTCCACCTGGCTAGAGTAAAATACTAATGCAGTTACAAGCTGTGTGTAATTCAAGCTACTATAACTCCTGATCAGTCGGCTGCTCTTCAGTCTGCATACATGTGCTGCTTTACTTCCACTCTTGTCTGCACTCTTCCGTCCCACAAACAGGTTATCTTCTTTAAAGCTCCAAGTGAACGGTTGCCAGATATTACAAAAAAAGCCACCTGGTCTAATATACACAACGACCCCAGATACTGTGCTTTGGGTAAGTGAAAACAAATGCTTAAAATTGCAATATAATAAACAGGCATGGCAAAACTGTACCAGAAAAACAAACACAAGATCAATATCCTACAAAATTAAAGGACAGGAAACATAAATTATAAATAAAATAGCTAAATATAAAATATTTGGTGCTTAAGAAAAAATTCTTATTCGTATCAGTGTGGAAAACAGTGCTGCTTAATATTTTGTGGGGTACATTTGTATTCTTTTATGAACAAAAAGTTCAATAGAAAAGCATTTATTTAAAACATAAATGTTTGGTAACAATCTTTGATGAATTAAATGCGTCTTTGCTAAACAAAACTATTGATTTCTTTTTCTATAAAGTACTTGTAATCTTTTAAACTATTTACTATAGCACCCCGTTTGACAGTGATATATCAGCAATACAAACTGTCTACCATGATCCAGAATACTGCTGTTTCTGCTTTCCCTAAGCACAGCATAGGTCTTGTTTGAAGCTAAAACACTCACATACATAAGCACCAAGGTCTGACCATGCTGCAGTCGTAAGGAAACAGTGCTGCAGGGAGTCTGTTCTCCCAGAAATGAGAGCCAGCGATAAGAGCTAATATTAGCAAACATGTGATCATGCCTTCAACAGCGCCATGCTACACTTAGTGTACTCGGAGACCGTCTAAAGTGATAAAAAGGTCAGTGAGGCCTGCAATGATTTCACTTTCACACTTCTGCTGATGAGGAACAGCCGTTACTCACAAGAAGCTCGGCTGACAACTAACAATCTAGGAAAACCAAAGGCAAAAACAATGATTTTCTTGCAGCTTTAAATCACAGCACAAACCACATCAACTCCACATTTTTAAAAGTTAAAAATAAAAAACAAAAACTATGCCTAGATATATTATTTAATATTATTATTAATAATAATGAAATTATAATTCATTCATTTAATTAATATCGATGACAAAGTTAAAATATTCAGAAATGAAAAATAATAACAAAAATCATTATATTATATTATTAACATTCATTCTAAAGCAATAAAGGTAATCTGCTACTACATAATATCTGCACGAAACTCCATGAAAGGCCATACTTATACTACACAGCTTGGGTTGCATCACAATGACGTCAACTAATCCATTTCAGTCTGAGTCACATGCCTGACTGGCGCTGATCATGGCCCATGTCATGACGCTAGTTTGAGATCAACCAGTCTGCTTTTGTGAAGTCATCCTTGTGGCACTGTGTGAAGCAGTCAAGCAAAGTAATGCATCACTGCAGTCTCTTCAACCAAATTTTGACAGCAATCAATTATGTTTTCCGACAGCGTAACTAACGAAGAATGTCATACATGCACCTAACATTCTGTTGCAAAGTGGTGTGAGTTAGAAGGCTGCACATACTTTCCCATACACATCCAGGAGGTCCTTAGAGACCGAGCAGGAGTGGAGGGACTTCCTCTTTCAGAGACCGGATTCTGGCTTCTCCATGGTCATTAACCCAACATGACTCAGATGAAACCTCCCTGAGTAACACACATCTGAATGGGAAAGCCTGGAGTCATAAAACAGCTGGGCTGCGCTTTTGTCACTGGCAAAGACTTCTAAAAACACTCCAACAGGAAGGGTCTTACATGGTTTTCTTTGGATTACTCTCGTTTTCACACATTTAGTACCAGTGGAAATCAACACTATCCTCCTACATCCCTACCAGCGTTGGGCATGTTACTTTAAAAAAGTAATTAGTTATAGTTACTAGTTACTTCTCACAAATAGTAACTGAGTTACATCATTATAAAAGTAACTAATTTCCAGGGAAAGTAAATATTGTGCTGGCATCAGTCAGTCAAGCATTATAATATGATATTATGATAATTTAGCATTATATGATGATAGAACTTTAGTAATTAGAATAACCAAGTATGAATGCATATTTGTCATGTTGACTGAACTTGGGACTGGTGGTGGTGTTTAAGATATTGTTTGTCATTTAGTGTTTCTATAAAAAAAAAAAGAAAAAATAATAATAAGATAAGAGAACTACTATGAATTCTACTACTAATAACAATATAAAATGCACTGAGGATTAATGCGCTGCTGGGTTCATGAATATTAAATCACGTTGTCTGCGTTCGCTCGAACTGATTTGCTGATAAATTGATTTTGACGATAATAGGTAAGCACCAGCCAATGAGATTGTCGTTTGCGCATTACTTCTGCCCAGAACCCGAGATGGTCCTCACTGCAGAACACAAGATCCAGGGGGCGAGGCTGGATCCAGATCCAACTCCTCCCACCTAAACATTTACATATACCTAAACCTACCCGTCTCCACCCCCTGATCCCTAAACCTACCAATCTCCTTATTCAGAAGTTCTTAAAAGCTGAAGAATTCCAAGGGAACTCCGTTATTTTGGCAGGAAAATACAACAAAGAATATCGTTTACATGTAGCGAATCAATTCTGCATGTTATGAAAGACTAACTTGCTCTGTATCTTTCTTTGCGTGTGTGAGAAAGAGACACTAGAGTTTACGGTATGTCAAATACAGCTACACTGTGCATCCATTCAGATGAACTGAAAAATACAATTATAATAATATTATAATAAATTATAGTAATGCCGCATTTTATTGTCAGTAACGGTAACGGCCTTGTAACGGGGGAAACAGTCATTCGTTTGATTACTTGTTACTGAAAAAAATAACGCCGTTAGTAACGCCATTATTCCCATCACTGATCCCTTCTAAACCCTGTTTCAAAATAGTAAACACACTTAAAAACTTTCACCGCACGCTGAAGTGTGTTAGGTTAATGTATAATTGTAATAATTGTAGTCTGATTTTCATTACCATCTGAAGGTGTTTTATTCAGTCCATTTGCTAGTACCAGATCATGAACAAATGTTGATTATTAAGCTCAAATGTGGCACTGCCAGCAGCAGTTAAGATTTAGTAAAAAAGGGTATAAGGTGATCAAGCATATTAATCCACTTTAATTCCTCTCTTGCTAATGCTTGCAAAAATACAGACAAAGAAAGCAATATTTCAGCAAGTCTATGATCAAACTGGTTTATGGGGAGGCGACTGTGACTGATAAAAACACAGCAATCTGGCATGATTGAAATGAAGATACGACACTACTACGATGAAGAAAGCAATTAAAGAGAAAACACCTGTTCTGATATTGATCTGCTGCTTTAAGCAGATCAGACTGATTCAGTGAAAACATCTATTGTATTTCACTGTTTTTAAATCCAACAAATATACTTTTAATATCCAAGTTCACACTATAAATGAATTAGCTACTGACAAGCTTGTTGCACACTCACCCTAACATTTATCATTGGGTTTCTTAGCCAAGATAAAAGTTAGGCTTGAACGTATACCTAAAAGATAAGAAATTCTGATTTCCTATTAAATGTTCATCACAAAAACAAATCAGCTTCCTCAGGCATGTAACTACATTTTCTTGAAATACGCCCAAAATAGCTCATTGACGTGTTGCCAGTTGCGCCAAGTAATTTAACACACTCTTACCCTGTAATCTGCTGTAATGTAGCTGCCTTGCTAAAAGTTCATTGGGACAAACTATGAGAGATGAGACAACTTTACGAGAGACAGGTTTAGACTGTGTCAGTTGTCTACCTAGACACCATTTTGGGGCATCACAGGCACATAGGTCACCTAAAATAAAGTGATTTATTGTTTTCTTGTCTTGCGAGTACTGGAACAAAACAGACTACAAAACTAAATAAAATATTTAATGCATCTCAGAATTATTTTTACATTTATACTTCTTCAATTTTCTTATAGAATGCATGTTTTTTTCTTGTGTAACATTACAACAGTGTCAAATACAAAAATCACATTGACAAATTTAGCATTCACTTCAATGAATGAATGAACTGAGACAACAGGATGGCTTCAAACCGATTTTCGGCTCCACATGTCAACACAGTCAGACAGAAAAACTTACAGTGTTGTTGACCGCTTATGATATTCACAAAACAATCATGTTTCACATATCACATGAAATGCAGTAGCCATTTTGTTATTCTTATGTTGCTAACATCTAAATATCCTAAATAACCTCTTTATTATTTTAACAATGGAGTTGATATATCATAATTGAACAAAGAAAAAGAATAAGCATAATTAATTTTTGAAAATATTAAAAGCACAACCTGTTCCTTCTACCAAGACAGCAGTAATGTTTTAAATATACATATTTATATGTTTACTTTCTTAAAGTTTAATAGATTTCTATCAGTACATGAGGAACTGATTGATGTAATTAATTGTCTGAGAATAATGTAATGTCATGGATAAAATAAAGCGAAATGATACATTTGTGTTATGAACATTCTATTTACCCTTTATGGTAAATCGTGATGTAGGCTATGTTAATATATGTTGCCATTTTGATAACTAAGTAGATAAAGCTGCGATACAGGTTTTGTCCTATGTCTCAAAAATGAGTGTAACAATAACCGACCCTGTTACTGCAGTTTTTACTATAATAACCTGGCATTAACCACCGATTTCCTCAACAACTAAAATGACATAATGATTCTAAAAACAACTTCTTACACTAGAAATATAATTTTCATTATTTTCATTAGCACAGATTTGGCAGAAGAAAAAATATCTACAGCAACTATGGTATCCTGTTAAAAACATTTCTAAGGGACTAGTCAACTCCAAAAGAAAAGGGGGAAAAACTTGTGTCAATATTGTTTTACATACTGTTGCATAACTTTGTTATGCAGTCTTTAAATATATTCCTCGTCACTATATAGCCTTTGAAACTCCAAACAAACAGCTCAAGTATTTCAATCGCTTGCTATGGTTATTAATGTGGTGTAACTCAGTCTAATATGCAACAGTTTACGAAAGTGCCTATGAACTAAATACAGCACTTTCGCTACAGAGTTTTAACTCTTACTACATGCATTAACTCCTACATTTCTCCTGATATGTTTGTTTTTACGTTTAAGCAGTAATTTTCTTAAATAAAGGCGGGGAGTTAAAGTGACGCAGGCCTCGCTCGGATTCCTGTACCCCCTTTTCCGTTTATGGGGTCCCCATTTCTGTGAGCAAGATCCACCCATATCTCCTAAACACCCTCACATCTTTTTTTTTTAAAGGGCCGAAAAGCACATCAGATTCCGCCATCTATCCGCTTACCTGGATAAACTGGATGGTTAATGCTGATTTTCCAACGCCTCCACCTCCGACGACCACCAGGCGATATTTCTCCTGCACTGAGCCGTCCTTCCAGCCAGCCATCGGGGACACACTGCTGCTCTCGCTCCGCTGTCTAAACACACGCACACCGAGCCACTTTACTCTGTGACAGGCCTTCAGATGGAGAAATGCAGCGGGAAAAAATACGATACGGCGTTTAGGCGATATGTGAACTCAGTGGTAATCCGTACGAGAGGAGAAAAGTACGACCACAGTCTATGGGAAATGCATTCACTGCTGCCTCAGGTCCATACGCCCTCGTCTAAATCGCTACCAGGCACTGACTGCCTGTGCTGCTGCAAGATGAGGGGAAGATAGGGCTAATCAGCCCGGCCAGTACACGCGGCGGGAGCTAGGGGGCGCCGCTGCTATTCCCGCCGGTATGATTTGCTTTCAAACTCATCATCATGTGAATGTTTCATTGATCTCAGTTACTAAATATCCGGACCGGTATTGCGTGGTAAATGTTTAAGTCTGCCACTGACAAACCCATATTGTCCCACTCAGTGTCTGTAGAAGACATATTAGTGTTCTTTGGAGATACAATGTTCCAGCAAGTCTGTAATTCAAAAACTTGAAACGGAAGATGCCACCCTCTCTTCATTCCCTGCATTGCCGAGCATTTTTTTCAACATGACAATGAATATATACATTTTCCCAAAATGAAAATCCTTCAGTGGACAAGTATTTCACCAAGTCTTAACACACTTGAGCGCCTGTGGAGGATTCTGTAGGGATGAGTTGAGCAACACTCCCCATTAAAGACCTGGGCATTTAAGGAGGTCATCCTTTAGAAGTTAAACAGGACAGATGTGACAATTTGTCATGAACTTGTTCACTCAATCCCAATACTTAAAGTTATGGAGGACATATGTGACCCTGGACCATAAAACCAGTCTGGGGTATATTTGTAGCAATAGCCAAAAATACATTGTATGGGTCAAAATTATCAATTTTTCTTTTATGCCAAAGATCTTTAGGATATTAAGTAAAGATCATGTTCCGTGAAGATAGTTTGTAAATTTCTTACCATAAATGTATAAAAACTTCATTTTTGATTAGTAATATGCATTGCTAAGAACTTCATTTGGACAACTTTAAAGGCAATTTTCTCAATATTTAGATTTTTTTGCACCCTCAGATTCCAGATTTTCAAATAGTTGTATCTCGGCCAAATATTGTTCGACCCTAACAAACCCTACATCAATGGAAAGCTTATTTATTCAGCTTTCATATTATGTATACATCTCAATTTCGAAAAATTTACACTTAAGACTGGTTTTGTGGTCCAGGGTCACATATGTTGAATTTAATCAAGGGTGTACTCATTTCTCCATTTAAACAAAATTGGCTAATTTACTTATTTTACAGATATTAATGACATATATTTCTGTTTTAATTAAGTATATTGTTAATGGGTCATTCCTGGGATTCGTTACATTTCAACTACATATGATTCAACTTCTAAATACCCCACATCATTAGGCACATATCAAACCTCCAAAAAAATCATATTTTACCACCTCAGGCATTAAAGACCTTTTATTATTTTCAGTTTTTTCAGCTTTAGACAATTGTTTTCTCAACCCCGTAACGGACAAAATGGAATTGGTTTTACACAGAAATTGTTATAAAACAAACATGTACCTACTGCTCGTGTCCCTGATAACAATTTAATGATAACAAATGTAACATTTATCATCATTTTCAAATTTTTATAGGACTGAAGCTACTGTCTCTTTATTTTTGTGTAAGAAATATTCTTAATTTAAAATTTTAACTAAAACCACAATTAGCCCTTAACATGTCAGATGGTAATCAGCAAGAAATACTTTTGTTCTTAATTGTCTTCCCTATATTTTTCTAAAAATATTAAAGTGACAAGGTGTGACGGGGTTGAAGACTGTAACACATTTGAAGGGATACATTGCCTTAAATTAAAATTTTTGGTTTTGTTTCTCTCTCATATTGTCCCCTTGTTTCTGGGTCAACATATCTGCATGGCCAACATTGTTTTTCTGCTGTTTTTTTATTTCTTATGTATGATGCTTGTCAACGTTTAAGTGGACATATTGCATCAAAAATTCTATTTAAAACAAAAATATGAGTTGTCATGAGTATATATATTTACTGAAACCATGACTATTTTTCCCCGTTAAAATGATTAATAAATGAAGCAAATAACTCATTATTGAGTTGACCACTGCTCCTCATGTAGTGTAGGAGAGTAGACCATAAATGGCAGCAATAAAATAAGCACATTGTACATACTTATGGATTATAATAAAATGTTGAAAAAGTAATAATTTTCCATCTTAATTTTATATGACGGGGTTGAGTTGTTAAGCTTGACAGTACCCTCCCTGACTATAACATGCCTCAAAAATATGAATAAAAAAGTATGATACTACTAACCATTTTCTGCACCACTATTAAAGAGACCTGAATGAAGTCACATATGAGTGGAGACTAAATTATTATGGGCGTAGAATGGTTAGTGTGACGGAGTTCAGACTGAGGGACATAACTTTAAAGTCTGTTTTTTATAAAATATTTTGCATTTTTTTAGAAAAATATTTTTTACAAGAAAGAAACACAAGTAAATGCTTACATTGTTGCCAAAAATCACAGACACTATGCACATTTTGTTAATAATTTTCTAAGTACAAACTCAGTGAAGTGCCTCAGGGACACGACAAAATGCTTGGTTTAAGGGAGATATATATTGTGAAAAGCTTCTAACAATTCATTTTGGTGAACCACCACTTTAGAAACTCTGGGGGACTGAAATATTACCGAATCCCAGGAATGACCCTAATACATTTTGATTTTGCCATCTTTCCATACATAGTATTATTAGTGATCATTGAAAAAAAACTTTTGTATTTGTTCAGAGAGGGTGTACGCCGAGTACTGTAGTGATATTATTCATTGTAATGTTGAAAATGAACTGTGTGATTTAACTCTTTTATTGTATGGGTTGTTTGTTTCCTCTCCTAAAGTACACTTTTAGATTGTGGAAAACTTCTGTAAATGATTTTATCTGTCTACGGAAATCTGAAGAGGACAACCAACAACACAGCACCTGTTTGTGTGACAAATATAACAATTAAGGCCCTTTTCCACCCACTTGAATGTGCGGGGTTTATAATGGAGCTGTTTATTTCCACAGCTGCAGAACAGTGACCAGACACTTACTTACTGAGGCTCAGTCTATCTTAACACAATGACCCATCCTAATAAACCCCCAACAGTCCTCTACATGTCATGACTTGGTAGTATGACCTCTGGAGGTCTTCACAAAGTGGGCCTGTGAATCAACAGAGCAAGAATTTTTACAACACGAGGAAGCATCAGCTGTGAAATGTAAATCCTATGTCACTGAACTCCAGAAATGTCATTGTTAAAGGATACTGTGGTTTGCATACTCTTTTTTTTTTTTTCACACGCAATGGTTTGCATACTCTTTTTAGCAGTAGCTCGTACACAAACTGTCGGAAAGATATTATTTTGAGTAGCAGAATTAATCAATTCCCTTTGACTCCTTCACTCGCCCCAGAGGAATTTAAGGAATTTCAATGAATTTGTAATGCAGAACTCCAAGATTCACATGGTCCCACTGCAGTCGCTGAGAGGAAAGCAACAACAGGAGTTCTTTCCACCTCCCACAGTCCTGGAAACCTAAAAGATAGTGAGTGTACATGTTGCATAAAACATCTGATTAGTATTACTTTTTCAGCTCCTCTCAAGAAATGTCAGTCTTATCTACAGAATGAACCCTCTGAACACCCTTTATTCAGTGTAGCAGAGATAATCATATATTCTGCTTTTATTAGGAGTCTATCATCTCTGGATGATATCTGTTCACCTCACCAGCTTTTGCCAGCTATACTTCTCTTATTTAAAATGACTTGTCCCTATACAAAACTGTTCAAATACACTGTACAAAAAAAACTTTAAAAAAATTGTTTTACCAGCTTCAGCAGATTTTTGAGTTTGCTCAACTTATTTTTGTGGGAGATTCTCAAATTTTTGTTGTATAAACTTAAAACGACAAGTTAAGAAAACTCAAAAATCTGCTGAAGCTGGTTGCCTTAAAAATTTAATTTTTTTTTACAGTGTACTTCAGTAGTTTAATAGTTAAAAAAAAATAAAAATAAAGTATCTTATGCTCACCAAAGCTGCATTTATCTGATCAAAAATACAGTAAAAACAGCAATATTGTGAAATCTTATTAAAATGTTTTCTATTTGAATATATTTGAAGATGAATTTTATTCCTGTGAATTTTCAGCAGCATTACTCAAGTTTTCAGTGTCACATGATCAGAAATCAATATGCTGATTTGATGATCAAGAATTTTTTATTATTATCAACAGTTGAACTGCTTAACATTTTTGTGGAAACCACAACGTTGATGCATAAAGAGCTAATTTATTTTCAGATAGAAATCTTTTGTCATGTTTTAAATGTCTTTACGGTCTCCTTTGATCAATTTAATGCATTCTTGCTCAGTAAAATAATTTATTTCTTTCAAAACATAAATCTTACTGACCCCAAACTGTTGAACATAGTGTACATTAAAGCAGTATCATACAACTAAGAGTGCGTTATGACCATTTATCAGTACAGAGTGTGATATTGCTTTTAGAGTTAATGAAATATCACGCAAGATGAAAATGAATACAAAAAACATAAGTACTACAAAATCAAAGGAACAAAAACGTCTAACGCAAAAGTCAAAACTCTGACACCATGACTCATGGAACAATTCGGTTATTACTATACATGTATGATTAACAGTCACCTATCAAAACAGAAACTGTTGCTAGCTTTGTCATTTTGTGATTCACCACTCATTTAGTCACTAATTACAACATGAGGCTAAGCAATCACTGCAGCATTTTCAAAGGGCTGATCGATTTCAATATTCTGAAATCCCCATGCAGTGTAGAGGTTTTCTCTTCTGTTTTACAATCAAATATTAGTCTACATTTTACTGATGTGAAGAACATGTTCAAATGTGTCTCATGAGAGCTAAAGGAGCTGACAAGTTACAATATAGATCAAAGTCTCATTCTGCAAGTGCAATTGCTTTCTTGGAAAAAAAGCTGACGTGTAAAGACATGTCAAAGAAACCAATCAAGCTCCAGCTTTGTGTCACTGCTAGATGAAGAGTCTTGAGTGCTTTAATTAGCCTATGAGTTTTGAATAACAGTATAGAATATAACGGTAATGTCTTCAGTTGTTGCACAATATTTTAAGTGGGGCCTGTATTACATATTATGTGAAAAACTTCATGAAAAGCTGATCCCCTCCAATTAATAGTGTTTGCTTAGAACTTTATTGCCTCATTTTCCCTAGCTATCATTTGATTATATGTGGAACATTTATAACAGTAAGTTTGAAAAACTCATAAAACTCCATTAACGTAATTTTTATGTAAGTAATGTTCCTCGTTATAAAAGCCTAATGGAATTAAATGCAGGACTTAAATAAAGTCACATCAGCACTTTTCACATCCATCTCCAACACCCTACGTGAAACTGGAAGCTACTTAAATCTAATGCATCATTTACATCAAGAACTGCTTCCACTGCACTTTAACAGACAATGACTGGTGACCAGGTACAATGCAGTGATTACATGCACTACCGCTCAAAAGTCTGGGGTCAGTAAGGTTTTATTTGATTTTTTTGTTAAAGTAATACTTTTATTCAGCAAGGATGCATAAACTGATCAAAAGTGACAGTATGAAAAAAGATTTCTATTATATATAAATGCTATTCTTTTGAACTTTCTGCTCATCAGTGTTAAAAAAAAAAAAAAAAGAACCACGAGTTCCCCCAAAATATTAAGCAGCACTATTTTTAACATTGATGATGATAATAATATAAGAAGAAATATTTCTTGAGCTTCAAATCAGCATATTAGATTCTATGCCACTGAAGACTGGCGTAATGGCTGCTGAAAATTCAGCTTTGCCATCACAATTACATTTTAAAATATATTAAAATAGTAAAGTTGTTTTAAATGATAATAATACTTCACAATGTTATTGTTTTTATTGCACTTTAAACTGTAGTGTATATTCACTTGAAAACGAATGTGCCTACTTATAAGGCCAAATCTACTCAGGGCACGGCCACAGCCTTGACGCCTTTGTCCTTAATATTATTATACACTACGCAGACATGAAAGTTATGACTGTCCACAAGTTTTATGAGCCCAAGTCATCTAAGACGCAGGAGACCATAACAAAATTCTCAAAATTCCAGAAGGTTTTCTTCAAGAGAACACATCCTTTGTTGTGTCAACTATGGTTTGAGGGCAGGACTGTTCTTGACTACTTACAAGCCACCCAATTCATAAAAAAGGGTTGTTGTAACACTATTCGTTAACAAGAGAATACAAACGCTTTCATGATATATGGTGTGCAATGTTTATTGAAACAGATTAAAGATTAACAGGTTCAATCCCTTTTAGAGCAGTTAGGAAGAATCATGTTGGTAGAAAATGTCAAAATGATCCCCTTTAGTCATCGTTTGAGGGATTGAAGAGCTTAGATCTTGGCCACAGAGCACTGCATGTGTACAGTAGCCTGGAGAGACACAAAAGAAGCGATAGAGAAAAGACGACAAGACGTAGGAGTAATCATATCGCTTTTTAGTCAAATCTCGCCCTTTGACTTAATATCCTCAGTCTTTGAAATTTATGCAGCAGTCCTCTTCTGAGAGAGGTTGATTTTGTCACCCAGACTCAAAGCCATACCCTATAAAAAAAACAAAAAAAAACAGTAATCATTATCAATCATGCAGTAACAAACTACACAGGCATATTCAAGAACTGACTGTTGTAAAAAATAAGTTATGACTTTGTAACTGACCATTAAAATATACAAATGACTATACATAATTCAAATTCACCTGGCTTTTGGCTCGAATGCGAATATGGCCATTGACTGGGGCATCAGGTCCCATGTGGATTGGCTTCTCAATGCTGACGTTTGCAAGGGCATCCTCCCCAAATATAGAGCGGGCATATAGATTTGCGGCCATAAAGCCACAGATGCCGGACAGGGCCTGAGTTACAAAAGCAAAACATGAGATATGAACGAAATAACATTATAATGTCATAAAGGCATTGAGTGGGTACTGTACCTTCTCTGGGGTCAAGCACTTCATGTTGGTAGATTTAAGAATGTGTAGGAGATACTCGTTCAGATCTATGATATTGGTGTTGACGGTAACCTATGTGGAAACAAAGCACAGAACAAATTCCAGACATTCCCTCTCACAAAATGGAGATTAACATAGCCACTATCTGCAAATAGAAATCACCAGACACTAAGACTTGCCTTATTTTCCCACTCAAATTCAGCCCACATCTGTCTGAACTCGGCGTCTGTGCAGGAGGCCGGCTGAATGTAGTCCATGATATCAATGTGAATGTCGCTGAGGACTACGCAGTTCCTGTCACTGGCTGCTCCTGATACATCATATACTGCAAAACGTGGTTTTGTTTATTAAAGTGATTCCAGGTCCCTCCTCAACAACAAAAATTAGTGCAGGTATGAATAAGGACAGCTACACATAGTCCACAAACCTATGTTTCCAAATATGATGCCATTCTCTGTGGAGGCCACTTTCACATTGGCTTTGATGTTGGCAAAGTCGTGAGGTGCCAGTGTAAGAGGAGATGGTTTCTCAACCAATTTAAGATCACCTGGATATTGAAGAACATGCTCAGTAAAACATGCACCAAACACATACAATAGAGGTTTTTTTTAAGGATCAAAGGAACAACTTGTACCAAGTGTTGCCAGCTCCAGGGTACAGTTCTGTAGGGTGTCGCTGGTCTGATTAACAACCAGGACATCCAGGACAATGTCATACTGATTGACATGGACATAAGCTTCAGCATACACTGGATCTGAGAAACCAGTTAATTGGGTGACCTGGAAGAAAACATTGAGACGGCTCAATCTAGGACAATGGTTTTCAATCAGGGGGCCGGGGGCCTTAAGATAACTTAAAATGACTTAAAATAAGAAAAATCAAGCTAAAAAGAAAAAGAATAATATAAAATTAGCTAAAAAATATTATTTTTTATTTTAACTATTTATTTATTTATTACAAAACAGGGTTCTTACAGCTCTTAAGGTAGACCAAGTTTAAAATGGATATTTCTAGACCTGGAGAAGTCATATACATATATTTGTTAAACAGAATAAGATTCTTGAAGAACATTTAGCTCTTAAAACTTTCAAAATTTAATTATTTTAAATGAAAAAAAACAAACAAACAAAAAAAACTTCATTACATCTATAAGTCAAAAAGATTGAGAACCACTGGTCATGGTAATCTAACTGATAAACAAACACACAAAAATAAAAAAGACCAGAAGCTCAGATTTCAAATGAGGATGAGTTCATTTCTAGCATGTAAGATGCTAGAAATGGGTGGAAAATTCACACTCCTGCCTGATGTGAGGCTTTAACAATTTCCATCAGTTGAACCAACATGCCCTCTGGTGGTCAAAGATGACAAACTACAAGCAACCTTTCAGATCCATATAAAATCTTCCAAAAACCTTATTAAGTTTGGAGGCCAGAGGGTCTGCGGCTTCTTTCCTCTGAGTATTGCCCATAGCAGCCAGCAGACTGAGCTGGAATTGATCCTCTTTGGATGTCATCTCATTCTTAGCGGTCAGCTGCATGAAGGAGATCGGATCATCTGCCTGAACCGTTACGTTGCGCTTCTCCGACTCTTTCTGAGGGGGAAAAAAACAAAACAAATAGCACCATGATTAAATATAATGGTCACAAATAAATGAGCAATGGTCATCTTTTAATCTGTAAGACAAGATCTGACAATATGTTTGTCTATATCTTCACATGGATATAACAATACTATAATCATATTATTAGGTTTCTGATTTCACTAACTACCAGGAAGCAATGAGGGGAAACGTGCTTACCTTCTGAGACAGTTTCTCCTCCTCCAGTCTGACAGCGAGCATATGGGACAGAGATCTGCGGCATTCCTTGTTAAAGATGTCATTCATGAGGGGCGAGCACTCAGACAGGACCTTGAGGCACAGTGAGATCCGGTCCACATCATCATCTGTGATGTGCTTCTTGGGTAGAGATGACTTGCCAAGATGGAGCACAGTGGCCATGATCAGCATGGCCTCTGCAACAAACGACTAAAGGCAGGAAAATAACATTTATTCCACCACAAATAGACACATGAATAATCAGAGTTTAAACACTTTTAAAATGAACTTACATTTTGCCTTTTTTTATCCTCGGCAAGGGCAACATAGCGCAAGGCCACTTTGGTGAGGGTGGTGGCCAATGAGGCAGCAACGTAGAAGTCTCCATCCATCAGGAAACCCCTAAGAGGAGGCCTACAGAATAAAGAGATATTTTAGAGATTTAATACGGAGGATAATGTCCATAATGTATCAGTAACGGGGGATAATCACCTATCCTCTTCTTTTTTGGATGGTCTGGAGGTGCTCAGGGCACTCTGAGTGACGTAAGTGCCCATTTCTGTCACCAGCTTAGGAGCTGGAGCTGCAGTCACTTCCTCCTCAGGTTTCACCTCTCCAGCCTCCTTTTTCAACTCATTGTCCACAATAGGGATCTGAATAAAAAGAATGATCCATAATTTAAAACAAATATTCGAGAGCACTGTAAGGTGTAGTAACATTAATAAAGAATGCTTATCACATTTTTTTGTATATTTTAGAACACTTTATTTGTTTTATGTGTATTGTACACTACTGTGAAGTTCTAGGGCTGCATGATATTGGACAAAACTCACATTGCAATATTTTTTTTTCTGCGATATATATCGCGATATGGGGGAAAAAAAGAAAGAAAGAAAGAAAAAAACAAAACACCAGATGACTTGAACAGCTCTATTTGGAAAAAAATTATCAATGATTGGGGTGAATAAATCAGCATAGGAAATAAGCAAATTAAAACATAGATAAATATAATAGAATAATTATACAAATGAAATTGTTCTTTATATTCTTCAGGTAAGTCTAACAGTATTCAGTTACAGAAATTGAATAATCAAATGTAAAATAACACTGCATATTCTTCACTGTATAAATTAACACGACACGACGCGAGCCTGTCGCGAAAATGATCAGTATAAACATCGCACATCCTGTGATGTGACTATTGCGGATGCGCACATTGCGATAACAATGCTGAAACGATGCATCGTGCAGCCCTACTGTGAACTTTTCTGCAAACCTGCCTATTTTAATATTATATATATATATATATTATAAGTAGAAGAAATAGTTATATTCATGGCTCCCACACTTTGAAAAATTAAGTCATCTATGACTTTTAAAGTCATTTTTAGTTTTTTAAAATAATTTTACAGTGATCACACTTAAAATAATAGTTCCTAGCCAAAGAATGTCTCTCTCACTTTTATATTGACTACAGAACTGCCCATGATCTTTTAAGATATTAATTTTCAAGAATTTGCCAGGCCTGGAAATCACATTTGTGAAATTCCCAGATATTTCCAGAAACATGAGAACCATCATTTTTATTTTCCAATACAACACTATTTAACCCTAAAGCCTTTGACTCAATTTCATTCAACTTAATATGTTTACTGCTTTTAACGGTGTTAATTTGGTGCTTGTTCCAGACAAGTGTTAATGATGAGTCCTGAATGTAACAAAGCAATATGAACTGCTGCCCTACAGACCTCTCCCAAAGATCTGCGGACTTCTGTCATGACACTCTGGATGTCCTCTTTAGTGCTGCAATATTCACCCAAAATCCACAGAGCTCCTCTGTAAATTCTACAACAGAAAAGTCCTTGTTTAAAATCACTGCAGTACATCATGATCCCTTTTATAACCCCAATCGAGACAAAATACTATTAAGCAGATCAGAATAATAGACCAATTAGTTTTTAATACAGATGATTTACATATAATTGGATTTATCAAACTTCTAATGAAGCAGTTAAGCAGCATTTCTTACTTGACCGTCTTGATAGCGTGAAAGACCTCTAGCATCTTCTCAATGATGAGAGGTCTAAGGTTGTCAAACCTCTGAATTGCCTCACGCACAAACTCCAGCACGTCGGCTGCGGCCGCCTCGTTAGTGTCACTCAGGAACTCCATCAGCTGCGGCCACACACAAAACACAAATAGTACATTTAAGAGCAAAGACGAGAACAGTGAGCATATTAATCATGAGAACATCTAAAAGGGCTAGATGCATAAACAGTAAATGTTCAAGGATCCAGCGATCTGGTGAAGTGTGTAACTTCAATTTTGTTGCTAGTAATGAATGTTTTGAAATAGCTGAAATGCATAAAAAGAGTTTAGAGTGTTCACTCAACAGCCGTACCACAGGGATGACATTGGCTGCCATGTCAGGGAAGCGGACGCTACAGGAGTGGAGAGTGCGAACAAGCAGCTGCCTGTACTTGTCTGTGTCCTCATGCTCAGTCACATTGTTGGTTTTGATGACTTCTTTCTTTAGCACTATAACCAGCTGGAAAAAAAAAGAACAATTCAGGTCCTTTGCTTGAATCGGAAAGATTATTTGACATTAAATAGTAATAATTTACCACTGCATGAAAAACTTTAATTTTGTTTAGTTTTTGTATACATATAATGAGAGTAAATAGGGATCCAGGATGTCAATCAGTGATCACACTAGACTTTAAAAAAAATGCTAAATTTCTTCTCACTTGAGATATGACATCATGCTCTGTGGCACCTTTTATTTCAAACTTAAATATAACAAACAAAAGTTTCCTGAACTTTGGAATGTATAGAAATGTGAAACTTCTTTGCACGAGCTTGAGTTTCCGGTCTTCCACATTTGCATGCATATGAGTGGAAGTCCACAGATCTAAATGTGCAGTGTGACAACCACTTAAATCATATGGACTACTTTTATAGTGCCTTTTTGGCCGTTTAAAGTCCCTGTAAATGTCCCCATGTCCCCTTCATTACATGGAAAAGAGAGGCAAATACATTTTTCGAAAAAAAAAATTGTGTTCCCCTTTAAAAAAAAAAAGCATATCATAAAGGTTTGTAACGACATGAATAAATGACGATAAAGTAAATTTTTGGGTGAACAATCCTTTAAAATGGCAGGTATTGACACACACCTCTTCTACATTGCGGGATGACACCAGGTCCAGGGCCAGCTGTAGGGTCTTCTTGCGGACCTCAAGATCAGGAGTTGTCAAAACCCTCAGAATATCCATCACAAGGTCCTAAGTACAAAACACAGAAACAGGCTTACTGCTAGATTTCATTTGCGGAATGAATGTCGCCAAATGAGGTGATGTACTCGTGTACCTGCAGCACACGCTCATGTGTAGGATGTTCCTTCAGCTCGATCAGTCGGTCCAGAACAATGAGCTTGACGTTGTTGTCACTCTCTTTAATGATCAGATCAATGTAACACTGAGCAGCAGCCTGAAACACAAAGAGAACATGCAAACAATGCCATTCAACTTTCATTTACCACCATGCAGAAAAAATATAAGAACAACTGTGGAGTTAGTTGCTGTACCTTGATGGCAGTGGGAGCGCTGGACAGAGTAACTAGAGTTCCAGCTGCTTCATATTTTACAGCAGGACTGGATGACTGCAGCAGGTTGTAGATACAACGGATGAAACGAGCTCTCTCTGAGGGGTTGGCATGGCAGACCTAAACACATTTAAAAATGTAAAAGAGACACTGAGAATGCGTTTAAGACCATCTGGCAGTATGAAGTGTGCATAAAGCTGAAGAGCTTAGAATTTGATTGAACAAGAGGGATAACTGTGCTGTTGATGACAGCATTTCTGTATTGAAACAGTACATCCAAAAAAGAAACTGATGATTTGACGTTGGTTACAAGATAAACAATATAGCATAAAATAGCAAAAACTTGTGGGCTTGGACCACTTTCATGGTTCTTATATGTCCTTTCAGGGGCTTGACAGCCCTAAACTAAAAACATAAAAAAATTAAATAAATAAATAAATAATAATAAAATAAAAAGTTCCAACGAATAAGAAATACCCATAAACATGTTTTTTTAAGAAGCCGTTATTTAAAAAAAAAAAATAAATTGTGAAATTAATGGACATTTAGGGTTGTAAAATACCACCCCTACAGTACAAAATGGTGAAAGTTGTGTAAATGAAGTTATCTGGCTGTTTAAACACTGTAATAAATATTCACATCCAAGCATTTATTTATTTTATATTATATTTTATTTATTTATATGTAAGCCCAAAGTATACTCTGGGCATAAGCCTTGTCAAAGCCTTTCCCATCACTAGACATATAGAAGTCAAAAAAAAAAAAAAAAATTAATTAATAAAACATAAATAAATAAAAAAAACGGATGTCAAATCCTTGCTTTGTAAATAGATGTTCCAAAACTACTAAGAATTGTGTCAGCTAGCTGATGTCATTTTGTGTGACTACAAGCTGTGGCAGTTAATGTGCAAATATTTTCCCAAAAAACTGTTGTTGAGATCAGTTTCAGAGTGTCAGCTACTGTTAAGCATTGTTTTTACCCAGAGTTAAGTATCATTTAATTGGTTTATATTGAAGTTGCAGTTCTACTATGCTGGGTCTCTGAGGGTTAAACAAGAATGACTTGTGAAGATAGAAAATAGATAGTACTGTGAATAGTATTGTGAATAAACAACTCACCTTATAAATCAGTTCCACAATAACAAGCTGTAGAATGTCTCCAAAAGTATGCACCTGATCAATACAGGTGCTAAGGTAGTCTAAAGCTCTATCCTGCAATAATTATTAGAAGAACAAGTACGTCGTTTCATGAGATTCAGATTCTTGCACTTAAAAACATAATTTGCAAAACTATAATAAGACTATGTACCTGATCTGCATGAATCAGCATCATAAAAGCATTTCTCTTGCAGCTTGCGTCTTTCTCATTTACGAGAAAATCATGAATCAACTCAGGGGCGTCTGGGATCAAATGCTCAAAGTTCCTAAAAAAACAAAACAAAACAAAATTATAAAAGGGTTGTCACGATACCATAAAAATGTCTTACGATACTATACCAGCTGAAGTATCATGATATCATGCAGTATTGTGTTAATTTAAAATTCAATTCTACAAAATGAATAAACATTTCATAAATAAATAGATGCAAATGAAAACAGACAAGATTTTTCTCTGAATACTTCATTAATGTGAATGAATGACTGGCTATTGTTATCCATGAAATGATGTAAACAAAACTCCCCTTAGCACTTCACAGAAGCGAATCAAATGACTGTTTTTATGAATAGTCGACTTCATGCAGCACTGCGCAGACCGATCGGCAGACTTGAAACAGTGCATGCCGGTTAGAAATTTAGTCCGACTTGAACCTGCGCCGACGCCACGTCACTGTCACGTGTGGCCTCAAAGTACCGCGATAGCGTTTGGAGAGCAGCCGGCTGACTCAGCTGGCGCAGCCTTTTCAGAGCGACTGCAGGAGTACTGATGACGACACAGCTGTTTCAAAATTGGCCAAATTCACCACATGACAACAATGACGTGTGTTTCTAACATCTTCAAATCCAATACTGCTCATAAATTAGGGCTGGTCCGAATACCATTTTTTGAGCTTAGAAACTTCAGTAGCAATCAACACCGATTATTCGAAGCTTCGGAGGGAGGGGGCTGAACATATTCTTCTCTCTAATAAAGACAGGAATCTGTGTGCGTGTGTGTGTGTATGTATGTGTGTCTGTCTGTATTTTTATTATGTCGAGAACCGTTCATCCAATCGACTTCACGCATGGCGGGTGTGTTGCTGTGGACCCAAGGGAGTGCAGTGTGGCATTTTGGTGCAATATGGACACGTGACACGTTCAGAATTAATAAACTATTAATAAACTACAGAACAGTGCAAGCCGGAAGCGGCGAGCCTCACGCGGGCAGGACTTATATGCTCTGAGAACGGACACTGCACTAGTGATACAAAACACACAGGTCTTTTAAGAGCGATACTTTTAATAAGGTAGCCTAACATTTTTCTAACAAAAAATAAAAAATAAATAAAAATAAAAATCACTCCCAAATCAGAAATTAGCAGCACAGTAATTTCTGACACCGTAAGGGGTAGGCTATTTAAATAAAAGAAGAATGAAAAAGTTCAATGAACTGTAATAAATAAAGAACACGGTAACATACTTTCAATAACAGCATCACACATTTTAATTAACGAACAGTTTAAATAAAATTACATTATGACTGCCGTATTCGCAAGTATTTTCCAAGCAAATTAAGTGCACATTTTTATCATGTGTAAAATTACTGATTAACATGGAAGATAAAAGCAGCTCGTTTTTTTACACCAACAATATACTATAGGCATACTACTTACAGAACTCGGGTGATTTTTCAAACTTGATGTGCTGTTGTGGTAGGCCAGTTTCAAATTGCATATTTGGCACACTGCCTTTGTCTTGTCCTCACTCAATTTAAAGTGCTCCCACACAGCTGTGGGCTTAGGCATTTTTGTCTTCTCTTCCAGATGAACTGAATCATGACGTTCATGAACTTCACTCATGGGAGATTCATATTCAAGCGCGAATGAGAACCGTTTCGCGGGGGAAGCCAGGTGTTCGGAAAAAAAGGAAAGAATATTCGAATCTCAAAATTGAAAATCGAATGCCAACCCACCAAACGAATAATCAAATATTCTGGTCCAGCCCTATCATAAATCTGTGTTTTTAGAATAGTAAAAGCTTTTTTACTGTAGTCGCAATGTTATATTGAGTCACGTTTATCGTAAAACACTGATGAAAGCATTTATACCCCCACTTTATTAGTATTTAAATAGTATATATTTACATTGAACTTTATTCTTGAACAGATGGCGCTGTATTAAGCAGTATATAAAAAGTGTTTCTGTTGCTCATGAAAACATGTCTGAAACGTCTGTGTGTTTCACAAATATTGCATTTTATTCACTTCATCAGTATGCACCGTGTGAGCATCACTACCGGGAGCAGAAAGTGTCTGGCTTGACGTGTCCGTTTTCAACCTCCCCCCTGACTGCAAGCAGCTACTCTCGTTGATCGCCGTCTGTAGCCGTGCTTCAAGACGAACGCACCTATAGGCTTAGTGATTCAGTGATTCGCCCAAGCCAATGCAGATTAGGATTCGAACACAGAAACAAAACAAAAACAGCACTTGACTCTTAATTCGCTCGTGTCGTATTGCTGAACTGTTAGGAGCATTTTTGCTCTCATATCTAGAAATTTCCAAGTTAGCAGCATGCATATCAAAACATTCATTTATAATGTAAAAAAAAAAAAAAAAAACATATATATATATATATATATATAATGATTGATAAGAACCAAGTGCAAAGCCGCTATGTTGATGAATGGAATTGCATTCATGATCGCAAAGATGCTTCCAGAAACAAACTATTCTAGTTCACCTGTTCTAGTGGTCCAATGAATAAAACTGCGAGAATACTTTCTTGTAAGATATTATGATCAAAAATAAAAATTCTGTCATCTGTCTGTCAATTCTATCATAGTGTTTTATTTTTATACCATCATTTACTCAAAGGTTATTTTAAACCTGAGTGAGTTTCTTTCTTCTGCTGAACATAAATGCTATTTTGAAGAAAGTGGAAAACCAAACAGTAGGTCCACAGTGACTTACATAGGATTTTTTTCCTACTATCAAATTCAATGTGGACCAGCATCTCTTTCGTTACCCACATTCTTCAAAATATCTTCTTTTGTGTTCAGCACAAGAAAGAAATTAATACAGGTTTGAGACAACGTGAGTGAGTAAATAATGACAGAAATTTAATTTTAGGGTGAAGTATCCCTTTAATGACAGACGGCTGCATGTTTAATACTGTCCCTTTAAGACCTGCATGCAACTAATAGACAGACACGCATCCGTTTCTCTCTCATCTATTTACTTTCATTTTAGACATAACCAACTGAGTCTATACATAAACCTTGTGTGTTTTGACAGTATTAGTGCAAAAGATAACTTAGTTCAGTAATCAGGTGCTGTTAGACAGGCTTTTTAATCGCACGCGCTTCTGGTGTATGCGCTCAGAAAAGGCGCAAATGAAACATTTAACCAGCAAACAATGTACTTTTGCGATCGCGAAATATATATACAGTGAGGTAAATAAGTATTTGAACACCCTGCTATTTTGCAAGTTCTCCCACTTAGAAATCATGGAGGGGTCTGAAATTGTCATCGTAGGTGCATGTCCACTGTGAGAGACATAATCTAAAAAAAAAAATCCAGAAATCACAATGTATGATTTTTTAACTATTTATTTGTATGATACAGCTGCAAATAAGTATTTGAACACCTGTCTATCAGCTAGAATTCTGACCCTCAAAGACCTGTTAGTCTGCCTTTAAAATGTCCACCTCCACTCCATTTATTATCCTAAATTAGATGCACCTGTTTGAGGTCGTTAGCTGCATAAAGACACCTGTCCACCCCATACAATCAGTAAGAATCCAACTACTAACATGGCCAAGACCAAAGAGCTGTCCAAAGACACTAGAGACAAAATTGTACACCTCCACAAGGCTGGAAAGGGCTACAGGGAAATTGCCAAGCAGCTTGGTGAAAAAAGGTCCACTGTTGGAGCAATCATTAGAAAATGGAAGAAGCTAAACATGACTGTCAATCTCCCTCGGACTGGGGCTCCATGCAAGATCTCACCTCGTGGGGTCTCAATGATCCTAAGAAAGGTGAGAAATCAGCCCAGAACTACAGGAGGAGCTGGTCAATGACCTGAAAAGAGCTGGGACCACCGTTTCCAAGGTTACTGTTGGTAATACACTAAGGCGTCATGGTTTGAAATCATGCATGGCACGGAAGGTTCCCCTGCTTAAACCAGCACATGTCCAGGCCCGACTTAAGTTTGCCAATGACCATTTGGATGATCCAGAGGAGTCATGGGAGAAAGTCATGTGGTCAGATGAGACCAAAATAGAACTTTTGGTCATAATTCCACTAAGCGTGTTTGGAGGAAGAAGAATGATGAGTACCATCCAAGAACACCATCCCTACTGTGAAGCATGGGGTGGTAGCATCATCTTTGGGGTGTTTTCTGCACATGGGACAGGCGACTGCACTGTATTAAGGAGAGGATGACCGGGGCCATGTATTGCGAGATTTTGGGGAACAACCTCCTTCCCTCAGTTAGAGCATTGAAGATGGGTCGAGGCTGGGTCTTCCAACATGACAATGACCGAAGCACACAGCCAGGATAACCAAGGAGTGGCTCTGTAAGAAGCATATCAAGGTTCTGGCGTGGCCTAGCCAGTCTCAGACCTAAACCCAATAGAGAATCTTTGGAGGAGCTCAAACTCCGTGTTTCTCAGCGACAGGCCAGAAACCTGACTGATCTAGAGAAGATCTGTGTGGAGGTGGGCCAAAATCCCTCCTGCAGTGTGTGCAAACCTGGTGAAAAACTACAGGAAACGTTTGACCTCTGTAATTGCAAACAAAGGCTACTGTACCAAATATTAACATTGATTTTCTCAGGTGTTCAAATACTTATTTGCAGCTGTATCATACAAATAAATAGTTAAAAAAATCATACATTGTGATTTCTGGATTTTTTTTTTTAGATTATGTCTCACAGTGGACATGCACCTACGATGACAATTTCAGACCCCTCCATGATTTTTAAGTGGGAGAACTTGCAAAATAGCAGGGTGTTCAAATACTTATTTACCTCACTGTATATAAATAATGATTAAAAAAAACATCTTTGATGTTTGTTTCTTGCTTGTGTGCACATAGATCCATCAACACACCTGTAGATAGTGTAGATGGCCAGGACTGCATTGCGGCGTACATAGCTGTGACGATGCTCCAGACAGGCACGGATCGCTGGCATGAGGGGCTCCAGCAGCTCAGATTCCTTCAGCTTGCACAGGAAGCGCAGGGTGGAGCCACGGATGAACTCGTTGGGATGCTGGAGATCCTAGAGATGCATAACACAGATGGCATATTTGAACAAAGAAATGCACACAATATACCTCTTTACAATAAACATTAAGCTGCATATTTCATGCCTACCTTCCTGTAGGCATCACAGACCAAGATCATCTCCTGAAGAAGTTTGCCGTCAGGAGTAGTTTTGGGAACAATTTCCCAAAAAACTAGCAATAGTTTCTTAATTGTGTGGTCCTGAAGAGGCAGCACAAACCGAATGATGGTCATTAATAGGCCTGGAAGTTTCTCTCCATTCAGGATCATGATGATGACCTTTTTCAAAGCCTCTGTCTTGGCTTTAATTTCCCCCTTTTCTGTTTTGACAAAAATAAGAGAGGAAAACTGTTACACACATTTACTACCTTTCAAATATTTGGGGTCAGCAAAATAGTTTTAAAAGAAATTAGCACTTTATTAGCAGTAAGGACACATTAAATTGATCAAACAACAAAGTGACATCAAAGAATTGTGCAGTGTTATAAAAGATTTCCATTTCAAATAAATGCTGTTCTTTTGAACCTTCAAAAAGAGAAAAAAGTTTCCACAAAACAGCAGCACAAGTGTTTATATAATAAATGTTTTTGAGCACCAAATTAGCATATTAGAATGATTTCTGAAGCTCATGTGACATTTTAAAACATATTAATGTGGAAAACAGTATTTTAAAATTTGCTGCATTTTTATCAAATATACGCAACCCTAGTGAACATAAGACACTTCTTTCAAAAATGTTGAAAAATCTTACCAACCCCCAACTTCTAAAATGTCATGCATTGCACAATGTAATTTTATTTAATAAACTACTCCACATGAATATTACCTAAATCAGTTTTCAAGCTAACTTCTGATGGTGGTTCAGAGTCATTGGTGACATTGATAAGTGTGTAACACACATTCTCCGCGGCTGTCATGATGTCAGCTCTTTTTCTCTTCACGAGACTCCGGTCAGAGAGAATGAGTTTTCCTGAAACACAGGTTACAACACATCAGTAAAAGTTCAAATGAATAGTCAATTTATTACAATGTGACAACTCTATATGAGGTATATTGTCTGGTACTTTTATGTTCCTGCATATGCACAAAGTGACCAGACCACTAGCTCAAAGCACTATATAAATTCTTCGTTTTCACATGCAAGTTAAAACCTTTTGTTATTATCAAAAACACACCTTTAAATGATTACCATATCCACACGCCTTGTATTTACGTGCCATTCCAAAGCACTTCAAAGAACACTACGGTACTTCCACGGTAACTATATGTAGAACTACATGAATTTTAGGTGATTTCAGGGTCTAACGTACTCTGTTAACAAGAATTTTTATATCAATATCCCGTCAGAGGTCTCAAGGTCTGCGGCCGCACAGGATTCAATGAATTAGCAGCTAGTTTGCCAGCCGTGGCAGAAGACCAGTTTGCACCATGTTGTGCAGTTATTATAAATAACAGCGTATTAATATCACCACTGCTGTTTAATAGCACATCTTGATAACGGACATAAGGTTATACAGTTATATTATTGATTGGGTGATCGTTCGACATCACTGCTACAGTAGTAGCTAGCACGCTAACAGTTTGCGACCAAACCTAACACAGACGACCAGCGCTTCCGAGCTCGAAGCAGCTCAAAATAACAACAAATTTGTCTTTTATTAATGCGCTCTTTTGTAAAGCGGACAATTGATTACCTTTCAAACAGGTCTTAGGTCTCCCTCTTCTTCTGCGTGCGCATCCGTGTCTGGAGAGATTCTGATCCTTCCGACTGACGTGGAACCTGACTGACTTGGCCACATCAATACTACAGCGAGCCAGAAGGACCAAACCGCACGGCGCGTTACGCAAACGCGAAAGTTTGTTGCAGAGTATACAGTATGTGTTTGTGATTATGTTGTGCTTGTTCATACTGGAATATAACACTTAAATTTCACTGTGGTTTGTTTGCCAACCGCCTTAAAACACCAAAAGAAGAAGAAGAATACATTTCCCTTTGTTAGTCAAGATGCATAAGGAAAAAATAACACAAGCTATTTGTATATTAATTGGTGTGAAAAGAGTTTTTTATAGCTAACTAAAAACTAAAACCATAACAATACATACAAATAAAATATAAAAACCTATTTTATTTCAGCTAGTTGTCAAGGCATTTCTTTATTATAATATTTTTTTTGACCTTGTCTTGATGTACTAAAATAACTTAAATAAAAAATGCTAAAAACTAGACATATTTAAAATTACTATACCTTTAACTAAAATATAAATATTTTTACAATTGGAATAATATTGAATGTTATATATTAGATTCATATTTACAATGCAAATATTGAATTTAATAAAATTTAAAGAGAATTAAAGAAGAATTTCTTGTATTGTTCTAATGCCTCTGTTATATGTTATAAAAATTGATTCATATTTATTATATGATACAATTTATAACTTATATTTTATTAAAGTACACTGTAAAAATAAAATCTGTGGAAAAATTTTACTTTTTTTCATTCAGTTTATAGACATTTCCTGTAACAAAACAAAATACAATATGTAATTCAAAATACAGGGGGAAAAACTGTAAAAATCAATAGAGACCTTCATACCCTCAAATTAACACAATATTTTTTGACTTTTTTAGAGTGTAGCACATATACATTTGTTTATGCATATAATATCATGGCCTCCTGCAGAACAGCTTTCTACCAGTTCCATAAAAGCTTGGAAGATACATTAGTTTACATGATCCTCACATGAGAATGACTGGTGGTTTTATTGACTTGTCTACTCAACCACTTCACTTGTGCAGTTGGAATCATGGAAAAGCTCTTAAGATAGCTATGGGGATTGCAGCACAGAAGTAAAGTAAATGAGGTCAATTTCAATGCATTATGGAACCAGCATTAGTCTCCAGCATTTGAGATCATAAATGAACCATAATGTGAGAACCACAATTTCAAACCAATTTTCCAGCCAAGTGCATGAATTGTTCTTGCTCGTCAATATGGAATAAATATATTACATTTTCATAAACTTCTATATCTGGATCTTTTTACAAATGTGAGTCATCTTAAGACCATTAAAAACATTCTTTGTGTTCACGCTTGAAAGGAAAGACCACAACTTTATTCAGAATACAAGTTCTTTTTACCTGAAGCATTGGCATCAGAGGGACTTTCCCTCTTTATAATGTTTTTTAGGAAAGGGAAAAGGTGTTGACTGAACAAAGACAAAGGGATCATGGGCCAATTTCATTTTCTACTTCATATTACTTGTTTTATAATCTTTAGATCAGTTAGTTAATAAAATAAAAGCTTCAGTATTATCACGGAATGTTACGAAAGCAAAGGTCCTCAAGTTGTAACCTTGAATTAAAATAATGCTCAAAAAGTGTATAGCCTAATACTCTAACAAAATGTACTGCAGGGGTCTGTGGACAGATCGATTTGCAATACGAGAGATTTCTCTAAAAATATATGAAGAGTTTATTTGCAAAAACAGATAACTTTAAAATTTTCAAAAATCGTGTTTTTTTTATGTTATCATGTTTTTATTGTGTTTTACTGTTAGTTAGCTGTATATTTTTTGTTATTTTTACTTAATCAAAATAACCCAACTGCAGTTTGATTGAGATTAATTGGAATGCACAATTAAAAAACATGATTTTTGAAAATAGTTAAAAACAGAGCTATCTGTTTTTGCAAATGAACTCTTCATATATAATCTTTGGTTGATTTTGCTAGAGGACATTGTAAATAATCCAAAGTTCATTGAGAAAATTAGCATAATGTAATAATGATGAGTTAGTATACAGTGTTATAAATGAAACACAATAATATTAGGGGGTTCCTCGGCCAGCTAAGACTCAGCATCCCCATTATTGGCAAGAAACAGTTGACAACTCAGCTGTAACATAATGTCAATGTTAGTGACCTCTTGTGGTGCTTATGCATTGAAACCATAAGGGCCTGTTGTCTCATTGTTGCCGAAAACGTAGAAGATAGAATAGTCAACACTAGCCTGTTTACGTCACTGATTAGTGACTGAGCTCAATCATATGCTACAGTCGTAGATATAAACAAACAATAAAGACAACATATGTAGCCTATAGATACACACGACTCTAAAGTTTCTAATTATAGGATACACTCACTCACACATAGGATACTAATATGCGTTGCTGTGTTTTAAGTCTTGTTAGGCTATATATTTTCCACATACAGATATGCTTCGACATTCTTTAGTACTGTTCAAGCACCGCATTAAGGCTAGGAAAAAATTACTAGAAATGAAAGATACAGACATAAATTGAAGGCGGTGCGGTTTGACTGCGCTGCAGAGCGCGCGCGCGTCTGTCTCTCGCGCTCTAGTCATTGTTACAAATTGTCGCACCTAGACGGCGACATAGAGCTCGAGTCTGCTAAAAAAACAACAACATTTCAGCCTCTTTTCCTCCTGGCCAAAATGCCTGAGCACGTTTGAGTGACCATGGAGCGCGTTTGCCGTCATGTAGTGAAACGTTGACACGAGGAGGATTTATCTCGGAGGAATGAAAGTTTAAAGCGCACCGAAGGAGGACAACATGGCTGTGCAGGAGGAAGGAGAGGTTTTGCACAGTAAAATCAGACAGCACGATGGTGTTGTTGGCAATGCAAACAGCGCGGAGAGCTCCAGGAACGGCTATGTGAAGAGCTGCGTCACTCCGTTAAAACAAGACCATCCGAGGGGCTTTTTATTCAACGTCTGTAGGTTTTGCAATGAGGATATCCTCAAGTCCAAACTATTCCGCGGCTCGGCTCTCTACGTGGGAGCGCTGGCAGTCCTGGCGCTCTCCTGCTTCATTTCTAGGAGCTTTCAGAGTGAACACGGCGTCTCGGAGCTGCGGACTTTCCTCTTTGGTTTCTCCCAGTCCATCAGTCCTTTATTCAGCATCGGCTGCGCGTATTTCTTCCTCACTCTCTACCTGAGGCGGACGAAGAGGGAAAGCAGCAGATGTTGGCTTTTGTCCTTACCAGCATCATGCTACTTGGGGGATTTGATGGTCTTGCGCTTGTTGCAGTGGGGAGAGGAGCACCATCAGATGCAAATGATGGGCAGGTTGCTGTTTGTGCTGGGCTGCGTGGGTCTGCTCACTCTCATCCCCACTCTCAAACTCAAACACAGCGTCCTGATCCTGGTCTTCGCGAGCCTGGTGTGGCTGCTGTCCTTCACCAGCCTCGGCTGCCTGTCTCCGTGCCTCAGGCCGGTGCTGGCGTGTATGGCGGGGGTCTCCGGCGCTCTGCTGGCGCTCTGTTTCGATCACTATTACCCACCGAGGGAGACGGCCGGCAGGATCCCTAACGCGGAGGAGAAAGTTCCCGTCATCAGACCCAGGAGAAGGTCCAGCTGTGTTTCTTTGGGAGAGACGTCCAGCAGTTATTATGGCAGTTGTAAGATGCCCCGCAGACCTTCTCTGCCCTGTATATCCAGAGAACAGGTAGGGGCTGTTCAGCAGTCGGTCAACTCAGTTACCGGTTGATATATGCCATCACATTCCTGAAATGCACTATAAAACCCATCGCAAATCATCATACCCCTGATACACACACTCACACTTCTGACACTCCAAAAGGCCACATACACTCATACAAATAAGGTTCTTTATTTGCATGTGTAGCTCCATGAAGAACTGTTAACATATACATGGAACTTTTCAATTAAACAAAGTTATATATAGTGGAAAAAAGCTTTAAAATGTTCTTCACATTAAGAAAAAAATGGTTATTTTAAGAACGCTTCACTGAAAGGTTCTTTGGGGAACCAAAAAACGGTTCTTCTATGGCATTTCTGCGAAAACCCCTTTTATTTTTTAAGAGTGTACATTGCCATCCTAAACATTGCTGATACCCCATCACACTACACCCCAACACCACACTTCTTACACAGCAATTCTCCACCGAGTTTATATCATAAATGTGATAGTATTATAAACTGTTGTTGGGCCAGTCACCTGTTGCCTAGTTCCCAAATTTATTTAGGTTTGATTGTTTCACTGTGATGGGGTGAGAACTTTTCTTTATTTGCTAAAATTTCAGTTTAACTTTGTTTGGTATTTTAGAGTGAACACAGAGCATATTTCGGGATGTTTCAGATGGATTCAAAATTGCATTTAGCCCTATGTGAAGTTTTTGGTTATATCCCCTTTGTTGGTCCAGTAGTCTGATTCAGTTTTATTTTAAAGATAAACATGTGTCCTGTAAAATATTTTTGATCCTTTTTTTTAACGAGTTACAAAAACACATTTAATGAAATGTCTGTTTAGTAGAATCATAGTAATATTTCCTTATTGCCTTTTCTCAGTACTACAGGAAAACATTTACTTTTCAGCCACAAGATGTTATCCATGCAGTTTACAGCACTCTCATAATGCTGCTCAGAATGTTGTGTTCGTCCTGAAGTGAAACAAAACTTACACTATTAATCACTGATTCAAACACTTTAAAAGTGGGGCATCGCTTGTCCCAGTGTCTTTGCCGTAAATAGAGCATATAAGGTTTTAAATGTTTTGCTTTGATTGGCTCTACTTTTGCGTTCTAGTGTGAAGTGAAAAGTTTTAACAAAAGTATTTGGTTTATGTTATGTGTGTGTGAGATAATGGAAAATCAGCAGACTGTTTATTTAACTTTTTTAGCACATGCAGTTTGTTATCTTTAAGTTGCATAAATATGGAAACTTTGTTAGTTCATTGAGTAGGATATGGTGCTTGCAGTTGTTTTTTTTTTTTTTTTGTTACGTCAAGCCCACATTGCCCAAAAAGTCAGCCCCAGCCAAGGGTAAAGGGTCATGTTTAAACACTAAATTCAAGGTCATCAAACCCGTGCGGCAAAGTAAATATTCTGACACATAGTGCTGGGTTTTCATGTAGTCATCCTGACTTGTTTCTGCACATACATAAAGGCAGCATTTCAGTAAATTACAAAAATATAATTCAAGTACATTTGGAATGAGCTATGCATGTTTTCACACTAATTATAAAGATTTTAGTTCCTTCTCTACTTGCTTGGACATAAGGCCATTCACTTTGTGCTTCAAGTGATTTGAGTGTGCTGTGAATGAGTGCACTGTTCCAGTCACGCTCATGAATTGAGGTTTCAGTATGACCAGTTTCAGACGTTATTTTGACCTGCAAGCACCTGTTCTTACTGAGCAGTAGCATCAGTTCTCCCTCACATGGGACCTGTAGGGACACCTGGAAACAAAATATCAAGTTAGAAAGAAAGTAAATGGAATTTGCTAAGTTTGAACTCTATCTTGTCCTACTTTGAATTTCGGCAGTTGGTGCTTATTAAGACAAGTATATTTAAATGTTACTTTTGTATTTGACGTTGAAGTGATGAGATCTTTCATAATGCGTAGAACAAATAATATTGTCATCAATTCATTAAATATTTACCCCATTAATGCATTTTTAAAATTGATCTTGCTCTGTATAATTTCATGCAATAAAATTGTGCCCTCATCTTATCAAAAGGGAGCTGGAGAAGTTCATTTTGAAGTTGCACATTGAACACTGATGTCTATGTGTGTGCTCAAATTTTTATTTTTATTGAAGTAGAGTTGTTGTACAGTGAATTTTCTATAGGTGTTTTTGTGCAACTTTTTAAAATCTTTTTCTCAGTTTGAGTCATGCTATGACATGAGAGACACAAGTCTCTCATTCAGATTCGCTCTGACTGTTTATGATGGTTAAGCTTTTTTTCTTTTGTTCAAACTCGCACACAAGCCTGTGTAGATAGACCTCGTGAACAGCTTTTTTTCCCTCCCAAAGTGCTGCTTGGGCTTAATTTTATGGAATACATTATATTAGTATTAGTATTCTCTAATTTAACATGGATATTATTATAAATTATGACAATATTAATAATATATTTTATAGTTTAAGTTACAACTTTTAGTAAAAATATATACGTAAGCTCTAGTAAATGTATTATACTCTGAGTGAAGTTGATTTGCCTAAAACAATATTTGTTGTGTACACAACAAAATAAGCTGTTTATATATATATATATATTTTTTTTTTAATATCTATTTTTATCTGGATATATTTTTAAAATGTTTTTATATTCTTTTTTTCACATTCTCCTTGTAAAGACCTCGAAAGTGTAAGGTTATTATCAGTCATTATCAGTTGTGAAAAAACGTCATGGGCAATCTGAAGTAAACACAGGTTTAGCCTATTTTGTTCTCCTGGTAAACTCTTTGCTGTGTGAAAATAACGTACATTTATTTATTCTTTTTTGTTACTGGCGCTATGTAGTTTTTCTCCCGTGACAGGGTCTTAATGTGTGAGTGAGTTTTGTTCCGGTCAGTGCTGTGTCTCACGTATGGCCTTATGACTTTTTCACTTGCACACAGTGAGAAACAGCTCCAGTCCTCTCTTCAAGCCACCTGTGACTCATTGCATTTTCAGCCCAATGTTCGTCACAGCCTGAGCTGTGTTTAGAACTGATGGCAGGATTATGGCGCTTTTAAGATGGACCACTATATGAGGTAGCCAGGCTGTTTGAGATGTTTATGTGGCTTGGATCTTTAAATCAGTTGATAATCATAACAAAGCCCAGTCACATTTAACATAGCACATGGAGCGGGGATTATATTGTAGAGATGCTTGGGGCCGAGCAGCGAACACTGTCTTGTTCCTTTTTGTGTTTTTTTTTTATTTTAATTTTTTTTATATTACATAGAAGTTGAGCTAAAATAATGCAATTAGATGGAATTTGGTTTGTTTTATACATTATCGTATATTTTTAGAGTTAGAATTGAATTTAGCCCCCCGAGTTATGACCATAACACACACACAAAATATATACAAAAAGAAGCAGTTATTTGCAGATCAGGTGAAGTTGTGGTTGTTTTGTTGGATCACAGATTGGAAAGAATCTGTTTTTGTTAAGGCCAAAAAAGTACTGGTTAATCAGGATGAATTGCACAATACATTTCTATTTAAAATTCTATTTCCAAAATCCAGAAAAATACATAATTAATTTGTATAAAATATGCTTTTTTCTGTTGATGCATGTTTAGACTTTTACTCAAGACACATCTTCAATTTTATCACCTTAGAAGGTAGTTAGAAATACAAGGCAGAACTAAACTATGAAGATGTTTGAGCAACTGCAAACAGAATGCAAATAAGTGTGCATGTTTTTATTTTAACATTTCAAACAGATGAGTTAATATATATTGTTTATTGAATGTGATCATTCTAATTTCTTTATCATTAAGGGTAAACAGTGGATGCATTGAAGATAGATAAAAGACACTGCACACTTTTTTAGGTCCATTCCATGGAGTCTTCTCTATGTTGTCGGACATCTTAGTTATACTGTACTGATAAAGGGCATGGTGAAAGAAAAGCTGAGCAATTGAAGAAAATGCAGAAAGAATTGCACAGAGGAACCCAACATGACCAGCCAATTGTGTCGCATAATCTGTTTGCACTTTAATCACATTGTAAGCTGGTCAGTTACGTACATGTCGAAATACAGTTCATGAAAATGCAGCAGTCAGCATAACAACCATAATGCTTACAGCCTTGAATTAATATGTGTATGCGTAGATCAACATCAAACAAAAACCATCAAGAGAAGCATCACTGGTGTGGTCAGTTATTGGTCAATTGTGGCACAGAGCAGCTAAGCTGGATATTTCACAGTTGCCCATGGTAACATATGGGTGCTGCTTTCATGTTTCGTCACTTTCGACTCTTGCTTTTCATATCAACTCAAGCTAGTTGGTGCCATATAGTGTCTCAAAGCACTAACTCCAACTACTGAATCTTAGATTTTTAATATAAATATTCTCTAACAAAAATACATGCTAGTCCCAAAAGAGACACGAAGGAAATATTTAGCCCTTCAAATGTGATATTGTTGCTATATGGATGTATTGTCATTTATCTAGGCTGAATGTTAATGCAAGGTAATCTACAAGTTAGATAAAAATATTTAATCAGCATTTGATGCCAACATATTTATTTATTAAGGTGTGATACGAGTCCTCTCTGCTTAAGGGTCCTGAACACACTAGCAGGGTTTATTTTGTGATATGACATTCAGTGACAAAGTGTAGTAAATGTACTGCCTTATTTTCCTTACTATAAGGCAGAACTGTCTTAGCCGGCTGAGTAATGGTGCTTTTTGTGGCATTTGTTTGAAATTTGTATTTTTTTTTAAATTATTGTCATTATTAACATTTGTGTATCTCACTGTATAGTAGTTGACAGAGCCCATCCAGTTCACTAGGCAATGGCGTAAACTGTGTGTTAGGGCTGTAAAATTGATTAATTGCTTCCAATATAAAAGTATGTTTACATAATATAAATATATATTATGTATATGTACGTATATGTATATATTTGTGTGTGCACATACTTTTATTTTGGAAGCGATTAATCGATTTTAAAGCCCTACTACTACTACTAATAAAGTGTAATTGTTGTATGACGGCCTTTGCAAAATTATATGTAGACTGATGAACAGCGCTGACCTTTGCTGATGAAAAAGGGTACTGCAGTATTAAAGTCAAAGAATTAATATTTACATGCAATGTCATAATTGATGACAAGTGATCACATATTATAAAATGTATTATTATTATTATTATTATTATTATTATAATAATTATAAAATATTAGTTATAAACATTTAATGTTGTTGTTTTGTTTTTTTTGTAGAAAACACATTTGTGTAATTTTGTTTTTTGTTGCTATCAGAATGATTCAGATTGGAATGTAGCTTGGTCATTTGCTATTAGTGGCTCATGTTGATATGGAAGCTGTGAAGTTGGCAGTTGTTGTTTGTCTCTGGGGTGTTTTGCCATATGGGTTTGTAGAGAGTTTTGGGTATTTCGTGATGTTCGTGACCTCATGAAAGCGAAGAGAATGAGAACAATCACTACTTGGCTCATAGCTATTTTCAGTTTTGCCAGCTTCTGGGAGGTTTAATATATTGTGTTTAGGTAAGGTTTCAGCTAATCTTTTTCAACACGTCAACAATAAGTGAGGGCCCAGAAGGTTTGGACATACATAAGTAATGCTGAAGTCATGGAAGGTTAAAATGCAGTCACACGGGCCTGCATCTTTCAAGCTCTACAAACTGACCAATGTTTATTTGATGAAATACAGTTTGTTTAACAGCTTACTGCTGATTGTGACAGTGTTTCCATTATAGTGCACTCTGCTGAGAAACCACTGTTCTTGGTCATGCTGTTGTTTTATTGAAACTGGGAATTTATGGGAATTTCACAGTGAGTATTTTATATTCAAATTATTGCAATGGTATGAATGAAAACTGACCAAAACATTGCATTGTTTTCTTAGGAAATATCTTTCTTCATTGAACTAAGAATTTAAATTCTAAGACTTTAGTTATATACACTGTAAAAAAAAATTACTTGTAAATACAACAAAGATCATTGGAGTATATTTAATAAAAAAATAAAAAAATAAAATAAATATATATATATATATATATATATATATATATATATATATATATATATACACACAGTATATATTTTGAAAATATTTACATGTATATACAGTTATATATTATTCTTGTATTTTATATTATATAAATGTATTTAATATATAAACATTTTTCTTAAATGTATAAATTTGTATTTATATAAAATGTATGTATGTGAAAGTGGTTTGTCAGGAGAATCATTGTAATGATTTGAATGAATTGACAACATGTTAATGGCCTGTGATTCTGTGTGTGAATGCAAATGCCAGAGAGAGGCCATGTGTGCTCACAATAATTTCCCTCAGTTGAAAATGAATAGATCAATTTTGCGAATGAGATGCCTGAATGTGGGAGATGTCCTGGGCCGGGAATCCCCAGCAATGCATGTGGCACATTTGGAAAGCGCTCCATATTATGTATTTATGAAAGAACAGCGAGACTGACAATTCATAATTGATTGGACTTGATAAGAGGGATTTACATTTTACCACCGACTAGGTGTCAGTGAGGTGAAAGTGCATGCGGAGATTCACAGTAAAACATCATCATCCGAACATCGGTTTATGTAAGCTACTCAAAAAAAAAAAAAGGGAGCAATCGCATAAGTGCATCTTTTCATTAGGTATAAAGGCCTTGTTACGCACAAATCTTATTTGCATGTTTTTCTACCTTTCTTTGGCAAAGTTGATGCTTCACCCATTAGTTGTTAAGTTTAATATATTGAAATGTTCTCTTCTGCTGAATGTGGTGCTAGTGTGTTTATCTGTGAGAGCTGGAGCTCTTCAAGCTCTGATTCAGTCTCTAAATTTTATTTTGGATTAAGCAGGAGCATTTGCAGTCACTCATCAACATGAAGTGTGTGTGTGTGTGTGTATTTAAGGAATAAAGCCTGTGTGGTATTACATGGCCTTCTGCCATGGTGTGTGCAACAATGTTGTGCCACAGTCTTAACGTCTCATTGAGACTTTTGAAACATCAGCTGTTACTGTGCTTTACTGTAATAATACTGAGGACTTAAAATAGTAAGAGACAAAGGCTGTCACACAGATAGCGTGGCGTTATTGTAAATACAGTCAGCAGTATTGTCTTTTTCAAATTGTTAAATTAGGTAAAATGATCAAATCAAATAAACTATTTTTTTTCATCTTGTATCCCTTTAGTTAGTACACACAAAAAATCTGAGTGCAACAGACAAATGATTTAATTTAGTAATTAAATGACTTTAATTCTTTTAGTAATTAAAATTGAATCCCAGACATACACAGTTGTATTTGTAGTCATATAGTGGCAAGCAATGCCTCTAAGCAACCCTTAAATATAAAGCAAAGAGAGCGAGCGAGAGAGAAAAGGTGCATGTGTGTGTGAGGCGGTGGAACAGTGGAGTGGAGCTCCTCTCAGCTGTCACGTTCTCCTGCACTAATGCCATGTGGAATGATATAACATTGACGTCACTAAGTGGTGACGTATGAGAGTATGTCTACAGAAAAAAAGGCCAAGTTTTACTTATTGCCATGTACAATTTACTGGCTGCCTCCTCAACGGCATGATCAGAGTAGAGAACACTCCGTCCATACCGAGTGCTTGGAGACATGACAAACCGTTGTGTGTGTGTGTGTGTTTTCTCGCAGAGGTCTGATAGTTTCAATATTAATATTTTTCTTTAAATGAAAATTACAGCTTGAAAAACAATGACAGCAAGATGTTTCAAAAATGTAGTTCGTAGTCATAAATGAAAAAGATGAAGTGACGTGATGTGAATCAGGGTGTGAATCTCTGAGAATGCCTTTTAAAACAAGTGAAAAGAGAATGGGGAGGCTTGGCCCTATTATGTGTGAGATGAAGCGCTGTGATCTATTTCCATTATTGGAGTGCGAGTGAGGTTTTGGTCTCATTCTCTGAATGGACTGGTACGAGTGTGTGTGTATATGTTGGAAAGAAGGGGATAATCTTGATATGTGGAAATCTAACTATTCACACATTTTAGGATTAAGTGACTGCCTTCCTTTTGCAGCATGTATTATAAATTGGTGGTTATGTGTGTTGTATCTGTTAACATTGGTTACGCAAATCCTCTCCCCGACCCAAGTCGCAAATTTAAAATGAGGAGCAGGGGCTAGACGACAGTGAGGAATGATCTTTAAGCCGTAAACACATATTTAATAATAATAATCAAATTACTACTATTATTATTGTTATGAAATTAACATAATTAAATAAGGGACTTCCCAAATTGTTTATTTAAAAAAAAAAAAATTTTATCTATTGAATTTTTAGTTAAAACAATAATGAACTGATATAGTTCAACTATTACAAAAATTGCACTTTATTTAGTCTCAGCTAGATTTACAGTGCATTCACGATGTAATGGTGTTTGATTATCTAATAATGTGTTCGTCTGGTTTTAATGTGAAATGTGCTCTTTATTGAGGGGAGCAGTAGATAAATGTGTTCTGTTGTGCCAGGAACCGTGCCAAGCTGGAATATTTCAACGCTTGACGCTTTCAGTTGCATTCTTTGCATCTCTCTCAGTTCGTAAGTTGTCTGTTGCATTTTGAGGTAGACACAAAGAACCGTAACGTAAAACCAGCTGTTCCTCTCTGTTACTTCCCGAAAACCCCTCTTATTTTTATTTTTTTCCCAGACTTCCACCCAACACGATCCTAACAGCACCTGTGGTGTGAGTAATTACTGTAGCGCGCAGCAGATCTCCAGGTTAAGGAGGAAGGGGTTAATAGAGATCAGCGGCGTTTCTGTATGCAGACTGAAACAGGATGCAGCGAGTGCATTGTCAGCCTGCTGGTGTGAGTGCAAACAGATGAGGAAATGCTGGAGCGGCTACTCCAAAACTCGGTTACCTTGGAAACCGTTTGCGTCATGATCACCAGCAATTAGCTTGCAGCTCTTTAGTTTTTCATGCTGGCTGAGCCGAGCTGAGCAGCGGTTGCTTAAAGTGTTGCTCTTAGTCAGGTTTACTAACATGGTGTGTTACTTTTTATTAAACACATTTTCATTTGATTTCTTTTATTTTTTAAATACTACATTTTCTTTTTTTTTTTTTTTTGCAGTAGAGTTTTTTTTCCCCTCCTTGTTACCGCCTTGACCACATGTGTGCATTTCTACTAGTTAGTCTTGATGTCTCATCCAGTTGCTGTATTTTTTCAGACAAGTTCAGCAGTGGTTTCTTTAATACATTACATGTGATTGATATGATTATCATTGATAAATCGTATTAATTTATCACACAAGGGATATTTGAGGACAAGCCGTCGGAGCCAAACTCATGTCAAATTGTACTCTGGCTGTTCCTCATTTCCCCAGCTTCTTATCTGGCCTTTCTCACTCTCTCCCCACAGCCGTGTGTGTGTGTGTGTGTGTGTGTGTGTGTGTGTATGCTCTCGCTCGCCGTATCCATGCAGTGCTTTGTGTCTCCATGTTTTGGGGACATTAATGGAAACAGTCGAGAGATAAGTGGCTTTTCCTGGATGTGTTGAAGTGAGGGTTCACACCTTCTCTTAGCGGACAGGGTCGAAAGTGAGATAGGAGATCCACGGGTCAAAACAGGGGACGTCTGGCACACCTTTCTTCTTTATATTAGCCACACACTCCACACATCTCATTGGTTTTAAGTAGGCCCAGGGATTTTCTGCATGGCTTATCGGGAAAGGTTTATTGCACCATAAGGTTCCCAGACACTCAAACATTTAAGGTGGCCTAGTAGCTCTTAAGTCCACAAGGAGCTTGTTGATCCTTGTATGTGTCCAGCATTTGAAAAAGCTGTTTGTTCGCTTGACTGGCTGCAGGGGGATGAACACATGGTCAGGTCCGATGGGGAGGAGGGAATTGTGGGTCGAATGTAGAGTTCATGGGTGAGTTACTGAGCTCGGGAGCCTGTGTCCAATTTACGTAAAGATCCTGATTGTAACTTGGCTTTGGCTCTTTGATTTCCATGACATGAGAATGAAAGGCATGCAAGATTGTATTTATTTATTTATTTATTTTTTATTACTTGAATTGTTACATTTGAGAGCTTTATTAAAAAATACTGTAAGTACACAATTCTGTAAAAATAAGTCTAAATAATTTAAATGTAATTTTTTTTTTTTTTTTTTAAATACTGTAATTTCCAGGATGAGTACTTAATTTTGGAAACACAACAAGTATTATGTTTATTGTTTTATTTATTTTTAAGTGTGTGTGTGTGTGTGTGTGTGTGTGGGAGGCATAATTTTATCTTAATGTCCCAAGTGTGTACATTATTCTGTGAAGGCATGGAAAGTATTAGCTAAATCAAATCGACCTGATTTTTTCTTAAAAATATAAAGCTCCATAAATTTGTGTGTTTGAGGAAGCATTAAATTACTGTGGTAATACATTATGCCATTGAAACACAAGTATCTTAAAGGCGTCGCTGCCCTCCTTTTCTTCCTTTTTGTCTCTTTCTTTCTTACTTTGACCATCTGTCTCACCCTTTCTCTCTCCCTCTCTCGCTCTCTCTCACTCTGTTTCTGTCTTATTTGAAAACAGTGTCAGCACTGCTGCTTTTACACCAAAAGACTGTTGCTAGGTGACTGCTGACGTCAGTGGTGGCTACAGAGGAAGGTCTGTGTGTTTAGCTGCTGAGAGCGAACCCCACTGAAAGAGGGCAAAACTATGAAACGCTGTTACTCACTACAGTGCAGAAACCTGAACTCCTGGAAGAACTGACCTAAATATTCCAAACATTTCCTTTTCTATTAAAAGTTTTCACTGTGAAAATGTAATGCTAATAAAATGTACTCGTTCCACTGGCCCCCCTCCCCCCACCCACTGTTTTGAGTTTCAGCTATGATGACGTCAGTCGCATTTCACAGGAGGGGAAAAGTCAATCATTAGTGTCAAAAGAAGGGCCCTGACTTCAGTGGCGGCGTCTCGCCCCCTCTCGCATGAGCCCTGTCCTGAATTATCTTGACTTTGTTTATGCTGCTCAGGAAGTCCTTCTTTTCACCAGATGAAATGGTTAAAGGCAGATGTTTTGCAATGTTTTAACAGGTTTAGAAATGGCATTTTACTATGCTTTTTTATAATTATTTTTGCAGTTGTGCTCTGATCCTGTCAGATTTTTTTTTTGTGTTTTTGTGTATGGTTCAAATTTGAAAACTGACATTTAAAAACTACTGAACTATGCAGGGACTGCTGTATTTTTTAAAATGATTAATGTTAGTTTACTCTTGAAATTAATGTTACAATTAAAGTGTGTTTGTGTACAATGCAGGTTTTGTTAGCAAATAAAATATTGAAAAAAATTAAAAATGTAATGATTATTAAAACATAAATATAAAATTTAAAATATTTTTTAAATTTAGCGTTTAGTTAATGTCTTTCGGGTCTGTCCACATAGTTACACATTGACATTCTTATTGGTACATGACTAAAATTTATTTTAAGTTTATAGAAAAACAACATCGTAAATGTAAGTAATGAGGCATAAAAGTACTGTCTGTTAAACCCTGAGAGGTGTGTATCTGTGTATGTCTCTTTAGGGCTTTGTGTACTTGCTCATGTGTGTGTTATGAATGACGTGAGCTGTCATGAGAGATAAGATGGCCACTCAAGCATGTGGCTTAATGAAGAGTGTGATAGGCGTCTGTGGGAATCACGTGGCCATTAGCACAGAAGACTCGTTACTTTAGTGAGCTCTCGCACAGACACATGCTCTGGTGGTGGTGGTGGCGCTGCTCTAGATTAAATCAGAATCGTGGCCCACCCAAACTGCCACGTATGACGCACACACAGTTCCCCACCAGGTTAATGAATAGAGGCCTCTAAGAAACAGACAAGTGAGCTTTGATTGTTGATTGTAGTTTTTTCTCAAAAGACATCACAGAGAAATATAACAGTGCTTGAAGAGAAAGGAAAAAAATGTAAATTGCATGCCAGTATATATGTACCACATATTATATTTGTGTTAGTATATGTAAAAAAAAAAAACACACACAGCATGGCATTTGCTAGGGTATAGATGCCCATTTCTGCCACGGAATAAAACAAATAAAAAGGTAATTATGACTTTTTAATCTAACAATTTTGACTTTTTTCTTGCAATTCTGAGCTTCTATTTCGCGATTCTGAAAACAAAAATCAGAATTCAGTCAGAAGTCCAATTCTGTTTATAATTCTCTACGTAGAGGTTACATCTAGAAGTTTAGATTTTTTTTTTTCCTCTAAATTCTGAATTCACATCTTGCAATTCTGATTTTTTTTTTTCTGCCAAGGAATAAAAAATAAAAATGTAATTTTGACATTATCTCACAATTTTGACATTTTTCCCCCCTCGTAATTGTTAGCTTATCTCACAATTCTGAATTTTCTTCTCAGAATTGTGAGTTTATATCTCACAACTAAAATCAGAATTAAAATCTTGCAATTTTGACTTTTTCTCAGAATTCTCAGTTTTATCTCACATTTTGAAGAAAAAGTCATAATTGTGAAATAAAGTCGCAGTTCCCTTTTTTATTTATTTATTTTTATCTCGTGGCAGAAACAAGCTTCCATATAGGATGATTTTCTTGAGGCGTCGTCTTAAACTTTTTATCCCATTTTTGAAGTGCTTTTAAGAGGGAATGGGCTCTTGGGAAATGGAGCGTGATGCTCCCCTTCGCTCGTGCCTGGAGAATGACTGCAGCAGCTGCAGGGCTCCCACAGTGGCGTGCAACAGGGATCATACAGGAGCACGGCAAAGCCTTTCTCAGCTGCACACAGACAGACGCTCGTGGAGAGTTAAAGTTCCCTGGCTCGACCCGGTGCCTGACAGACAGATCTGACCCCCCCAGAAACCTGATGACAGCAAACACGGCCCTGCGTACACATAGGAAGGGATGTATGACCAGAAGCCCTATCACGATCCCTGTCGCAGACCGTATCATGTTCGCTCTCGGCATCATGGCACACCGGACAAAAGGAGCTCAGTGCTCTGATGGGCACCTGTATCCTCGATGACAGGCCGCTGAGGTAAAACCTGCTTAGGGGCGCCACGGATGCGAGCTTGACGTTACTCAGTTACATGTTCGCCGCACGTAGGCAGAGGAACCTTTATGAATCATTAAGACAATGTAATTAAAGGAAAAAATGTGCGAACTGTGCCTCTCACCCTTAGGCCTCCCATGATTTAGATGTGTTTGTTTCTGCATCAGAATCAGAACAAATTTGGAGAAATTTAGCATTGCATCACTTGCTCACCAGTGGATTCTCTGCAGTGAATGGGTGCCGTCAGAATGACGGTTCAAGCAGCTGATAATAACATCACAGTAATCCACCTGTCTCCAGTCCATTCATTATTGCCTTATGAAGTGAAAACTGTGTTTGTAAGAAACAAATCCATCAAGATGTTTTTAACTTCTAGATAAAATATGAGTCCTCTATCCACAGTATTGCTTTCTCCAGTAAAAAGGTTGTCTCTTCTGAATCAGGTGAGAAATATGCACAGATCCAGCACCATTAAGAAGTGAAAACAAATATGTTGGTGGATTTTAATGTGAGAGAAGGGGATGAACTTTTTCCACGAGAGAAAGCATCTGCATGGGCTCATATTTATGCGGATAGTCGAATCATATATTTGGGGGCGGGGCCAAGATCAGACATTCGACAGTCATAATTAGGGTAAATGTACCTATTAAGCTCACGTACCCATTAAGCACACTTCCATTTTTGAGATCAGATTATAAAAAGAAAAAATAATTTATTATCCTACTTGATGTATTAACCAATTGATATGTTTGTTACTATATACCTCCTGTAATTTCAAGTCAATCAGATCATTGCACACTGAGATATGAGTCTCCATGTGTTCACACTGTCTGGCGGCCATTTTGAAAGCTGCCTAAAAACTTTCACCAAAAGAGGAGCCCTTTAAATGTGTGTTTGTTTAGGCTGCATTTACACTGGCAGAAAAAATCAGATCTTTTGCCCATATCTGACACAGAAATATAAACACAAAAATCCGCACATGATCAGATTTTTTTCGTATCTGGTCTGAGCCACTTCCAAATGTGGTTTTAAATCAGATACATATCCGATATCTGGACATCCAACCTACGTCTAAACACACACATCCGATTCTCCACAGAACTCCCAATGCGAGGGCGACACGTTTGCTCATAAAGATTTTGAATGGCGTTTTAATGCCGGCGTGCTGTATGCGCTCGCATTTTATTGAGTTGGAAACTTTATATAAGTAAGAGAACTTCACATTCAGGAGCTGGTCTTCAACCCCTGCCCCGTGATTTTTGAAAATACAACAACTAAAAGCTACATTATATTTCTCAGCAATGAGGTGATAACTTAGCAGTTTTTGTAATTAAACCGACAAGCTTGTTCGCAATGCTTCAGTATCACTCCGCTCGCACGTGGGTAATGCATTCGTTCGTTCATTCTCTCTCTCTCTCTCTCTCGTTAATTAATTCGAATTCATTTTAATAAATATCATCTTTATTTCTCTAAAGAATTCTACCTCAGCTGTAGATAAAATAGTCTAACAAATTAAAATTACCATTATTTTCCGGTCTTTATCTGTTCAGTCAGATTTTGTGCTGCAAAACATCCATGACAGTCCATTCGATGTGAATTGTTTAAATAATTTTAATAGCACGGCCATTTAAAACCCGAGGGTCTACATGTGCATAGTAAAGCGATCACTGCAGACAATCCTTTTGGGCGGGAATTAATGTAAACACCGATATCGGATACCAGTCGTGTCAAAATGGTCAAAAGATCGGATCTGTGCATTAAGACTTGCAGTGTAAACGCAGCCTTAGATTAAGCCTTTATTTTGGGTAAGTTTAATTTATTGTAAAATTAAAAGATTAATGTTCAGACTTTTGCATATTATAACCTGGAACTTGGAAGTGGGAAATAATTACATTTAAATCCAAAAGATAGTTTTAGCAACACAGCACAGATGCTACAGAACACAGTTAGCTGACTAGCTGTATAAGATTGTGTGCTACGCTAACATATTACTTCACAGGCATTACTGGCTTGTACCTTTACATCCATAATATTATAAATTGACAGTTTATTGCTGGTCTGTGGTTTTGCACTGCTGTAATTTTGAAAGATTTCATATTATTTTAAGGTGAGCTTAAAGGGTGCACTACTATGAAAATCACACAGCTTCAGTGTGACATCAATAAGAAAAAGTATAATTTCATATATATATATTGTTAATAATAGTTGTTCATATTAAAATATGTATGAACTTAATATATGACCTAGACTATTTATTTAGCAAAATCCTGTCATTTTAATAAATATTACATGAAATTTATTAAAAATTGTTACTGCTCCAATTAAGCTCAGTGTGCTCTCTTTAAGCTCTTCCACACTGAACGTCTGAAAATGCGTCATAAACAGACTTTAAATATTAACTGATGGTTGTCACTTTAATTTAAGTTAATCGATTTTCTGTGGATTCTGTTAACTCAAATCTGCAGACTGGTTCTGATCTTTGGGAACTAGCATCAACTTCTCCAGACTGTAAATCTGAGGAAAATCGGGGCATTCCAGTGTATTCCAGCCTTAAGAGACTATAGATAAGTTGACATCCATTTAAAAAGAGGTTTCATAATGAGGCTAGTTTCTGTGTTCATCCCCATGAAGAAAATGTTTTATTGGTTTGTTTTATCTGATTTTTGAATGTGTTACTTAGCTGAACGTGGACTAGCCTAGATGTTGCAATGTGCTTAGATGACACTTCATTATGAATATATTATTGATCAAATCGAATGCCTTGTTGCTTGATTTTAGTGTTCTGTTTTTTTTTTGTGATTGACTTTGTACCTTCAAAATATATATATTTTTACAATTATTCTTTAAAACTTTTCCTTAAAATAAACAAGATTTGTTTTTTTAATAAAACATTAACCTCACATCATGGGAACAGATTTTGGTGAGCTTGATAGCTACGTTTACCCTAGTTAACACACACTGTTAAAAAAAAAAGAAAAAAGTTGAGCCAACTTAATATTTTAAGGCAACCAGCTTCAGCAGATTTTTGAGTTTGCTCAACTTATTTTTGTGGGAGATTTTTGAGTTGTCAAATTTTTGTTGTATAAACTTAAAACAACAAGTTGAGAAAACTCAAAAATCTGCTGAAGCTGGTTGCCTTTAAAATTGTAAGTTGGCTCAACTTTTTTGTTTTGTTTTTACAGTGCAGGGAAATTGTGTAGCCTATCGGATGCCTTGCAGATACAAACTGGGTAAATAATGTTTTGTTTTGATTAAAAGTTAGTTAACATTAAATGTCAGCGAAACCTAAAAATTCACTGCATTTTTACAATAGTGCTCTCATTGTAACGTTATGTATATGACAGTATGTTCTGTATTTCTGTTTTGAGCTGCGCGCGCTGAAGATGACCAGAATAAAGCATTTGATATCAGGTTTTTAATCAATGGGATTTAACTCATTTATCTCATATAGAATACACTTCGTTATTTATGCAACAAATTGTTAATATTACGACTTATAGGCTATCTTCACAAATGTCCCGAACGTGTCTGCGCGGCTCTGAATGAACTCCTTTTGTGGATGCGTTCTTCACGCAACAACTTGCAGAAACACAGCAACTAAACTCTAAAAATTCACAGCATTTTATTATAATAGTGTTCTCATTATTATGTTATGTATATGACAGTCTCAGTCATAGTTATTAATATTCTGCATTGTTGTTTGTCCTGCTCGCTGAAGTGTGTTGTCGTGTGTTGAAGAGAATCACCTTAGTACCTCAACCAAATGCATCTTATATGAGATAAATAATATACACGATATATATAAACCGGCTGAAATGTTTTGAAATCACTTGTACCCTACCTGATCGAAAAAATCCAGTCTTTCACTCTGCCTGTGTCATTTTGAGTCTTGTTAAAGTTTTAAATCCCTGCTACCAAGATGCTCCTCTGTTGGTCACTAATTATGGAAAGTGAAACTTAAATCTATAGGGGTAGTTGGATTTATTCACGCATGTTGAAATATTTTTTAAAGCTTCTAATCTTATCATAATAGGCTGTATATTAACTTATTGGGAGAAAACCGGTAGTTCTATGTGAAATCAGACATTTGAGCACTGCCATATACTATAGCCAAAATGGCATGATCATAACACCCCACGAATATTCAACTTTGAGATTGGTAGTCGAATCAGACTCCTCCTATCGAAGCATCGAATCTTCGACTATTCAGGGTCACCCCTACATTCTGGCGGCACCCATTCACTGCTGAGGGTCCATTGGTGAGCATGTGATGTAATGCTAAATTTCCCCAAAACTGAAGAAACAAACTACATCTTGAATAGCCTGAGGGTCAAACGAATTTCATAAAGGTATTTTAAAAACAAACTTAAAGCAAACTGGAAATCCACAATTGGCCTTAGCGGAACAAGATCTCACCTGTTTACGTTTAAAGTGATGATTGTGATGCGATTATCCTCTAATCAGATCTAGAGTAGGATAGAAGGATCAGAAGATCTTGCAGTGGTTGTTTGGAAATGTTACAGATATCCCAAAGACCTGAATGTGGCAGATCTGTGATTGATGCTGGCTCAGACTTTAGGACGAGGACCGAGGAACATGATTTAGTCACTGTTTCAGCAGGAGCCGCTCCGGGCCCATTTATTATTTTTGGGGATGTTCTCTCTGCCTATAACTCATTAGTCAACTGTGCACTGTGTTTGCGCTGTTTTTCTTTTCCTAAAAAGTGATTGGAGAGTCTGTATCGTGATAACAGTTTTAAAGCCCCTTGGGGATCAAGTGGAAAGTATTCTTTTTGCATTCCTCACATGCCTTGCTCTTTTCGAGAAGCTGTTTGGTAAGTGCAAATTGACACCACATGTCGAAGGTAACTACACTGAGGCATGATAATAGTTAATTTGTGTTTGTTTTTCTATGGGCAAATAAAAAAAAATATTTACTGTCTGTTAATTATGAGACAGCATCAACAAATGTTTGCTTAGGGAAAACTCAATTGCATTGGGGGTTTGGCACATAAAAACATTACATGTTTTATGTAAGCAAAAACAGCCCATGCAATATTTACAGTGTATAGCAGTTATAAAGTATCATTTTTATTCTTTTTAATCATAACAATTAGTAAATAATTATCATATTTTAATAGTTTAAATGTGTTCTGTTTTTTTTTTTTTTTTTTTCACAAGTTATCACTAAATGTTTTTAATCAGAATCCTTGTTTTTCCTCTGACAGTAAATTGCTTTTGTTTTGTTTCTGGAAACACATTTAGGAACTGGAATAATGCTAATCTTGGCCGGAGAGTCAGCCTAGTCAATTAGTAATCCTGAAGAGATCTTACTTAAGAAATTTCCTCTGGCCACCACATTCCAAAGATGTGACTTTGGCCAACTAATGTGTTTTTCCCTTTATCTTACCTCATCCAACTTGTTTAACCATAACAACATTGGGAAACTCATTCATGAAGATACCGTTCATGATCCCCCCCCCCCCCCCTTTTATTGATTTTTAATGCTTTTTTGTATCACCGAACAAGCTAGTGTCAGTTCTGTGGGTATTCTGCGTTCTCTGATTAAGACAGTTTGTTCTACTGATCTCGGATGAAGCTGGTTTGCGCTTGAGAGTTTATTCTGTTTGGGTTCATATAGGGTTTATACATTGAACATTAAAGCACCAAAGTGATGTGAAAAATAATGCTCACACTAGATGACATGAGACAAGTGCCTGACTTTGGAGTGTTTGGGATTTAGTCTACTACCTTTTTTTTTTTTTTTTTTTTTTTTTATACAAATTTGGGATCTTTAATTTTACTAACAGCAATTCATTTAATGATTTAGTAAAAATGTTTTTCAAATTGAAAAGTGTACAGTTTTCAGGCTGAGAATGGGCATAAATGGAACATCTATATAATTTTGTGTTTTTTTTGTTCTATAGATGAGGCGATTAAGATCCAGGAAGAACCTGGCTGTGCTTTAATGAAGTTACAAACAAAAAATCCATTGTCTTCAAAGGTTTTGTAATAAAAAAATTATTTCATGTCAGTTGAGAGTTGCTAGGAAAAGATAAAAATAATAATGACAATAGTAGTAAAGTAAATAAAAATACACAGAATATATAAATAAAACAGTCCAAGGCACCCAGTAATATCCGTGTTCAGCTCACTCAGACAGTGCTTTATTTTGAAGCGACTGTTAAGTTGGTTATGGTTCTGAGGAGTGATGGAGCAGCATGAACTGAAGGCAGGGAATAACATCAGGTGTATTTTTAAAATGGTTTCTTGGTGGCAGCATTTGTGATGACCAGACTGTGCATTTAAATGAGTGACAGAAGAATGTCTAAGATAATGAAAAGGAAAAATCTAGTTCGTTTTCAAATAGTAATCTTTATACTTATTTTATACTGTTTAAATAAATTTAATTTAATAAAAAATTAATTTAATGACTTTAAAATGTGGTGTAATTTTCAAATATCTTTTCAGTCCCGCTTTATATTGTGACCCTAATACCTGTGTACTTGCATAGTAACTAGATGTGTACGTAGTATGTAACCACAGTGTAAGTACACATTGGTACGTAGTATCTACAGCTCTAAAGTTTGTGTAACAACCCACTGAATGGTATGTGTAAGTACAAATGTGTAACAGGACATTGGTAACAACACTTTTTGGTAATGAAAATACAAATGTGTAACAGGACTAACAGCACTTTTTGGTAAAGAAAGTGTTACACTTTATATTAAGTAAACAATTGATTGATTTTATGGATTTACCATGTAATTACTCTGTTACACCGCAGAGGCCAGTAAGTTAAGCTTTACATATAAATTGTGGTTGGTGTCCAGAATGTTAGAATTTATATTAAGTGGAGAGTTCCTGAGGAGTTACAATGTAAGTACACTGGTATTACAGTGGTGCACCAACTCGAGATCCAACTCCTCCCACTTTACATATCCCTAAACCTATCCGTTTCCACCCCCTGTATCCCATTTCCACCCCTAAACCTATCCATCAAATTGATACTATGTACCAATATGTACTTACACTGTGGTTACATATAGAGGTCGACCGATAGTGGACTTTACCGATACCGATAGCTAGGTTGGACCACACTGGCCGATACCGATTAATCAACCGATAGTTTTCAAAATGGATACTGAAAGAGAGCTAGTGCTTTACTATTTAAAAAAAAGCAGCAACAGTACTGAACCATACTTTGTAAATGAATACAAATATTAATATTATTTATTATATTGATCATTAAAGTTATTTCATAGTTTGCTAATGTTAAAAGAAGAAACTTTAAAATTTAAAAATGTAGCCTATTAGTAGCTAATAGTGAATGTTGAAATGAAAACACTCTAACAAGGAACCATACTTCTACAGTTTTCATTAATGCTAGGAATGGACTCTTATTGTTAAGTATTACCATTTAATTTCAACAGTCATGCTTAAAGATGGCCATCTTTAAATACCTACACAAGGCCATATCATTAAAATTACATACATATGGATATTGTATGTGTACTCTCACACTTTATTTTTTAACACTTGATAATTATCTAATCAAGAAAAAAAAAAACAAGTTAGTCACACACTAAAGCGCAGCGCTGCGTCTAGGAGAACTCAGAGGTATCACACACACACCAGACGCTTTGCGTTCAAATCAAGTGGCGGTCTAAAACAATTTATTTAATAACCAAACGGACATAAGTTTGCTTCAAGAATGAACAATGTGGCATAAATGAGTTTGAAGTTCGGTGTTTAAAAAAACCCAAAAAACAGAGCAAGCGGAAAGAGAACGCGCGATCTGTATTACAGCTCTCTACATGAAGCATACAGACTTTATTAGAGCCACAGAAAGACAAACGTTTTGCTGAAAAATGCACAATACATAATTTATAGCCTAGGGTGAAGTCATTATGTACATTCACAACGATTTGGGACAAATGTAATGTAATTCAATAGAAAACTATGTGAATGGCGCTCTGTTCCGTGGCAGGCTTTTCTGTCGGCTGTATTTAAATGCGAGTCTGGAGTTTCCAGTGTCACGTGTCAAAATAAACAACACGTGCTGTCAGTGATTTTCGCCTCTAGAGGCCGCTCTTGTACTGTATAATTCCAGTCCTGTATAATTTCTTGTACTGGACCCTTCTCAGCCACTCCAGCAACGGTTGCAAACCGGAAAACTATCGGCATGGATTTTTGCCGATAACCGATAGTTGTGGCAATCAACTATCGGTGCCGATTAATCGGCAAAACCGATGAATCGGTCGACCTCAAGTTACATACTACGTGCACCTAGTTACTATATAAGTACACAGGTATTAGGGGCACTTTATAAAGTGGGACCATATTTTCTAATATACTTCTTAGATTTATTTATTTTTTTATGTTTTTGAAAATTGTCTTTTGCTCACCATGCAAGGCTGTATTTATTTGATCAAAATACTCTAAAATTGTGAAATGTTTGTTTAAAAGAACAGTCTTCTATATTTTAGTGTAACATTAACCTTCAGAAATCATTCTAATATGCTAATATGATGCTTAAAACATTTCTTGTTATTATGAATTTTGAAAACATTTGTGTCGTTTAATTTTTTTTTTGTGGAAACCATGATGCTTTTTTCAATAAAAATAAAACTAATATTTATATGAAATGGAGAACCTTTCTAGCATTATAAATGCACATCAGAGGGTGGTTGAGGCCTTGTTTGATATGATGCCTGGATTTCTGATCTCTCACCCACGTACATATATACACAGTGTTCTACACATTTCACACTCTCCTGTCATGACTTGGACTCTGGATCCAGAACAACACTCACCTTGCCAACAAAGGACCATTTTATGTTTCTCGTAAAACAAATCATTACACTCACATTTGGCGACAAGAGGGCATTTTTCAGGCATTTCGCAAAGCATGCCCTGAAAAAAAGTCAGTGTCTGATATTTTATTAGTGTTTTGGCCAGAATACCCATAATTTGATTGTGCTGATTGACAGCAGGCAGAGTACACAGTTTGTCAGGTGCAAGATCACGATAACACAGCTGTGCCAGTGAGTTTTGGGAAGATTAGTTCGGTTTACAGTCTTGTCTTGTGTTACTTTCTTGGCCAGACTCTTGTGTAAGACAGAGAACATGTTAGCGTGAAGTCATATTTGCACATGTGAGATCCCACTGTGAAGCGAGGGCAGGCATCCCATACTATGGCCGCATACTAGACGGCTGACCTTTCCTGCCCTGATCCCCTCTCAGCTCTTCCTCGTCGTCTGCTGCTCTTTAACAACAACCCACCTGTGAGCTCAATGCTTAACACTACTGCCACAATCACCAAAAACTTTCTATGAAATCCCTTAATGCTGGTATTATTCGCTTTTGTCAACGTGTGTCGTTTGTATCATTGCTGCGACTTTTATTCAGTACTGTCAAGATGCCCCAGGTGAACTGGATAATAGATATCACCATACTTTCCCAGTTGATTGATTACAAGAAGTATTGCAAACGTTATAGTATTACAAGTTTTCTAAAATGGTTTAAATATGCAAATGAGGCATCTAATGAAATGTGCACTAATTTGCGTACATTTCCAGAATAGAAATCTGAACATTCGATAAAGCCAGATTCCGTTTTTTTTTTTTTTTTTATATTCCATGAATCAGAAAATACTGTTAACAGCCAAAAAAAAAAAAAAAAAAAGATTTTTATCATGTTTTAGGAATATGTTAAATAAAATCAGACAAATGATATATTAACAAACCCCTTTGTAAAAATGTTCAGAATATTGATAGGATAATTCATTTGTGAGAGAGTGGCCTTTAAATATACTATATCTATAATATAATGTTCCAGGACGCTGTTGTTTACTTACAGAAAACCATTTCAATTCATCTCTTGGTTTGTGTAGTATAAAACTAAAAAAATAGTTTATTAACATTTGCATTCTAACTGGGATATACACTATTTTCAAAGCATAGCATACATTAGTTCTCCAAAAGGTTGGTTAATCAGTAGCCTGAAATACAGTAGGCTAAATGTTTTTCTTCATGGCTTTTTACAGGCCTTAAATACAAATATAAACTGTACCTTAGAACAACAAACAAGACTGCATGCTCCCATACACCAAAAAAGTTTGACGACGCCCGTCTGTCACGACAAAAGCAGATCGCTCCCAACATAATCAACAGTGCCGTCTACACTGGAAGGAAGACCTGTTTCTGTTTTTAATAGGCTGCACAGCTAGACCAGCTACTTGCCCAGCTAAAATAATAATATTTACACAAACCATGTGTGTTCATTGATCGCCATATATTTTCAGTTGTTCTGTATTTCTTATGATGGTTTCATCAAAGCCAGCTACTTTTTTGGCTATATATATGTATATATATATATGTTTTTATTATTAGGAAATGCTTTTTATTTGCTGTTTTTTCTATCATTTATAATAGATATAAAATATATAAAATGTATAATTCCTAATGTATGATATATTATTTTTTTATATATTTCTCATTTGTTAATTATTATTATAATTTATAATGTATATGAAATATAATATGTAATTTATTTACTATTTACGTTGTTTATTCATTATATTTTCACATACAATATATAAACACATAGGTCTACATTGCTGTCATTTGGTAACTTGAATCTGTTTTAAATTTTTTAACGGCTGTCAGCGGCACCACCTGGTTAGAGGCCTCCAGGTCATTTGAATTCGAGACCCCTGATTTACAGTTCATTCGTTGGATATGATTATGTATGTAAGAGTTAAGCAGGAAGAAGAACTCATGGTTATATGATCACTTTGATAAGCAGTTAAGAAGCCTGTGGCCCCAAGCGTCCACTTGTTTGTAAATGATTCACTTGTCAACAGGCGATTTCTCTGGGTTCTCTAATAGATGGCAGCTCGGCGCCGTTCACAGGCTTGTTAGTGACTGGAGATCTGCAGCGCTCCAGAGCGCCTGTGTTTATGTGAGAGGTCTGTCCGCGCTGATTCCAAGATAAAGCCAGATGTTCCCTTACAAGGCCTCCAGCCTGGGCCTATCTGGCAGCCATGGCCATATCAGGTAGAGTCTTCCTGTTGTGCTCCGACTCTCTTTCCCCTCCGCATGAGAGGACGCCTCTCTGCCAGCGTTGTTTGTGTGTTTGGCCTTACTTGACACAAATCAGTCTGGCATGAGCCGTGCTCCACGGAGCGAAAAATTCCAGGGGTTGACATGTTGTATCCAGCATGTTGACGTTTTGGAGACGTTATGGGGTGTAATGTTAACACTGGAGCTCTGGAGAAACTCTGACGGATCAATTATGCGTGAGTTTGTCGTTTGTGTGCGTGCGTGCGTGCGTGTGTGTGTGTGTGTGCGAGTACATGTGTCTTCTGTTCCATCAAGCTGTAAGGAACAGTGGCCTGTGTTCGTTCAGCCTTCATTTACAAGGCAATTACTGCATAAACGTCTGTCTGTCAGGAAACACTATTTATTGCCCCTTCCTTTCAAAGTCACTTACATAAAATATATGACTGGCTTTTGATGGTGACAACAGGGAAGTCAAAGGCTACTTTAGAGTCAATCTTGGATCATGTTCTGTGACATTTCTGAACACAGTTTTATTGTTCTATTGCATGTCAGCTTCACAAGAAATGTGCTGACAACTTTCAGTAACCTCTGAAAGTTGGTTTCAGACTAATGAAGTTTATTCAAGATGCCAGAAAAAAATTGTTAAAGAATATTTCAATATTTTCATTTTATTTTTATTAATTCTTTAAACTTTATTTTATTGTATTAATTACTTATTTTATTGGTAGTTTTATTAGTATTGAAGTAAAAAGTACATAGATAACTCTGCAGTAATATAGATTAACATTCAGGTGAGATTAGTTTGAGACTAGACTAGACTGAATGTTGACATTAGACATTAGACTAGACTAAGCTTAGTCAAGGCACCGGATAACATTTTTTAAAGAATGTTCCAGTACTTGGCTTGATTGCTTGCTTTATTTATTTTGATCATGTCAAATTACTATTAATAGCTTTTATTTTGGTTTTGAAATCATAAATGCAGAGATAATTTTGATTTATATTTACATCCAGAAGATATTAGACTAACACAGCTTGGTCAAGAACAGCAGTAATAATTTGCACTTTATATATTTCAAAACTCTGTGCAGTTTTTTATAATGTCTGATAAACGTAGATATACTTGGTAAACTGGTGGCCTGACAAATGAAGGCTGAGCTCAAAGAGGCTTATCATCGCGAGGGACTGTTGAGGGTGTTCATGACGGTAGGGCACATAGCCAGTGTCCAGAGTCATTTAGACCTATTTGTGCTGGGTTGAACAGCTGAGGTCTAGGTCAATAGAGGATACTGGGTGCAGATAAAGCTGAACCCATATGAAATGCCACCTGCCTGAAACTATTAATGGGCGTGTGATTTATTGAGTGCTGTGCTTTAACTTCGGATCAAACTACCTTGCAGAATCTAATCTCAAAAGTACACCAATGGCTTGCATTAACGTTGCCGTATGGACGCAATATGCTAGCTGTTGTTATGTCCCTAAGCTGCTAAATATATTGGGTGCAATAAGCTGAAAATAAGAGATTTTATGATAAACCTAAAATGCTAATGTTTTTTCATGTGGCTTGGAATTGTATACCTCTTGATCCTGTGGAGCTTGTATTTTAACTTGTTTTGCCATGAAAGCTTCCAGAAGACAATAATAAATAGAAAGGCAGGGGAGGAGTTGGAGTTGGTCGAATGAGGCTGCTTCACCTTTCATGCTCTAGACTTTTCACACTGTCCTATCACCCGGAGTTTCAGAGAGTCAGTCAATATGTCACACACTCCTGCTAGAACTCCATGTGCTCGCCCTCGAACAGTTTGGATACGCTTTCAAAACTGACTTTAACAAAACCTGCTTCAACTTTTGTTGTGAATGTTTCTTGTTTATTCAGGGATCAATAAGGAAGGCCTGATGGCCCAGGGCCAGTGACTTTACAGACCAGTTGATGGAAGTGGGATGGGTTGTCACTTTATTATATGTTTGTTGGTCATGTACATGTTGTTGTTGTTGTTGTTTTGGACTTGCAAAACTGTTGATAGTGTTTTTTTTTTTTTTTTATTTGTTTTTTTTTTATAGAGGATTAAATTAGGTCTGAAACGATTCCTCGAGTAACTCGAATACAAAAAATCATCGAGGCAAATTATGTGCTTCGAAGAATCGTTTAGTTCATTTACTAGGGATGCACTGAATTTTCAGCCGCCGAAAATATATGCCGCGCCGCCCAGCAGTGTTCAGAGTTCACTCATCCCTGCACCGCGTGACGCTCCGTTCAATATTCCGCTCTATCAATGCGCGTTCTGCTCATTTACCGCTCATGCTCACCGGAAAAGCTAAGTGCGCTCAAATAACGCGCCGAAAAGAAATTTCTATGTAGTATACTTGTTCCTGTTTGCAGTAGCGTTCCTGTGCTGTGACATGCTGTAGTCGTACAGCTGTACTGGGCAACGCTGGTAAAATCTGCTTCACTGATCTGCTCCCCGCTACGCTCTGCTCACATGCGCTGATAATAATAATAGCTTTGCCAGGGTTTTTATAGTTTAATGCGTTTACTTGATATTTCTTTACACAGAATCATAATTTCTATTTACTTCCCACTGATTTACGCGATCTGATGAGCATTAACTCATATTACGCGATCATATCTCTCTCTGTATGAATGAATGGCAGAGACGCGCGTTTTCCTTTACCTCACACACACACTGAAGCGCGCGTGACGCTCGCGGTGATTTCAGTGTCTGCCGTCTCAATGAGGACACATTTAAACACACCAACAACATCTCCAGAACTGCTCTGAGAGTCACTTCATGAGCGTTTCATTTGAGAAAACTAGCGTCATATCATATTCACACAGAAATGTAAAGGTATTTACCGACAACCCGTCAAAATAAAAGTCAGGTTTAATTTGAAGACATTGCAGCAGAAATTACTATTGTTCAGCAGAATGTACATACTATTCTATTACTACTAAAATTATGAAAACTTTATTTTTTAAGGACTGATCACAACATTTCTTCCATGTTTTAATTTTAATAGTAAATCCCCTTTGTTTGCCGAAAAAATTAATTTTCAATAATTTAAAGATAAATAAAATTAATGTTTTATGCCTTCATTTGATAACCAGATACACAACACAGAATTTCTGAGGAAAAATAAAACATTTCATAAGGCTATTTTAAGAATAAATTACAATAAGACATTAGGTGAGAGAAAATAAAACACAACTTTATAATTGTCATTTTCTTTAATCATTGCTGTAATTATAATAGCACCTAAAACATGTTGCGTGTAAAAAGTGTTTGTTTCAGCCAGTTGTAGGGTGGGTAGATTGTGTGCACATGATCAGGATGGTACCACCTCCGCCGCATTTTGAGAAAGGAAAAACCCTGTTTGCAGGACTATACATTATTTGGATAATTTGTCAAAAACAACAACAGTTATGTCTGATTCTGTTGCATTGAACTGAATAAAAATAATACATTGATATTTAATATTAATATATTTTCTTTCAATAAAAGTGTGGTTATTTTATTGCCTTGTGGTTTTTAAATTCCGTCATTAGAATTGAGTTAAATTAAAAAGTCTTACAAAACTACTTTGTAATAATTATCTCTTTTATTCAATAATATAAAGCAGTTTCGGTTTTCAACCAAGCACATCCAGAATTCTCGGTTTCGGCCCAGAATTTTCGTTTCGGTGCATCCCTACCATTTACTGTAACTACATACAGAGCACTGTGTTTGCAACCCCATGCTCCTTTAAAGGATTACACACACACCAGTATGCAGAGAGACATTTAAGAGGGTTTATTCTCCAAATAACTTTAAATTCATGTTGCTGAAAAATGTGTTAATAAAGGTTATATGTATGGACTCTTGTTTTTGTTCCACGTTAGCTTCCTGCCCACTAATTTTTGCCTCTTACAAAAGCCACAAAGCCTTCTAAGAAGACAGTAAAGGCTCATGTCATGCCTGAGCTGTAGTTAGGCTGAAACTTGAAAGTTAAGTTGCACAATGTTTAGGTTTTATTTGTATTTTTTTATTACTATTATTTTGATATATGTCTTAGTTTTAGGTTGTACCATGTTTACCTTTTTTAAAGTAATTTGAAATTGATTTTTATATTTTATATATTTGTATTTGCATTTTGAATGTAATATGGCAATTAAATGCACTAAATGGGTTGTTTTCACAGTTATTAATATATGCAATTTCAGCAATAAAAATGTAAATTTTTCGAAAAAGGAAATAAATTACTTGTTCATTTTAAGAGACCTGTCTTATTTTCTCTTGTATATTTAGTATTGCTCTTTAATAAAGAAAAAGTTCTTCTTATCCGATTACTCGATTACTTGACAGAATTTTTGGTAGAATACTCAATTACTAAAATATTCGATAGCTACAGCCCTAGATTAAATATTATTGTCATATTTTGCAGATTTATATATCACTAAGGTATGATTGTTTTAGAGCCTGTTACAGCTGGTAGAAAACTATAAACAAATTAGTATTATTTTCCAGCCAAAGTGTGTTTTCTCGTTTAGTCGTTTTTTTCTGACATTTTAAGATGAAATGTATAAATTCCTGATATGTAATAATATACTACAAAAAATAGGTATGTATCATATATTTTGGGGCCATGTGAATATGGGCCAGCAGAAAAAAATTTTTTTTTGTTGAATGCACAAAGCTCTATATGCTATGTACACTACTGTTAAAACTTTGTTTTTTTTTTAAACAAATTAATACTTCTATTGAGCAAGGATGCATTAAATTGGTCAAAAGGAACAGTAAAGATAAAAAAAGATTCTATTTCAAATAAATGCTGTAATTTTGAAATTTCTCTTCATCAAAGAATCCTAAAAAAAGGTTCAAGGTTTCCACACAAATATTAAGCAGCGCATCTGTTTTTAATATTGATAAGAAATTCTGCATCAAATCAGTATATTACAATACTTTCTGAAGGATCATGCAGTTTGTTAAAATATATTATATATTGTGGAACTATATTAATGTATTAAAAAATATTTTACTGCATTACTGTAGTACAATACATTACTGTATTTCTGATCAAATAAATGCAGCTTTGGTGAGCATAAAAAAACTAATCTAAGAAACACTAAAAAGTGTTACCAAACCCAAACTTTTTAACTGTACATATTATTGTAGTGATGTCAAACATGCACAGATAATTCTACATCACTGGGTTTCTTCAGATAATTTGTATATATAAACCATAACCTGTCTGTGTGGTTTGTTTGGAATCTGTGTGCTCATTATAGTTCTGGTACTTTCTAAACACGTTTGCGTGTGGTTCTTTGTTACTTTTTGACTCTTATAATGTCAACTTTTTTGAGGAGTATAAAGCAGAACAAAGCCAAATAGCAATGGGCCATTTAGTCCTGAAGCATACCATTGTGGGAAAAAGTTCATCATTGACGTAATATTGTTGACCTTCCTCAGCTTGTGGCATTTTTGTTGTTCCTGCAAAAACGTGTTTGTTGTTATGCAAGCTCTGCTCGGTCTGGCATGCAGCCAAGAGCCAGAACCTGAAGAATGAGTGAAGAGACAGACACTTTAACAGCGATTAGCCTTGCTTGTGTTTGCAGCTTTTGAACCCTCAATATGTTAGCTGCTGTATTCTATATTTTTTGTTTTGTTTTCGTGGTGCATTTTTTTTCACAGATCTTCATGATTGAAAGGAAATTCAGAAATACTGCTTGCACACTACATCATGTAATATTGTTCATTTTATGCACTTAATCCCAAACCTTATGTTAAAACAAGTTCTGACAGTCTTTTAAAAGGGATTTGATCATTTTAATCAGTTTTACTTGCTGTGACGTATCTTATCAGAATCACAGGTCAATTTAAAACAAGAAGTCCCAGTACTGACGACACCTTCTGTGTGTCTGTGTTCTGGACTTTGGAAGAGCTCTGAAAAATCCAATCCAGGAGTAGGATTTGATGGAAGTAGTGTGACTTGAGAGAGTGGAAAATGCAAGATCACACCGTCAGCAGGTTCAGAGCCAGGTCTTCCAAATGACACACACAACTTTCGGCACAGATTTACTGTGGCTCGGGTTTCATTCTCCAGGTGCCACACTTGCGTGAAGCTCGATTACACGAGTCAAGGCCAACCTTTGGGAAACCCTCGTTCCCTCCTCCAGGATTCAACTCTGGAGTCTCCCCCTTTGTTTCCTGTTAGGGTTCTTGGAATGGAGGCTTTGTGACAGAGGAACACTGTGGACCGAACCGCTTTGTGTCAGCAGCATCTGTTTGTGTTGGAGGCAGGTGACCCCAGAGGGGTGAGCTGTAAATCAGAGAAGCACAGCAGCTGGGATGGCCCGTTTAAAAATGTGTGCTCATATGCACATTATTTACATGCATATTTGATCATATCAATGCACACAAACAGTGATGAACTATTGCTTTATTTCCCTCGAGTGGCTTCTGTGTCAGCACTGTCGGAGTTTCGTCACACACTCAGATACGCCGTATTCCCTGCTCTCCCAGTCACACTTCAGACAGCAGGATTTTCATTTCAGCCCTAAAAAAAAAAAGAACAGTCACTTTGGAGCTCTTTGCTCTTAGCTGTGCCAAAACAGCAGAGGGGCAACGTGGTGCGGAGCAGTCAGCCAGCTGTGCGCAGAGGCAGGGCGAAAGAGAGGGCAGCCAAACTCTAGGGCTGCCCTGGTGACCCCGTAAAGCCTCCCCACCAGTTCCCAGCACCCGCTCTGGTGTGACTGAGATCTGGTTGGTTGGCGAAAGGGGCATGACAGCGACTTTTGTGGCTGCTGGCCTGCGATTTAACATTTGGCTGTTTTGTTACTCTTCCATTTTGCTTTTCAGGAGTTCTGCGTGAATCAAATGTTTAATGCAAAAAAAGAAATGTATGTATATAATACTTTTATTCAGCAAGGGCACATTCATTTGATCAAAAGTGACTGTTATGAAGACTAGAATTTCTATTTCAAATAAGAGTCCTGAAAAAAAAGTATCACAGTTTACCACACAAATATTAAGCAGCACAACTGTTTTCAACGTTGATAATACGGTAAGATATTTCTTGATCACCAAATGATTTGTGAAGGATCATGTAACACTGAAGACTGGAGTAATGGGTGCTCAAAATTCAGCTTTGCCATCCCATGAATAAATTACATTTTAAAATAAATTTAAAATAAAAAATGGTCCCACTTTATATTAGGTGGCCTTAACTAATATGCACTTACATTTAAATTAATCATTTGGTACAATGCACTTATTGTGTACATGCATGTTTTTACATTGTACTTTTATTTTTAAAAATACCTATATGTAAATACATCTGTAATTAATTTCTGTAATTATATTTATAATTACACTGTTGACCCATCACTTACACCTTAACCCACCCTTAAACCTACTCATACCACCAAACCTGTCCCTGACCTTACCCGTATCCCACCTCAATAGCAGCTAAAGTGTTTTGCAATACAGTATGAACACAATAAGTACATTGTACTTATTTTTTGATGTAAGTACATAGTAGTTAAGGCCACCTAATATAAAGTGTGACCTAACAAAGTTATTTGAATGACAATATTGTTTACTGTTTAATTACTGTTTGTACTGTATTTTTGATCAAGTACAGCCTTGGTGAGCTTAAGAGCCTTTTTTTGGTACCCCACCATCATTGTTTTTGTAAGATGCTTCCTTTTTGAAAAACAGCCCTTTCTAACGTATACATATTCAAATATATAGATTTGCACATCCCTAGACAGGACAGGATTGCCTTCCTCCTAGTCTAGCGAATCAGATACCCTGGCTGACCACTGAATAACCCCACCTCCACAGCCCCCCTACGGTAATACCAAAACAAATGGCGATGGCTAAAGCAGATGCTAGTGAGCTCAGACTGAGACTAAGACAACAACACACAATAAACTGGAACACGTCTTGGAGCTTAACTGCGTTCCAGACCCAAATCAAATTAATTCTTGTGATGTTTAGATTGTCATGTTTTGCAAAAAGGGACAGTGAGCCATTCTGAAGACCATTGTCTTTATTGTGGAAAGAAGAAAAGCCATCAAAATCATCATCCCATGATGACATTGTTGGGAAATGCTTTCAAACCCTCCCTTTGGATCGACTCTCCATTATCACCCCATAACCAGTTTTAATAATTTATAAAACTGCAACTGATGCATCAACCCATTTACAGCATCTTTGTTTTAGAGCGCCTTATAATGACTTGCATCATTTCCTGGAAGACTGTAATCACACAATCACCATCATACTGAAGCTTTTCGGCCAAGTGGAACGTTAGAAGCTTGTAGCTGGTTCGGTCTGTATCTGTAACTACTCTCAGTAGTTTGGAGAGAAGTGATGCTCCCATGTGAAAAGCGCAGGACGGCGCAGTATCTCTTCTTCATTCCCCTCCGCAAAAGGAATGTTCCACAGGTCTGCCAGCTCCTCTTGACAACATAACCCTCTTCCCCAGTCTCTCTCTTGTCCGTCAGAGTCCTGACACCAGCCACTGAGAGCCAGACATAATCACTGCTCCGCATGAAGTCACTGACTGCTTTCCAGAAGACGGCATAACTCTGTAATGACCAGGACTGTGAGCCATTAAGGATGGGTTGTGCCCAAGTTCAAGGACGAAAGCAGTGATATTGGAGATGCTTGGATAAATATCTGTCAGATAATTATGCTTGGCACCAAAAATCTTTCAGGTTGCTGTACACATGGATTGATTAAGTAATGGGGTGTGTGATGCTTTTTCACTACTTCCTTTTTTTTAGGTAGCAGTGCTCTTGATTTTGTGGTGTTGCTTAATGATAGATTAAGAACTAATTAAAATGTGTTCTTCACTGTGTGATTTCATACAGAACCATTGCACTGTTTTCCCGGAGAACACGAAATGTGCAATTCAGATCGATGCGGCTGAAAAGTCATAATGTTCAATGTGAAATGCGATCGTCTCTAGGGGTCAGATGAGACTTGAGAAAGGGCCGTTGACCTTGTCTTTGTGAGACTGGCTGGAGTTGACTGCAGAGTAGCCAGGACTTTCCCACACTCACAGCTGCTGCAGACGAGCTGAGCCGTGAGGGGCGTTAGCCTGCACTGACGTCAGCTCTCTGACACCCACAGGAACACAGACTGGGACACATTCAGCTCGGTTGCACATACACACACACACACACACACACACTGGTTTCCATTTTTTGTGGGGACTCTCCATAGGCGTAATGCTTTTTCTACTGTACAAACCGTATTTTCTATCGCCCTACACCAACCCTACACCTAACCCCCTACCCCTTACAGGAAACTGCTTTCTGCTATTTCAGGTTTTCAATACACCATTCTGTGTGATTTATAAGCTTGTTTCCTCATGGGGACCAAAAAAATGTCCCCACAAGGTCAAAATTTACTGGTATTACTATACTTGTGGGGACGTTTGGTCCCCGTAACGTGATGAATACCAGGTACACACACACACACACACACACACACACACACACACAAACGCACACTCTTGCTACCATACATGATAGGGCTATTCAAAATCACCACATTTTGTGGGCTAAAACCAGATACATCATCATTTTGTACATATGGACCTCATCATTTCGTACATGGTATTTTTGGTGGTATAAGTTTTAAATATTAGTTCTGGCTTTTTGTTGCTACTTTTTGAAGCTTTTATCTACATACTGACCCAGTTTTTTGCAAACCCTTATATGCTGATTTGATTTCTATTTTTGTTGTATTTTGATAAATATACTCTACCATTCAAAAGTTTGTGATTGGACTCTTTGTTTTTGAAGTCTCTTATTCTCATCAAGGCCACAAAAAGTTTAAAATAACTTATTCTGTTTTAATACATTTTATTCAAATTCTAATTTATTCCAGTGATGACAAATGTTTTTTTTTTTTCCATTACTCCAGTCTTCAGTGGCACATGATCCTTCATCATCCTTCGTTTGAGAAACGAAAGTTTTTAATATTATAATACGAAAGTGTTTTTGTTCAGTTTGATGCATTCTTGCTGCAAAAAGTATTATTCTTTTTTTTTTTCTTAAATGTTAGTGTATAGGCCCTACTATTACTAGTATATCTGTTCTATATATACAGTTACTATAGAACAACTTTTTTTTTTTTTTTTCTTTTTTTCATTTAATAATTCAGGTTAATATGTTATACGTGTTAAGTCGTTTTTACGTCAAGTTAGTTCATAATAAATCAAATAATGTTGCTTTATACACCTTTTGAATAATAAAAAAGCATTAGTATGTACACATCAACATTTAACATTAATACATAATGTAGAAATATAATTAATTGGTAGTTTGTGTTACGCTATTGCATTACACAATGTTAATATACAGATGCGTATTGTAATGTGTTTCGGGAAAAAGCTTTTAAAATCACCCGATAACGACATGCATGTCATTTCCCATGTTGCATATCAGGCCATATTTTCTTCATCTTTAATCTCAGATCATACAGCATTTGCTTTTATCAGACTTCAGCAAACTGTTTGCTGTGTTTTTAATCAAATAAAACAGGTTTCAAGTACAGACTGGTGTTTTCCTCTCTCTCTTTCTCTCTGACGCTGTCTCTCTGCATGTAAAGTGATACGTGTTCATCAGCGGTTGGTTTGTTGTTCTGGTTCACTGGCTGGTCTGTCGTGTGTTGATGAAGCTCTCGACTGGCTCTGTGTAGTGCCGTGGCTTTTATGATGCTGTTTTTATTTGACCAGCCCTGGTTGGCCTCTTGGTTTCAGACGGTGTGCAGTTATTTAGCCACTCAACTGAGATTCTCTCAAACACAAACACACAACGCTCTTATACTCTCCGTCTCACACCTCAACACACTGACTCTCTCATAAAGACAGTTTAATAGCGGAAGTTCTGGGGTTTTTTTCAGTCTTGATGTCTCATTTTTATTTAGTCTCATTGTCAGCAAAGTTCCCACGTCATTTGTGTTAGCTTTAGGTTTACGTAAAGTATGATGGCTTTGACCTTATGTAGGCGAACATCTGCAGACTAGAGTCTACTTTCGAGTGTTTTAAATTGGTGTTTTGTAATGCAAATACTATATGACACATTTTCCCCACAATACACTCGCAGGTTATCTGTCCTTAAAAGAACAAGACTCTCTCTTTTTCCCTGTGGGTCGGATTAAGGGAGTGTATTTTTTACACATGTATGGGTGTTTGTTCTGCTACTTTTTGCTTGGATTTTAATCAGTTTTTTTGTCTAAATGTCTTTATATATAAATGTTAAAAATGCAATTCTTCAGTACAATTTTTTTTAAAAGAAATTAATAGTTTTATTCAGCAGGATGCATTAAAGTAACGGCCAAGACTTTTTACATTTGTGTTCTAACAAAAATGTTAAATTTTGAATAAATGGTGTTCTTTTGAAATTTCTATTTATCAAGGAATCCTGAAAAAGTGTATCACACGTTCCACAAAAATATTTGTTTTCAACATTAATGATGATAATAATAATAAATGTTTCTTTTGTCATTATTACAATGCTGAAAACAGATGTGCCGTTTATTTTGGTGGAAACAGTGATACAATCTTTAATTAGAACATACTGAATAACAGAATTTATTTGACATAGATTTTTTTTTAAAGAAATTAATAGTTTTATTCAGCAGTATGCATTAAAGTTACAGCCAAGACTTTTTACATTTGTTCCAACAAAAATTTTCTATTTTAAATAAATGCTTTCTATTTATCAAGGAAAAATGTATCTCACTTTCCACAAAAATATTTGTTTTCAACATTAAGAATAATAATAAATGTTTATTGAGCAGCAAATCAGCATATTAGAATGATTTCTGATGGCGTTGCCATCACAGGAATCTGGAAACTACAAAATGTTATGATATATTAAAATAGAAAACATTGATATTAAATTATAATAATATTTCGCAGTATTACTATTTTTATATTTTTTTAATCATACAAATGCAACCTTGGTGAGCAATAAGAGACTGCTTTCAAATACATTTTAGTTCATATCTTAGATTTGACCTTTTGATTTATATCAAGGCTATAGCAAATGTACAACTCTAGTAAGACAACACAATATTAATGTAAAAATACTTTTTTACCTTTTTATAATAATATAAAACTTTTTTTGAAAATAGTGATTGAGATTGTACGCCCATATGGAGTCAGGGTAAGACGATATCCTTTAACTTTTTACAGGTGTTTAAACCTGGTAGTTACATGAATCTCAAGTGCGTCTCCTGTGACCACTTGTGATCGGATTTCAAGAGGAAAGTCTCTGATTTCATGACTACATACATCACTGACTGCGTCAGAGTGTACAAGGAAAATCTAAGTAGTGTTATAAATAAATAAATAATCTAATAAAATAATCTAAAAACAAACATGATGTTTTAAGTGGAATTGTCCTACTTTACTTTACTTCAGCTGTGCTTCATGTGATCTGTCTCACTGCATGTCAAAATCAGTCAATTTATCTAAAATGTATTTGAAAGAAGTCTCATACTCACCAAGTAAGCATTTATTAGGCCTAAAATACAGTAATATTGTGAAATATTACAATTTAAACTATTTTCTGATTTAATATGAATGCATTTAATGCAAATTTAATTTATTTCTGTGATGGCAATGCAGAATTTTCAGAATTTTCCATTTCTCCAGTCTTCAGCGTAACACGATCTTTCAGAAATCATTATAATATGCTAATTTGCTTTAAAAAAAGGTACAGTATTATTGTGAATGTTGAAAACAAGTTGTGCTGTTCAATATTTAGTAGAAACCATTATGCATATTTTACAAGATTCTTTGATAAAGAGAAAACATAAAAGGTTTTTTATTTAAAATAGAATTTCTTTTGTAACAATTAAAAATTCTTTACTGTCACTTTTGACAAATTTAATCCAAACTTGCTAAATAAAATGATTATTATATATTTTTTTTTATCTTAAAGACATCAAACTTTTGAATAGTAGTCTATCAGGATGGATTGGCAGTTAAACTCTAAATGCAGTGTGAACACGTGCTTTTACAGCTATATGAATTAGTTCACAAAACATTTTGGACCTGCATTTAGTGCTGTTCACTTCACCCAAACAAATCTTAATACCAGGTATACAAGAGTCAAAATATTGTAAAATATTCAAGGAAGCAGAACTGACCCACCTTCATTTTTCTGTTAATCTCTGTTCCATCTGTGAAGCTTACTAGCTCAACAGAGCGTAAAGAACATAGCGAGATTTGCTTAAGTAACTCTTTGACATTGTGGGGCATTCAGAGGGGTCAAGACTTATGTACTCATGTAGCTCTATGCCACATGCTTGATTTAATGGGAATGTATCTGACCAGTCAGATGTTAAGAGGTCATTTTTGACCCACAGAACCTTCCCTGTGTTTAAGAGAGAAAGTTTTTCTGACACATCTCTCTTATCTATCTCCCGCCGTCCTGGATGCTGTGATGTTTGTACTATTGTTTGCTGGCCTCTGTCAGGTTGCCATGGCAGTGCTTGTTTGCCATACTAAATGTCTGATGGTGTTAAGCAGATGCTGACAGCTAACAGTGATCATCTCTGTCTGATCAGTAAAACGGCTGATTTGAGAGCAAGAGGCCACAGTGTCTACATCGTAAACTAATCCCAATCCAGATTTAGAATGAAGTCATTTGAACTCTTCATTTGTGTCTTGGTTTAATGTTTATGTGTTACCTCTTTTGATTCAGTGAAAGCAGGTGAGTGTGTTTCCATCAGCTCCATCTGTTGCTCTCTGAGCCCGAGTGTTGGATGAGTAAGAGTCTGTGGTCATGTCTTTTGGACAGCTCTGAGTGCCTGAGAGTGCTGCAGGTTTTAAAGATCAGAGCTGCTGGAAGTGACACATGACACGGCCAGCGCAGGTGCAGGGGACTTCTGCTTTGTCTGTTGTGTGGAGAAACCAGGCTCTTCTCTCGCATATCACCAGTACTCCCCCATGTGGGCAAACGCTGCGCTGCCAATCGGTTACAGTGACTTTCTGAGTTTAACATGGCGACTGCTTGCATATGAGCTGTTGTTGGCTGAGAACTCTCTTGAACATTGCTTGTCTGATTATTTTAGAACTCTGACATGCCACAGTTTTGATAATGCTGTTGAACTCTTGTTAATTTGTGTTTGCTTACTTGCTAAATTAATTCATGCCACTGTTCCCTGAAAGAAAGGATTTCATTTCTCTTTATTGTTATAAACAAATAAGCCAGACTCCTTGTTAAAAATCTTAAATTTTAAACAACATTTTTCTAATTCCTATAAAACTATATACATATAGTCATTTAATTAATATGAGGCTAAAACTGCATGAAATATTTATCCTTTTAAAATAATTATTTGTCACTTTGTAGGACTGTAGAATTGTGCTGCAAAAATATAAAGTGGCCAGCAAAATGGCCAGAAACACATTTACTTATTACAGCACCTAATTTTTTTTTCTTATATATTCATATAAACTTTAACCATCGTCTTAATGTTGAAAAATAAACTATAACCCACTTTTTTTCTTTTTTTTTTTTTTGTTAGTCAGCCTAATATGGCTCATACTTCCCAAATTTGCCAAATGAAAAAGATATCTTTAGCTGAATGCGTATTAAAATTACATTTCTCAAATGTCTGTTTAGAGCGTGAAATGTTTATTTGTTTTGTTGCTAAACATGTTGATTGTGACTTGTGCAAGTTTGGGCCTCTAATTTGGTATGTAATGGATTAGTGAAATGTCAGTCTACAAGACCATTCAATCATATATTTTTTTAATATATATGTCTACTTAGACAACTTGTTTTGCAATGTAACTGTAAAAGTTGCTTTGCTACTCCATGATACCAAAAAACAGACAGAGCCTGTGGCCTATCTTGGTGATAGTGTTGTGGGACTTGGCTTCTGTTGGGTGACTTTCCTCTGAGCCTCTGAGACAGATAACGTGGAAATGCAGTCAAATGACGTAGTTTGGTTAGATAAGATCTTTGAGCGCTATTGTTGACGTCTCATTGTGGTTACAGTGGTTTTCTTTTTTCCCCTGCAAGCGCTAGAAATGTTTTCATTTAGCAGCTTTCAGCTCACGAAAAGCACTGCTCAGGTGTTGACAAAACGTTTGTTCAAACCAATACGTACAAATGTGTTTATTTTTACATGGTTATAGGCACTTCATTTATCTGCTGCATTGTCTTAAATTTCCATAGGTTTTGTGCAGGGTGGCAGTCGTGAATGAAATGTGCTTTAAAGAGCCTTTGTTTTGTGTCCTTTAGATGATCCTGTGGGACTGGGACCTTAAACAATGGTACAAGCCACAATATCAGGTCAGTACAACTCCTGTTTAGCTTCATTTCATCGGCATGATTTATGTAAGTTTTATTAGGTAACTGCACTCCCATGCCATTCTGGCTTAAACAGCCAATATCCAGACCAGACTATGTTTTTAATTCACTTTTGTGAGCTACTTTTCAGTTATAAATCAGTGTATAAAATAAAATAATTTAATACAATGTATTTAGTAATCATTTATTCAGAATGCCTGGTTCTAAATGTTTTATAAATATATAATTATATTTTATCTTTGTGGTCCGTCACATAAAGACCAGCATCTCCTCTCACTTTCTTTCCGTCTGAACGAGCCTCATATGGTCCATCTGAGGACAGTTTGTAGCCTGTTAGCATGCTGAGGCCTGTAGCCCCTCCATCTGCCCGCCGCTCATTACTGCGGCTGACCTGTGAGTGGATAACCCTCATCCTGGCTCACATAAAGCTTGCCAAATGACGTCAAAGCCTGGAGGAAGTGCTCGCTGTGCACTTTTACCACACATGTGAGCACGCACGCACACGCAGGTCGCAGCAGTGCCGCCACTCTACTTTATTACTTTCATCAGAACCACAACCCCCCCTTCAAAAAAAATTATGTAGGTCTGAATTAAATACAATCAATAAAATGAGCTCAGCATGTACGCACAAGGCCGAAGATGGATTAAAACTAGCTGAGTTTATAGATACCCAGAGTTCTTTCTGTAATATCATTATGAACGGTTCCTTTTTTTCCGCTGAGTGGATATCATCAAAAACTGTCTCTGCTACTTGGCTGGATTTATCAAATGGATGGCTCCGAGAATGAGTCATTCTGTGCTACAGTTACTACTGGCACAAGTCTGGAGCAGCGGGATGGCATGCTGTAGTGTTGCTGTAGCTCAAACATTGCATGGCGCTAAAAACGCCAAAGTTATGGGTTTGATTCCAAGGGAATGCATGAACTGATAAAATGTGTAGATTTAATGCAATGTAAATCACTTCGGATAAAAGTGTCTGCCAAATCCAAATGTAAAAATGTATAAAATCCTGCTGTACTTCCAAATGACCACAAGGAGGCAGTATACGTCTCATAAACGGATACATACAGGGTAAATTGCTGTTTCTTTATGCAGCAGATTTCCTAATTTTACATTCTATGGACGTTCTAATCTTTGTCTGCTTAGGGTGCAGTGAGTGGCAATGGTGTGGATCTCTCTGTGATAAACGAGGCCAGGAACGTGGTCTCAGACCTGCTGATGGACCAGTCTCTGTCACCACACGTCCTCTCGTCACTGCGCAGCGTCAGCAGCCTCATGGGAGCTTTCTCTGGGTCCTGCCGGCCCCGGGTCAATCCCTTCACCCCCTTCCCCGGCTTCTATTCCTGCACTGAGATTGAAGACCCCTCAGAGAGAGGAGAGAGAAAGCCACTGAAGGTAGGTGAACCGCAGTGTTGGGAAAGAGACTTTCCTCACCAAGCTACAAGTCACTCAAAATTTGAAGTAGTGTAACTGCAGCCAAGCTACATACAAAAAGTAGGTAGCAACACACAAACAACTAACAAAAAGTAGCTATTATATTGTTGTTGCTCAAGGGCCAATAGTTATATATTTAGGTATAAACATATCTTGTGATTTTTATAATTAATAATCATAATTTTAGAATTGATTGTATTTTTCTGTGCACTGATATTAAAGTTATGACCAGTGCTGGTACACATTTTAAGGCAGATTACTGACCAAAACAAGTCAATTCTGTGCTATTTTGTCGAAATAAATTAGTTTATTCTACAAAAGTAAAATCAGTGGTTTTAAATGCTCAAAATGAATTTAGGCATCACATCATTATAGTGTATAGTCTGATATATGGATATTTAATATGAAAAGTTAGTCTAATAATATGGAAATGTGGCATAATTATATTTCCAGTATGAGCCATTGTATAATCCAATATAGACAATAACAATGAATGGAGAAAAAAAAAATATTTTTGAATTTAGTTTTTCTGTAAGAACACTGTACATTTGTCAAAAATGACACAGACATTTATAATGTCTTTTAAATAGCTTATTTTAAAATTTTGATTGTGTTCTTCAAAGAATCCTGAAAAAAAAGAATATATCCCGGTTTCCAAAAAAAAAAAAAACTTAAGCAGGACCTTTTCTCAACATTGATAATAATAAAAATATTTCTTGGGCACCAAATTAAAAAAACTGCTTGAGAGTTTCATGAACTGTCCAAATGCAATGGTTTGCTAGAATGAATAATACTTTTTTAATACTACAAATGAGTGAGAGAAAAGGTGAGAAGGCAGTTTAGGAGAGTGTTTTAAAATATTAACTTGGGACTAAGTGATCAATACAGTGGGACATTAGGACATTTGCTGGTTCAATCCCTGCTAGTAGCCATCATCTTTGCCCTTGAGCACGATTGTGCCCTTAGATATCTCCAGAGGTATTGTCCCTGCGACTGTTGCGCTGTAAGTCATGCCTGTTTATTGAGTACTTCCTAAATGACCTTGTACTTTCAGGGTCTGAGCAGCAGGAACAGTCTCCCTACCCCTCAGCTGAGGCGCAGTTCAGCCTCTTCCTCTCTGCCTCCACTGGAGTCTGCCTCGTCACGCTGGGAACGCACCAATGGAAAGAGATCTCACTCTGAGCTCAGCAGGTCAGACCTCTCAAACTGTCTCACGACTGCACCCTTACACCTCTCTTGTACTCCTCTGGGTCGGGCAAGGACAGGAACACGGGTGCATTTGAATCTGTGGATTGGTAATTGTCACCAAGCGTGATATAATATGACCAAGTAGTTCAGGTTTTAGTGGGACACTGCTTTCTGTAATTTCACTGTTTGTCCTCAGGGTGGCAGTGTTAAAAAGAGATCTGTGAGAAGCTGGGTTGAATATCGCTAAAGAAACTTCATCTGATGCAAATTTGATTTATAGCTAGGCTCACATGGAATTGTTGAATGGGAACATTATTCATTCATAAAATACCATTTTTATTAAATATTTTAATTTATTAAGTCATTTTATTATGCTTTCAGCTATCAATTGTAGTTATCTCAGTTGTGACGCATTTTGTCATGTGAATTCTATACATTTCTTTTTTTTTTATCCCTACAGCCAGAGTTGTGTTTCTAATGGGCCCAACAGCAACTTGCTGACTATTCCTAAACAGAGATCCTCCTCCGTCACGCTCTCCTACGGCCACACTATACCCAGAAGACCAGGTCTGCAACCATCAAGAGTGAAATAACCTTCCTTTTATAAAATATTTTGTAAAAGTTATGAGTTTAGCCAGACTGATTTACATGTCATAATAGTGAAGGTGGCATTACTTCAACAGCTGTCCCCTTCTTATGTTGGTAAATGACAAATAAAACAAAATCTACCATAAAATACTTAAGCAAAGTCTATCTATCTATCTATCTATCTATCTGTATTTATTTATTCTAAAGAAAATATAACATTTAATTTTTTAAACCTATTGTAGAGAGATATTTTGGTCTAAAGACTGGTTTAAAAAAAAAAACGTGTGGTGTAACCAGTAAGTAAAATGTAAAAACAAATTAAACATATTTTCCAAAGTTAAATGAATGAATGTATGGATGTGTGTGAGATATAGAATACTTAAAGGTATAGTTCATCCAAAATGAAGATTCTGTCATTGTTTATTCACCCTCATGTTGTTCCAAACCTGTATGACTATCTTTCTTCTGTGGAACTTATAAAAGATATTTTGAGAAATGTCTTTTATGTTTTTGTCCATACAATGGAAGTCAAATGTCACTGATCTTGATGCACAACATGAGGGTCTGAAGGGGTCCTTTGTGGTTGTTTTTTTTGTTGCAAGACAACGAAATGGCCACCTGTACAGTATGTTGACTACACCACACTTATTTAATTGGACAGAAAAGCAATAATATTTGGCTATGCCAACATTAGTTTTTCAAAAATTTCAGTATTTTAATACTGACCTTTACAGACCTTTAGCGGTCTCTGTACAATGACACCACCTTGACTTAAAGCCCACAAAAAAATAACAAAATGATTTAAATTCAGAACTTAAATAATTGCAGAAATGTATTTGATCATTTTGTATGAAATAATTAATTTTTTATTATTGGATAAATTAATAGATATCGATTTTTCATGTCTGTAGGTGCTTCTCCCAGCCTGAGTCCTGTCAGCTCCCCGAGTCACAGTACCCCTGCTGCTCCCGGCCCCTCTCTGGTCACACGCTCTCCGGTGGAGTTCCCAGACACCGCTGATTTCCTCACCAAGCCCAGCGTCAATCTGCACAAACCTCTGGGCTATACACTGAGCTCACCTGATTTCCAGCAACAGTATCGAGGTCTCTCCTCGGCCCCCTTGTGCACCAGGTACTGTAACATCTAGAACCCTTCCCCTATCAATTAGGTTGTACCTTATAAACAGCATAATTAATTGTATTATTTTTGTAGTTGTGGTCGACAGATGCTAAAAGGTGTGGCCAGCATGGAGGTGGGTGAGGGCCATCACGCAACAGCCAATGAGATGCAAAGAACACGCTCAGGTAAAATTAATAAGCCATGACACTAATTCCATCCTTAGGTTTATTACTCAAAATGATGCTTTTGCTTGCTTTCTTAGCTGAAGGAGGGGAAAACTTGATCCGAGAGGAGAGCTTGGAGGCAGAGTCTCAGGAGGAGAGGACTGCAGACACAGCGGGGGAAAAGCTAAATAGCCAGCCTGAGGAAGAGGAACAGACCTCCAGTACGGAGCAGTCCTCATTGGATCCTGAGGTAGAGCACACACACATGCTGTACTACATGTACACTTTATCCCCGCATGGTTTCATTATATTAATGTCTAAAACATTGCCGAAGGATCTGAAATCAAGATCCAGCGTTGCTTGTGGATGAGTAATTGTAATTTATGAAGAGAAGAGCTTTCACGTAACCTGAAATGCCCTCGTCTTGATTCCACCGCTCTCCTACTCCTTTTATTGGCCAATCTGGCAGTTGTTAAAGTGGCCAGCTGTTGAATAAGCCGAGTGGAGTTTAGAAGCAGAGTGCTTATTTGCATTCCCATGCTTTTGCATTATTATGTGGTTGCTGGATTTATAGCTGTGACTCTTGAGTGGATCTCTCTGCAAACCCTCAGTTTATTGTTCTGCCCAAAGGGGTCTACAGTAAGAGCCTGTGAGGACAACATAAATTTAGCTGACTTAGTAAAACCCTCTCCTTTTTATCTCTGACTTTCTCCTGCAAGACAAAGCTGAGATTACTGCAAAACCTTCTACCTTCTGTCAGCTGACTGTGATTGATCTCTGGCAGGGAGACGAGGAGTTTAGGTTGGACTCTGTGCTGGTGGACCATGAAGCACTCATGGAAAGGATCAACACCTGGAACTTCCAGATCTTTGAGCTGATGGAGATGACGGGAGGAAAGACTGGCAGGATTCTCAGCTATGTTAGTGCTTTGTTCCTCTAAGTATGAAAAGATCTTGTTGAAATGATTAAGTTAATAAAAGGCCTGAGTTTTGGGAAAATGCAATTGAGTTTTTTTTTTTACATTGATGGAAAACATGGTTCTCTTTTAGCTAATTAAAACCATTCCCGTTTAGGTAAATCCACGAAATTACACACTTTTATTGTCTGGTCTGATGTGACTGGCATTTCATAGATTTAGCTGAATGTAATGCGAGTGGTCCTTCTCAGTACTCCGTGCCAGTAAACATGAATCTGCAGGGACTCAATGGCTCACTGCTTGTCTAGTCTTAATGAAGTTCTGTTTGTTACATTCTCTCAGGTGGCGTACACTTTGTTCCAGGACACGGGTCTGTTTGAAATCTTCAAAATCCCTGTGCGGGAATTCATGACGTACTTTTGCGCTCTGGAGAACGGCTATCGTGACATCCCCTGTGAGAATAAAAAAAATCTTGTTGAAGTTTAACTTAAAAACTGGGTTAGAATTGTTCCAGTATTTCTCAAATTGGACCACGGTGAAGATTTGTGTCCTGTGAAGCTGAGAACGGTTGGAAACAATTCCAGTGAAGCGTTAACTTGGTATTTTTTCTGTTCTTCCTTCAGATCACAACCGTGTCCATGCCACTGACGTCCTTCATGCGGTGTGGTATCTCACCACCCGGCCAATCCCAGGCTTTCAGCAGATCCATAATGAGCATGTCACAGGAAGTGATACAGGTACATCTGTACTCTCACACTCCATTATAGTTTTGGCATCAAGAAACTTTGAGATCTGCAGGTGTTGTGGTGTAGTGGACTAGTTACTGAAGGTTGGAGGTTCAAATCCCACAATGGCCGATTCATGATCTACCATCATTGTGCCCTTAGATAAGGCACAGGATAAAACGGTAATATGGAGTACATGATGGACAGATTCAGGTTAGAGCATCTGTATCGTCAGACATGTCTCTAATTTTATGTCGCATACCTCCAGATCTATCGGAAATAAATTAGAGGCTGTTGCCTCTGCCCGGTCTTCGTTATTCCAGCCAGCGGCACAAATGCTGTCCGATAAGAGATCCTCTATTACGATTGAGATCTGAGGTGGCTGCTGGCTCAGCATGTTCGAGGCTTATTTTAAGTCTGCTGATGGCCCTTGTAATTTCTCAAATGGAGTTGACTCTGAGTCACTCTGCTGCTGTTCCACGCAGCAGCCAGCTCTGGCAGGCAGAGGTGTTGTTGAATCACACTGAGACCAGTGACTTCATTAGCTGGCTCAAATACAGAGTTGCAAAATATTCAAAAATCTTTGGGAAAGAGATGGAGTATGGTTTCAGAATATTTGGTTTGCTGTAAAAACAGTCAGCTTAATTGCAGCCTCTTGGCAGTGTTTGATTCTCTTATTTCATTAGTGACTTTTTAAAGCCTATGCAAGATTGAATTAGCAGCGAAGAAATAATGCAAAAGAAAAAAACTTCCCTGAACAGATGTTGACGTGTGTGTGTGTGTGTGTGTGTGCGTGCGCACCAAGTTTTTTATTTTTTTATTTGCTGATCAATTTCTATATTTGTGTATAGTGTATATTTACTTTTCTAACAATTTCTCATTTAATCTAAATGTTTTTTACAGGATTATTATAATGAATTAATTGTAATAAATAGGTTTCGTATAAAAATGCTGCAATTTTCTATGGTTGCATATTGGTTATTGTCTGATATTAGAGTTTTGTTTTTTGTTTTTTTTTACATTTCAGGTATCTAAATTTGATATTCGGCATCTTACATTCCCATGTCGCCTGATTTTGACTTTGATTACTTTAAGTTGAACTCAAGAAGATATTTTGAAGAACCAAACAGTTGTTGGTCCCCACTGACTTTCATAGGAGGGAAAGAAATACTATGGAAGTCAATAGGAAACGTCAGCTATTTGATTACCAGCGTTCTTCAATATATCTTCTTTTATGGTCAACAATCAATGAATTTCAGTTACTGTATATTATAATGTTGTGATGTCTTATTTCACTTATAGCATTTAAAGAAATTGCTTTAGTGTTCAGTATTTTGAATTTGTTTAGAAAAACCAAATACATTTTAAAATCATTACATAAAATGTAAACCAGTTACATTTTAAGATCTAGCTGATCATTTAAATTGTGAATTATTGGCTTAAAATAAAGCAAGTTCAGAAAATTAGATTGCATGTGTCACCTAGGTGGTTATGTAAGACTCTGTATTGATTTTGAAATGGACTGTCACCTGGAAAGGATGTGTAGTAGTGTTTCATCACTGTTCTTTGTATTTTTTAGATTCGGACAGTGGAATTTCCCCAGGCAGGGTGGCATATGCCACATCCAAAAGTTCCTCATTCTCGGATGACAGTTATGGCTGTCTGGCCTGGAATATCCCTGCGCTGGAACTCATGGCACTATATGTAGCAGCTGCTATGCATGACTATGATCATCCTGGTCGCACAAATGCCTTTCTTGTAGCCACTAACGCTCCTCAGGTAAGTCATGAGCAATGCCCAAAATTGTAGTTTAGAAGAACCTTCGAATTTGTATAGTTCATTTGGTTCTGAATAGCTCATGAACAGTTTTGGCTATTTGATCTAGTTTTCACACTGTTGTGTTAAGAAGTGAAACCAGCCCAACTTTTATCAGAAGCATATGCTTTTGTAATCTGAGCAGGGAACCTCTTGACTCATGCACACCATGTTTCTCTCTCCTTTTCTTCATCCTTCTTTCCTTATTTCCACCTCTCCACACACTCTCTCACACACAGGCGGTGTTGTATAATGACCGTTCAGTTTTGGAGAACCACCATGCAGCCTCTGCCTGGAGCCTGTTTCTTTCCCAGCCAGAGTTCAACTTCCTGTGCAGCTTGGACCATGTTGAGTTTAAGCGTTTTCGGTTCCTAGTCATCGAGGCCATCCTTGCAACAGACCTGAAGAAGCACTTTGACTTCCTAGCAGAGTTTAATTCCAAGGTCAGTAGTAGGGGTGCATTGATATGGTATCATCAATAATCGGTAACAAGTACAATAGCTTATACAGTAAATCAGACCAGCTCTTAACTACTGGTTTTAATTTTTTTGCTGATCATTTTTAATTTGAGTAATTTCTAACCTAATGTATAACCTTAGGTTCATTAAACCTTTTACCGAGAGGAATCAATATGAGCAGACATGGAAAAACATTTGCAAAATAATAATATTAAATATATTGCTCAATTATTAATAATGGCTTGTATTATTATCAGTGTTGAAAACAGATTTTGCTTCTTAAAACTGGTGGATTCTTTAATGAACAGAAAGTTCAAAAGAACAGCACTCATTTGAAATAGAAATCTTGGTCCCACTTTATATTAGGTGGCCTTAACTACTATGTACTTGCATCAAAAAATAAGTACAATGTACATATTGTATTGCAAATCACTTATGCTGTAAGGGACAGGTTTGGTGGTATGGATAGGGTTAAGGTGTAAGGGATGAGTCAACAGTGTAATTATAAATGTAATTATAAAAATTAGTAGCAAATGTAATTACAAGCAGGTATTTAAAAAACAAAATACAAGTACAATGTAGAAACGTATGTACACAATAAGTGCATTGTATAAAATGATTCATTTAAATGCAAGTACATAGTAGTAAAGTCCACCTAATATAAAGTGGGACCAAAATCTTTTATACCATTACAAAATGTCTTTACTGTGACTTTTGATATACTTAATGCATCATTGCTTAGTTTAAAATCATAAATCCTAATATTAAACAATAAAAACTTAACATTGATAATAAGAAATGTTTCTTGAGCACCAAATCAGCATTTGACACTGGATCATGTGCATCATGTGACTGAAGACTGGCTGCTGAAAATTCAGCTTTGCCATTACAGGAATAAATTACATTTGAAAATATATTCAAAGAGAAAACGGGTAAATTATAATAATGTTTCACAATATTATTTGTAAATTGCAATAATATTGTATTTTTGATCAAATAAATGCAACCTTGGTGAGCATAAGAGACTTCTTTCAAAAACATTAAAACTTATTTATTCTAAACTTTTGGTCAGAAGTCTGTGTTTATAGATTTTTGGAAAATTGGAAATTGTGCTATTTTTAGGTTAATCCTCTGATTGATCCTTTTCTTTTTTACAGGTTAATGATGTGAATAGTCCAGGCATCGACTGGACTAATGAAAATGACAGGTTGTTAGTGTGCCAAGTGTGCATTAAGCTGGCAGATATCAATGGGCCAGCCAAAGACCGCAGCCTTCACCTCAAATGGACAGAGGGTATCGTCAATGAGTTTTATGAGCAGGTATGTCCTATTCTCTTCACATAATGTACAAAACATTGAGCAACATAAGATCAACATTTGTGCATTTTTGCATTTCCGCCTTCATAGGGTGATGAAGAAGCCACTCTAGGATTACCCATCAGTCCTTTCATGGATCGCTCAGCACCACAGTTAGCAAAGCTGCAGGAGTCTTTTATCACGCACATTGTCGGGCCTCTTTGTAACTCCTACGATGCTGCCGGCCTGCTGCCGGGATACTGGATTGACGAGGAGGGCTCAGACGATGAAGAAGAGACGGAAGACATCGAAACGGAAGATGAAGAGCTGGACGAGGATCTTGAACCAAGTATGAGTATATAGTTGTGCAGAATTTGTAAAAAGGGAGACCATTTGTGCTTAGATTTGTATTTAGCTAGTACTTAGGTATTGCACACTAATCGAGTAGTTTTCCTTACAGAGAGGAGGAAGGGTCAACGGCGGTTATTCTGCAGCATCATGCAGCACTTAACAGAGAACCACAAGGTGTGGAAGAAGACCATCGAAGAAGAGGAGAAGGCCAAAGAGCTGGAGACTCAGCAGCAGCAGCAATCCGAGAGCCCCAGCCTTCCTCCGTCCACCTCCTCCTCCGACGACATCCAGGTCATTCAAGAGGAGGCCGAGGAGGAGGAACGGCAGTAGCAAGAGGAGAAGGTCAAGAAATGAAGCTCACCGAGGGGCTTACACAGAGGTGGACGACCCCTCCCTCTCCTTCACCTACACAAACACACACATTGACACCCAGAGGAAGACCCTAGCGGATCTCCCCGCGCTGAAATTCGTCACTGTGCCGACACTCTGAAGCTAATGCAGTTCACATTGTGTTGAAAAAAAAAGGCCTTACTACTGTGAGAGGACCCTTTGGTGGGAACCCCACTCCTATGCACTTTCACCCCATGGAGAATCAGCGGAGAACAAACAGAGCTTTGAAGACGCCGAACCGTGTTGCGAGATTAAAACCAGACGGAGAAGAACACAGGCAGGGGGAGAATCATGCCATCCCATGGTTCCCTGGCTGTGACGCTGCCTTGAACGTAGAGCTCTTAACTCTCCCGTAGGTACTTAAGTCCAAAAGGACACGAAAAAGACAATGACGTAATTGACACCCGTTACCAAAGCGAACAGTTCAAAAACATAGAAAGACTGTGACTGAAACCGTTTCAGGCTCAGTGTCAGGAAGCGTAACTCAAAATGTGCCTGTCTGAACTTAAAAAAAAAATATATATATATAAAATATTGTTTGTTTTTATTTTTCTTGTGGTCCAGAAAATGGGCTATGTACGCTGCACTGTATGTGCAGTCCCCAATTCATGCTGGTGACATAAAACACTGTATTACTGAACAGAGTCATTAGGACAAGTGGAAATGCTGACATTTTGACTGAAAAATGACCTGACTTCTGCATCGTTTTGGATGCTTTTTATTCATGTTGATCACCTTCTTGCAGTTTTTTGTTTGCCTTTGTTGTTTGTAAGGTTGTTTCTTTTTCTCCCCCCCCCCCATTTGTGGTGTCCCCCCGCTCCCTCTTTTTCCTCTTCAGGAACGCTGAGTTGCCAATCGTTCTCTGTAAAGTCCATCTGTGTTGAAAAGCATAGCAAATGGGACAGGAATGCTGTTCAAATGAAGGGACGTTTCTCCTTTTTTACGTTTAAATAGATATATTTTTTCACGGTTACTCAGGATTCATGTGAAGGATCGATCCTTGTTTTTTGCGAAAATTTAATTCTGCAATTTCAACTTGCACGTCGAACGTTCTTTTCAGATGTGGGACTAAAAAAAAAAAAAAAAGGTTTCTATTTTTTGTATGAATAGCTTGAAAGTCGCTAACAACAAGAGATGCAAGTGCAGTGTCCTAGACATTAACCGCCGTCCTTATCAGCTGCTCCAGACCAGTATATCCATGTTTATTTTTTTCAAAGACCCACTGATAAGAATTGGGAGCCAGGAAAGTTACTGAAATCTAAATGTTTGAGTTAGCATGCATGTCATAGGCTAAACATTGCTTTGGGGTAACTTCACGTTTGGCATTATTTGAACATGCTTGTACTTTAATTATTGCCAAACGCAAAATCTGGCCAGTTCATTTTCAAGGAATCCAGGGTTTCACCTTGAAAGCTGTACTTTTTTTTTTTTCCTTCGTATTTTCTTATTCTTCACCATAAGGCAGGTTTAATACTAATAGTTCTATATTTTTTTGTCTGAAGCAAGAACTCTAGGCATTCCACTAGAATAATGAGGGGAGGACGGGGAGGTGGAGACGGACCTGGGTCTCTGGGTCTCTTTCTCTCTCTCGGTCTGCCTCACCTCAACAAAAACTCATTTTGTCTCTGTAGAGGAAAGTTCTCAAGTAGGCAGTGTAAATCAAGCTAGTATATTTAAGAGTAAAAAATAAGATATAAATGTGCACATTTTACTACCAAACAAGTGTTTATCCTCTGCACAGAAAGAATACTTGCATATATAAATATATATATTATATTATATATTTTTTAATTAATCAACAATGCGTCTGTTTTCTACATACAGCTGACATATATTGTACATTGAGACCATGTGATTATCATCTTGTTTCAGGAGTTTTTAAAAAAAAAATCTAATGCTATTTACAGATGTGGATGTGTTTGGGTGTTGTGTTTTTCAGTTTGTTAGTTGTTGTTTTTTTTTGGGTGCACTGTCTTTTTTGTTCCTGCCCATAACCACTCTTTGCCGAAAGCCCCTAATTTCTAAAGCTGGCGGCGATGCCGGATGCCTCTCTGTCTGTGTCTCCCTTTGTGGGTTTGTTCATTAGTCACTTTTTTGGCCTGTGCTCAGGGTGTGTTCTGTGTTGGGGGCTTGTGCGCACCCAAAGCAGCTTGTGGTGCTTCTCTCTCTCTTTCTCTCTCTGTGTCTCTTTTTCTGTCCAGACTGTGTGTTCATCAGTTCTTGGATTCGGGACTCCAGTGTGGCTCAGTTCGTCCCTCCTCCCCTCCACTTCACTGAGCTCACCCACGCACTCTGAACTTCATTCAGGTTGCCAAGCAGGGTGAAGGCGGATCAGAGCGTCATGGCGCCCCCATCCCCTCGTGTTGACCACTTGCTCGACTGTGGTATCTCACATTTGGGGGTTCGTCGCACCACAGTAACCTCCGACGATCCTGTCATCAGTACTTTTATGATGGCATTCACTTTTTTATGTAGCATTTAGATAGCAATGTCTGATGTAACCATTCAGCCTTTTCAGGGTTTTGGGGGAGAATTGACTTTTTTGTTATTATTTATAGCTGTCATAAAAGCACCATCCCTGAACAAGAGTTTCACTCTCTCTCAATTGATTTCTGCCTATCTGTGTCATGCGTTCTGTGGTTTGCATGAGAGTGGATGTGTACTTGCCTGTTCTAAGTCAGGGGTTTTCAAACTAATGTATGAAAAAAAAAAATTGACAATGTATTTTAGGGCCGTCAGGGAATGTATTTTAGGGCTGTCAGAGAAGTCAATGTTTGCACTTACGATATTAATGAAATCTATTGACAGTACTATTTTCTTTTTAAACGGTAAGAAAAAATCTGCATGTTTTGTTCACTGAGGCTCCATAAATATGATCAAAAATACAGAAAAAAACCCCCAATGTGAACTACTGTAAATTCACTTTATAAACGTTTTCAACAGTCTTCAGTGTCACATGATCCTTCAGAAATCATTTTAATATGCTGATTTAGTGCTTAAGCAACATTTCTTATCTCAACACAGCTATGCTGCTTTATATTTTTGTGGAAACCACAAAGCAGTTTTTCAGGATCCTTTGATGAATAGAACATTATAAACATCTTTACTGTCACTTTTGATCGATTTAATCTTTGACGAGTATTTATTTCTTTAATCATGTACGGAACCCACACTTTTAACTTTATGTAGTTTGTATTTTTCCCCAAAACTATACTTTTTTAGCTTGAGCTGTCAACTCAAAGTAAATATTTTAAAATAAAAATGAGTTGACACCTTATCAAAGACATATAAGAAAATAATAATTCTTAGATATTATTCTATTTATGAGGACAGCATTTATGTTTTAAGTTTACAGCATATTAAAGGCATTTTATTTATAAAAAATGATTGGCTCTTGTCAATCGTCTCAAAAATACTTTTGATAATTTACTTTGACAATTTTACTTTTTTACTGACTGTTTTTATATACATGAAAATTTCTCAGGGTCCCTAAGAGATCAAAATTGTTGGGGGTCCTTGCCATCAAAACGTTTGAAAACCCCTGGTCTTGTTAATAGTTGAATCATAATACTTGTGCAAACTACATTATCCAGGTACATGTGTAACATTTTAATCGCACCACCGCAGTGAACGAAGCAGCACTAAACATCACCTTTCACCTGTTAAGAGATGTCCAAACACAAGCAGAATGTCTTCACCCTTCCGAATTATCTCTATGATGCAACATGTTTTTGACATTATCTAAGTGTGCTTACTGAGCATCATCAAATTGCATGTTGCTGCTTATTTCCTCCGTGCTCAGATGAAAGCCCGAGTGTTCTCCTGGGAGGAACTGCCTGTAAGATGACAGTCAGCGGATGATGAGTCCCCAAGTGTAGGTCGTATGAAAGGCCAGCCTTATCGCTTCAGATGACAGCATCTCTGTGACAGCTTACCCAAAGCAACAATGCCCCTACCCGTCACTCCGCTTCTAATTAAGTTTTCCGGTCCTGAGCAGTTTGTCTAAGTAGTGCCTAGAAGACCCAGACGGGAATGATTTTTTGGCCTGTAAATGTTTTTAACAGTGACAACATAGGGGTTTTGAAGGCACTGCAGAAGATATTACCAATAAGATATTACATAGGTGCACAATCAACAAACACTTTTGAATATCGTTTATTTTTGATATGTGCCAAACCAATTCATACAACTGCACGAGTCACAATCTTGAGGTTTCTATCTATATGCTCCTTTTCCAGCTTTATATGGTGTATAATTGGCTTCGGAAAATTCCAGCACAGTTGAAAGAGAGGTCGCAGACAGAAAGCTTAGGATCAGCAGTAAAACCCAACACACAAAACAAAGGCTTATTTTGTCTTTATTTTATACAATTTTTTTTGTCAGGTTTTTCATTTTTTTATCATAACATGCAAAAAAAACTTGTTAAAAGTGAAGTAAAAATAATATTGAGCTATAAAATGTATACTGTAGTCCAGCTTTTCACGAAAGCACCTTTTTTTTTTCACAGAAATATTGCAGTTCAAGTTTCTCGATAATCTCTTTCCATTGAGATAAACTAGGGACAGGGCTGTTATTGCAGAATTGATATATGGCATTAAACCAACGTGAGTCATGAAGCATTTCCAAAACTTTCTGGGAAAGGCAGCTGTTCTCCTCTCACTTGCCTGACTCCAGAAATGAGGGAATTCAAGGAATGCTGGAAAAGACAGACCTCCAAACCATTATAGAGGTAAACCCTGTCAATCATTGACACAACAGCTCTTCTCATATTGACAAGCACAACGTTCGCTTTGCTACACAGTACACTTATTGGTTCAAGTTATGAAAGATACATGCTACATTTATCTTGATACCCTCATGTACATTCTCATTTGGTAACACACATGTGCTCATTCTTTGCTCTCCAGAGCATGTGTTCTGTAACAGTTCTCTTATCACTCTCAGGCTGGGTTCTGTGAAACTATAGAGGACAGGTTCTGAGAATCTTAACAAATCAATATCAGAGGTCAGTATTCCCCGCTGAAAACCTGGTGGAATTTAAGACGGGGAGCTGCTCTGCCGTTTGCGTTTCTTAGTAAGATCCTCTGAGGTGAGTGCATGTGTTCCAGAGCTCACAGGGCAAGGTTTACTGCTGTCTCCTGATGGCACATATGGAGTACGGCCGAGGCTGAAGGGTCATGCCTAGTTTCGGAGAGAGGCTTGGAATAAAGCCTTCGGGGAACTGAAGATGGAACCTCTGGAACAACGTGGTGAAGAACAAGAACATCTCCAGCCTGGCCAACTGCTCTCCCAGACAGTGCCGCTTACCTAAAGACAAACACACAGAAATCAGATATATTAGAACAATGAAAAGCTTTTAGATTGACCGATTTCACAAATATCTGCCGTTTACCAATGGAGAAAGGAAGAAATGCTTCATGCCGGACAAATTTGCCATTACAGTCAAGGAACCGCTCTGGGCAGAAGATGGATGGGTCGCTCCAGTACTTCTCATCAAAATGCACCGAGTACAAGTTCGTGATGACCATGGTGCCCCTGGGGATAGTGTAGCCACGCACCACCGCATCTTGAGACGTAGCGCGGAAGATGCCCAGTGGGACGACATTGCAAAAGCGCAGGACTTCATGCAGCACTGCCTCCACATACGGCATCCTCTGCTTGTCTTCAAGAGCAGGTGGTCTGCCATTCAGGACGCAATCGATCTCCATTTGGACCTTTTCTGCTCGGAAAAAAACATAACATGATTAGTGCAACGACATTAAAATGATGTAAACGAGGAAAAAATACCCATTGCTCTGTGGGCACCAACCTTGTATCCTGGGATACAGAGCCATGTAGAGCATAGCCCAGCGCAGACAATTTGTGGTAGTCTCTGTGCCCGCAATGATGAGTTCTCCAACAGAGAAAATGAGATTATCTTGAGAGAAAGATGTAGCTTTATCGGTGGTGCTCTGCTCCATTTCGTCCAAGTAGGCATCAATGTAATGTTGTGGCGACTGGGGTACCCTATCCTGTGAGAAGCGCTTGATTATTTGCAGAAGGAAGTCGTACACCTCGTTGGCGTTGCGGAAGAGCTTTTGGTGCTTCCCGAAGGGCACGTACTCCATCCAGGGGAAGGCGTTGTACAGGAAAGCCCAGCCACTGGCTGCCAGCTCCACATTCTCGCTGAAGATCTCAATCATGTGCTGAAAATCGCTGTCATCGTAGGTGAAACGTTGCCCGAAGATAATGAGGTTGGTGATGTTGGAGACAGCATTGGTCACAAGATGCTTAGTGTTAAAGGGCTTCCCCTGATGCTGGTCAATGGCATCGAGAAAAAACAGGCACTCCTCAGAAATCCTCTCAAACATCCGCTGACCGCCGCCAAAGTAGCGGAAGCAGTTCACAGCCAGTTTGTTGTGTTCAATCCAGCCTCGACCGTATTTGCAGTTCAGAAGGCCTAGACAGACAGAGAACAAACGAGAGAGGTCGGTTTAAATATGGAAACAAAGAAAGTTCATCTAATGATAAACTTTTCTGTATGTTTAACCAGAGATTATTAGTCAAACAGTACTAGTACCATGGGTTAAACACAGATTACAAGAACTGCGATACTGATAACCTTATGTGTGACTGTCCGCTCTTCTCTAGCTATTGCCCCAACTCTGACATACATTACCATGCCAGAGCCTTTTCTCTCAATCACCCAGATAGTTAAAGGAATAGTTCACAAAAATGAAAAAGACAAAAAAAAACCCATTTCATTCACCTACCCTTCATGTTGTTCTAAAACTGTGTACTATTACATATTCTGCATAAAACTAAAGGAGATTTTTTTTCTTTCCCAGACAGAATTTTATAGTGACCATGATTGTCAAGCTCCAAAAATAAAAACCTATAAAACTAGTCCATATGCTATGCTTTGTGTTGCACAGATCAACATTCAAGTTATTCACTGGAATAAACTTTACTATAGTTTTATGGTGTTTTTTGAAAATAAATAAATAAATAAATAAATCTTGTGTGAAACAATAACTTCATGTAGGTTTAGAAGGACATGAGAGGGAATAATAATAAAAATAAAAAACTTCCATTTTAGGGTGAACTGTTCCTTTAATCTAGATCATTCTACAGCGATCTATTCTGGGAAATCATTCTAAAATAAATTATTCTATAAGGAACCACTTACCTCCCATTTTTGTCATCTTCTGAAATAAAGGGAGGGATGGACGGTCTGCAAAAACCTCACTTTGGTGATACAGGCACTCTTTAATGGCATCATATCCATTTAGAATAACAGTCGAGATTCCTCCCAGGTCTAGACTGAAAATCTGGATAATAAAATGGCAATATTCATTAATCCACTTCCCTGCCAAACATATTTCTACTAATGAAGGGGTATAATTAGAAGGCTACATTCACTCTCATGGATACAGTGAGGAAATGAATTAGACATGCTGACTCAGCATGTCTTGGCCATTCTGCAAAACTGAGTGCTGCGGCGCTCTGCCAAAAACGCAACAGCAAATGCAAGACTCTTTTGTTCTTTTCCAGCACCCCAACTACACTTCTCACGACACGACGCGACGCGTCAAGAAGAGATCAGCTGTGAGCTCGATGAGAGACTTCAGCAGTAAAATGAGTGAATAACTGGCTAACTTTAGTTTTAGTGGACGGACTCCCACTTAATAAAAATAATAATAATAATTAAATCAAGTTTATTTAACTACTATGTACTGACATTTAAATTATTCATTTATTACAATGCTTATATTGCGTGTTTTATATTGAAAATACAAGAACATGATAAGTAGCCTATATTATTATTATTATTAATCAATGTTCTTATGGTAAGAAGTTATCAACTGATAGTAGGCTATACACTACCAGTAAAACGTTTTTTAACAGGAAGATTTTTTATAGTTTTTTAAAGAATTCTCTTCTGCTCACCAAGCCTGCATTTATTTGATCCAAAATACAGCAAAAGCAGTAGCCTAATATTGTGAATATTTTTACAATTTAAAATAGCTGCTTTCTATTTTAAAATGTAATTTATTCATGTGAGCGAACATTAAAAATCTTACTGTTCAAAAACTTTTGACTGGTAGTGTAGCCTATATAATGACTAGTGTATAGCCAATTTGCAGCTCGTCAGAAATGAAAAACTCTGTTTAGGGCGCAACGGACGATTCCATTGTGGACAACTTCATTCATTACAAGACAGGGTGTAAAATGCAATACGCTATTATACATAATTATCATGTGGTGGCTTAAACTCGCTTTTTAAACAGCAAAACCAAACAAGTGACAACAAAAAATGTCAGCAAAAACGTAAAGTTAAAAGCAGACGAGTCTACTGTAGGCTATTAAGTGATTATGTGCAAGTAAGTAAGAGAAAGTGAGGACTGAGAGTGAAGTGTCATCCGTACCTGTCCGTGGATATCACTCTGCCTCTTCATGTAGACGTGAGGCTCTGTGGCTAGGGACAGAATATTCCCTATCATGGGTAAAGGTGTCGGTCCAGGGGGAAACCCTCGGGGTCTCCGCTGCTTTAGGAGCTGGCGAACTACCAGCAAAATGAAGAGTGTAACGAACAAACTGCCCAGACATATGAGCGTTTGCTCCCAAGAAACAGAGAACAGAGATGTCAACCGTTTAATCGATACCATTTTAGATGCAAACACTTTAGGATAATCTGTGCTTTCTGAAAAGTTTCTTGCGCTCCGTTCTCTGTCAGTCAGTGTATTGGGAGATCATCTTGCACATGTTGCTCTATATCCCCCGCCTCTTAAAGGCTAAGATTGGCTGGCGGAAAGAGCGTTTTGGATTAACTTGCATTGTGTTTGATTAAACGGTGGCCAGAACTATGATCGCGAGAATTCAGACCGATTTCTTTTCATTAGGGCAGGCGGTCACAGCTACGTTTCCAAGCAGGCTCTTCTTTGTAACTTACAACATGTATGTGGCCACGCCCACCCATACAAATCAAAAAAGGACTTTGAAGTGGAAACCTTTTCTTTGAATTAATGGATGATTAATCGAATCTTTGGAATTTGTTCACAAAAATGACTCGTTCACTAATTCATTCGGTGCCCCTCTCTGCGCGAGCATCGTTGCTCCACTAGGTGGGGACCAGCGAGAGTGTATATGTAATGAGTGAATCATATAAACAAGTCTTTTCTGTGTTAAACTTGAGGTGGTTGCAGATCTACTTAAAAACTCCCCACGAAATTTTCCTACATTTTGTCAAATGACCTAATAAATTCAAGTTACACAATGTCTTTAAGTATGCCATTTTTGAAACCTTTCTTGAATGACCGAAAGTAGAGCCGGTTCTATGAACTTTTTATATTAATTTAATTGGCCGTCTCGTTCAGTCGGTAAGCAGATCTTCACGAACAAAATGCCGCTCCGAGTCTCGTTCAGACTTGAAAAGATGTAGTTCATTAAAGGGGGCGTGTCTGTTCAGTATTTGCTCGTGCTACAGTCAGTCTTTTGATTGCTAATACTTTGTCAAGGCAAACTAAACTGTAAATTGCTCAATTTGAAGACAGGAATCAGTCACATGCTTTAAAAGGAAGAGATTTTATGTGAACGAAAAATAGGAGTCAGTGTGTGGAAGCGGATATGAATGAATTTAAAAACACTAATTCGTTCACGAACGAAACACTTTGAGACAACTGAGTCGCTTACCATGCATAATGTGAGTTGGCATAAGTTCCGAAGAATTCGACATTTTACTGAGAGTTAAAGATTTACGATAATGGTAAATTTTAAATAAATTTTAAAAAGCACCGTCCGGGCCAGAACATTTCTTTCCAGAGAAGTCCAGGCACTTCCTTTTTCATGACAAGTGAGAGAAACACAGTGGGTTTTGCAAAATAAGTACAATCAGTTTTGGGGTCAGACGCGTTTGCACTGTAAGGTTTATGGTACAAACTTTGACCTTATGATTTGAAACTCCCTTCTCCAGTCATGTCAGCATTTTATTTTATTTTTTTCTGCTATTTGAACCAAGCAGTGACCTGCAAGTTCTCAGCACATTTATCAAGTCATCACTCACTGGTATCTAAAATAGCACCCAGTTTAATTTATAAGCACATATTATATAGCCTATACACTGTGATCATTTATATTATCTGTATGGTGATGTGGGTGTATTTAATTATTTAAACAAAAGCATTATGCTTCTGCACCATGTATAATGCATGCAAGCATTCTAAACATAAACAGGGTTTGGTGATATTATCAAGTGCTATAGGCACTGCAGAATCATTCATATTTAAAACTCAGTAGTTTGTCATAAATATTGCAATGTATTACTCATATTTAATTAGGAAATTGTATTCATATTAATCCAACCGACAGTTGAATTTAAGACAGCACAAAGCATTTGCACTTCCACAGCGCACAAAATCACTAAATAAAAGATCTTATGTATGTTATCAATTAACAGCACCTCAATAAAAAAGTGAATAGTGACTTCAGACCAGCATAAACCTTTTATCTTAATTGCAACCAATAAAAATTGCATGAGCTGATATTCATAAACTGTGTATTGTGGGAAATGCTGTCTTGAGAACATAATAGATTTGAAGAGGAAATACAAAGCAAATGCCTTTGCATAACAGAAATCAAACCAACCTCTGATGTTTTCATACTTTTAAAGGATGTGTGAATGATGTTTCAGAGTATAGTAATTTGACCATAAATCATCCTGTTTTTTTGTTGTTGTTTTTTTCAGTAGAAATGTGATTTTCAACACTGATGATGCTCCATTCCATGGTATCTTGGGCCTTATTATCTATGAAGTTTTCTACTGAGCCATTCCATAGGTATGGATAGATAAATCCGGCAAGTCTCAGAGGATTCTGTTCAAAGACTGCAGTGTTTGTGATATATAATGAGGACATCTAGAACATTCGATACATCCTCCCAAAAGAAACACATCTTATTATGGATTTGCTATAGCACAGGGAAAACTCAGTCAACATAGATTAATCAATAAAGGAAAGTGAGACCTCAGAGGAGCACCGGCACATTACGAAAATAAATCCTTTGCTGTGATTTTAGCAAAAGATGAAGCCGCAAATGTAATTAGTAATGGAGGATGCCGTGATTCAGAAATAGCTTTTTCCTGCATAGTGCATTTTGCTGTAGTGTTGCACATGCGGTAAGCAGTTTTGAATGGGACCCATCAGAGGTGTCTCAGTCATTCTTTTTGTTAGTCCTTGGTGACTTGGTGGCGTGCCAATCCCAGTCAGATAATGCCATTGGTTGTTAATGTAGTCTAAATAAAAGGATGGTGTGATCAGTAAAGCACACAGACGAGATTATGATGAACTCTAACTCACTCAAGAAGGTTGATTGATGAGCAACACTCAGTGATTAAATCTCATTTCCTTAATGTCTTAGGATGAACTGTGCTGGCTCCTCGCTGACCATTTAGTGCTACTCTTTGTCTCAGACAGGGTTATGGATTGTGTTTAGTTTTCCTCTCAGAGTCATTACAAATCACACTTAATCCCTGTTCGGTTCCATCTGCAGGTGTTTAAACAGCTGTGCAGCCCAGAAAAGCTTTATCAGATGTCTTCTGCACCAGGAAAACAGCTGCGGTTAGCGATGCCGTTCCTTAGATGAACTCACAAAGCATGTCATAGGCGAATGCCGCTCATGAACAAACGTAATCCAAAAGGACATCATCTGCCTCGAAACGAAATGATTATCTGTCTTCTGAAATAACTTACGGAAGGCCGGGTGGAGTGAGTGATGTTAAAGCATGACCAAATTTGAAAGGTTACAGTATCGACTTCAAAGTTTCACGAAAGAAAGGAAAACTTGCCGGCTTACTTTGTTTGCTTACTCACTGATCTATGGACATGGTAAGTCTCAGCAAAGTGTTTCTCTAGCGGAAATGACCCTTCATTAGTCAGAAGGAGTTCATCACGCGTGCAAGTGTAGTTTGCGTCCGTGGCGGGGTCCCTGGTCCTGTCACGTCGCCCAGATTTACTGATTCCGTCATTGGCGAGGCTTTGGGTTCGATAGCACTAAAAGGCTCATCCAGACTAATGGGGTTCCTATGTGACGCAAACACTGTCTCTTAGTGGAAATGGTTTATTAGGCCTTAGCCAATAAAGAAGAGGAGTCAGATGATGCCTCAAGACAAAGAGTTCTGTAATTGGGACTGAGATAGAAGGCTTGTTATGGTCGTAACCTCTTTGATTCTGACAAAGGGTCATATCATCACGGAAATCCAAATAAGGACAAGAGCAATGTTGCAATTGATCACACACATTATTACAGGATACACAGTAAAAGGGTATTTGAGTTTGTTTTCCGCTATCAGCATTTGTCTTGCACTTAATTTGAAATGGATTTACCAAAATGTCACACATAAGCCTTGTGCCTTTTTCTCTCTGTCTTTTAAGTATGTAGTCACAACAATTTTGTGTATGTGCTTTACTCAAAGATGTCTAAAGTTATCATAATTGTAAAAGAAATTCAATTAAAGCACAAAGCAGAAAAATAATTATCATGCAAACTCTGTGCCATATCACATACAGTATGCAGAGACAAAATTATAGATGTAGATAGATAGACAGATAGACAGATCACAATCAATAGTTTTGTACCAGCTTGTCACTAAGAATTATCACAACATAAAAACACATCATAGACTTCCTTTAAATAGTTTACTTACGTTTTTTTTTTCCAAACGATATTGAATTTTGCTGATCACTGGTAAATTTTTGTGAATGGAGCAGTTTGTGATTGAAGAATGACGTCATTGGTGTGACACACTCTTTATCATTTTTTTCCAGACGCCCAAGGACGATCTGATTGGTTGGATGAGGGAGCAGTGAGCTCTGGTTGGCTGTCGGAGAATCATTTAACACCCACACTGTCAATAGTGAGACCCACATGGTGGGTATATAGGCAGGTGTATTGTAGCTTAATGCAACAGACTCAAAATTTCATCAAGTTGAAATATCCCCTCTATTTTGGGACAACTCTTTTCTATATCTATTGCACGAAGCCGAACATCTCAAGGTAAGTAACAACTATTTATGTCTTGACATACTAGATGTGCTATGCTTTTTATAATTCTCAATATACTGTACTATAGACGTGTGTAAATAAACTAAATAAAATGTTAGGGAGCGCTTAATGGTATATACATTACTCTTCGACACAGAAAGGTATGCTCGATGGATTTTTTCAAGGAGAATTGGACGGCTCCTTAGACCTGGCTGTGGGTGCAGAGACAGCAGCTCATTACACTAATGCACAGGGTCCTGCTGGAAGGGAAATCATGAGACTAATATCTTTAATGCTGCAGTTATAGCTAGCGCCTGACAGTAGGAGACGTCTGCACCAACCACAAAAGCTCTGGTTCTTCCGCAGCAAACGGGAGAAGACTTTCCAAATATCATTTTAGTTTTTAAGCTCGGTCAAATGGTGTGCCAATGACATTGAAAAGCAGGAGAGAGTTTGAGGGGAATAAAAACTGATAGATGAGTAGATAGGAAAAATGCCTTTTCGACTTTTTCAGAAGTAATGGCTTGACCAACTTTTAATTTTTTCTGTCTGTTCTTAAACTATCTAATGATGAAATGTTTTACCACAGGGGACCATGGTTATGTTGAAGATCTCCGCTTTCCTTGTTGCCTACGCTCTGATTATTTGCCAGATGTACAGCTCTAATGCAGCTCCTGCCAGGTGAGGTTTCATTAGAATCATATTGTCATGCTGATCAATTCTCAAAGCAGTGTTTTTTCCCGTGATAATTCCTTAAATTAGCTGCAAATATCTGTAAGTGAAATTGGTGCTTTGGTAAAGTCGTTCAGACAGAGGCAAGAGAGCATATGTTTTCATTAGAGGTTGCGGCATCATGGACTATCAGTCTTCTGATTACATCAGATGAATCCCAGCCAAACCCACTCTGCTTACGACAGTATTGATCGAGTGATAAATCTTAACTTGGCAACTGGACAACCTTTAAGTGCCATACTCTTAGCAGATTGTTTTGATTATATTTAGGATTTGATGTAGCAAGCAAAAAGTGCTTTTATCATGCAAAAAAAAAGAATACCTCACACAAACAGTTTGCATAGTCCCCTCAGACATGTTAATCGTTGCATTGCAGGCCTGCACTGGAATCATCACCAGATCGAACTATGCTTACCGACTATGAAGCGAGAAGGTTGCTGCATGCAATCGTCAAAGAATTCATGCAGATGACTGCGGAGGACATGGAGCAACAGGCAGCTGAGGAAAACAGGTACAAATCCCATCGTATCTGCTTCCTGACTCATGGCAAAACACAATCTGTTGAATAATTTAGCGAGTGTGCACTGATTTGTTTCTCTCGTATTTAAGAAAGTAAGGCTGAAATTCTTCCAACATGAGAGCAATGCCTCCTTAATGTCAGGTGTACTTGTACTTGTTGTATATGACAGGTATGTGATACATTTTGTACAGATATGGGGGTTCATTTTTCGATTAAAGCTGCAGAGTCCTCTGCCAGTTTATTCTCTGCATGAAACTTTATTTACTCATTGGATTTATGAGAGATTGACTGTTTGTAAATGCCTGTTTGCTCTTAATGCATGAAATGAGTATATCAAACGGCATGGACGGAAGCATGATCTGAAAACATGAGAGGAAATGCCTGCATGATATGCTCAAGTAAAGACATGAAAAGTGCAGCAGAAATGAATTACTGAAGCATGATTTGAGTCCATAATGACAGCCTTGCGAGGGAGCATGTCAACATGCATCCTGTCATCATGTCTATCCTGTATGTGAATGCTCTTGCATGTCTACGTGTCTATGAGTTTCTCTGCATGTGGTTTGTTTCCTCACAGCTTGGGTAGACCCGTGTCCAAGCGCTGCTCCAGCCTCAGCACTTGCGTGCTGGGGAAACTGTCCCAGGAGCTGCACAAACTGCAGACATATCCACGCACCAATGTAGGAGCGGGTACGCCGGGCAAGAAGCGCAGCCTGGAAGAGAGTGATGTGTTGGCTGGATACGGAGAGGCACTGAATCGTGTCTAATCGGCAGCGGCTGTAAACCCGTGCTTGGCCCTGATATGCGAGTGCATGTGGAAGTTTGCTTGCCTGATTGACTTGAAAGAACATTTTTTTTCTACTTCCTTTGGCAGAATAGCAAATCTCAGACAGACTCTGTTCCACTAATTTCATATAGTCACTGGATCTATTTGGGTTATATAACTGATTCATGAAATCGGGGAGCTCTCATTGGTAGATAGGGCGTAACGATGAGCTTTTTTTAAACCCACAGCAAAATTCCTGTCTTGTGTGATTTGACTTTGTTCTTGATCTAATAAAGATATTTTTAGAAGGAGATCTTTTTTGCTTGTTGTTTGTTTAAAACTCAGAAATGAACAACTGTTTTTAATTTGATAAATTGTAAGTAATCAGGCTTAAGTACTCATTTTAGGTAAGATATATTACTGTTGCCATTTTTCTTTTTTGTCAAATATATTTAATACATGAATACTACACATTTCAAATTCTTCATTTTAATGTGTTTATTCATTTCTTCCAAATGAATATTTAAATTGCCAGTATTTTCCTCCTCCAGTGTTACAACACAGAAGAGAGCTTGTAACACGGCCACATGTGTGACCCATCGCCTGGCAGACTTCCTGAGCCGCTCGGGGGGGATTGGAAGCAGCAAATTTGTCCCCACCAATGTGGGCTCTCAGGCGTTCGGCAGACGAAGGAGGCTCAGTCAGGAGTAGTCAACTGAATGGGTCTTCGTGAAATGGTATGTGAACAGTGTTCTGAAAACTCTCGTAATTAATTTTATTATTATTTACATCATGACAATGGTCGGAATTATTGTGCTTTAAGTTACAGTGATATCACAGTATATGATTATATTTATGTTCTTGTGACAAAATTCTATAATTATGTGACAATTGAGACAGTAAGGTGTCCATTTGGCTAAAAAAGCGAAAGATAAAACTTATGATTTATTACTAAATATTTGATGTTGCACTGTCTACTATTTAAAATAGCTACAATTTTATTTGATTTCTCATACCATTATGCTGATATTATAATTCTATAGTATAGTAAAAGAAATAATAAGAAATTAATAAGAAATATTTATGATTTTGCACTTGAATCCATTTAAAATATAATAATATTTAATATATTATTATTATTATTTATAAATTATAATATGAAATTATTATTATTTAGAAAAAATAATATTAGTTTAGAAAAAAAGCAGAAAGAAGCATTATCAGAAGTGGACATTATTATATTATTATATGTAAAATATAAAAATGTATATGTATTTGCACATTTCTTGTTTTTGCACATTCTCAGTTTAACTTCTCTCATAATGTTATGCTGATATTATATTTATGGTATCAATTTTGATGAATGCAAAAAAGAAGCATTTTCATAACTGGACTCTTGATATGTTGCTGATGTTCTGATAACCTCCTATAATAACATCTTTCGACAGGTCACCAGTCTACACGTCCACAGTTCTTCTTTGATTGCTGTCAATAAAAGAGAAAGCATCATCATGTCCACATTATGACCCCTGGGAATGGAAACTCCTCACTTTCATCTGAATGGACTCCAGTTGATAGCACTGATCGTTTCCATCCAGCCAGACATTAGTCATATCTGCTCATTTTTAGGCTCTTCCATGAAGCAACATAAGTTAAAAAAAAGAAAAAGAAAAGAGAAAACGATGATCAGCAACCCTCATTTTTCTACTCATTTGGATCCGAGGAAGAGCACTGCTTCATTCTTTCCTCTCAGCAGAGAGCACATTCAGTATGTACAGTCTGGTTTGGCCCATGTTCCTTTAATGTGTCTCAGCACATTACGGTATTTTGGGGATCATATTAAAGCAGTGCCTCATAAAAAGGCTTCCCTGAATATGGATGTGTCTTGTGCCTTGATGTAACACTTTACATGCCGCTGTTGTACAGTATGTTTGAATTAAAGGAGGGAGGTTCTACCACTGAATTACAAATTGTAACAATTGTGAATTTGAGCAAGATTAAAATGTATTTTAGATACATAAGGTTTGGGGTACTTGATTTATTGACTGACTGGTTGTTTAGTAATTGGTCTGCAATGCATAGTCGTACACATGCCCCCTCATGTCATGTTCAATTTTGCATTTCTGACACAATAATCAGAAATAAATGATGAGAACAAGGTTCAACATTATTCTACAGTTGTTCTGAATGCCCATTTAACAGGTGTCAAATTAAGAAGTCTAGTTTGTAAACCAAATGAATGAGTGTTCATGCATGAAAACATAATATCTGACTGAAAACAAACAGGAAAAAAAAAACCTGTTAAAAAAATATAAATCTTATTTCGACATCTGAATAGTTGTAGCACTGTTCTGGAAAAAATGGTCTTCGCATCATTGCATTGTGTTTTGCAGCCCCAAAGACACGCTTTATTTGTTCTTATTGGCTCCTCTGTGCATATTACAGTGACAGCAGTCATTCTGCATAAACCCTTTTGGGAGCCATTTGTCATGATTGTGTTTTTCAGTGTCTAATTTTCATGCTGGTCTCCCAACAGTGGCCACCCATGGGAACTTGTTTACAGTCAAATCAGTTTCCCAAAATACAAGTAAAGTCACCTTTTTTGGTGTGATTTAAAGAGAGCACAGTGACCCGTTATGCCGTATCGGGTGAATAGATCTTTTTATGAAACACATCTTTCTGAATTCGTAAGCAACAGCGACTTGTTTACGTAAGGAATCTTACACACAACATACAGCGTCTTTGAGCGAATGAAACCTTTTTTCATTCATTTAACCAATAACATTTGATATGCTTCTAAATGAGAATAAAAGAGCACAATGTGAATGATTCATTTTCATTCGTATAATCTCATAAACGGGGCTCGTTCTAATCACTAAAACCACTCATCCAAGTTTCCCATCACAACCTTCTCAACAATCCTGACGGCAAGTGCTTTCTTGTGTCCTCACACAGTTCAAATGGATCCCATCCAGTTAGATGCTTTGTTAATTAACCTCTATGCCCTCATAGTAGTAGTGAGTCATTTCATATTGCAGTGGCTCTGCTGGCCGGCCCATTCCTCTCTGCTAATAAGGAGAGATTGTAAGTTCTCGTGCCTCTGAGAGGCAGGGTCTTTCTGAGAGCCAGCCAGTCAATTAATCTTTATCTGCAAACTTTTACATTACATTACTCCTATCACTGGACAAATTTCATTGTAATTACTTACGGCATATTTCACAAAGCAAACAAAGGAGGAAATGCAACGATTGCATAACTAAACGCGCCTGGCATTGACTCTGATGTATTCTTTTTAATGCTTTAAGTAACAGCCTTTTATCAGCAATAAAAACAGATGGACAGTTATTTTTGGTACGCTTAAGAAAACAATAATAATAAAATAGCTTTGCAGGTTTTGCTAATCGAGCTGCATAATTGAGTACGGAAGTGCGATGATTTCGCCACAGTAAGATGTCATTAAGTAAATGGATTACAAGCCTCCGGCGCTGTACATCCAACTTAAAAGAAATGGACTGATCTAAATGAAATACATCAACACATGGAGCTAAATAAAGCAGCTAGTGCTTTAGCGTCTGCATGGCAGTCAGCCAGTCACTTCACCTATAACAAATACTGTTTAAACATGCTGGCTAAAATGCTAAGCAGTCTAAAATTGAAGGACTACATTTCTAGAACGAAGCAACAAATATCCTACACCATCAACTAGTCTGTTAATTACTGTTTAATGGTATCTGTCAGAACAATTCAATGTATATAACGCAACCTCCTTAAATAACATCAACATATTACATATATATAAAAAACTATTACAACAATTACAAAGAAACTATTTTGAAGTAGAAAAGTAGTTTTTTTCTTGTAAAATGTACTCCAGTAATCTTGTATTTTTTTACCGTGTATAATAACATGATGCTTATATCTTTTCATTATTATTAATAAGGATTTTATTCAAAATTAGGGTTTACATTAATTGATTTTTTCTTCATAGGTGATCTCAGTTGAATAATTTTCATTATGGAGAGCTGTATGGGGCGGTTCTGTTTGTTGTCACTACTGGATGCGCTTTACTGTAAAAAGCAATTGCTTTGATTGAAGGCAAAGTGACGCACATCCGCTAATGAGATCAATGGCAGAATATAAAAACATGATATTTACCAAGCCTCTCACACTGAGTGGAACACGAAAAGCCTAAAGAAAAAAAATCAATTCTTTCCACATCACTCTCTTGTGGACTCTGTTTATGGAAAATGAAATGGCCATTTTGGCCTCAAACCAGGTAAAAGATGTTTGTCTGCATTCTCATAAGAGATCCTATTCTACTGCGATCGAACAATACAAATTAATAGCCTGCTTCAAAATGACTAATCTGTTTCTTTGACTAGGCTGTTCTGACATCTTCACACCTGTGCTGTGATGCTAAATATTTGTTGCATTCTGTGTGGCACAAAAACAACTGTAAGCTACTCAAATTAGTAAAAAAAAAAAAAAAAATTCATTTATGCATTAAGATGATGATGAGTTGGACTGGATAGCAAAGGAAAAAAAGTTGTAGATCGTTTAATAACATAATTTTACATAATTCCTATACTTCTATTCATGTCAGTCCATAATTTTAATAACTTTTAACTATTGTCAAATGTGAGGAATAGAAATGAATAGGATTTACACAGATGAACACAAACTGAAGGAAGCTGAATTTATTAATAAGACATAAAAATATTCGGTTACATGAGCCAATCTGCATTGTTTCATTGTGTGGTTAAAATCTTGAGACATGAAATCGGTGAACTGAGGCCCACTTTATTCCTCGTCGAAAACAGTTTGCATTCGATTATCAATAATCCGTGAAATTGAGGTTACATTGAGATGAACGAGCAAAGTGTAAGCCATGATCATAATTTGCTTGTAAGGGAGGGAAGCGTTTAATCAAAACCTTAATCTCTTATCAGAATTCCAATATTAATGATCCGTTCTTGCTGTAAAACTACTCAGGCCAGAGAGATAAATCCTATCCTAGAAAAACTGTGATCATTTTCAAAGACATCAGCTCAAATTGAGAAAGTGCTCAGGGGGAAGAAGGAATTGTTTAACCTTTGTCCGTGAAAAGCCATCTCTAAATCAGAATGTTTAGAATGTTGAATACTTGGCAACAATCTTCACCAAACATTTCTTGCAATTGCACAAAGGTCAAGAGGAATTTTGTACCATTCTTTAAAAAAAAAAAAAAAAACTTAGCTGCAACTTCTGTTGTGTTTTAATGGGCTCACTTTAATTTCATCAGAACATTTCACAGAACATTTGCCAATTATGTTCTGGAACATTCAGGTGCTCTTTTGCAAAGATTAAATGTGCAGAAATACACATTAACAAGTTTTTAACAAGGTTTATGCAAGTTAACAAGATGTTCTGAAATTTCTGGTTTGTTTTTATGATGGAGGGGAGTCCTGAACAACCCCTTCAATCTAGTCTCATTGATAAGCTAGGGATTCACATACTTTTTCCACCCAGCACTGTAAATGCTTACATGGTATGTCCAATAAAGACATGAAAATGTATTATAGATTAACACTGATTGCCATTTGTGAATCATTTAAGTACACTCTGTTTGCTGCTTGTTAACTTGGTTGAAGATCAGATCAAATGTTATAACCAAGTTATGCAGAAATCCCTCCAGGTAAATCCAAAGGGCTCACATACTTTTCCCAACAGCTAATACACAAATCCACAGTGTCTTCACATTTCCGTACAAAAACTGCAGTCACTTTGTGGACAACTGGGCACTTTATCTGATATGAGCCTGAAGACTCACAAGCCATTAGCTCAACAGTGTTTCCACTATATATCTGATAAGCGTTTTCCAGGGTCGTCATTTACGCCATACATCCATCCATCCCAAGATCAATAGTGTGCACTTGCATTAGAGACACATGTAGGACCAAGTGGACAGAACACATGGAAGCAGGCATAAAGAGCAGCCCGCATTGTCAGATCAATAATGAATATCTTTTAAAGCATTATGCTTCCCTGAGCATGATTCACACTACATTTAAGAGGACAGCAAATGTCAATGATTTTCAAAAGTTTAAAAAAATAAAATAAAATAAATAAATCATACAATTTTGCAATTTTACCCAATAAATGACAGGTGGTTTTGTACCCATCTCTTCTGTCAGGTTGCCATGGCAAGGTACAACAACCAAAAAAAAAGAAAAGAAAAAAAAAAGAGAGAGAGAGAAAATAATCACCACAACTGCTGTTAGGTTGGTAAAGGAGGAAAATGTTCAGTAAATTGTGCATGAAATTCTGATCAAGTTACAATGTTGATTCAGTTCTGAATGTGCCCATACTGACTTTGTTGCATAACACAGTCCTAGTAAAACGTGAAAAATTATGAAATGCCCAACGTAATTAAATAAACACAATGAATGTTAAACCGTTTAGTTCAAAAAGTTGCTTAAATGTTACTTAAATTTTTTTTGATATGTCAAAAGTCTGCATATCGTGATTATTTTTACACATCACATGTGCAATATATCTTCTAGAGGTCAGAAAATCTGAAAGAAAATCAATAGACAGATAGGGTGAAGTCAGCTAAAATGGGCTATCAGGTAAAATGGGCCAAATAAGGTTGTAGCATCATATCTCTTTAAATTTATGCAGAAAATCACAATAACTGATCTTGCATTGTTGCTTCAACGCTTGATGATATGTAACAATAATTTTTATTGGTCTGAGTTTTTGAAGGCGGGCAGGGCAGAGTGTTACACAAAGCTTGTCAGAGACATTGTAAGCCTGACATAAAAAATGTCATTAATCAAGGGTACTAAAGCAATTATAAGTAAGCTTACCAACAAAGCAAAGGTTTATGAACAATGTTTTGACATGCTCTTTCAAATAAAAAAAAAGTTTAATTTATAAAAGAAACTTTGATTTTTGTGAAAAATGTCATTTTAGTTAGAAATGGCAGGTTAAGCTAAAATGGGCCACAGTTTTCAGCTAAAATGGGCTGCACACACACACACACACACACACGGACACAAACACAAACACACACTTTTAGACAGAAATCGAGGGTGAAAATAGGTTTATAGGCCTAGATATGTATCCATACAAAATCTTAACAGTCTTTAAAAAAAAAATTGCATTGCAGACAGTGTGGCAGGAGGACAAGCAAAGAAAGGAAACAGAGAGATGAGAAGAGATAGGGAAAGAAAGGAAGATGTCAGTAAAATGGGCTGCATACACACACACACACACACTTTTACACAGAAATTGAGGGTGAAATTAGGTTTATAGGCCTACTGTAGGTATGTATCCATAGAAAATCTTAACAGTCTTTAAAAAAAATACGAGCATACACACATACATGCACACAAAAGACACCAATGCACTGAAACACACACCTATACAACATGATCCGTTCATTTTTAATTGCATTGTTTAATTAAATATTCATTCAACTTTCTATTTAATGAAATACATTTATGGTGTTGCTATGGCACATAGCATTTGAGCAAAATGATTTAAGCTGAAATTACCTGTGTTGTTCTCTTTTTATATTGGCCCATTTTACCTGAATGTTGTGCTGTGGCTCAAGAAGGTACCTGCTGATACTTGAACTCTCATAATTTTAAAACTTTTATACTTTTTCACATTTAAAAGTATAAATATATTTAAGAGACCCATGCTAATTTATAAGAATATCATTAGATCTCATGCATAGCTTATTTGATGATATTATAAGTCATTTACCAAAACGTGGCCCATTTTAGCTGACTTCACCCTAGCACACTTAATGTTGATTTAATTAATGTTGATTTCTTTTTTTAATCGGCCATTTACTGCAGTCTGATGCAACACAACTAAACTGATAATTAGAAAAAGTTGCGTATACTATAATGATTATGTAAAACAACTTAACTTAAAACAACCTATTCTGTAGATGATTTAATTTCCCTACTGTTTTCACGACATTGCTTTTTGTGCAAGTTTTGTGCAACACTGCCACCGCGCGGATAAATCAGGATCTAACGATTATTGTTTAATTACAGCAGAGGGCGCACCGTCAAATAATTAAAACAATGCAAATTATCATCGCAGCATCAGTACTGGAACAGAAGTAATTTACAGACAAAGATGGTTTCTGTTCCAAACACATAGGTCTAATTCATATTCAAAGAGAGAGAGACAAGAAAACTAACAGGAAATCGAGATGCTAGTCTATAACTACTGCATGAACAAGTGAACATTACCCACACGGATTTAGATATGATTCAAGATTTTAATCGAAAGGGTTTTCATGTTAGATTAGAGAAAGTTGCCCCAGATGTTTCATATGTTGGCATTTTATTTTTCCAAAATTGACTCATTTAATTAAAAAAAAAAAAAAAAAGGTTTTAAATAGGTTTACGTTTTATTTAATCTTAATAAAAAACGGCATATTTTCTTTGATTGATTTCTATGTGAAAAAGGAACAATACCAAGAGTTGTTCAGACCTAACATCAACCATCTTACTGGTGATGCGAAATATTTCCTCTAGATGGTAGTAAAGATCCATTTTTCATTTTCAAAAATGAATTTGATCTCCACTCTGCCTGGAAGGTTTCCCTTGAGCGTTTGTTCTCTCAAATAAAACTACATTTTTAATATATATCTTATATTATTTCAATTTTTTATTATTATTATTCCACATTACAGTAAGTGAACAGCTTACAGTAAGAAAAATTCTTTACATTCAAACATAATTACGAAAAACATCTATCTATCTATCTATCTATCTATCTATCTATCTATCTATCTATCTATCTATCTATCTATCTATCTATCTATCTATCTATCTATCTATCTATCTATCTATCTATCTATCTATCTATCTATCTATCATCTTTCTGTCTGTCTGTCTGTCTGTCTGTCTCCCTCTCTCTCTAGTTTTAGGTTAATAAATTGCATTGTGTTCTCAAGTCCAAATAATTAATATATGTTGTATTTACAGTTTAATTTGACTTTACAAGTCCTGAGCTCAGGGTCTTAAAACTAACATTAGAAACAAATGATGGTATTTCTACAAATATTTATCTTTATTAAGCAGTTGTTCACTATTGATTACTAACATAATCCTCTACTGACAACTGACTTGTCCTTCAAGAGTTAACTTTAAAATGATGTTTTTTTTGTACAGTTCGGCAAATGTATTTATTCCCATATAGTTTAGGGTGATACAGGGGTCAACTTCACCAAGAAAAAAAAAAAAACATACTGTATCAACATTGTATTAACGCAGTAAATATTCAGCTCATGTCTTATGTAAGAATGTTCAATATGTTTATCGCTTTGTGACTGAAGTAACTGAATAACAGTAAGGACCTGCAGCCCCACCTAAAGAAGCTCTTCTTATGTCTCTACAGAGGCAAGTTTCTAAAAGTCCTGTCTCTGTATCATTAGTTTCAAGCATCATTGATGTCTGCTTTGATAATGAGTTGATTGTGCTGCTTTGACCAGTGGTCTGTGAGAGCAAGCGTCTTGTAATCAGATCTATATTAAGGCTGAGTTGAGATTTCTGATAGGGCCCAGTGCAAGGGCTAATGTTGACATAGCTCACTGATCATACAAATGGACAGGCTCTCGAGATAAGGCTAAAATTGACTATGAAATGAATACGTATTTGATCAGAGAAAATCGTGTTTCTTGGGCTCAAGGAAAGGTTTGCAGTAGCCTACCAAAATGTTACAGCAGTTCTTGTGCAAGATCATTAGTGACGAGTCCTGCCAGACTCACCTTCCCTCAGCCTACGATACACCAAAGAGCCCAAAAGATCACATGCACTCAGTATTGTCTTCCAGCCACACTTTTAACATCAAACCCCCACTGTCTCTGGAGAGACAGGGGCAGTATTGCATGAAGAGCACTCAAACTAGCTGCTCTCCTCTGACGCGGCTAACTAGCACCAGGGGCTAGCAGAGCCACCTCAACCTGCTACAGCAGGAATTTCAACTCCTCTCCAAACTGTCACTGAAGACACAGAGCCACGTTTGTGCAACCTCTCACAAAGCTTTACTTGTTCTAACAACTGTAGGTCCAATCAACGCTATAGGATATGTTTAAGGAAAAGGTGGCCGTGGGCTCTGGTTTGAACAATATTAGCCTGTGTGATCAGCAGGCGTGGATTTTTCCAGAACACCTGTGAACACCAGGAATACAAACAACAGAGAACTTTCATAAGGACGTGATCATGAGCGATTACTTGGATTTTGATATCATTTTAATTTATTATTTTTTAAAATACATTTATTTATTTTATACAATTAAGTTTCAATAAATACAATTTTCTCATTTTTGATGATCACCAGGCTTAAGATTTTTATCTTTAATTAGACATTTTAAACATTTAATTTCTTTATATATAATTTGTACATAAATATGCACAACAGAGAACCCGATGATCACCTATTACGAGATTCTGTATTTTTGTATTTTATAGTTATTTATAATAAATTGTAAACATTTTTAAATAATAAAAATAATAAAAAAAACATTTTAAATGTAAGAATCTTATAAGAATTTTATAAAATTTAGAATTGCATACATTTTAATAATAAGCTATGAGTTGTGTATATAATGTTAATTGAGTACCTTTATGGGTAACACTTTATTTTAGGGACTAACTCTCACAAATAACTAGTTGCTTATTAGCATACATACTACTAGCATATTAGCTGTTTATTAGTACTTATAAAGCAAATATTAATGCCTAACTCTGCATGATCATATTTAATCCTACCCCATACCTAAACTTAACAACTATTGATAAGCAGCAAATAAGGAGTTTCTTCCTTATTCTAAAGTGTTACTGTTTTAATTTGATTTTATATAATTTGTACATAAATGCAAACAACAGAGAACTTGCCTTAGGATCTGAGGATTAACGACTGGCTTTTAGATATAATTTCAAAATATTTCTACAGAATCTTTTTTTTTTTTTTTAAATAATAAAATTTTTAATAATGTAATTAATTTTAATAATCCATTTTGTAATCAATTTTATAATATTTGGATGATCAACGACGGTTTTTAATTTTTACTCATATATAATGGGGCACAAATAAGAACGAGAATGTTCCTTAGGACCTGATGATCAACTATTAATTGGGTTCATTCTGACAAGCATTTTGATAAATTGACATTCACATTTCCTTTGACAGATGGTAGAATTAATATCTTTCACCAGAGATGTCAAACTAGACCAATGACTAACTTTTCTGTGGAAAACGTCTTGATTTTCAAGATAATTGATGTTTTTATGTTTTCTAATCTCATGCCGTCAAGCTAACCCTCAAGGGAATATATTATCCTGAACGTATATGAAGAGCAGAGAGGGAGTGCAGAAAATACATCTCATCATTTACAAAAACAACACATCACTCACTCTTTGAGAGCAACAACTGCTCAACCGCTGGGCTCTCTCAGAACCATTTACAGAAAAGAAGAAAATATGCATCTGTCAGGAAGCTCTGAAATGTAATTTCACATCCCAGCAGATGAAATGCCGCTTTGTGCCCCTGTTCTTCCCGCTGTCAGCATGCTCTCTCCACTTTCTACAGGTGCTGCTTGGCTCAAAGGGAACAATGGCGGTGTTTTTTGCTTAAGTATGAACAAAGCCTTTGTCTGGGGCTCTCAGAGGGAGGTCCAAAGGTCCATTGCGCGCTTTGAACTACCAGGTCAAAGACTTCACAGAACTGTGGGGCCTGTATTGCTCCCGTGCCTCAGCCAGTCACATTTGTCCTTTTGATTGTCATCTGTGTCTTTAAAGGCCCTGCAACTATAGGTCATTTGGGGTCTTTTATGTAGAGATACCAGATCTGACTCCACTCTTTCGTCTTCTGCCCTTCAGGCTGGGTAGAGATGTTCACTTGCTAGTACAGTTCCGCACCGCTGCTTAAACAATTGGGATTCTACAAACACAGGGCTCCAAAATGAAAAAGAGAGAGACCTTTTTATTTCAGGATGAGTTGTACTCATACATCAGCTGAGTGAAGAGCGGGCCTGTAAAACCTTTGTTCATAAAATATGCAAAGGCACCACACAGAATAGGAGAAAAAAACACAGGTTTCTTTTGATGTGCGCTCCTTTAGTTGTGCATGTCTTCATTGGAGTAGCCTGTGGATGTTTTAACCTTCTGTAAAACTCACCCCAGTGCCACTTTCTTTCTCTCTTTCTGTCTTCTCTGTACTTCAGCGCCATGCTACGGTGAGATTGAGAAAATGATCTTTATTTCATGAGGCCTTTTCTCTCATCTGTTTGACACTCTGATCGAGGGCGGATTTCTCTGTCCTGCAGCGTGGATGGAGTCTCTGTTCTTCTGTAGCTCGTTGTACAGGGCCGGTCACCGAGACCTGTGCTCTAAATACTATTTAAAAAACACACATGGTAAACTCAATCATCTTTTCTTCTCAGTAATGACTTTTTTTTCTTCTGTGGAACACACAAGGAGGAAATCTGAAGAGCATAATACCATGCGCTTTTTTCCATATTAACAAGAAATGTGGGCTAAAGCTTTGAGGTTTCATAAAAGTGATCGGTTCAAATATCACGTCTTTTGAAGTCCAGTACAATAGCTTTGTGTGACTAAAATTTAAGCCATTATCATACTTACGAGTCTGATCTTTTCAGTAAATTAGTTGATTTGTCTCTGATCTGGTCACAGATGTGAACAGCTTATTGAAGGGGAAACTTATCAGTGAATAACAGTGTGACTTTATGTCTGTTTAGCACACAAATCTATCATATAGCTTAAAATATAGTGCACAAGTTGTATATGAATCACTTTTATGGTTATATTAAAGTTTAAAAGCTTTAGTTGGTTCAGTCCATTCATTGTAATTGCACAGAAAAAGCATGAGAAACTTTTCTTTTAGCGTTCACTGGACAAAAGAAAGTCACACAAGTTTGGAACAACATGAGGGTGAGAACTAATTTTCGGTAACACTTTTGATTAAGGGACATATACTGTATATTAACTATGGGTTTTCTCTCAATAAACTCCTAATTTGCTGCTTATTGATAGTAAGGTAGTTGGTGTAGTAGTTATGTTAAGGTACTGGGTCGGGTTAAGGAATCTAAAATATGGTCATGTAGAATAAGGCATTAATACGTGCTTTATAAGTACTAATAAAGAGCCAATATGCTAGTAATATGCATACTAATAAGCAACTAGTTAATTGTGATTAAAAGTAATTAAACTGAGGGACCAAATTAGTACAACATGGTTACAATATATCTACCTCAGCAAACAATGAAATAAAATGTGGCCACAAAATAAGTCGAGGGAATGAATTCTTAATTTGTGACTACAGTCTAGTTTTTCTTCTGCAAAAGTTGCAAAGGGGTGGACAATTTCCCGAAAGATTCCAGAATTTTTTAAAGATTTTGTGAATTTTTTGCACTTTTCTGGAAAAAAATGTGTACATTTTGAGAAACTTTTGGAAAGTTTCCAGAAATTCACTGGGAAATTTCTGCCCCTTTGTAACCCTATTTTCCATTGATCACAATGTTGCCAATCAATCATGTTTGGAAGCATATAAATAGAGTTTGCTCAACACAGTCGCTACCATTTGGAGGACGAATGTCACAAACCTAAAAAGCAGCAGGTGCAGCAGTGCTGTATAAAAACATTTATATTTGTACAGTATTTGTGTTACATGTGAACCGTGAACATTTACAAGACAACAGAGTATAAAAACGAATAAGCAATGGTGAAATTTCAGTTTACACGTAACATTTCTACAAATATAAATGTACTGTATAAATAATGTTCATTTCCTTTTTGTGTACTACAGTGTTGACTTTTCCAAATACATTTTTACCCATACTGTTGAAATATGTATCTAAAATGCTCAGTTTGCTAAAAAACTGTATAGTATAGAAAGCAGTCTCGACAAAAAAGTAGAAAAAATGCATATAACAAATATGAAATTAAATTGCATATAACAAAATAAAATTTGGGTAACACTTTACTTTAAGGTGTCCTTGTTACAGTTTAATTATACATTTAAGGGCAACACTTTAGAATTGTTAGAATACTGTTTCTTATTTACTGCATAACTAATAAGGAATTATTGAACTAACAGGTAATTATTCATTAACACTTAATTCACTACTGTTAACTACTAAGGAAGATGTGTTAACTAATCAGTATGTAATACAATTTTATGATTGTGTTAAGTAACAGTTAGCTAATCAATAACTAATGTATTCTGTCATATACCTTCTGAAGAACTACTATTAATTATCTACTAGTTAAGGTTCAAGAAAAATGACTTGAACCTTAACTTTTGCGTATAACTAATGAACAGTTATACGCAAATACTCACTATAATAATCAGGCTGTGGCCCACAAATCAAGTACTTGAGTAAAAGTACGGATATCCCAATAAAATATTACTCCAGTAAAATTATAAGTAGGCCTATTCATTTTCAAAATTACTTGAGTAAAAGGACAAGTACAAATACTACAGTATTTTACTACAGCACGCCCAAAAGGACTTTAACTTTAGTTTTTACCTGTACGGTAAATAATTGCTTTGTGCGCAATAAAATGTACAGAATAAATGTTCTGTAGGAAATCTGCTTCGGAAAGGAACCCCAACTCCACTATCTTGCCATAACTATCCAACTTACTACAGATACAGTACACTCTGTACCTTTTTTGTCTTTTTTAGTCTTTGTGTTGTGTTAACGCCTAAATATGTTCTCAGAGCTGTACACTGTTTGTTTATGGGCAGGTTACGGAGTCAGTAACTGTCACGAATCCTATCTATGAACTTCCGTTCACTCACCACCAGAGGTCACTCGCTCACCACATTGACTCTCACAGCACACATCACACTGGACTCGATTCGATCGTCGACCCACGCTTGTCCTAGGATTACTCTTTGCCTTGTCCCTGCCATACCTGTTTGCCATTGTTTCGACCCTGCCTGTATTTATGACCATGCCTTTAAATAAAAGCTTGCACATGGATCCGCACGTCTCACGTCTCGTCAGCACCGTTAGAGTAACTATGAGTGAAACGCAGAGCGGCAGTCTCCCGCACGAGATCCAGCGTCGCTACCGAGGAAACAGGAGACCGGTTGATTACACTTGAATTGCTTTTAAATGTTTAACCTTTGATTATAAAATCTTTGTTAAATTAGTTTAAATGTGGGCGGTATACATGTTAAAATGCAATACAATTTGCTGTATTAAGAAATGTTCTCATCTGAAATAAAGATCGTAAACAAGTTGTGTCGTGTATTTTACAAAGTTTATGATTACTTTTATATTTTTTTTAGAGTGTAAGTTTGATTTGAGTCAAAATGATGTAGTGATTATTTACTAATAGGTTCACTTTTGAATACTGTTTAAGGTTCAGGAAATGAATTAATGGTAATGTGGTATATGTTGAGTGTCAGACCTGTGTCCTGTCTCGTGTTCACCTTGACTTAGTTTTCCCTCATGTATGCCCATATTTGGTTTTGTTCCTTTTCCTGTTCTAGTTATTTAATTTCAGTTCTCCCTGATTATGTTCATTCTGTTCCACCCCACTGTAAAAAAAAAAAAAAAAAGTTGAGCCAACTTAAAATTTTAAGGCAACCAGCTTCAGCAGATTTTTGAGTTTTCTCAAAAATTTGAGAATCTCCCACAAAAATAAGTTGAGCAAACTCAAAAATCTGCTGAAACTGGTTTTCTTAAAATTTTAAGTTGGCTCAACTTTTTTTTTTTTTTTTTTTACAGTGTGTGTTTGTTAATCACCTAGTGTATTTTAGCCCTGTGTTTCCCTGTCTCATGTGTCTGGTATTAACGTCGATGTCCTGTTTCTTGTGCATCTGCCTGCCTTGTGTTACCCTTTTTGGATTTTATTAAAGACTGGTATTTTGAGTTACTCCTCGTCTCCTCGCTTCCCTTGTGTGTGCTTATCGTGACACTGAGGAGGCACACATACTGTATATAAAATATAAAAACTAAGGTAAGTTATCGCATGGCACTGGAGTGGTGGTGGGGTTCCTATCAGAAGCTGATTTCTTACAAAACACACTCACAAAACAATTCACTACACAGGCAAAACCTCTATAAAATTAATTTCATTTATTAATATTGCATTTTCATACTACTACTGCTACTAATAACAATTGTATGAAAGGGTTACAACTCAATGTAATGGTCTATGACTGTTCATTAGTAGTTACTTCATAGTTATTTTTCTTGAACCTTAACTAGTAGATAATTAATAGTAGTTCTTCAGAAGGTATATGACAGAATACATTAGTTATTGATTAGCTAACTGTTACTTAACACAATCATAAAATTGTATTACATACTGATTAGTTAACACATCTTCCTTAGTAGTTGACAGTAGTGAATTAAGTGTTAATGAATAATTAATGTTAGTTGGTCAATAATTCCTTATTAGTTATGCAGTAAGTAAGAAACAGTATTCTAAAGTGTTACCCATTTAAGTACTAAGTAATATTAATTTACTTCATGTATGTATGGTTGGGGTTTGGCTTAGGGTTACTTGCATGCAATTATGCATAATTAACTGTTATTATAATAGTAAGTACATGTAACCTGTGTAACAGTGACACCTTAAAATAAAGTGTTACCAAAATTTGCATATAACACAATAAGATATATAACAAATATTTCCATGGTGAAAAAACATCTAAACGTTTTGAACAGTGTGGCTCACACAATGACAAAAATGCTTTTTATTTTGGTGGCATTGGCCAGTCAATAGGTTTTGAAGCATGAATGTTTTGGGTTACCACCTTTTGCAGACACGCAAAAGGGTTCTGATGTTTCAGAAAACAGTTTTGACAATTGCACTTACAGTTTAGAGATGAAGACTGCTTCGAAAAATGTGCGAAAGCAATTGAGAAAAACTGCAATGCTAATGCTATATTACTACTAGTTAAACATCATAGCAAAATATGACCACAGTGCACACGGTGCTGATGGCTGTGTGGAGGCTGAGTAGCCCAAACCTTTATTAGTATTCATGTAACAGAGCCTTTGATGTAGCCAGTGTTCTCTTCAGCCACAAGCTGCATCTGCATTTAATGAGACCTCATACCCACCTTTTTAAAGCATGTGAATATTCCAGACAACCGTAAATTGCATTTGTTTGTCTGGCTGGACAGAATTGCTCCACCGTGCCGAGTGATACTTGACTGATGTGTTGTTTATATATGCCAGTGTACATAAAGGCGGTAGTTCATTATACAAAACCTTCTTAATCCCACTTAATCAAATAGCTGTATGTCATAGGGAATACTGCCTGGAGCTAAACACACTTGTATAATTCATCACCCCAGGTCGGTCCTTGCAACTGGCATCTATTATCTCAAAAAAGACACACAACTCCCCCATTCCCCCTGAATTTGTCTGACGTCTCTATCGATTATGTTACCTGCCTAACTTATGTGCAATCTGTGCTATGAAACAGCTTTCTGCATCTCCATTCAAAAAGCACAAACTTTTTTTCACCTGTTCGCTTCACTGTCTTATAGTACGGCAATCTTCATTTGACATTCCTCTGGATCCGCTGTCAACGCGCGGACACAGCGCAGGTATTTAGGGCTGTGATGATGTAATTGGCCACAAGGGGGGAAAGACAAGAGCACAGCAGCCACTGATCTGATCCCCTGGTTATTGATTTCTCCGTCTAGCTCTAACGAAAATAATTGCCACATGTAATGTATTATTCAATTACAAGACAGAGCTCTCAAGTTCAGGGGTTTGATGGTCCTTCTAGAATCACAGAGGCCCCATAGATAATTCAACACTAAGACCCCATTAAGAAGCGCTGATATTAAATGCCCTGTGTTAAAGCTCGAATTTATTAGAATCGTCCTCAGCTCAAACTTTCCAATACGTGGGCCTTTGTATAATTGAGCGGAGTGAAATTAACTCTGATAGAACTTTCTGCCATCTTTTATTTATTCAGCATAAGGATCTGTTTCTGGTTGAGTGAGCTATATAGCCACTGCAGGATTTTTGTATTAAAAAGCTAGTTTCCATGGAGCGAAGGATTTTTTATGTTTCCAGATCAGCTCTTATATGGTATCACAAGAAAATTACATGTTCATGTTGTATTATCAGTTTGTTCTGATCCATCAATGAACACATCGCAACATGATCTAGCCATTTTTAAAAACAGGGTCCATAGAGAACATTTACACTCTAAAAAATGCTGGGTCAAAACAACCCACTTGCTGGGTTTGTCCATATTTAACCCAGAATCTTTTTAGCAAAAGATTCCTGGTTACAGGCAGCTTTTTAAAATCTACATTTACTATATATGAATAACTAATACCTGTGGAAAATTAACCTTCTTTTACATAAACTGTATACAGTACGAAAACTGTTTAGGGTCTAATTTTGTCATGCTGCCCATCTTATTGCAATTAAAAACACCTACAAAAGTTGACTATTATACAATTTCTCTGTTTCTTATGTTTTGTTTATTCTGTTCTATTCTATTATTATTTTGTTCCTATTCTGCCTTTGTGGCATATTTTCCATGCACACACTATTCCATCCAATATAATCTAATTATTAGTCTGCCAGGCAGTCTTCATGCTCTTTACCATATATGGACTTCCATGTAGGCTATTAATTAATAATGAGCTGCTTAATATTATTATTTCATTTTATGAATTTTATAATGGTGTCTGATCATATGACGATACCATGATCATAGTTGTCATGGTATTTAAAAAAAAAAAAAAAAAAAAACTATGCCAAAGATATAAAAATTGATATCTTTGGAATTTTTCCATCACTCTTTTTCAGGTTATATCATTTTGTGAATAGGGAGAAAAAAGTTGCAATAATTCAACCGATTTGTTCAGAAACACCACTTCTGTGTCTTCACTAAAAAATGTATAATGGGTTGATTCTGCTTTGACTTTGTAACCATTTTGTCATTTTCATCAAAACCACACCACGTTATTAGCAATAATACTATATAAAAAAGTAAGTTACTCAGTATAAACTTCTTAAAAACAAATTCAAAAAGGGGATGTTCTTGATTCTATAGAAATTAGACTTTGGTTCCCCAAAGAATATTTTAGTTTTCATTTCTTAGTCTTGTAAGACCATTGCAATAATCTGAAGAACCTGTTTCCACTTTTGTGTATTGAAAGGTTCTGTTAGAGGTTAAAGGTTCTTAAAGGAACCATTGATTCCAATAAGGAACACAATCGCAACATAATCACACTCATAGTTACCACACTTGCCATCACAATGATTCTGCTTGTGTGAAATTGCTTAATTATATTGTGGTCAGTAACAATAACTATAGTAATGAAATTTTGACAGAATGGAATGCTCTAATGTTGCAAATATAAACCAAAATCATAGCTGATAAGACAGCTACATGGTTGTGTTTCTTATTCTTGTTCATCTCTCAGGAACCTTGCTAAATCGATCATCCTTGGTGGATCATTAAGTCCTTGTGGAGACAGAATACATATTATGGCTCCATCTGACACCATCTTAATTCTGAAAAAATTCTGAAAAACCTTTGGGGTCTAGTGGACCTTTTTATCTGAGTGATGTGCAGATGAATATTAGTTGTGTCTGTGGCTCTCCCTCCTGAGAGATCTGACTTTACCCCTAACATGGGACTGTGGGCTCACCATAGACATTCGACTGATCTTGAAACAGTTTGAGGAGTTTTCTGGCAGCTGTTAAAGACTACAGCGCTATTCCCCTCAAACTGTCTCAGGATCAGTGTTTTGTAGACAGCTGAGATGTTATCCTCGGGGAAGGGTTGATTTGTTCATGCTCTGGATCTTCTGGACTCTTCTGTTTCTTCATCAAACGCTGCTCCATGTTCAAGGATGTTCTCAAAACACTTAAAGGACTCCCATGGGTGGGCTTACCCTGCATTTACACACAGACACAGAGCTTCAAATGGTTGCCTCTAAAACACTTCCCTTGTTTTTAAATCTAAAACCAAGAGCACAAAAGCGGACAAGGCCCAAAAGTGTGGGACTGTTGTGTTGTGCTAAAAAGACATTGCAGCAAGATCAATAAAACAAGCACTATCATGTTGTGTTCCGATGTGCATTCTACACGAAATATCAAAGTCATGAAAACTTTGTCATATCCATCAAGTGCACACAGAATGTTAATTCTGATCTCAGCGGACTGTAAGATAAGCAAATGTGTTTCACTAATCATTCCAGTCCTCAAGTGTGAACATCTTACATGTATTTAGTATACATATTAATACAACATTAATTAAAACAAGAAGAGCTTGATGGATCAAACAGCTCTGATGAAGAAGAAGAAGAAAAAAAAAAAACAGACCCCAACCGTCATCACTCCGCTCAGCGCGCAGACGGCGGTAATGACAATCTCCTCCAAAACAGTTGTTTACAGCCTCGTTCGGGCCGCGTGTTTGCCGAACACCCACAAGTGTTAATTTTTATCATCATGCTTAATTGGCACGATGTAGCTACACGGCTTCAGTCAGCCAGCGTAGAAGGCCGGTGTTGTTTCAAAGTCTTTATTATTATGACATGGCAGTCATGTTCATTAAAGTTTCACATTCCATTTTCATTAGGATGAATCTCATTCTGCAAATGAATGGTTGGAGTAGAAGAATCAAACCCCTGCGAGCGATCACAAGGGAGCCCCAAAGTCTGTATTAATTATCAGGAACGCAGTGTCGATCGAAGATGTTAATTGCACTGATGGTCGGCTATGTAGGGAATTGCCCCAGCATTTCATGCAGGGATAATAAAAATGAATTTTTAAACAAAGGGATCTTAAAATAATATCTAATCTACAGAGAATAACCCACTTCAAAGGCAGAGCCTGACGCTTTGAAATTTAGCTTTGTGGTCCGAAATGTTAAAGAGAAGCCTTGTGAATCTTTCAGTTGGTTCAACTTTGGCGAGGGGTGTGCGAGAAAGAAAACAAGAGTTAATTAACAGTTATTATGGGCCCTTTCAACTTTAATTTGACTTTCAAATATTAGCATTTATATATAAACTATGCTCTTGGCATCTTCAAATGAGCTCTCACATATTGCAACTCATTTAATTGGGCTCCATTGTGTATCTGTGTCACTGCTGAAAAATGACTCGATTCATCAATGATCTATTCGCAAACTATTGGGCGAAATCACAACTCGCGGATACTCTAATAGTCATGAAATGTAGAACTTTTGTTGTTTTAAAATTTAGGACAACATATAGATCAAACAATTCTTAGAGACGGTAAACAGCGCGGTGGTAATGACCATCACAATTAAAGAGAATATTTTAATGACTTTCACAGGGACTTGCCTCATACAGTATTCTGAGTATAACAAAAATCACTTCACAATGTTTATATGAGGAAGTAAGAAGATGAACTTCTATATTTGTCTGAAACAACATCTTGCTAACTTAATTTTTATTGCAGCCATGCCACTTATATATACTAAGTTTGTGGCCAGTATTTGCTATTTATTTATTGTTATTTAAAAATGAATACTTTTATTCCGCAAGGACACGTTAAGTTGTTCAAAAGTAACAGTACAGACATATATATAGCTTTCCTGTAGCTCAAATAGTAGAGCATGGCGCTAGCAACGCCAAGATCATGGGTTCGATTCCCAAGGAAAGCAAGAGCTGATAAAATGTAAAAAAAAACTGTAACTTGAATGCAATGTAAGTCGCTTTGGATAAAAGCGTCTGCTAAATGCATAAATGTAAATATATAGTGTTAAATTAAATAAATATTAATTCATATTAAATATTTTAATTACATATTAAAAACAGTTTTCAACATTGATAAGAAATGCTTCTTGAGCACAGAATCAGCATATTAGAATGATTTCTGAAGGATCATGTGACACTGAAGCCTGGAGTAACGGCTGCTGAAAATCAGCTTTGCAATCACAGGAATAAATTACATTTGAAAACATATTAAAGTAGCAAATAGTTATTTAAAATTGTAATAATATTTCACATTTTTACAGTTTTTACTTTATTTTTGATCAAACAAATTCAGCTTTAGTGAACATAAAAGACCTCTTTCAAAAAATGTATAAATACCTCCAAACTTTTGAAAAGTAATTTATATACTGTATATAAACATCATGACTGCAGTATTTTATTATTATTATTATTATTTTTACATATAAACACAACAACTAAATGACAAGTATTCTACAAGGGAAAAAACATTGTCAAAAGCTCATCTGAATATCTGTCTTTTTTGCTGGTGTTAACTGGAAAGTGTGCACTTCTCCCCCTCTTCCTGTAACCTCTCCATCCCCTCCCCCATCACCCCACCCCTGTCAGCACTCATTTCGCCTGATGGAACTGATCAAACGCACCTGCCAAGCATCGCCGACATTCCACCGCATTTGCTAATTATCTTCAAAGGCTCACAGACTTTGCTCCTAATGGAGAAGTTTAGATTTTACCTAAAAGAAGGGGCTGGGATGCTTGTGCATTACAATGCTATTTATTTACTAAACTGTGGGAGGGCAGACCCAAAGAGGAAGGGCATATCAGCATTTATAAAACTGAACACTTCCCAACTGACTCCCATGTTATTTCGGTCTCTGGTGGTGTCTCCACATATTGCCGCAGAATACAAAGCTCATATTTATAGAGCAAGTTATGCAGAGAATAAAACATTGAATGGTGGGTGGTATTATAATAATGTAGCAGCTTTAGAGTTCAAAGCTCATTTATATTCCAGTTAATGTGCTCTTTTGTCTTGGGATTTTAGTAATAGTAGCATAGAACAAAGCACAAACAACAAAGGAGACCCCCAACATACATTTTATGTAGTTAGATCGTTAGAGAAAAGAGCTTTAATTGTGTACTTATGGGAACAGTCTGATATCAAAACATTTACAAACGGCCAATTAAAAAAAAGTAATGTTTTGATTTCAGACTGAGCGAAATATTGTAGGAAACATTCATTGATAATCATCCAACTACCAATTCAACATCCAACTACGAATGATTGATAGCTAGATAGACAGACAGATATTTTCTCTGCTTTTTTGGACTTTGTTTCTAAAGAAGTAGCGCTCTTTCTGTGCTGCACTGCTGTGGTTCTAGCTCTTCCCACCTAAAGGGAGGATGTGACGGGTGGGGTTGTGTGAATATTAAAGGCCTAGCAGCAGGAGGTGACAGGCTCTTTCCTCCCACTTCACACTCACAGTGTCGTACAGCTATGATTATTTCATCTGACTGTGTCTCCGCCGCTCTCAGATACTCTTGTTTTTTTCTCACTCTCACTCTAAACATCCACACGGGAGCGTTACGAGACATGATGCTGACCCACATGAGTTTCACATTATGTCACTATACTAGTTGTGACATTGAGCTAGTGAACTGTCAACTTTAATTGTTTTAAATAACAAAACAACAAATCGCTGCTGTAAACAATGTATGTATTAAAGCACAACCAACTGGCAATATGTGTTCAGAGGAGACTGAATTCTCCGATATATGCGAGTGCTACATAATAGAGATATAAAGCACAGAGCAAGAGTTTTTTTAAATGCAATAGCATATTCATCAAGACTTACAGATTTGTCCTTTGAGAGAATATGACGCATGTCACGCTCACTAATACATATGAAACACTTTAACAACACTGTTACTTTAAACAAAGGGGAACGTGTGTTTTTTCAAACAGTCTGACTATATTAACACCATAACAATTTGAGTGAAAAGCTGAATTCAAAAAATGCACATGAATTTGAAAATATTTTAGTATTTGGTTCGTCCTTTGCTTTAGTGGCAGTAGCATTTAGCTGCACGAACTCCACAGGTGTGTGTAAAATTCTGATGTTCATGATTTGAGTGTGCTAAAGAGCTTGATTAATGTCATACATTTGCTATAACACAGACTTAGAAATAATGCAGAATACAAATGTAAAAAAATTGGTTCAATATCTGAAAAGCTTTTGTTTATTTATAGATTTTAACAGAACAAATCCAACTGATTTTCAGTGTGGTCACAGGCTACTGTACCCCCACTATATGTCTGATATGCCATTAAATATTTATGTGTACACATCTTCTATATACAGCATGTGTATGGATACACAGCTTTTGACACCAGTTCACACATTATGACTTGAAAGTTTTATATAAAATGTATACATCTATACACAATCAGAAGAATGGCATTTGCACACAACACTATATTCATTTGATTAGCATCAATCTGTATATTGTTTTATTGTGACTCAATTTGTTCTCCCTCCCAATTTCTCACCATTAACATTAATCAGCTACCTGGCTAAATGTTTTCCTCAACAGAGTAACTCATATTTGCGACTGCTTTAAATTAAGACATAATTAGTTTATGGTTAGTGTCCAAAAAGAAAAAACAAACAAACAAACAAACAAAAACAATTAAGCAAATAGTCATACGAAATGTGGTGCATTCATGTTAATACTATGGCATCCTACTATAGCTGCAGATTTCATTTTTTTGTTAGAACAATGGATGCACTTATCTAAAGTTACTGTAGAAAGAAAAGAAAAATAGCAGAACACAGTTTACTAAGTTTAGTTTGAATTGCTGTCTCATATGTGAGATCCATCTGTTGGTTCAACACTATTGCTTCTTTTTGCTGAAAACCATTTGTTTTTCCAGGGAAGAGACATTGGCCAATTCCGCACCTTGCTTTGCAACAAAGTCAGGATTCAGAAGCATGCTGTGAACTCCAACTCACTGGAACAATATACACACTGTTGCTGGAGACATCATAACAGCTTGTGTAAATAATTCACACATAATTTAAAATGGGCAAATCAAACAGAATACTACACATCAAAGGCCGCTTCCTAGAAGGAAAATTTTCATTTTTGTGGACTGGGAGGAGAAAATGAGTGTCGAGACTATATTTTGAGTGGGAAAATTGGAGCACATATATTTATCATTACAGAGGGATCCAATCCTCAAGGTAACCGAGGTCCAGTTGCTGTTGGGTTTACAGAAGCATCTATATGCGTTTCAGTCAAATGAAAGCAAACACTTTTAAGAGGAGGGAGGGTTTGATTCCCATTCATTTATGTAAAAGAAGAGCAGGCTTTTATTAGAGACCACTGCCCTGAATGAGTGCTGGAAGAGAGACGGGGGCACTCTGAAGCACAAACATGTGGTCAAGGAAGTGCCCAGAGCTCTTCAAACTAAACACGACTAAAACTCAGCTGAGAAAACACGAGCAGGACGGCTGCCACAGACGATGACAGAGAATCTCTTAGCTCTCACTCTTAAGTACGCTTCCAATTTTATGCTTAGCAGGACGCATGTACAAACCACCACGAGTCTGTCTAGATTTTATTTCAGTAAGCTGAACAGACCTACGATTTCTCTAGTATCACTCTTGCTCTCTCTTACACACACACCTAGTAATCATATAGAGCAAAACCAAAACTTGTGTCCAAACTGTTCTCTCAAAGACACAAAGTTTTGCTCTGTGTAATCTAACAATTATAATTAAAATTCACAAGCAATTTACCACAGAAGGGAAAAGACAAATTAGACATGCAATCTTAAATTAGAAACATAAAGCACGTTTCAATTTGAAATGTAATGCTGGAATATATATATATATTTATATATCCCCAACCAGATTATAATTTTGTGATATATTAGTCATCACTGTCAATTTTCACTATAATTGAGATTCAAAACAACATTCAGTATGTAAAGGACAGCCTTGGTTTAAGCATTCTATCTATAAAATCCCGTAACGTTTGGAAAAAGTTCATACAGTTTAAAATTTGTTTCAATACGAACTATGTGTTTATCTACAATGAAGCAACCTTCCCTTAAGCCTCAAAGTTTGTTTTCCCGGGAATGTGATAAATAAAACGTAACCAGGGAACTTGAGCATCACAAAAGAGGCCTTTGGACAGAAACAAAATCAATCGATTTCTCTGACTTTTTTCATTCCCCCTTTTCTCTGCTAACCTTGATCCCTCTGTGTATGTGTTGAAGCTGTAGAGAGAAAGAGACATGAGAGAGCCTACGTCCCTCTAGCAGTGAGAGAAAGTCATTGAGAGACTGGAGACCTCGATACGAGACCAGTTCCTGTGGCCTATTATGTGATGCAAGCTTCTATATCCTTAAGCGTGGCTGCCGTCCCTTCAGAATTACACTCGCTGATGAGCAAACACATCCATTCACCGATCTCATTTCATGCGGTCAATACATAGACCAACCTGAGCTCTCCTTCCACACAGCATGATGTTTATTTATGCTCTCCTTCATTAAGAGCTGGTTTTATTTACCCAACAATGTAGCCGTGGCAGAGCGGGGAAACAAGAACTCCTTCAAATGATTCCAAGACTTCACGGCTTAATCAATAAACTTAACAACTGACATTTTGATGGCATTTTCATACTCATCTGATCAATATGTGTATTGAGCCAATTACTCCCAGGCCAGCAGATGCACATAAGCGCCGTTCCTCAGCTTTGCACTGTCTCAGAGAGGGGGAACTAAGAAATAGTCCTTGAGCATCGCTCAGTCACGGGTGAAACGAGAGCGAGAAAGGCAGCTGTCGGATTTGAGACAAAATAAGCATGATTTTTCCACATTCATTTTTCGCTCGCCTTTAATAACATCACGCATTATGAATCATGATGATTATTGATGAGGATCTCTGATCTCAGAAGCCGATGAGGATTTTCTTATTTAACAAAAGATATCTGTCATCTACCTTTATGAATGACAGTAAAAAATAATGAAATAAAAAAAGTCTTGATCGTTATTTTTATACACAAATAAAACTTTGGGAAATAGACTGATCAATTTCTGAAAATATTAAGTGAGACAAACCCAATTCTCAAAGGCACTAAAAAAAATAAAATAAATAAAAATAAATAAATAAAAATAACAGATTAATACTTTTCCTTTTTTTTTGGTTTTAACAAAAAATATGTTTTCTCTCAACACTACTTAAAGTGAAATTTCATTTACACATTAATTTAGTAGATGCTTTTATAAGTAATTATATTTTATTATCATTTATATATTATCATATATTAATTTAGCACATGCAATTCAAAATGAGAATAACACAGAAGCAATTAGTCCACTATACCAACATCTCCTTGAGGCAAAAAAGTAGAAGTTAATGTGCAGAGCATTATTTATTAAACTTTTCTTTTATAAAAGGTGCAAAAAGCCTAGTACGGTATACCTAGATGTGGCGTGTTGTTTTTATTGAAAAATGCAATGGTTTCTGCTGTTTGGCTGAGGAATTATAATCAGTGTTCTTTAAAAATGTTATTTTCCGATTCCTTTTTTCACCTGACCCCCTGATGACCAGATGGTGGCGCCATAAAATCACAAGAGAGCCTTTTTGAGAATCCCAGCCAGACTCTTTGAAGGGGAGCACTGAGTTGAGGCTCTCAACACAATGTAAGTGTGTGTGTGTGCGCGCGTGAGTGAGTGAGTGCATGCGTTCGTACTCTGAGCTGCAAAACTACCGACTAGAGAAGCAGAAAACAGCACTCATTTTCAATTTCCACCAGCAGGCTCAGGAGGTGAGGATGAATAATGGCAGAATTCATCTGTTCAGAAATAAAATCGCACTGCTTCCACCCAGGCTGAGAAAATCAACAACTTCTCTACATCTGTAACTAGAAAATCCCTGAATCCCAATGAGAAATTGTGACTATATGTATTTTATCTACATAAGAAACTCAACAATAAGGATGAGCTGATGGTTTTGGGTCAGCTGATATAACTGTCACTTTCTATATCAGACCAATGCTGCTTTTATGTTAAACATTAGTTTTACTGAACATTGTTATGAATTCTGCTCATTTAAATAAGCCAAGGTCACGTTATCAGGCTGGCTATTAACAAAGATGAGAAGGAAACTGCAAGAATGGCTTTGATGCAGTTTTAGATGCTTCCAATATTAATTTGAATAAAAATCATCAAAAACAAGTCAAATTCAATCTGGATGACGTAAATGAAGTTCTTTGCCTCTTCCTTTACAGGTGCTCCAGTGTTTTTTTTTTCCACAGTCTATGCAAGAACAAGATGTGTCAAAACGTGCAAACATCCCAAGCGTTTCCTAATTTCACAACATTTCGAATAGTTTCTCACCTAACCTAAATATTTGGCAATGCAACAAACACTTTTAGTCAAGAGCTGGATGCAGTGAACTAATCACAGCTCATTGAAAACATGTCTGCTTCATTTATATTTATGATCCTATTTCTGCGCATAACACATTTTTAATTCTTTGGCACTGCAAATTCAATCATGTACATAAAGTTATTACATGTCCGCATGGTTGTTTTTGCCTCATTCAGGAGGGGATAGTTACACACGCACACATAAACACAGACGTGCACGCTATAACTCACCGATGATAACTTTTCCACCCACCACAGACATCATTCCCTATGCCCTGATCCTCGAGACCTCAGGTAAACAGATCAAGCGACCGTGTACTACATATTAAAATTCACACCACAGAGAGGCCCATCCGAGGAGGAAAGTCCAGGGTGAGCACTCAGAGAATTACAAACAATCCACTAACGTCTATGAAGAGAGCAGCTGCTGAATAACTCGCCCCCCAAAACACTTGACATTGGGATAGCTACGGCTATCAGCAGTGCTAATGGGTTTACCTGATGGCGCCTCGTTCACGTAACCGACGTTTCATAGAGTCGGTTTTGGCAGGCGCACGCTCTGGGCAACGCCGGTAGCCGACTTCTCTCTCTTTTTTTTTTTTATCAGCCCCTTGCTATAGAGAAGGCCAGCGAATTCATCCTGCAGCAATTACCATATGTTGTGATTGTGGTTTTGGAACAACACCATGACATCTGTGTTATATTGGTATCAGGGGCACAGTGAAGGAACTTCCACCACCTGCATTCCATATCTACATCTAGTAAGCAGGTGCTCGCAGGACCGGCTGCAGTGTGTGCATGTGTGTGTGTGTGTGTGTGTGTGTGTGTGCGGGCAGAGATTGCTCTGGTTCTCCTTGAGCTCTGTGGATATACAAAAAGTGTCAAAATTTAGTTTGTAACTAATTATATTATCCCATGTTTTATCAGCTATTCATTTAGTTGAAATAAACTTTTTCATCCATCCATCCAAACCAGTGAAACAGTGAAGATTTCCTTTTTCAAACACTGACTGAAGGAACTTTGGACAAAAAGCAGAGGAAAAGTAGCGTGAACACAAATGTTGTGTCAGGACCCTGACCTGCCTCTCTTCAGACATCCGAAGAGAATGAGATGCTCACGGCTTGAACACATGAGGGGGCTTTTAAAGGCAATCATAAAAGGAACATCACTTCACTAATTTATCACGGCTGTCGCAATTAATGAATTAATCTGCTGCATTCATAAAGCATTCGATTACATAAAGCAGTCAAGCGACTGAATAAATTCAGTCATTTAGAAGTATGTGGGCAATGAAATAGGGAGTAATAAATATGTATTTATTGCCTGTAGCGCTGAATTGAGGTGGAGGTGAGCCAGCCCGTTAGACACAATCAAACAATCAGTCCTAACAAGACAAGCCAGGGAGGGCAAAATACACATTAAATATGCCTTCCTAAGAGAGTGGGATATTACGGGCACAGCAAAGCCAATTACGTTCTATTAACCTAATATGGAGAAATTGTACATATGAAATACAGGAATTGCATGCCATGTTGTTTGATGTGTCGGAAGAGAGATATAGACAGACAGTGAGAGAGAGAGAGAGAGAGAGAGAGAAAGAAACAAAGAGGGAAAAAGATTCCGGAAGATTTCTGTCACTGATCCAAGCTGACAATCTGTTTTAAAGAAATGTGTAATTAGGAAACCGACACGTTTGGTGAAACACTGCTGGAGCTTTGAAAAGGAAGAGACAGGCATTAAACACGCCGACCACAACATAATGTTTTAATAAATGGGAAGAATAAGTCAATTAAAAAGGAGCTATTTAGGTCTGAAAGGAGGAGACAAGCACTGCAGTGTGCAGAAATATAATCAAAATCACATTTTACACGCTCATAAATTTCGACGTGAACACAAGAGGAAAGACAGAGGGCTTGGGAATCTCTATAGTGACAGAATGAATAAAACATTCATGGTCAGGAAAATAAATGAATTATACTCTAAATTACAGCTTTCCGTACAGCGCAGTTTTACCACCATGTAACATTAAAAACATGTGTGCTCTTTTTTTAAAAATAAAGAATGAAAGACTCTATCTCCATCTGTCTCTATTGTAACGAATATTCTATTCATGCCTCAAGAAAATGTCAATCATGGACTGAGCCAGATTGGCAGGAAGATTTCTGCCAACAAACTGCATATGGGTGCTTCTTTAACTATGGGCACCTTTGACCTTGCATGGGAACTTTTAGAATTTTCACACTAATTTGTACACTAACAGTCATTCTCCACACCACAGTGCTATTTGCATCACATCACAAACCATGTATGACGTATAAATTTGACACTTTTTCTACAAATTAATAAAACTACAGCTTAATTGGAAATGACCCCCAGTGAAAATATTCTACTGACAAGCGACATTTAAAATTGTTTTTAATTGTTTTCTCAGCACGTATTTCTTCTCAAGTTCTTCAGTGGCACTCTTGTCTTCTTGGTAAACAAGAAAACACTTAAGAAACAAGTATAGTAAGGGCATAACTGTTTGGTGTGATGGAAATGCATTGTCACTGATATAAATAATTTTTACAAATAATTATGTTTTTCACTTTTGTTTTGGTCATAGTTTTTAAATGTAATAATTCACCTTTGTATGATGGATTTTCATAGTTTAAGATTGAAAGTCTTTTAAAACAACAATACTTTCAAAAAGCAACAAAGGTGAATGATGAAGCGACGATGAAAAAGTGCACATGATAGTTTTAATGTGACAGACAAACAAACAAAAGGCTGAAATCTGTTAGTTTTAGGCTAATATGTGCCTGAAGCTGTACAGTGGGTGAACATGATAAGAACAAACAAAAAGCATAACCTTCATAATCATGTTGACCTTCTCTGTTTGTTCTCTAACGGACAAGGCGGCAACATTTCATAATCCAATTTTAAAATCTGAAACAAACAAGCAAAAAAGGCTCGCAGACAAAATAAGCAAATCAGAGTGACTGTCCTATGAGAAGACTAAAACTGGTGAACCTTAAAAAGATTTAAAACAGGCGATTTAGGGAGGGGGAAAAAAACTTCAAAATGCATATTTCATCTTTCAGAGTGAAACAGCACTTGCTTGCTTGAAGTGGATTGCTCGCTTTGACATTTCCCCATTGTGCGCGGTAGTGCAGTGGGCAATAATTAAATATCAGGTGCATAAGCTGCTCTTTAATTTGACATGTGTGCTTCAGGCAATAAACACATGTGGAGCGATGGGGAAAGCATAATTGCAGGGGAATAAAATATCATATCTGGAGTGAGGAAGCAGATCATTGTATCAGGTACCCGGTGACAGCTCGTTTGATCATTACGCCGGGCTGAAGAGGTTGGCTAATTAGTTGCCATTAAAGCTCACCCCCTAATCAAGGGTCGCTCTAGCATAAAGAATGTCACTCGCTGCAGATGAATGAACAATGCCATTAACCCTTTCCTGGCTTTCTCTCAGCTTCCCGCAGCTGGCTGGAAGGTATTGCGAATCCCGCGTTCACAGCTGCCGAATACGATAATTAATTCTTTATCTAATAAGCTGACACGGTAGCAGAAAGATGACACCCAGGGCTGTGAAGAGAAGGGTTAAAGACTACACTGCCCCAAATAGACTTCATGTAGACACACAGCAGCGCAGCTCCAAATATTTACAGAGTTGCGCGGGATGGGATTTGTTCTCTCATATCGAGCACTTCAAAAAAGAAGAGGAGAAAAAAGACGGAATGACATTCTTGCACTCTCAAGAATGGGAACTGCTGTTTAAATGTACTCTTGAAAAATTCAGAGCAGGGCTAGAAGCGCTAGGCCATAATAACATGTGGAGTGAAGGGGTTGAACAGGGGAGATGAAAAAGAATGCTTATCAGACAGCAGCACAGATGCATTATGTCAATAGTGCAGAGCTATGAATTCTTCAGAAAGCAGAAAGTCCCCGGTGAGCGCCGAGCCCCTGTCGGTGCAACTTTGGGTGTCTCTCACTGTGACTTTCAAGGATGGCAGAGAGTGCTCTGTGGAGACACACATGCAATATTAGCTGACAGCCCTGTATAAATAATAAGGCACATAATGCCGCGTGTGAGCGCCGCCAAGCACCACAAGGGCTTTCAACAGGTGCGATGCTCGTCTGTGCATTTCCATTTTGTTCGACAAAGAGAGAGTCTTTACCACTGACTTGCGTCTGAAAGCCTCGCCTGATCATTCTTTTATGGGCCCTCTTTCCCAGAATGCACTATATTCACAGGAGCTCATGATAATAGGGCAGTCGTGGATAAGGTGGATGGGGGTTGATGGGGTATTTGGGGTGGGGGGAGCAGATGTCCAAGTCAATATATTCAGAGGGGACGCCCAGGGGACACAGAGGTCTGCGGAACACACTCCAGTGGCTGGATGAGATTGTGATATGCGTGTCTATGTGTATGTGTGGGCTTGTTCGGGAAGTGGCCGTGACCCCAATTCCCCTCGGTTGCTACCACCAACAGAAACATGCTATGGTCAGTGGATTGCAAGTTAAAACACACTTCTTATATTTTCTTTTTCTGTCTGGTGTGTTTGTTCTCTACTTATGAAATAAAAAATATTCTTTTTTTTTGGTCTGTAATTTGGTACAAATTTGATGTTGTAAATTTATGCTGTAAAAGTTCTCAGCATCTTACAAAAGACTTCTTCATTCAGATAAAAGGTAGTGTCAATTAGGCCAACCTGATGACAGAAGACGTTGCAGGTCTCAGTCAAAAGCCTACTTCAGTGACATTTAGACATCATCTTTTCTTAATTAGATTAATACAGCTGTAGCATCAAAGCTAGAGGGGCTGTTGGTACACTGAGATTCGCAGCCATATGAGACTCATTTTGTTTTTATTATTGTGTTTGCTGTTCCCGCATTGTGTGGGTGGATCTGCAAGTTTCCATCTTTCTGACAAATCTAGTAATGCAAAAACGCAACGCAAACACTTCCCTCTCATTCTCTGCATAGCTAAAGAAGTTTAAAAAAAAAAAAAAAATCACAGGATTGTATAAATTAAGACTGCCTGAAAAATGTCATAAATAATGAAATGTGCGCACTATTTTCCCAATCCTGTTTTTTCCTTATAAATAAATTATCATTTGTTTCTCGGCATCGTCACACAAAGGCCTCGGACTCCTCTCTCACATTTTAATTATTCTGAAAAAAAAAAAAAAAATGCAACATGAACGGAAGGGGCCTGTCTTCTTGCTTTTGCACTTACTGAGTGAAGCAAAGGAACATGTGTTGAAAGGGAAATAAGGAGCACTGTAATAGAGAAGGACAGTCAGAGAGCCAGAGTTAGAAACTGTGCTCCCTCTTGTTCACGAATCATTAAGGTTGAGCATAACCTGCAAGCTAGGAAGGATTAATGATATTGGATTGGTTGACAGTACTTGCAGATGCTGTTCAGGAATGGAGTTACTTCTTGTTAAAGTCTCCCTCAGTAGTAGCAGGAGCAGAAATGGAAATGAAGAGAGGGAGAAAGAGAGGAACATCACTTTCTCATGTGTAAACAGCGCTATCCCAGGACACATCTGTCACGGCCCTAATTAGAATCCGCCTTTGGCTTTTGGATGAAATGGAGGAATGGAGAGGGAGGTTTATTTTCCAGGCCCAATAACATCTGCAGTACAAACACTCCACCTATCTAACCACAGTGCTGTCAGAGTCTCACAGGCTGAGAGATGGCACACACACACACACACACACACACACACACACACAGCCGTGTGACATAAGGGCAGCTATTAAAGACCCTTTCTGTAAATGCAGCCGGAAGGTCTTGTATGTCAGAGCAATGTAGAGACAACATTTTTCTGTCTTCAGGGTTGCTGACAGCGGAACGAGCAGGAATTCTGCCCAGGCCTTGTAACCGAGGAAGCCCTCAAAGAGACACATTAACTATACAAAAGAGGTCAAAACACGAAGGTTTGCTCAGGTTCTGACATCACTGAAATCAATACATCATTATCATTCTTAAAATGAATAGCTCACCCAAAACTGGAAATTTAGTCACCCTCAGGCCAACTAAGATGTAGAGGAGTTGTTGTTTTTTTTCATCATCAGATTTGAAGAAATTTAGCATTACATCACTTAGACACATTGGATTCTCTGCAGCAAATGGGTGCCGTCAGAATGTGTTCAAACACATTTTTTATTTTTAAGAAAACCAGTGCTTTGAAGAATCTATAAACCGATTTTCTGATAACAATAACTTATGCAACGCTAAAACTTTTAGATTAGATATTTAAATCTAAAAGTGCCTAATTGATCTTGTAACTAATTTATCGTAGCGTGTTTCATACATAAGACTGTCAGCTGTCACCTGTCAAGAGTGGAGGTAATTCTGTTACAGTTCATCTAAAGATTTTACTTACTAATGTATTCAATCAATGAGTATTACGCATATTCCTCAAGACATTTATCTTACAGACTGAGTTACTGCTAATAGAAAGCACAGTGGGTGGAGTCTATTCAAGATGAAACGATGTCTTGTTCATAGTTAACATTTCCATCCTCATTAAATAATGTGACGTCATGCAACACAACAATGTTTAATATTAATGTTCGTAACACTATGAATATTTAATGAATCACAAGATAAATGTAAACACATATCAGATATTCCATATGGTAAAGTTCTACCCACAATTCATTTAGTTAATTTTGATATTATTAAAAGGAGAGTAACTTCCTTTGATCCTTTTCTTTGCTCCTTTGGCACTGATATTAAATTGGTAGCAATGTTTACATTTATTATAGGTCAAATATCAGCTAATTAGTTAATTGATACATATCATATAATGTGTCATTAGGGTATAATGTAAATTTATCTAAAGGTCTTAATTAAAATGTTCCCTGTTAATTACCGACAATGTACTGACAATATAAAGCATGTAAAGTACAGTATATAACTTTTATATATGAGCTCATTAATACTTCAAATACACCTGTACTATATTATTCATACTCTTAAAAACCATTTGTCTCGTCATTTGCACTACCATGGTAACTTGCCTTCATGGCTCATTCTTAGCTTTGCCCTTTTGCACATTTATGACTAAATACTTCATGATCTGTACTGTAATGGCCACAGGACATATATACCAACATTTTCTGTACAATGCACCTTCTATGTTTGTACTCCTTGTCATTTGCACTGAGCTGGTCTCTACTTTCTCTACTGCATAATCATGCACTTTTTATAGAAACATAATGATATTCTATATTATTATTATTATTATACAACCATAATATATAGACATATTGCTATTTGCACTTCTGGTTAGATGCATTTCATTGCCTCTGTAATTGTGCTCTGCACAAGGTGGTCAATAAAGTTGAATCAAATCTAATCTAAATGTGCACACAGTCACTGTTTTCTTTTCTAAGTTCACTTGTTTCAGATGCAGAGGTAGACTAGCTGTTCAGGTAAGGCTGTGTGTGTGTGTGTGTTTGTGTGTGCTGTATTGTCTACAGCACTGGTGTGCTCATGGGGCTCTTTGAAGGGCTGAGGCAGAGCTGCCTGTGATAATTAGGGTGCAATGACCTTCTCATTAGAGCCAGGAGTCCTGATGATTATTTCCCCCCTTTTCTCTTAACGTGGACCAGCCACAGAGACAATTTTGGAATATCAAAGCAATTCTCTAAGATATTTATTAGAGTCCAAATGACAAAAACACATAGCAAAAACCTTTGAATTACCAACCCGCTAATGTATGCAGGGCCAAATGAATGGCTCGACTTTCTTTCTTTTTTTTTTTTTTTTCGCCCCCTCTCTCTTGTAGCTTAAATTTTTCATTACAAATTTCCGGAGCTTCAAAGTAGCATCTCACAGTCGGCCCCCTTTCTTCTCTCCGGCATGACAAAGAACTGTCAAAAACTGTCCCTGTGTTTGTTACTGTCTCCCCCTCTCTTTTTATTCCCCCTTGCATCTAAATGTCAAATAACCACGCTTAAATACAGCACAGCATCCCCTCATCTGGAGAGGCTTAGAGAGACGGGGAAAGAGAGAGAGTGGGTGAAAAGAAGAAAAAAAACAAAAAACAAAAAAAAAACAGCAGAAGGCATCTAAAAGGGCCTTAATTAATCTTGCGCATTGATTTTGTTTTAGTGTGATGTATTCAATGAAAAAAAGATGACTCTACAAGGAGCTCTCATTAAAATCATTAGCAGCTTGATGTTAGCTGAAAACATCTCACTCTTGCACTTAAAAGCACATTTGCAGGTCTGTCTTTAATGTTGTGGAGAATAGTCTTCTCTAAAGAGCAACAAACAGGGCCCTCTGGACCTCTTCGGCTGGAGCGTCAAATGTGTGGGACAATGCGTCCCTGTTCTAGCCAAGCTGGACGGTGCCCAAGCTGTCCAGTGCAGGACACAGTGGCTGTACCTGAGTATGGGCAAACAGGAGGTTTTGACACTTTCCGTCCAATTATGGGTGTCCTGAATTGGGCCCGGGCCGAAATGCTGACTGCGGGGGTTGAATAGGGGTGATTAAAGACACTAGGTTTAATACAGGATGTGCCAAAAACAGCATGGGGAAGAGGAGTGATTCACAGCACACTAGGCTGCATTAAAACCAAGCTGGAGGAGTGGGCTATTCAATCAAATATTCATTATTGTTTAATTAGTGGGAATTCAATCAAATATTAATTATCGCTTGGGTGCGACACTTCCGTTTGTTCAACATTATCACACTTATCACCAGTTCATCAAATGAAAATCAAATAAAATTCCATGTATGACTATACACTGAAGACATTTGAGTAACAAATATCTAATGCAAAATATAGTTCTGGGTTCAAGGTAGGTTGTCATTTAATTTATCCCAGTAATTATGAAAGGTGTAATATACAGTAAAAACACCGATACTTAAAGTCCATAGCATTCAGGATAAAAACAAACATTCAATTAAAATAATAAAATATAAATAGATAAAGGACATTTTAAATCATTATATTCTAAATGATATTGTTCTAACTATTATGCTTGACAGACAGACAGAAATATCACAGACAGACAGATGGATAGATAGAATGCATAAAGGAAACATTTCTTGTCATCTGGACAAGATTGTTCAAAAAATGATGGAAGATTGATAGACACAGAGACAGTTGCTTAGGCATAAAGGAATGATGTGAATCATAAAACTGTCACACGGAATTCACACTCATAAAATGAGGGTACATGTCAAAATGATGATGTACAAACATTCTAAAATTAGTAAAATTCTAATGACATCTGTAATTGCATCAGCATACTCAACTGAATGAGCAATCTCGGTTACCTGCATTAGAGCCGTAACAAGCAAATTGCTGATCAGACTCATCAAACTCTTCCAATGGAAGTCATTTGAGGCAAAATAAAGTTGATCTGAGTTCGTACAAGCTGCCCATAAAAAAGTACAAAAACATCAACACATAGCCTGACTGACATCACAGTGATCGGCACGCAGCATCATAAAACAAATCCCCATGCTATTTAGAAATCATCCACAAACTTATAAAACCACACAAAGATCAGATGTAAACTTTATAAGACATTTAGCAGAGAAACCTGATTTGAATTATCCAGTGGTAAAGTACCATATGGTTCAAATGCACTTGGAGAATGTGAAGATTAAAATGCTTGACTGACGTGCGTTGATAGACATCTCCCTCACATATGATCCCTCACTCATCAAGAACAAACAAAGCCACAGCCTCCAAAATAATTACATCATTAAAACTGTGCTGGACCAATTAAAGCCCAGCTCCCCTTACCTGCTTTCACAGCTAATTAAGAATTAACCCTCCATTTAGGCTTTGGCACACTGCTGTCAAAGCTAATAGATGGGGGACCTAAAAAATGGGCCAGGCCTGTAAACATATAGCACCAAATATGCATGACATAGGATTTGATTATCTCTGTTTAAGATGCTGATTGGTGTTGACATGAGGTTAAAATGGAGGGAATTGTTGATTTGGTTTAATCATGATATGATTGCAAGGAAATTAAACATTTGGGGTTTAAAACATCCACGGGACAATCGGCGTGTTAGCGAACTTGACTCGTTTTGAGTTTCTTATTTAGGTCAGCTCACCCAAAGGTGTGGAACGGACAGGCTGATGCTTGAAATGACACCGAATGAGTGATGCACTCCAAAAGAGGAATGCACTTGAGTGTGATCCATTAACTTGGCCTTTTTTTTTTGCAGCCTTGAGCCTGATGCACCTGCAAAACTTCCCCTTATACCAAGTGCTGTATAAATTAATCACATGCAGCCTCATGCACTTTGATGCATTTCCTAATGCACATTAATGAGGGGTGACAGCTGTAACCAAAAGGCAGAATAAATCACTCACAATTTAAGTAAAATCACAGTGTATCTGGAGAACATTTGTACTATGTCTCTCACACATCCCATATTCCTTCTTTTAAGGATTTTTTTTTTAAACTTCTTAAACAGCTTCAAACCTGCTCGTGAATTAGCATTCTGAATCAGACTGATCGTGAATCATTCAGGGGCATTACTGAGCTAACACTCCCTCATTGAACCACAAGCAATGTTTTGCAATTGTCCAATTCAAAATAAAATGGGAATCATTACTGTGATGTATATTTTAGAGTACTGAGATTTGTAAACGTAAATGTAAATTCCTATGGATTACATTCCATTACATGACAGTATATCTTGCTTATCTAGAATACAGACATAAATTTTACTGTACCTTTTGACAACACAGTAAAAAGTGATGTTCTTCCTCAGTATTTTCCTCTTGTTCTTAAATCAAGACAAACAAAATGACAAAAAATATAATGTCTTGTTTTCTGAGCAATTGATCAAAATGAAGCGAGTTAAAATAAAAACAAATGTCTGCCAATGGGCTCAAAAAAAATAAAAAAATAAAATAAAATAAAAAACAATTCAAAAGGAAAACAAGTTTTCGTACCTTCCTGAGATATTTATTCTTGTTTTAATCATAAAGTATCTTAATTTGGTTCAATTTCTGAGAAAACAAGACTTCATACATTCAATTTGCATCTCAAGTAAATGTCTGTCTTGGTTTAAGGATGTTAAGATATTTGCACTGTAAAATAAGACAAAATACTGAGGAAGATTCATTTTTCGCAGTGTATGCAACATTGAATGCCTTGACTTTATGAATTTAAAGACTTTTTTTCCTAATTTAAGACCATTTTAAGGCCTTAATTTGTGTAAGTGTGAATAAAGAAAAAAACCCTTTTTTAATATCGGATACTCACATTATATGACAATGTGTAATTAAAGATTCATATCTGTGGAAATAAATTATGGTAGGCTATTCTAATATATATTAATATAAATATTAAAATGGGTGGCGTCCAACTATAATCAACACAGCAGAGTCACACTGATACGGCACAAATATAATTAACATCACTAGAGTGACAGCATCAAATTGGAATCAATTTATATTAAATGCAACAAGAAAAACTCCTGAGTTTATGTGATCAAAATCATTGCGGTCTATACTAAAATCTGTGTACATCGCACCATAAACAGAGCACTCTGAAAAGTATAAATAAATACACTGCAAAATATCTCATTAGGATCATTAAATGACCTTCAGCAGTGTTAATTAGATATAAAGCGCGGAATATAGCGGCGGTGTGGCCGATTCTATTATTCATCTTTGGCCTGTAATGACATTTCTCAGCTGTCAGAAGCGTTGCGGGGGGTTGCCTGTGAGGACTGGGGTGAACGGAGCCCCTAAGGGGTGCACAAGACATTTTTCAGAATGTGTGTGACTGTTTATACTAAAAACACACACATAACACAAACCAGTAAATATGGTTACAATATACTGAACGTCAGCCCGCTTAAGGGGAGGCTTGTGACCTTCCTGGTTCCAGAGCAAGCCCATATTTCTCCCTCCCAATAAAAGGCTTTAAAGGCATCCTAAAGATTTAATTAAGATGTCAGCTGGCGTGGGTCACTCCTAGTGCAGTATCACAGGCTGGAAGATATACTGTACCACTACAAAGGGCCAGGCTGAAGCTAAGTGGCCTGGCAGAGCTGTGCTGGAATGCAGGATTCCTGATTTACAAAGGGAGCCTCACTGTAAAACACTAGTAGTTTAAACACATTCGCAAAGCTCTGAGCAGACGGAGCTCACTACTTTGTCCAGCCAAAAAGGGGCTCGGGACAGTTGTTATTATTCGGATTAAGGAATATCAGTCTGAGAAATAGATGAAAAACATGTACCACAGTTAAATCTGTTTGGCTGAGTAACGTTCCAACAGCACCACAGAATAGAGGTCTTCACAGGTCCACTTGGATCCGAAAACCCGAGACCCGACCCGAGACCCAGGCGGGTTCGGGTTCGGGTCCAAAACTTCTACGAGTGCCTCGGACAAGGGTCGGGTTCGGTATTAGCAGATCAGCAGTCGGGTTAGAAAATAAATGCAGTCGGGTCGAGTCGGACTCGGGTCTAATTTCATCGGGTGTGACTCGGGTCGGGTTTATCTTTTAAAAAAAATTATTTATGCACGCCGGGTTCGGGTAAGAAGTGATTCGGGTCGGATTTTAGGACCCGAGAAGACCTCTACCACAGAACACATTTTTGCATTCCACTGTGTTGCTTTTCCATCTTTTTTTCTATATAAATGCATTAGGACGCCTCAAACTTGGTTGTGTCGTTTTTGCCAGTTCTGACATCAGACTTCAGAGGTAAATGGAACACAGCAAATGTCAGTGATTCATTCAATCAATTTGTTTAAAACTGATTTAATCAGGAAACAAGCAGCTGCCATTAAGATTGAGTCATTGCATTGTTTATTCAACTAATTCTTTGAAATCTATATATTCAGAAAACATGCAACAGTTCTGCTGTGCCTTCATTTGGAATTATTTTCGCTGAGCAAAAACAAATTTAAGTTGCTAAAAACCTCTAAAATAGCTTACACATAACTCCACTTTCAAAATATCAAACAAAAAGTCCTCATCCAAGTCTTTTTCATAATGCAAAGCAAAATACTGACGGGCCACAAAAGGGTAAAGAAATGCTTTTCTCGCTGTCTGTCATCCTGTTATTTCAAAAGCCTTTTTGCATCTCACAACAGATGAGATTTTGAAGGGCACTTAAGGGGCTTCTTGGGGGGCTCAGGAAGAGGAGGGTGGGCATACCGAGTGACAGTGGGCAAAAAGTAAGAGTCTCTTTAACACTCTGGAACAAACCGGCCTTCATGTGCACCAAAAGAGCCCTGTGACAAACCCCGGCCTAAAGCAGTCCCACGGCTCATGGGACAAATATCAAAAAATAAGCCTCCACAGGGCCTGACAAGAACTTGTCTTAGTTGATCAGGTAAGACAGCACTGTGTGAGCCAGAATATCTAACGTCTAAGATCTGCCTCTCATGCTACTGTATATCTCATCCAATTATTTAAAACTACATGTGGCATTATTTTATCCATTCACATGAGAAATTATTAATGAGTGTTTTTTCTTCTTCTTCATTTTTTTTTTTTTTTTTTTGAGTGCGTCCAGTTTAGGGGTCTCTGTTCATTTTTAACCCCTCCAAAAAGACTATTTGGAAACTCCTATTAACCCAAAAAAGGGCATTTTGAAAATGTCCTGTAAAGAAGACCTGGAAAGATTCACTTTTTTTCTCACATGCAGCAATGAATTAGGAAGATGTGGAAGAGCTATACTGGGTCATGGGCCATGCACGTCTCCCTTAATCCTCCTCCACATGCGTCCAACCAAGTGAAGACCGATGCCTTTGTTAAATATTCATCAATGGCTGTCAATAATTAACTGCTCATTATATGAACTCAACGAGGATTCCCATTCCAAAATTAATGTGCTGCTAATGCACAGGGTGAAACCGCGCTCTTAAGTGCCGGAAACCTACCATGAAAGAGCGATCCTCGCTATTCTTCCACAGTTGTAGAGAGAACAGAGAGCTTTGTCTTCAATCAAAAATTTAAAGCGCTTGTCCCCGCTCCTCAGAGTTCGATCTGTTGGTTTTGTATTCTTTAACTGAACAAGACGTTTCAACTACGGCAACAGAAAATGGAGCTTGTTATTTCTGCTTCTTTTAAAGAGAAACTTTATAAGAACAACTTTCTGAACACGTATCCTTCTGAGAATTGAACATAATGACATGAGAAAGAAATTGGTTCGGATTTGTCATAGAAACCCATTGTAAGATCAGCACTGAGTTTTTCGCAAGCGTGAGGATGCTGTCCTGAGGGCGAAGGCAATGCAAAAGCAACTGTAATCAACTACATCAAAGAGAAAAGTCACTGTTTCTGCTCTGAGAAACTTTGAGGCGTGTGTTAATAACCATGCATGGAGAATTTTCTTTTCTTTATTGTTGTTTGTTGTTGTTCTGATTTACAGCAGGAAATCCCTCACTGAGCCATCAGAGAGTTGAGCTGTTGATTATGTGTGTGTGTATGGCTTTAGGCCATGACCATGCAAGTAAACAGAAGCAGGCTGCACACACTCGCAAACACACATATATGGTTCATACCGCACACAGCTTTGTTATTTCCATTGTTATTACCCCATTTGTATAATTAGGCAACTAAATTACTCAGATCAAAGATGCCCGCCCCTAATAGACACCCCTATCTGAGGATCATGAAAAGCTGCCTTGCTCCTCTCCTACTAAAAGATGCTAGCCTTGATTAGCACGCTATTATGAGTGCTTAAAGCAAAGGAGGCTGAACACACTCACACATTCTCTCTGGCACTTCTGCCTAGAATAACATTATTCTCCCTGTCTGTCAACGGGCTTCCTGTCTTCCTTGTGGGCCATGGCTCACTTTAACACAGATTATAAACACACAGGAGTCAATACGTGCTTGAGTGTGTTCAGCATTGTTCTTTCCCCACGAGGCTTTAGGAGCAAAACACTGTTAAATTAAGCATATGTCGACATTGAGTAAGTCTCACAATTGGACTGCTGACACTAATCAATACAGGCTTTCTGACAACACACATTCTGTCTTTCTCTCTCCTTCAGTTTCAGACTCAAATTCCAATGTCATTGTAAAAAATAATATGATACGACTAAAAAATAAGAAAAAGACTGCTTGAATATTGTGGATTTTCTAGTAATGCATCTCAGTGCAGCTTTTTAGCTATGAACAAAAAAAAAAAAACAGAGTTAGTTGGATGAATTAATTTATTTAGTTCAAACTGTCATACACGGAAAAAAAATCCTGTGTGCACTAGAGCATGAATAATTAATAAGGTTGCATTGTTTAACTGTTTGCCACTTCTATTTACACGATTGTTGAATTTGTTGTCATGTTTAATAACTTACTGCCTTTTTATCAGGATGCTTTCATTCTTCTACTTCAGAATGATCAGTTATTTTAATGTTACCCTTGCCATCTGTGTGTTTAGTCTCATGAATGTTTATATGATGAATATTCATGTGATGTTGTCAGTCGTTCAAGACGACAAGCACATGATACAGTGCTTGATATGTAAATTTAGTCCAGGAAATATGTCACAATACAGTGTTGCCAAGTCCGCGGTTTTCCCGCGGAATTGGGCTACTTTAACACTCTTTCCGTGGAATGTTTTTCATGTCCGCGGGTTGAAGCGACCCCAGTAACATGATATTTAGCCCCTGGATTGCGACTTTTATCAGGGGCGCTCCGCCAAAAAACGTGTATTTTACCCCACCGGAACGCGATTTTTACCGGGAATCCCCACTGAAAAGCGATTGGGCTAGTTTTGAGTAGCAATTGGGCAGGTTTTGCTGAGAAAACCTGGCAACTCTTTCACAATATTATACAATTGGAATCAATGTAACAATGCACTGTAAATAATGGCAAACACTTGCAAATAACTCTTTCTGAGTGGATATAACTTGAAAGAGTTGCTCAACTTCAGTCAAGAAGACATTTACCTAAAATAAACACCTTGAGGTAAAAGAAACTGAATTAAAAAGCCAGGCAAATTGTCTAAAAATTCTACACAGACCACTCTGCTCTTTCCCTGTCCTGCCTAAAGCCACTCTTCCTACACTAAAGTGCTGAATTTGCTAGTCTACTGACATTGGAGTGAACAAAGATGGCTGTGCAGTACTAAGTAATGGGAGAAAGACTTGTCAAAGACAGTTTGCAGCAACTTGAGTGACAAAACCAACGCTGCCCCCGCCATCAATTTAATGGCAATTACTATTTAATGTATTTTACTTAAGAGCATATGCAAAATTAAGAGTAAGTCACAAAAAACACATTTTATGTGGTATTTAAAGAATAATATGCATAATATATTGGGCTGTTAATATTTATGAACAGGAACCTTAAGTATTGCTTGTCTTAGTCTACACTTTCACTGAAAGCTTTGACTTCATGGTCTCAATTAATAAAAAAGTAAAAAAAGGGTAGTTGGGGGTTGAAGCTTTTTCTAGATTCTCCAGTCTTTTCTCTTGAACTTCTCAAGCGTCTGTTAGACCTACATGTTAGAATGAAACATGTCAGAATGAAACATGTCAGCATATCACTGTTTAAATGAACAAGTTTGTCAGGGAATAAAAATAAAAATATTGTAAAAAGCTACAAAAAAGAAAAAAAAGATTAATAGGTTAACATTATATTTACCCAGCTATATACAGAGAAATACTGTAAAAGATCTATCTAAACATTTCATGTAATTTTACAGTAAAATACTGTTAATTGTACAGTTTTAAAAAGTAAAAAAAGAACAAATCTATGTATAATTCACAGTCAAAAACTGTAAACTGATATTACCCAGAATTCCGTGCGTGACACTCCACATTTGAAAGTATTTTGTTTAAATAATCATGTTTCTTAATCATTTTTGTTATCAGTTATGTTTTATGTTCATCTTCTGTTGTTTAATGAATGTTTATTGCAATATTTAAGTTGTGTGCTACACCATTATGGTGTTTTGTGTTTGCATGAATATCTCGGTGCATCTTCTTTATATTAGTATATACTTTGATTCTTTTTTACCACCTGCATTAGTATGGTGGTTGTCAGTATATGTTAAAGTTGCAAAACTAATTTTAGTAGCAGTGTGCATTGTTGAATTTACTGGTTTACATTCAAAGTTTTTTGTTTGTAATGTGTTTACAGTTTTTCTGTATTTTTTACAAAATGATTCTGCCACAACCATTGCTGCCATTTATTTTTTATTTTTTTAGCCTTGTGGGCCGTGCTCTCCTTACTCCTGTCTGTCTTGCACTTTCCTATCAAAAATAAAGGCATTAAAGTAAATTAAAATGACAAACGACAAATGACAAAGTTTGCATGTAATGAAGTCTCATATTTTTTTAACAACTCAATAACACTGTATAAAATGGAAACATGGCAACTATTATGGTAATTATGACAATATTATGGTAATAAGGATATGTCACGACCATTATAAAATATATCCAAAAATGAAATAATTCACATGAAAATCTTTTACGTTTATGACTTTACAATAATTTGAGATTATATAACATAAATCAGCAAAAAATAACAAGAGGTGACACTTAGATTACACAATTTTTCCCAAATAGAAATAATAAAAATAGAATAAAGTATATTCATCAGGAGCCTCAGAAAGATCAATGTCTGAGAGAGGGACAAGGACTAAGGTTAAGGGATAAAGAAAATCTGCTTATTTTATTAGCATGGATCCCCCAGGGAACCTGGAGAGTCCATGGACTGTCAGGACCTATTAAACATGTAATTCTTGATGGAGGAAAACTTTGTACATAGACAGCCTGAGCAACGTGTTATTAAAAATATGAGCATGGCCAAGGAAAATAAATAAATAAATAAGAAATACTGATTAAATTTTAAGCAGCCGACGGGCCGATATTTTGCCTGAGGCGTATTTGTCAGTTTCAAAGGGTGTTTTTATTAATTTTGTATTTTGCATTTTGTTAGTGGAAAGAGCCCGCTCCACTGGGAGCGCCACAAGCTATAGACAGCAGAGCCTATAGGAGAGAGAGCAGAGAGATGCAGAGAATGTCAAACAGCAGAAAACACGCTCACGGAGTCAAATCAAACCTGGGTCCTGAGCTAAGACCCCCACAAGACACACACGCATACACAAACAAGAGGGGCAATTTAAGCTTATTACACAAGCACACAGAATCATGATGATGTTTAATTGTAACAGATGTTTTTACACTATGCTCACCCCACTTATTTATCACTGCAGCGATCACAGTATTATTTAATGCATGATATTTTAGAAACTAAATATTTACACTCTGAATATACACTGTATACGTATATAAATTACATGCAAAACGACTTTGTAAAATAAATGGAATCACCATAAAAGAAAAGAGAATAACAAGAAAAAAAAAACTAAATATTTTAAGTCCCTCACAGTTGTAAGATACTGACAAACACGTCTTAAGTGCATCCACCAATCATCAATTGTCAAGGGCTTCAGGGAAAAAAAGAAAGAAAAGAAATCTAGGCCAAATATATAAATTATAAATCTTAATTTGTATATAAAAATCTGCACCCTAAAATACCAGCTTGAAGTGTGCAAAATCTATGTGAACAACCAAAAATATAAACATGACAATATAATTTAGCTCTGACACATCAACAAATAAACACTTTGCCAGTCTCGCAGTCACTGGTTACTACTGAATAAAAGCTAATCATTTCCATAAGAAAGAGATAAACAAAATACATAGTAACACTTTTTAATAACTTTCATTAATTCGTCATTCATAAAACACTGTATAATGCCAGGTGAGTAACTTATATATCCATATGGAAATACAACAGGTATTTATATTTAACTATGCAAAGTATTATATGATATAATAACGTTACTGTTATTCTAAATTAAATGTATTATAAAGCGTTGCCAAATGTACTGTATAGCCATGTATATCACCGATTAAAAACTACAAAATACATTAAATATATATGCATAACTATATGTGCACAATATATATATTAGTAACAATTAAATACAATTAATGTAAATTAAAGAGAAAAAAACTATTTATGTAAATAAATACTGTACCAAATATCTGGTAACTGTTCAGACATACAGAGGGTGTCAGATGCAATCAATGTTTCATGCAAATTGTATTGAAAACAAGTGGCATCAATGGGTTAATGCTGAAAACAAACCCAATTTTCAATATATTGAGGGCTCATGCATTCAGAAAGCTTCAAACAGCACTGAGCACTGAGTAAAGAAGACCTGCCCTTGGGCTACAATTTACAGAAAGCTTGGACTGGAGCCTGAAGACAAAGCAAAACGATTCCCACCTGTGCGTGAGCAAGTGTAGGTGTGTGACTGCGTGTTTCTGCATGTGTGTTCTTATTAACCACAGTACCCTCTTGTGATGCAGACGACTTATTACCCAGAGTCAGCGAGTGGTCATGGGAGTGAACGGATACAAGCACACCTTGGATGCCTGTAAAGAAGAGAAGCTAAACTCAAATCAAACCAAGGGCCTTCGGGTTGAGGCCTCAAAAAACATCAGACAAGCACTGCAAGATCCTCTAATTGTTATGTTTGGTTTCCCAGTGATCCGCTCACATTATCAGCACACCACATACAAATGATGACGTTAATATGCCACCTTCTCCCAAGCCCTCACAATTACCTCTATTTCCATATTAAAAGGTAAAATACCCTGGCACGCTCTCTCTAAATGGGTCCTATTAACAAAATGCATCACACCTTCAAATTCAATTTACATTATAAATGTTCACAGCACATTTTGTGTCAGCGCTGCATGTCAGAACGGCTCACTGAGGAGACGCCACTTTGTTGTGCAGTAGAGAAGGAGTTAATTAGCCAATCGGATGCAATACGTTAAAAAAAGAGAGAGAGATAAACCAAGTACTTGGATAATCATGCTTTCCTCTTATTTATTTCATTATTTGTTGACAACGTTGAGCTTTTGAAGTCTGAGCTGTCAAAGAAGCAATCTGACACACGCCTGGGCTTATAGGAATGCATAGGGAGTGCAAGCTTTGTTCATTATGCTTAATTCTGAATAAATCTCATAGAAACCACCAAATTACATTTAAGTGATGTGTTCAAAGCGGTTCAGTTAAAAGTACTTTGAGTGCAGGCATCGCCTCTCGCTTTCTCTTCTCTTTTCTACTCGCTTTCAAGCAGGCACGTTCCTTCGATCGCATTGCTAACGGGGCAGGCTAACTGTGCAGATTAATTTAGACGGGTATAAGGGATGATTTGTACGGACAGGATTGAGCAACGCTTATTAAACACGGGAGAAATTAAAGAAGCCGTCTGAAAGACTGCCTGTTTTATGCCAACACACTAATCAGTAATTAGTGCCGTATGCGTCCTAATACACGGCCCTCCGCGGCACTGAATTCATGCATTTTGTGAAAGAGAGGATGGAAGGATCCTGAGTTTGGCAGGTCTTTCATCATTACCAATATTTGTGTCTCAACCTCTGAGTCTGATTTGTGGTTATTTAATGATTGTGATGGCATCGTTGCGTGCTTTACTCTGCCATGATTGCCTGGAAAGAGAGAAAGAGAGAGAGAGCAACAAGAAGCAACAATCAAAACTGTTTCTGAATATGCAATAAATGAAAGGAATTTAAAAAGACTTATGGCGGATATATCAGATATCTGTGAACCCAGAATTAATCAGAAAACAGAAATAATGACTTTACCTTCTAGTAGAAGCTTTCAAAATGTTGTCTTCCTAAATTTGACATGCCTCTCTAGCAAATGTGATACAGACCTCACTGGAAATGACTCTAGTTCATACACACTAGACTGAGATTTGCTAGTGGTTCCTAACCAGGGGGCCACAGGATGGCTTAAATTTTTTTTTATTAATAATATACTCAAATAATCTCAATCTAATTTAAATTTAAATGCTAAAAAAATATATAATAAAGTTATAAAAATATGAAAGTTTTTTTTTTTAATATATCAGTATTCCCAATTTATAAAAACAACAATTTATAAAAAGTTACAAAACAAGCACCTCTGTTACAGCTAAGCCAGCGACATTAACTCCACAATCTACATTAACCAGGTACTAAAATCACTAAACTAATGCTGTACTGTATTTAAATACATTTTTAAGCACAAACACACCTCCTTTCTACGGATATTAGACTCACTACAGGCTGTACTTATTCACAAAACTGCCTGTGGAAAAAAAAGTGGGACATGGAACTGCTGCAGAACTTATTTATCATCTTCCACAATCTAGCACTATGAACTGACCTGCAAGTTTGGAAAATGCATTCAGCCCAGCTTTTTAGTGAATCTTTAGTGAATTGGAACACAGAAAGTGTGTGAAAATATACTATATTATCAGTGGCTGCAATTCATGCATAGCAATTGCGTTTTTACTAAAATATAATTCTAATAAGGAGAATGAAACAAATTTGCTATCTGCATCTCACTTGCTAACAACATTGGTTTAGATGACATCAAGATAACTGAGCCAAGATGTTGTAGTTTAGCTGGCATGCACAGGATATGAAAAGTGAAAAGAGAGATTTTATCAGTGCACTCATGCTTAGCATCTCAGTTTAATGCATTCTGCTGCAAAACACCGTTGTTCGGTATGATTAATTCAGGAGGATCTTAACAATAACATGAGAGACAATGCTGCGGGTAAAAGAGAGATGAATAAACCATGTGAATGTCTCTTAAACACTGATAACTCTCTAACGCCCAGTTACATTGTGAAGATTTCAAGGATGGCATGTCTCAGAGCAGCAGAGAGAACTGTGAAGCCCAACAGGTGCACAAAGGAGAGGATGTACTTGGGGTGAGGATTTGAAACTCATTATATTTAACCCTGAAGAGAGGGGAGACGAACTTGAATAACCCACAGACAGTGCAAATAATTCTATTCCCTAGCCCTATACAATTCCCTAAATGTAACCCTCATACATACCTTGTGCACATATATTATATATATATATATATATATATATATATATATATATATATATATATATATTATTTCATGCATAACAATATAATATATTATATTATATACTGTATATATATATATATATATATATATATATATATATATATATATATATATTTTAAGATATACTAATATATATTGGTAATTAACACACATGGTGCAAACTTTCCATTGACTTCTATTGTTTTTATCCTGAACTAATGATATTTTGTATCGCCTAGCCCTAAAATAAATTTTTATTATTTTATTACTTTTGGCCCTTTATGATAATATTTTTTTTATTATTTATTTAGGTTTTGCTATTCTTCTAGGGATATTTCCCAAAATTTTAGAAAAGCCTGCTCACTCAAACAGTTCAAACACACATACACATTATTTGATTCACACATAAAAAGCACTTGCACAAAATTTCCTTCCATGTCAAAACAGCATGTCTCCCTACATGCCCTCAAAGAGGTTCCCTAAACGCAAAAAAAATAAAAAATAAAAAACCTGCTCTCTATCCGTTCTCACAAGCACAAACATATAGCTAAAAGAACTTCACAGATACATGCATGCCATTTCACTGCATGTTCTTCGTGTTGTCACACTGATGGATAGTGACTATCAGCTCTGCTTGGGACTGGTGGTCTTCATTATGAAGCAGAAACTTCTCCTGTCAAAAAGAGGCGGATGAATAAGTGAGCGTGTGAGAGAGAAAGATTACATTCTCCATCCTCGGAAAAAAACAACAACCAGCTTTCAAGCTGCTAAACAGGATGCTTTATAAACTGATTTAAACAATCCATTATTCACTCATTCTTTGTTCAGTGTTAACTGTTTACACTGTGTCATATTACAATAGCTCTTGTTGACTGACACAAAAAAGATTAATTGATGTCTGGCAGCAATGCAAATCAAAACCATAGCAAGTAATTAAGATCAGGCTGCGCAAACGATTATGAATTAATGAAGAGGGGGCATTAATGAAAGATTAATAGTTGAAATGAGTTGCCGTTGTGGCTTCAAACACAGTATTTATGGCTGATAGAAAGCATACGTACAGGGTGATTTCAAGCATGACCAAATGATTTCCCTCACATTATCAACCATACATCAGTGAGCCTGAGAGGAGGAGGAGGAGGAGGTGGAGGAGGAGGAGGAGGAGACAAAGAACAGATGGATGAAGGTGAAGACCTCAGAAGTTAATGAGCACGACATTCTGAATCATGTAAACAAGCAAAACTCCAGCCACTCTAGAATCTGCATCTATCCATATGCTTTGCTTTGTTGCTATCTGGACTCACTGGAAATGTTAAATAAGTTGCTGCAAATACAAGTCGCTACAGTTTCTAGGTGAAATACTAGTGCTTTTACTCTATTAAGACAAATCATGATTTGAGGGGAAGGTTATTAGGGCCCGTATTTATCAAGCTTCTCAAAGTGCCATTTTAGTCTTCAGTGCTGAGAATTCATGAAATTTACACCTACTTTCAAAACTTAAGTATAAAAGCAAGTTATCAAATTTCTTAAAGCTGAGAATCACTCTTACTCTCCCAGTTATTTAAGACAGCTCGCGAGGTCTCAAGTGGTTAGGAGTTGCCAGTAGGGGAAACTTGTGATGGCACTGAGAAGCTGCGTTTCCATTACAGATTTGCGAAAAACTTTTGCGATATTTTATAAATATCGATAAAAACTATTGCGAAATGACAGCATTACCTATGTTATGCGACTGAAGCCCAAAACACACTGCACGATTTTAGCAATCCTATAAGATCACTGCATGTCACACTGTGCGACATGGATCTAGTAAACTTGTCTACGACGTTGTGTAGACTGTACGATGATGACACCAACTGACTTGTAGGCTACGACGCACATTACTATAGAAGGATAAAACGTCATCAGCATGCGCTAAAGAGCATAATAAATCACACTTTAGCAGTTGTATTTTTTATGTGTGCTGAAAAAAAGGTTAGGTTAGGAAACCCTACATTCTTGAAAAGCTCATCTTAAGCACTACTTGGTGGACATTTCAACAGGAAAATGCAGTTGTGTTTTTCTCAGTGGATGTCAGAGGTCTGTTTTGAGACATTACGGTGACCGGAATCAACCTGCCTCTCCCGCATAAGTGCCTCAGATCAATCCGCAAGGTCACAGCTCTGACTGCGCATGCATTTCTTCACATACAATAAGGGCAAATTTGCCATTTTTTTGTGTTTATGGTGTATATACATACTCTGACCTAAATTCACTGGGTTTTGTGGCGGGGTGGACATAATGACACACATCTGCACTTATCCTTCCAGCCACATGAATAAAGATCTACATGGCAGGCCATTATTAAATCAAAATGTGGAAAGCGTCCAAAGTGTATACTGAGAGAGCAGAGATGCCATCTTCAATAGCTGCACTCCTTTCTTCTCCATCTCTCTCTCACTCTTTCCCCTGGTAGCGAGGCAGACACATTCATATGAGGAGTGCCGCCGTTCCTCCTAAAAGGCATTAATGTGGAGGCAGCCAGTGTCCCTCTGGTTGTGTGTCATTTGAGTTAATCACCATGAAAAAGACCACCCCACAGCAGGCCTTCCATTTACCCCAGCTCCTGTTTTCTGCCATGTCCCTGCTGAAAACAAGGCGCGCTTTCAGCGTTTAATGTGAGGATACAAGGCCCGCCGTTCCCTGCTCGATTCTCTTGACAGAGAAATAGTTTCCGCAGACACACACAGACCATGTCAGCTCAAATGCGCACAAAGAAACACAATACCCCTCTGGCTGTTTGATGGAATGGAACGTCTCTGACAGTGAGATGGGCCTTGCTTTCTGAAAGCCCAGCCATTCACCAGGGAAAAGGAGCTGTGTAGTGCGGCGCTGGTGAAGGAGTACACAACATTACAATTATTATTCTCCCAGGATGTAGAGCAAGAATGTTTGGTTCAAAAAGGTCAAACTGTGTTTTTTTGCTAATGTTAAAAAATATCAAAGATAGATCGCAACAAACAAACAAGTGGAAAAAAAACAAAAACAAGAATTGTTGATAGCACTTTATTTTAAGGACCAATTCTCATTATTATTTAGCTTCTTATTAGCATGCACATTACTAGCATATTAGCTGTTTATTAGTACTTATCAAGCACATATATTAATGCTTTATTCTGCATGCATGACCTTATTCTAGATCCCTTAAACCTACCCAAACTTAACTGCTACCTTACTAACTATTAATAAGCAGCAAACTAGGAGTTTATCAAATGAAAACTCTTGGTCAATAGTGAATGTGTGTTTCTAACGTGTCTAAAGTGTTGTCAAATTGTTTACAGAATTAAATTCATGAGGATGTACCAATATTAAAATTCAGGTCAATACATAAATAAATAAATAATAATAATAAAAAAATGAAATACTTGAATCTAATGTCAATCAGTGTACATGCTACAAGTGAATTATTTATAGCATATATATATATATATATATATATATATATATATATATATATATACTATTATTATTAAATTATTAGTGTTTTAAAGACAAAAATTTAAAAAATAATGTACTTGGCATCACATCATTCTAAACCTGTGTGACTTTCTTTCTTTCTTTTTTTTAGAACAAAAAAGAATGCATTTTCTTTCAGAGAAATAAGTATACAATAAATGTCCAATATCGAAATAGAAAAATTCAAAATTAACTTAAAGTTTAGCTGTTTATTACAAGAAACTATTATTTGATTTAATAAAATACAAAAGCCTCAAAATATTAATCACAACATATTATAAAGAGATACAGTTATGCTTCTTTCATCACGCTGTTAAAGGTGAGTAGAGATTAAATGACAACGTCTGAATCCACTGTGTTTCAACAAGAACGGGTACTACTGAGCACAGGGGAAAATAAATGCAAACATATCTGAGAAAGAGCAATAAAAAGGATGATTAAACAAACTATAAATCATTCAAATAGAGGGTGAAACAGACAGCCATTAGAGTATTGGTTTCTCACTCTCTAACTGAATCAGTGCAGGTCTGGGGTCAGAGAAATAAGGACCTATTCATCTACTCTGTGTTAGATGCTGCGAGGAGCAACATCGTACCCAGCACCACACCATTTTTCAAAATATAAAAAAGAAAAACATTGAAAATAGACAATGTTAATGTTAAAAGAGTGACCCACAACTGCAATATACAATTTCCACACAAAATAAGATTTGTTGATGGGCCTCAGTTCTATTTAACTTTGTATTGGCCCCTCATTTATAGGCCATATGGGGAGAGAGAGAGAGAAAATAGTGCAATAAAAGCATGCATTGACCAGTTAATATCACGCTTGTGGCCTGAACCATGTTCTTGAGCATCTCAGATGCGTAGTGCTGATGCTGCAAGCAGCATGCGTGTCTAACACAGATATTTCATTACCAATTCATATCTCCAACTGATCTCTCTCTCTCTCCAAATCACCACCAGATATAAATGACTTCCTCAAATGTTTTCCTCCATGTGTTATTTTGCCATTTATTTCCACTTCGGCGCTTATTTAAATGTTCGCCCCTCTCTCTTTCTCTCACTTATCTGCCATAGTGGTAAATAGGAGAATTCTTTACTTAATTCCATTAAGTTTGCAGCGCCGCTCCATCTCTCTGCGCTATGAGCATCAGTATTGCAACTCGGCCTGTCTCTTAGCAGTTCTGCATGGCTGCTCTGGGATAGAACATGACAGTTACATTAATGTCTCTATGTAAATTGCCCCTTGCACATGGACCAACGGGCACAAAAAAAAGAAGAAGAAGAAAAACGCAGAGGGGCATCCATTGCCCCTGTGACAGCAGAAATTACAACAACATTCATTGTGTGTCGGCCCAGAACGCCCGAGTCTATTATGGAATACGGCAATTTCACTGAGTCTCCATCCAGGCAGATGGACAGGCAGGGCCAGCGCAGTGGCTAAAAAGCAATGACAGCCACTGATTCTCCCCCCTGCGGGTGCCCTCTCTTTAACAAAGCAATGAAAAATAGAGAAGATGGGGGAGGTTAGGGAACCTGGGCGCATCAATAGGCAGTTTGTGGCATGTTTCAGTCAAAATGACACCTTGCTATACCACAGTGTAAAAAACGATGTTTCCTGACTTATCAACATGCTTCTACAAACCATGTACATGAATATATATTCTATGTATGAAAAAATTTTATATTGTTGCATAAAAACTATTTTTCATAGTCAAATATTATTTTTTTTTCATATAAACAAACCAGTTTTTCATATGGTATTTCCATGAGTCTGAAGACATTGAGGGACAAAAAAATATATTTTTTGGAAAGAAATTGCTACTTTTATTTAGTAAGGATGCATTAAACTGATCAAAAACTGACAGTAACAATATTTTAAATAAATGCTGTTATTTTATATTATTTTTATTCATTAAAGAATGCTGAAAACTAATAACAGTTTTCATAGAAATATTAGCCTAAACAGCAAAACTGTTTTCAACATTGACTATTATAATACAAAAAAAAAGCACCAAGTCAGCATATTAGAATGATTTCTGAAGGATCATCTGACACTGAAGACTGGAGTAATGCCTGGTAAGAATTTTGCTTTGCCATCTCAAGAATAAATGACATTAAATTGTAATACTATTTCAGAATATTACTGTCTGTACTGTATTTTTGATCAAATAAAGTAATAAATACATTTTGGATCTCTTAATTAAGTGTGACTGAGAAATAAGAAGATGCTGTTGTCCCATTGGGTCCCACTTTATATTAGGTGGCCTTAGCTACTATGTACTTACATCAAAAAATAAGTACAATTATTATTAACACTTCTGCTGCTATTGAGGTTGGATCCGGGTACGGTTAGGGACAGGTTTGGTGGTATGGGTAGGTTTAAGGGTGAGTTAAGGTGTAAGGGAAGGGTCAATAGTGTAACTATAAATGTTATTACAGAAATTAATTGCAGATTGACATGTGGATGTTATTTAAAATATAAGTACAATATATAAACATGTATGTACACAATAAGTGCATTGTATCAAATGATAATATAAAGTGGGACCTCACATTGCGATAGGAAACTGCAGGTGTGCACAGTTACGCACACGCAGCAAAAGACATTAAGAAAAGCTCAGCGACATGCAAGACCCAGGAGAACATACCCTTTAATCTAGCCTAGGTCAGTTTAGTTTCCAATGGAGATCTCCATGAGACATTCTCTCACGTGCTGACATGTTGCTTTTAGTTGTCTATTTCAGGTCTTTTCCAAGGCCTTTTCGAACACCACTGTCACTGCAAGCCAAGTTTAAATTACACACAAGGAAAAGCCAAGGAAGGAAAGGCAATCACCACAGCTGGTCACCCCAAATTGTACAGAAAGCCAAGAAAAAACAAAGACAACAGAAACATGCTGTTTGAAATACTGACACCAGCTGTGCAATCTCAGAATAGAAACACTGAAACACACATGCACACAAATCCAACATGGCAGTAAATCATTGTTGAAGATGTGTACGGGTGGAAAAGAATTACAGAATAAAAGACATCATATCTCTTTGAAGTCATCTTCAATTCTAGTCCTGCTGATTAAGAGGGGCATAAAGCAACTGTTCCTGTTGGTGTAGTTTAGGTTTAGAGGTGTGACCGGATGGATTCCTGCTTGTGCAGTCAGAAGTACAGCTGCTGCTGAGACACACAATTCACTGACACTGTAGTCTGCATCAGAGGCGAAAGCAGCGTCACAGTACAGGAAATGAAATGAAACAGAGCAATATTAATTCTTAATCTATTCTTTGTAGAGCAAAACTGACTATTTACACCAGCCTGAAATGAGAAATAAGACTAATATTTTTCCTCTCAGATCACAACTTTACCAAGCAAGGAGTTTCCTCAAACTTTTTATTTTGCTTTTTATTCCTATAACTTTTTACTTTTAATATCTTACAATATTACATACCTTGTTTCAGAGTAAAAAGAAACATTGAAAAAAGGTGAATAAATAATTTATTATTTAGGGTTAAACAGGTATTTTACATTCAAATAAAACATCCAAAGTCATCCTTAGAAAGTACATTCAGACTGTGTCTACGGCTGGATATAAATGGAACAGGACCCAAGGTGGATTCCCACAACTGTAAACTTCAAAGTGTGTGAAGTGTGTATCTACAGACAGAAAGGGTCTGAATGTTTTGTGGTGAGAGACAAAGCAGAGACAACACACAGCATTCAGAGTGAGGTGGAGGTCTTGCAGAAGGGGGATTTCTGCAGAAGGGAGCGCTCAGGTTTTGAAGTTTGGGAGCGTTCCCAGCATGAAAGCACAGTTAACTTAGTGAAGAACCAGAAAGAATCATATTAGGCTATGTCCTGAAGCCATGTGATCAGCATGCAACTAGCCCCAGCACTGTGGGCACTCACCCTCACACTTGCTACGAGACTGTAGACATATCAGACAGAGCAAGTGGATACCTGGAGGCTGATGACACGTTGGCCAAGTGTGTATGTGTTGAGTGTCACTGATCAGAGAGATGTGCTCTTAAGGAGTAGTAGGCATTCCCTCACGGCAGACAGAATTCCTGTATTGCTCTTTTCACACACATAGGCTCTGTTCCAAAACACTGCGAGCTAGCTTGCAGGGGCCGGGTTTACACACATCATACATCAGAAGTCTGTTGTTTCACAGGAAGGACAAGCTATGACATTTCGATTCAAAATTAGATGTATGGATGAATTAATTGTTCACAATCATATTAATATCATGCATTAACAAAACAGACTGAACTGAAAAAAGGGTGAATTTTCATTTCTTGCTGGAACCCCCACCACCACCACCACCAGTGCACAGACTCACAACTTAGTGTTAGCATGTTTCTAAGCTAATGGGGTTTAATTTGTGCTTATTTAATAATTAGTAGCTTAGTATTTTTTATAAATAATATAATTAAGTGAATGTTTTCAAATGCTGTACTGCGACCACCCTCTAGAGATTACAGTGATTACAAATTTAGTTTTTAGCTGACATGTATTACAATATGTGCTTTAAACTCTACCTGTAAAACTATATATATATATAATATAATATATGATATATAATTTTTTATAGGCAACATGCCTTAATAATGTTGCATATATAGGCAACTCACTATACTGAAAAAAAAACCTAACCTAAAAATGGTTACATCTAAATTACCTGATTTTATTTCAATCAAAAATATTTTTTTACATCACTAATCAACTTAAATACATTCATTTATGGAAATGAATGAATGAATGAATTAATTAATTAATTTATGGGTTAAAAACTAATTTTATGCATTAAATCAGGTAGAAAAAGCTAACCTGAAAACAGTTATATCTAAATTACCTTGTTTTATTTCAGTCAAAAATCATTTTTAACATCACTAATCAACTTAAATAAGTTCATTTATGAAAAAAATTGGGTTAAAAACTCACTTTATGGATTAAATCAGGTAGAAATAGCTCTGTAAGGTCATGATTGCTTGTTACCACTTTTTAAAGTGTAGGTTTTAGAATAGAGCCATTATGTTCAGTAGAAACAGGAATTAAATTAAAAACAAAAAGTCTACGTCCTACATTTCACTCAGATTAAACTACTGAGAAAATATAAACAAACAAGCAAACAATACAGTGCTAGTATCATAAAGGAGCATTAATAGCACATGCAAACAAGAGGGGTGGTGATCGAGGGGCTCTATTAGCATGCCCTCAAAAAAAAAAAAAAAAAAAAGACATACAACAACAGAAACAATCCAAGAAAATATTCTTGTAGGCCGCAGCCATCAGTCAAAATGATGAATGTGAGTAACTAAACTGTGGACATAGATCTGCCAGGTCTTGCCTGGTCCCACTGACATCGCATTTAATTATAACGCATGTCTAATTGAAAGCCCCCTGGAAAAAGGCGGGATATTGTGGTCTCTCTCTCTCTCTCTCTCTCTCTCTCTCTGCTCGTGGCAGGCCGGAAAGTTAATTAATTAGGAGGCACCTCCTCCCTCCTTTATCTTGAGTTACTATCAGCCCTGCCTCACTGAGCTGATGAGATTTTCAGCCAGCTTTTCATCTCATGGAAGAAAAAAACAGAATGGCGTGAGGAGAGTGTTATCAAATGAGCTGTTGAAGCAGCCAGTGAATATGTCATTGACTGTGACTGCTCCCGGAGTGAATGGTGATTTATCCACATGACTCCCGTCATGCTAACTGTGTGTGGGTGTGTGTGTGTGTGCACGCACATGTCTGTCAGTTCTCGTGGACCTCTTTTTCCCCTCATTCAACGCACCCGGATGCGTATTAATACCATTCTGCTCTCAAACCGGCCCTCAGCAACCCATCCAGCTACACCCTGAACCTGAACTTGCATCTTCTACATAAAGAGGATCAATACTTTACAATCCTGTGCTGTGCATGATGCTGGAAGTGAGATGCACTCCTTTATAAACTCAGATAGCACAATAACTTGAAAAGAAAATGAAAGCCTCCACAAACTATGCTTTACAGCTTGTATGTGTTGAAAGCCAAGTAAACAGGATTTGTGAAACACTGACAGGGCGCCCACTGATCCCTTCAGTGCTGACTGCAGATGAGACACTTTAAAGATGTTTATATTTATCCATCTTCTGTGTGTGTGTGTGTGTGTGTGTGTATTAATAATGTGAGTATCAGGCCACCAAAGAGTTTCTGTCTCTTCATGATGAGGACTCTGACAACAAGGCAATCTACTTCCTCCACCATAAATGACGTGCTTGTGGATAGAGTTGGGACCAGAGCAGGTGGCTAGCACGGACCAGGCTGTGTTTTTAAGTGTGTGAGTGTCTCTTGCTTTGCCATAGAGGTAATTAGTGAACCCCTGAACCTGTGGAACTCTGTTGAAAGGCTGCCAGCAGCTAGTCAGCGGTAAATCAAGAACCTCAATGCCAAATCAAAAGAAATCAGTTGATCTCTGCATAAACATGAGATCGGAGACACACCAGGCGGCGTCTGCCTGCTCTGACACCCCCGTCCCATCAAATCACCCGCTTCAACACACCCCGACACACACACACACATACACAAACACAACACCATCCCTGATATACAGAGTCACTAAAGTCACTATTGCTCATCTCACCTATAGACATACATTCTACGCTTTGGCTGTTTTTACCTGATTCATAACTGAGAATGAATTGTGCATTTTTGAAATTCATTTAGAAAATATTAAAACAAAAAGTTTTCCTGAAGATACACACAATGTGGACCTCTACACAATTATTTATAACTAAACTTATCAATACATTAGCCGTTGTTTCTAGGGGAGAGCTGGGATGCATGTAACAATTCTTTGGTTTTTACTCATTTATTTAGAAAATGTCTTAATTGTTTTAATAAATTATATCTTAGTCACATTATAGAGTCAATTAAATTTATAACTTAATCATGTGAATAAAGTATACAAAGGTGGTGTCATACATAATGCATACACAGCATACTAAAAAGCCCTATAATGTGAACTGTTATATTTTTTGTTTACATACTAATATTAGTCAATACAAATCTATAAATACCAAATGAATGGACAAATGAAGGACTGCTTTAAAGTGTGATATCAGATTGAAAGTAAACACCACCTAGCAAGAAATCTGTTAGAGGCATGCCAACTTTCTTATGAATATTTATGCTAAACAATTTTCACTTTTTAATATTGCAATCAAATCAGGTCTAAAAACAGCCACAAAATGTATTTAACTCCTTAAGGAGAGAGAGAGGAGAGATTTTGTGTGTTAAAACCAAAGATTTTGTGTGTCCCAAAACCAAATACAAGGAATATACTTACTAAGAACATTGGCATCAATGGTTACTACAGCGATGTGTTATTTTGGAAATAAGAGCAGATTTAACTTTAAATAAAAATCGAATTTTGCATTTATTGAATGAAATTCTCACTCCTAAATTGTGTTAATGCATTTCCTGCAATGCCTTTTCAAAATTGTATATTTTAAAGTGTAACTAACATACTTCCTCAAAAACTCTATTTTTGTTGCATGCGTTATGGAAAAGAACATGGCTGACGATATCACTCGGATACACCTTTAGCCACTAGCGCATCAGCACTTCCTTGGTAATTAGCACGTTGAGAAATCAGCTTTGTCCTATTTCAGCATTCCCACTATGACTAAAGAAAACAAGTATGCATCATTATCACCTCTTAGGGGTAGAATTAAACATTTTTCTAAAGATGCTTGCTCATTTAAACATGGAGACAACGGCACCGGGCAATTCGTGACATATCAGGTACGAGGAAAACATTTTATTATAATTAGATGCTAATTAGCAAGATAAAACAGTACAGCAAGTCCTGATAATGAAAATCGTCAGAGAGCAATGTCATACTACTATGTGTTCAACAAAATCCTTAAGGATCCAGGTGATTTTAATAAACACAAAGCAGCCAGACTGTATTGTATGACGGTTTGAGTGAGTGAGTGAACAGACATGCCTTATTCTTTTCTCTCCGAGCCCTAATTGGCCCAGTCAACAGCAGCCTGGCCACATCAGCGTTATATACTCAGACACATCCATTTGTTTAACAACCTCGAGCGTTTGAAGAAGACAGATGAAAGGGGAGTCTTGGACAACTGCATTAGAGCCTCACGACCACAAAAGAAATACCCTGCTTCATTAAAATGATAATACGGCAAAAAGACCACAGCCCACGTGCATACTCTCTGAAGTACACAAAGCCTCGTATTAGTCTGCGCAGCTACAGTAGATCCCCCCCTCATCCCAATCAAATCGAACTGTCATCTGAGGAGACAGGTCATTTACATTCATGATAAAATGATCTTGCATTTTTTATTTGTCTTGGAAATTAAAGACTTACTTAATCATTGTGGATTGAAGTGGGGGCCCGGGCGATGTAGTCATGTGTTTCTGATTGCATTAGGACTGATGTGGCGTGGCGTGATGGATATTTAATAGTTAAGCTGTCCCTCTGTATCATGTCACGGGCCCCTGATGTGCACGTAGCTCCGCAGTACGGCGGCGGTTGCAGGATAGCTTTAATTATTAGGCCGATCATGGGAGTAGGTCTGGAAGAGAAGGAAAAGAGAGAGCCCATCATGAAGAGCATCTTTACCTGTGAAGGTGAAAGGTACTTGTGACTTGTGATATTGGTGTCAGAAGCTAACTTTTAACCTGTTCAAGGGAAGTTCACCTAAAAATGGTAAAGAAAACTCATGTTGTTCTAAAGCTGAAAAAAATGTCTTAGTGGGTTCCAGTGTTGTCTTGGACCTCAACATGTTTTTCATATATACTTTTAGGTTCCTTGGAACAAAAGAGATCCTGTACATTTCATTTTTGAGAATTGCATATATACATTTACACACTATCATTCAAGGATGCATTGAACTTATCAAAAGTGAAAGTGAAGAGATTAATGTTCTTTTAAACTTTTTATTAAAAATTTAAATAAATAAATTAATTAAAAATAAATAAATAAATAAATAAATATACTGTATACAAAAATGTTGAGCAGCACAGCTGTTTTCAACATAACACGATACGTTTCTCGACAACCAAATCAGCATATTAAAATGATTTCTGAAGGATCATGTGACACTGAAGACTTGAGAAATGACAGCTTTGCCATCGCAGGACAAATTACATTTAAAATATATTAAAATAACATTTATTTTAAATGATAATAATAATTATTATTAACATAATAAATTACAATATTACAGTTTTTTTAAAAATACATATATACAGCAAGCCCCTGTTAAGTACTGATCCTGGCTTGATACAATTTCTATCAGTATTTTGATAAAATACTGATACAATTTATCAGTTGCAAAAGAAATGGCATTAGTGGTGTGGCTTTAGGAGGCCATAAGTGAAGTCATTCACTAAGTGAAAGTCATAAAGTCAAACAGAACATCAAATATTATTTTGTACTTGCAGAAATCATAGGGATTATAATACTGTGAATCTTAATTTTATTTATTTTTTGGTTCAAATACATATTTGTAGATCACCTCATTCTGCACAAATGTGGTTAAACACAATGGCCGCTTTATGAGTTAATATTAAGAATGAAGGGCTGCTCTTGCGGTGGCATCTTTTTTTCTCTGCCGCCTGAAACAGATGATGGGCCATCTGCTAGAGGACAATGCTAATCACAGGGCGGCGCGCAACGCTGGTGTGGATGAATGGCCAGGCTGGGCTCTCACATGTCGAGTGGCTCGTCCCACAATGCCGAGCGCCGGTCTGCCAAGTCCAGTCCTCTGCTCTGGCCCTGCCTCTTTCCTGTACCCACGCTCCCGCCAGACAGCCACCACACACATGGCGTTTCCTGTCAATTCAGGAAGTTTTTGGTTGTGGTCCCACTGATCCCACTGACACAAATGGGTAACAACATGGATGTTTAGTCATTTCCTACTTCCTCGTAGAAGTTACGGGTCAATGACTATTCTCTAAATGATCACTGATGGGTTACATCTGCATACTTTGAGAGGTTTTGTTTTGTTTGGATTTGACGCCGTTTTTTCCCCTCTCTCATCTGGTACTGAAGAATCGACTGGTAGATGTGTCAATTGAACTCAATTATCACAGTTATTATCTTAGAGAAGCCACTCTCGCGGTTTTAGAAAAGAGCGATATTTCACACCACGCTAAGCGGATACAGAAGCCAGACATCCCAAACACAGGCAGTTAACGTTAAATGGAGTATTACATTCTTCATCCGTCGATATTTCATGGGTGGGCCCCTGACACGATCACCCTTCCAACCACCTCAACTACAAATATAGCCTGCAAAAATCAAACAGCCATCCTCTTTCTCAGCATTAACGTTTACAACACCAGGAAATTGGTCCTTAATTCCTTTATCCTCCGAAAATGTGGGAAGCTAATCAGGCCTTACACATTTTTATGAGCGAATAAAAGCCAGTGCCAGGTTTGAGCACTGCGTTGTGTTGGGTGCAGAACACTGGTCCTGTCCTCATGTTCACGATGCTTTCCAGCTGTGGCTGAGGCTGCACTGCAACACTGTGTGTTTGACTAAAGAAACAACATGAATTAGGCTTGTACCCAAGGCTGTGATACTTCCAGCTCTGCTTGTGTTGCTATTGTAGTGTGTGTTGAAGCAGTTGTGATTTTGTAACAGCGGTGTCCCCATTCCTGTCTGATTAGGTGTGTCCTCTTAAAAACGTCACAGCTGTGGCATTTTATGTGTATTTACAATGATGGATATACAATGCCACAAGCAGAAATTATAGGGAATGCTAGTGATAAACTGAAAAAGTCTTGCAATTTGGAGCTTGTTAAAGGAATCGGGAGCGCTTGTGGAGGAAGCCAGATTGTAATGCCCCTCAGTCTCCATTTTGGGCCTGAGGCTTAGTCTTAAACTGTTGACTATGGTTTACTCTAGCTGGAAAACTTTGCAGATGTCAAAAACATTTGTGTGTAACAGGCTTAATATAATTCACGTACATTTGCTTACATTTTTAATTTAACGTCATCATAAATTAATAAATTAGAACATAATTTCATGCACAGGAAATTATTTAAACTATTAAAGACCTAGCTAATTGTTGTACACTGTTTAGGCCTTATGCGTCAAGACAAATTACAATGAATATATTAATTTTTCTTTAAGCATGTTTTTAGCAATTTAAAACTTTCATGCAGGGCCTATCTCTTTCCGTTCCTTTCCGCCATGGCACTTCATTCTAATGTACCAGGGCTTAGCAAAGCGGATTCCATGTAGAAAATAAAAGCCCAGACAACTGCATTACTGTCCGACCTGTCAGGTTCTTTAAATATATGCTCAATCCTCTCTGCCAAGCCCTTAAAAGCAGTGCTGGCAGAGAAAGCAAACTGGGAGTGACAAAAGCACATCGTTTGGGGGGGCTGTGATTTTAGTTGAGGAGAATGGACTTTTAAATGTATTTTTATACATTCACAAGGAGTTCATTCTGTTCCCCATGAATCAATAATAAGCAGTGTGCCACAGACCCAGGATACAATTATCCACCCTGAAGAAGCTCACCTGTCACAATGATGTCTGAGGAACTGAATATGCTGTCAGGTGTAATGGCGTTCATTTTGCTGTTCCCACAGAACCGGGACCTGCAGCAGCTCTAACATGGCAGCTTCTTAGGATTCACCATCAGGCCTAAAAGAACATGACTGTATATACTGTACACACTCAGACATACTTTATACAGCTGTACTAAAGCAATGCAAATTTCATTACCACAGTACGTCCCAGTTCCTTACTGTTTCCGTTAATGATTCTCTTATTATTTTGTAGGGAACAAATATTAAAAAAAAAAAAAAAAAAAAAAATACGAATGATGAATTTAAACAATTCTTGTAAAAAGATATTAACACATGTTGCACAGACTTGATTACTTTTTCAGTTTTTTTTTCTAAAATTAGTCTTAACTATGTATTAAACAACAAAACTAAACAAACCAAAAAATGTGGTAACATTTGATTTGTAAATTTTTAAATAAAATGCATTTCTTGTCATACAGTATGAACGACCAGTCAATATCTACAAGTCTCACAATCAGTCAAGCTCGGTTTGATTCACTAAAAAACTGACTCAAACTCGAACAAGTCACTGATTCAGGAATTGGACTACAGCATACTGGTCGTGCCGTATGTTTCGTGCTATAGATTCACTACTTAATCAGGTGCTGCTAAATTAGAAGTGTAGAAAACTCTGTCAGGGTATACATTACTTTGAGGTTCAGTCTGTATCGAGGAGATGCATCATGTGTAAGAACAGTTACCGGAAACAAACATCAGTTTAAAAAGAAGGAAACGGTTACCAACACTGACATAAAAATGACTGAAATTACAACTACATTAATTCAACGTTAATGCAATGTTGCAACAAAACCAATATTGGTGTGTCTTGGTGGACACATTTCTCTAACAGCTAGGCCTACATGTATGGTAGCAGTATGCACACAGTTGTCGTGTTACAATTATTATTTATTTTTTTTATGGAAGCCATCTGTTTTTGAAACAACCTTCAAGAAATTCAAAACAGAACATGTTATGCACTAAGGGCTTGAGTCCATCCTTTTGGTCCATAAGGAGTCGCCCTTTAGTGGGCAGCTCTGTTATGATGGGTACTGGGGAAGGTCCTAATAGGGCAGTAAATATTTGGTGGAGGGTAATGGGAGCGGATCCAACTGATTCTCAGACCAGTTCACAGCAGATGTTTGCATGTTGTGCCTTCTGGAACAGACGCTACCACTCTGTTTATTTCACTACCCTTTAATTTGCATGGTATCCTGACTACCTGATAACCACCAACTAGAAAAATTCAGGAGAGGATCCTCTGAGAAACTTTTACACAAAAAAACTCAAACTTAGCATAGTGGATCTTATCCCTCATTTCACGCAAGGATGCCTGACAGAGAGCAATTTTAACAGCATTAATGAAGATGTTAACACATCTATGACAAAAACACAGTAAAAACAACTAAAACTATAATAGTTTATATAATATCAATGATATGAATAACACTGGTGCACATGATATAGTGCTTTGACTCGCAGCCTCTGGAAATACAGATTTCAAAGCACTTTTGGCCTCCAGTTTTAGTCAATATACTGTAATACAATTAGGGTTGCAAAAAGGTGGAAAATTTCCAGTAAATTTCAGGAACATCCCAGAAATTTTGGAAACTTTCCAGGGTTTTTGGAATCATCCAGGATTTTTTACCGGAAATTTCCCACCCCTTTGCAACCCTAAATACAATAATATTAATTTTCCACACAAAATCTGACAACTAATCCAAACACCGTGTTGACTGACAGACCGTTTTAACACCAAAGCTAAATTTATTCACTGGAATTGAACACTATAATTGCTCTAATTAACATGTGCAGTGACATTTGAATCCTTATATTTTCTTGGGCTCTTGTACATGTGCAGTTGTGTGGGCTGATTTGTATTGTAAACAGAGTGTTCAAGAAGAGACCAGACATAATTAAAATCCCTGATGGCGGGATGTTAAAAAACATACGTGTTGCAAATTGCGGCCCATCTGCTGCAGTGCATGGCTTTATGAGCGCGGAGCATTGCTCAGCGGTGGGTCAGGGATGGTGCAAACTGATTGATGACAGCGGAAGACCAGGCCACTCCCATTAACATGTAGACTTCAGAGAGTGTATGTGTGTATGTGTTAAAAGATGACAGCACTGGGCTGTCAAAATTCATTTAACGGCTAACCATTCGAAAATCACAGCCAGTAGTTAGGTCATATTATTAGCATAATGCATTTTCAGGCTATTTTCCTAACATGAAGATGACAGTAATATCGTAATGACATGGAAAAACAGTAATACTATTAAAAATACTATTACAATTTTTTTTTAAATTATATCCATTAATAATAATATTATTTACTAATATAATGCATGTTATATAATATGCATAACAGATCACTACTCAATTCACATTAAATTATTTTTTTTATTATGGATATATAATATATATATAAAATCTAACCACTTTCCTAACCACTTACCAACTTGAATCATTTTCCATCAATCACTCATACCTAATAGACCCAAAGAGTGAAATGTGAATGGAAGTTAACACTGAGGCTTTCAGAGTGACAAACCTGGACGGCACAGGGAGAAATTGAATGAATACACAGAATGACAAACAGCCCTTTACTGTAACCTTTCAACAGAGAGCTCCGAGAGAGACATTACCCCGCTGAAATAAAAGCGCTCACACCATTTGTGCTGCGGCCATCACTTCATCTGATGCCCTGTGTGTCGGTGTCAGTGAAACGCTATTCATGTCATCTTTTCCAAATAATTTACCAAGTGCAATTAGCAGTCGGAAGTTGTCATCCGCAGGCTTCTGGAAACCGTTCGGCGGAGGAGTTAACGTATTAAAGACACTTACAGCCTGCATTAAAAAATAAACGTGTGGATCTCTGGTGATTACCCGGCACCAGAAGAAAGAAATGACATTTCCCTGAAAAATTAGAAACAAACCTGTTTGACAGCCCCTGTTAGCTTAGAACAAATGGGAGACATGGGAAATTGTTTGACACACTTTCATAAAAAGCAAGTGAAGGCAACCTATCCTTTCGTGTCGGGTAATGGCTCCTCGTTGTTAGATTCAATGGAAAAAGCTATTCATACTGTTGTGTGATTGAAAAGAAAATTGAATCCTTTTGATGTTATAAATGTGTCTATTACTGCATTTGCACACAAAATTTCAATGGAAATTACAGAGAAAGGAGTGATTCTCTGAGGGAGGGGGGGTGACATATTGAATTCTATTCCGGCCTGAATATCAATATACTGTACGCCTGGCAGAATGACTCCAAAACCATATGATTTTTCACGCTGGCGTCAGAGTAAATAGGGTGAAAGGCTAAAATTGCAAAACTATATATATGAATGTTAATGCATAGATATTTCCCAAACAACCTTCTCTATTTGCCACATAGTTATAGGAAACTTTTCATTGCCGACTGCAGAAATCTCTCGAGGAGGTGCTCGTCCCCCCGAAGTTCACAACGTGTACGACTACAAAAACACTGGCGGTCTGTGTGGCGCACATGCCATATTAAAGGGCCTTTTGATAGGGCCTCTAGCAAGATATAATAGCGCTGTTGTGCATTTACAGGTAGTTAAATAATCAGCAAATAGAGTTCGGGAGATGGGTTCAGCCCAGATTTGTGAGAGGAATGTGTTCCTGAGAGCCCTATTCAATTTAAGAATTTCTGAAGCTGCCACTTCAAGCAAAACACTGCCGCACCTCCCTGCTCTATCAAGAATATAGCCATTGAAGGTCCCCTTCAAAACACAGCAGTTGTCTTTAGCTCGGCGACTCTTCCTGGCTTCAGGTAACGTCGGCATGTAGCAGCCAAAAGTTCTCTGAAAAGACTCTGTAATCGGGCCTCACACGCAGCGTTTCCGAAAACATCAGTCACCGCGGTTTGCGTAGAAAACAAGACTTAACAGCGCGGCGTTAGAGATGTGTGCAAATACAATTAACAAAAGATAACAACATTTCAAAACAAACTTATAAGACATGACCAGTGACCTGACACCCAATACGCAAGAAGCCTCACGGCTAAACGCACTGTCACTCCTCGTTGAGCATGAAGCACTCTCTGATCACTAAACTAGGGATTTTTTCAATTGCCTTGATGAATACATTGAGAGGCTATTCAGTGATGCACACATTTGATGTTCCAGGCCTACGATACAACATTTCCGAAGTCTGAGAAAAAGCTTGTAATAGCATCCTTTTGACGCATCTGTAATAATTATGGATACATTCAAATTGAACAGCGTCTTCCACACACTGGCGCAAGTCATTGTGGGTAACACACAAATCATTTAACTGACTAGTGATGTTAATATATCGGCACTTTTGAAGCAACGCACAAAGGTACAATGATTGCTTCAATTCAAAGACAGTCATATTACAAATCCAAATGTAAATCAAGGTTCAAAAAACGTGTTTGCATTCATTTCCTGCATTCTGGAGAACAGATTTGCAGAGAATGTTTAGCAAATTAAAAAAAAAAAGCAGATGGCAACCCATTTTTACACTCATTACCGAAGTAGATGAACAAAGTTTCCACCCCAAAGAACATTCAACCAAAACATCAGAATGATTAAAAACAAATCACTCTGTGTGTTGGGATCTTGGGATACCCATACATAAGCACTAATGAATAATTTCAGCGCTACTCAAAAATCCACACAATTTGAGCATTTGCTGTGGCATTTCATGCAATCTCCTCTTCGCTCCTGGATAAAGAGAGAAAGAAAGATTCTCTTTATTTAGAATATTCACACTCTTGTGAAGAGCCTGTATGTGCGTTGAAGCTATTTTCTCATTTTGAGGGTGAGAAAAAGATGAGTGACAAAAAACAGCTCTTGCTGTTAGCATGGGGGATATGACCAGGGATGAGAGCTCATTTATTAGCATGTGATTAGCGGTATGGTGAGTGAGTGAGAGCTTTGGCCTGTCATGACACCACTGCTGGGATCAGAGGACTGCAGCTGACAGAGTAGTCCAGTTTCTTTCTTTTTTGCCCTCCAAATCTTCTTCACAACAATTTCAGATAGCTACGGCAATCATAAACCATCTCATTTTCAACCTAGGTCTTACTAATTCTGTCATAGAGATATCGGTGAAAATTCATCTATATCATGCATGTTTGGGCCAGTGCTGCTGGTCTAGCACGTGGGGGAGGTCTAAAATGATGAATCAACAGCGCAGAGGGAACATTCATGTCCTGGCAGAGGTCAATTAACGCTGGACAGCGTTTACTGGAGGCTTAAATCACATTTTTAGTTGTCAGGCTTTCATTGATGGCCTCCAGCTTTGGTCTACACATTGGTATGAAAATCAAGTTCAAAATCTATTCAAATTATGCCTACAGTACCATGTAAAGTCAAGTGACAGTGAATTTCTGGGGACCTCAATGTTTTACAAATGAGGACGTGCCCAAAGGGAGGTTTTTGGCGATTTTTTCAGGTTTTACTGACTTTTGGGTACAAATTAGTCCCCAAAATATGGTTAAATAGGTACACACACACATTCTTACATTTTTTTGACTGAACTAAACTCCTAATCAGATCATTAAAATTAAAACTAATATTCAAATTAAAATGTAATTTGTTTCACACACACATATACAATCATACATAGTAAGAATACAAATTCACAGAAAAGCATACAATTAAAAAATTATATTATAAACTATTATTGAAATTATATTTTTATATAATTTAATACAATAATATTAAATTATTACATACTATTTTTCTTACTAATTTAGAACTTATAAGACTAAAGTTACTGCCAAACTATATAGTGCTGAAACAATAAAATACATGAATTAAATAGATAAATAAATTGGCATTTACAATCTAAAGTAATTTTACGTTTAAAAAAATCTCCATAAAATTTCCATAAAAAAATAAAATAACTAAAAAAAAAAGTCAATACACAGATTTTGCAGAAAACTATAGCAAGGTCTTTCTGGTTGAAAACCACAAATTCACCGAGACAGTCTGATACTTACATTGCTTTCTTTACTATTCAAGACATCATAAAATCAAACTGATCACATTTTAGCTTTTGCACTATTCTATATAAGAACAGCCGCTTCCCCCTCCTCTTCTGTTGTAAAATGCTGAGGTCTGTGGACCATTAATATCCAAACAGTAAGAGCCCCTGCATCAATATATCAGTATGAAGCCCTGGGAAGGAGGTCAGGAGCACAACCCTCAGTATATTCATCCTCTCACATTCTCATGCGCACACGCTTATACAAAGCACCAGCTAAACAAGGTCTGTCAAACTTGGTAATTACACATTCATCACCTCTGAGATGTGGCGGGGTGATTGGATGCCTTCAGCAAAGAAGCAAGCTTGTCACTCCGGTATTAACAGTTTCATTAGAACACAGTGATTATGCTAAATGAATCGACGCTAGGGCTCGACACCTTGGCCGTGAAACTGAGGAAATACTTAGAATGCGGCTCCTGATGCGCAGAGACGATAGAGGGTGGGTTCGAGGGGTGAAAATGCAAGGTTGGATGCACAAAGAAACTGATTATCAAATCTTTAATCCAATTAATTTTCCTCGGTGCAACAGAATACATCAGATTCGTGAAACGGCAGTCCCACGCGGTCTGGAGACTGTGTGAACTGCTCTGATTGAGTTAAATTGAGATACAATATAATAATTATGAACTGACTCAAGAGACAAGGCAGGGCTCATCTCTGGCGGTGCGGTTCTATGGAGAAACTGTTTGTTTGTATTAATCACAGTCAGCCGGGTGTGCTGCATGGGAGAAGGGATATTCACTTCACGCTCAGCCCACGGTCTCCAACAAAAACAGCGTCCTGGTTCTATGATTAAAGCGCTCTTGAGTGCCGCAAAAATGTCCTCTGAACGGATAACTTGAGATGATACCAGATCCAGCCGTACGTAACAAATGAAAAAGAAGGAAATATTTGCGTCGCCGCGTTCCCTTGCGGCCCCGTTCAAATAAACCGATGGCAGAATAATTTAATCACATGCCAGCTGGAAATTTGCTAAATTGATTTTGGTTAAATTGTCACAGAATACAAAATGAGCCAAATGGACCTACAGGAGCATTTTCTACTTTGTATTGGTTTCACTCCTCACTAAAGGAGGAGTAGAGCTATCCAGTAAGGTCAAAGACTCTGGGGTCAGAAATAAACTGGTGAATGCCAGCTTCACAACAAAAGCTTTGACTAACAACCCAATACAAAGCAACGGCCAGCTGAAGCCCGCCGCTGTCCTTGCACTAACTAAATCAAGATCTCTCTTAGATCTCACGGCCATCCTCTATTTGATTGTCTTGAAGGAAATCAGAGAGAATTCCACAGAGGACTCAGGACTCACAATTTGGTGACAAAGATGTAATGATATAGAAAATTATCTTCAACAAGTACCGTAAAGGTCAGGGTAATTACATGCCAGATAGAAAAACAAGCCTGACCCTTAGCAATGCGTACAATTCCTCATTGATTTTCTATAGACAAAGAGAATTTAATAAATTTAGCTACTGTAACAAGACCAGGTGGTCAATCATTGTCCTATTTTCAAAGCCCTTGATGAGAGATGTGGTACATCAGGGGAAAAAATAGAGCATTGTTCTACTTAATTACAGCATGTCAGAGACAAGAACATATTTGCATTTTAAACAAGCACTTAATCTGATTGGAGGACAATTGTTATAAATTTCATTAAATATGTGGAGGGCAGCACATGCTGCCTCTTCTCTGCAGAGGAGAGACTACTGGGGAGATCTGGCTAAAATAACCCAAGTTTGCAGCATTCCAGAAAGAAAAAAAAGAGAGAAAAAGAAATAATAAAAAAAAACTTAAAAAAAAAAAAACTTTCTATCCATTTCTGATTCCTGATTCATGTTTTCTTCCAAAACTCGGTATAGTTTGCAGATGTATTTTTTTCCCCTTTTCCTATCAATGTTTAATTTCTTTTCCTAGCTTTTTCAAGGTCTTTTTTTCCTTGGGTTCAAATACTAGATGTATACGGATCTCGAGAAGAAAGAGGGAGGAAGGAGACAGAAACGCATGGCGTGAAAGAAATAAATAAAATCAACTGTGTGCCCTAACAATTTATGACCATTTTCTCACAATTTCCTGCAGTCAATTTAAAGTGTGCTCCACTGCTTCCTGCATATCTAACAGCCTCCTCAGTGTCTTTATCTACAATTCCTCTTATTTACAGATCGCTGGTGGAACAGCTGCTCCTACACTTGCCCCGAATCCATGAAGTGATGTTTTGCAATATACCATTTAATTTTTAATGCTGATATTCATTTCTCCTTCAAAACACTAGAACTTCCATGGAGAGGCGGCTTTTGATGACAACTACACAACATCCAATAGACTGAAAAATGGTGGAATTAATGGAGATAAACAGAGTGATATCAAGCAAACAAACCAGAGGGTAAACACAGGGGAACTTTACACAGTAAATATACATTTTGTGAATGTGAAATGAGAGAGAGAGAGAGAATGATTTCCGTCTGGTTTGGCGACTGTTTTTAGAGTATATCAAAGAGCGCTGAGAGGAATTAGTCAAGAAAATAAATAAATAAATAAAACTACAGCGTAAAACTAATAACAAAGGTAGAACTTTAATATAATATTTAAATAGAAATAATATAGAAATGGAAATAAAAACTGTTCCCTACCAGTAAAAGATTGATTGGAAAATACTACATTGTTGATGTGTGCATGCACAAACAAGTATGAAAGCAATCTATACAAATAGAAATACATTTTGAAAAAGCAGACAAAGTAACTCTAAATATGCTACAGAGAGAGGAAGAAAGCGATACAGAGACAGAATCCAAGCACCTGTCAAACAAAAGCGGAAGGCTTTCTAAAATGAGCATTCACACACAATTACACTAGAGAGGCCTGCTGCCATTGTCACCAGCCTGTTCTTCCGTACCCCCTCCTCCCGATGACAAAAAAAAATGATGAAAAAAATTTCACCAAAGCAAGTTGTGATGCACCTGCATCTGCTCATTCATAGTGTGCGATGGTCTGGATCTACGCCAAGCCTTCCTACTTCAACCATCGCCAGGGACCGTACATATTGATTTGCAATACAGCATAATAGGCCATCAGCTTAATTATTACTGAAGAGAGCACATTGTTCTCCGGCATTTTTCGCCCCTTCCAATCCCAGAGAATTGCACAGAAAAAAAATGAATGACTCATGATGCCTGCATTTGCATAACTTCCAAACAATATGCTTTATTGGAGATTGTTGAATGAAGCTGCGAGTTTATTTGTATGTCTGTGTGAAGTTGTGAATAGCAAACATTTTTGCTCCTGGTTCTGTGATCATAGATTGTGTTGATAAAAAGGAGAGGAAAAGAGAAGGAAAAAGAGCAAAAGAATGCAAGAGGGTGAAAATAAAAGATAGGACGAACAAACAAATGAAAGAGATTGAAAGAGAGAAACAGCAATAGAGCAAAAGAAAGAAAATGCAAACAAAACAGAAAAAACAAACAAGAGAAAGCAATGCAAAAGAGACTAAAAGAAGGTGGAGAAAAGAAAATAGAAACAGAGAAAAGAGTGAAAGAGCAACAGAAAGAAAGGTGAAAAAATAGTGAAAGAAAGAAGGTAAAACAAAATATAAGAGAAAAGGGAAGGGAAAAGGAAAAGTAAAGGGAAAAGTTAAAGGAAAAAGAAAAGGGAAAGGAGAGGTGAGGCGAGGAAAGACACAAGGAAAAAGAAGCTGAGAGCTCTGCTCTGTCTGATGATAAAATTATTCATACATTGTAAGTCTTGGCTTGCACATCACAGGAAGTTCAGAAGTAGACTCTGTCTAGAAATGGGAAGTGGGTGGAGCTTCAAAGGAAAGAACGGCACAGGAATCAAAAACTGCCTGAATTTAAGATGTGTGTGTAAGGCAGACGTTATATATTTGATGAGGAAACAATGAGACAGAGAGAAATGCATATTTATGTGGGTGTTTAAATGTGAACTCAAAATGCAACATTTATACTCAACATTTCTAAACAAGAGAGAACTCACAGTAACTAAATGCAACTGCATTGTAAACATCCACACACATGTTTCAGGAAGTTTCATGTATAATAAACTGTATTGCTTATGAACCAAAACAACAAACCCTCGGCTTTCTGATCCAGTTACAGTACTAGTTAGTATTCTACTATTCCCCATATCTAATATTATATCGTTATTTGATTGGGCAAGACCCTTCAATCTAGTCCTCTATTCGCCTATAGACACCAAAGTCAATAAGCCAATAAAAAGAAAAAAAATCTAACAAGCAAAAAGACACAGCAAATTACTCATCTGTCATTCAGCTGACGCTTTTATCCAAAGTGAATTCAGCACGGAAACCTTTGATCTTTTGGTTACCAGCCCAGATCTTCACCCAAGCTACACCCTTTTCACTAATGACGTCAATAACGGTGAAATGTCAAAGAGCGGGGGATGCTGGGATTGCTGCACATCCTTTTTCAGGGACACGAGAATGTTTTTCAATCACTTATCATGCTTTCAGAGAGTGGCTTGATTTTGCCCTCATTTTTATTATTTTATTTCTGTTCTTTTCTCGCATGGCTAGATTAACTGAGGTTAGTCTGGGTGGGTAAGTCAAAAGCCCGTCGAATGAAGGAACTGCATCAATGTACTGTAAGCTCTGCATGAGAAAGCTGGGCGGCAGTGTTTCCCAGTGTGAGAGTAATGAGTGAGGACATGTTTTAGTGTGCCGTGGGTCCGGTGGTCAGGTCCTCCGCTCCATGTTCAACGGAATCACGCCTCTCCGACTAGCCTGCTCAGGAATGCCTGGGACTGTTTGTGTTGGACCGTCGTGCGTGTGGTTTTAACCCATTTCCTAGTACCAGGCACAAGAGTTAACTCATAGACCGAACAAAATGCCACTTCTTCCCAACGGCTCGACAAAAACTGCTGCCGGGAGAGCTCGTAAAATACTATTCAAACATATCACTGAGGAAACCAAAAACAAGCAGAGCTTTATTATTTGAAAAAAGAAAAATATTAACAAACCGACGAAAAGATCACTGTGCATGTGTCTGGTTTTCTTTATGTCGGACTTCTTTATAACAGTTGAAGTTGTTGGATCTGCGCATGTCTAAAAGCAGCTCTGGATCTATCTGAACAGACTATGTGGAAGGTGAGCGAGAAATAAAGCCACGTCCCAAGGCAAATTTGCAGTTCTGAGGACACGGCAGCTTTATTCATGTCAGCAAACAGTGCAGCAATCTCCCAGAGAAATGGGCTTTGTGTCTACGGGGGTCCCAGCAGAGCTGGCTCACAGATCTCTCCAATCTAATGCCTGGTCTGTGAACAGAAAGCACACAGAACAAGCAGGGCCAATTCCCAGCCTCCCCAGCCCCCTTTCCACCAGCACAGCCCACCCCTTGCCCACAGATACTGTTTTCTTTGGCTGGCTGCAAAGTCCATGACAACTCCAGCAAGGGACTTATTGTTAAGATTTGGAGGGGAAAAAGCTGCCAGACAGGTAAAACTGTCAAGTGGGAAAAAAGAGATATACTGTGGAGATGTGTGACAGATACAAAGAAAGCATTGTTTAAATAAGTATTAAAAATACATAACGCGAACAGCTGCCATTGTGCTGCCAACTCACTTAAGTAGTGTGTTATACTAGGTTTCAGGGTGGTGATATTTATCCATAATGTGAAATGTGCCAGAAGGATCAGTCAGTGCAAGTGAAATGTACGTTCAGGGTTTAATTTCTCATTCACCAATTACCTCATCAATCTCAGTACTTCTTATTTCATTACGTGAGAGAATAAACTTGTATGTAGCCCAGTATTCCTGTGTGGAAAAAGAGGAGGATGAACAGCAAGTCACACTTTATTTTAATGTGTTGTTAGTAGCTACATTTACATGCACCCAAATAATCCGATAACAATCAGATTGATGAGGGCTCAATCAAACTGAAAATTCTACATGTAAACACCTGAATTAAATGAAGTTTAGGCTTCATATAAACAGAACCTTCAGAATCTGAAAACAGATTGGATTCATTCGGTTTGATGTAAATTAGTGCACATAAACAGATCTCATGTGAATTACAGTATTTTCCCCCTCACAAGAATAAGTTGCAATGAAACTACTCCATGGAACTGTATAAAAATATTCCATCAATGCCCTGCTTATGTTGTATTTTGTGGTAGATCTTTTCATTGTTGTGGGAGGCAGTACGATCAATGTGCGTTTGTCAGAAGTGCATACTGATTATACATGACAAACGTAATCTGCGCTGCATTTTAGTAGCCCTGACAATGCATAAATTGTCTGATATTTAAGGCTGAAAGGATAAACTTTTCCATCTTTGACACAAAGGAAGTGAAAATGCTAAGAAACTGCAAGGGCTAGAGCAAAAGAGGTTTGATTTGACAGATGAATACTTGAGCTCTGTCCAGATGGAGGAGGAAGGAGACGAGGAGGGAGAGAAAGTGAGAGAGTCTCATCAGTGGCTTTCAGGCTAGGATGTTTCATTATTACTCGTCTTTTGTCTGACTCTCTGTAGATCCTCCCTACTCTTGAGGCACGCTGCTGATGCTGGGTTAGGTGTGCCAAGTGGTTTTCAATTCAAAATTACAGTCCTTTTTCTCTTTCACATCACTGGAAAAAACATGTAATGCATAAAGCCAAGCTTAACAGAGCAAGATGTGCAGAGCAGACTGCCAAAAGTCTTCCCTGTCTACTATGGCACAAAAAGACAATGAGAAGCATAACACAGAACCATCACCTGACTAAAATGTATACACAATGATAACAATATAGTATCATTAGATAACTAAATGAACAACATGCCATGGGTCAAACATCGTCTTTTAAAATTTTTTATTTTTTTATTTTTTAAATGACGCATATGGGGGAAAAAAAGATAAATTACCACCCATGATTTATTGAAAAAATAGTTTACATCAAAATGAAAAGTCTGTCATAATTTTTTCCTCATGTTGTTTCAAATCTGAATTAATTTCTTTCCTTCCTGGAACACAAAATAAGATTTTAACACAATGTTGTCACTGCTCTTTTGCTTAAAATGGTAGTGAATTGCACCCAGGGGCTAAAAAGTACAAGTATCATTAAAGTGGCCTGTATTGCTTATGCTCAATATTTCTAGATTTCTGAAGTTGCTTAAGTTGAAAATCTCATCTGTGGAATTTAAATCTGCACATTTTCAAGTTTGGCGCATTGATGTCAGTGATGTCAATCCTGATGTGATACATTTTAACATGCTATATTCCCAATGTATACACAAATGTGAAAAAAGTTTGAGAGCTGCCTTGTTAATAAGTCTTTTGGGGCATAAAGACCTGGAACATAAAGTAACAGAAGTCATATGGAGTATTGTTACGGTACTTTTGGTACTGTTATAGTGTTTTTGTCACACCATTCACTTTCATTCTATGTAAAAGAGAGCAACACTGTGCAAAATATGTAACGTAAAAAAGAAAGCAAAGTCGTATGATTTGGAATGGTTTGGAACAACATGAGAGTGAATAAATGATGACAGAATATTCATATTTGGGTGAACTATCTCTTTATAAACACACAGTTTGGCAGTTAAGGTATACTTAAAAACTACTGCACCAAATGAATTGCAAAACATGCAGCTTTAAATTCACTCATTTCAGAGTCTATTTTTCCAATTGAGTCTGATTGGCTAAGCGTTCCATGTTCTGTTGACAAATTGGTTCTAAACATAATCACCCTTTGGACCTGAGTCATGGACCTGTGATTTATGCCACCCATAAAGCATACAGACCATACAGGCCAGTGCCAGATATGAAATGTATTACTTGAGGTCAATAAGCAGGGGGGCTGCATTTCAAAAGTGCTGACCCATATGTTTGCCAGGGCAAGACTCAAGCGCTTTGTTATAATATATGGCTGCTTGTCAAACGCATTGTGACAATCAAATGACTTTATGTTTGGAGACAGAGAGGAAAACAGGAACAAAGTGTTTTAACGGCATAACAAAAAGCAATACTTCTATGCAACTTTACTGCAGTCTATATTTGAGCATTCCTCCTCTGTCCAAAAAAAGCTTGGAAAACCACCTTTTCCTCTACTGTATAAAAGGGGCATAATTTCACAACTTCAAGGCACTTCCCTCTTTATCAGAGGGCTTCTTTGCCATAAAGATAAGTACTTTGTTCCATCTTAAATGGGATTTTCCATAAAAGCCACAGTAAACACATACTTCCAAGGCAAGGCTTCCTCCCCATAATTTTTCTAAGCTTTGCCTTTATGAGAGCCAATTAACTGTAAAGTGAAGAGGCAGTCGCGTCCATGTTAATTGTTTTCCCCATTCACAGAAACGCTTGGAATGGGAGCTGTGCTTCCACTGTAGCCGGCGCTTGGCTTCCTCTGAAGGGAAAATGTGCCCGGAGATGTACAATAGTATAAGAAAGATTGCATAACTTGCATCAGTCCACGTTATAACTTAGCATGAAAAAGAGGTCATTAAAAGTAAATTAGTAGAAATTGACTAGTGATATCATTTTCATTTAGCAAATTCAAAAGAACAGCTTTAATTTAAGACAGATATTTTCAGTAACGTGAATGTCTTTACTGTCACTTTTGATCAATTTAATGCATCCTTACTGAAAAAAAGCATTAATGCCTTTCAAAAAAAAAAACTTTAATATAATTAATTAAAAATATTATTTCTTTGACACCAAAAAACTTTTTTAGTGCTCCCCAACTACACATCAGTCATAAAGAATAATAACTTGTGCAAATATCTTTTCACTGGCTGATATCAGTGTTCATCAAGACACCCAAAATAAATTATGTCTGTATGAACAATGTGCTTAGGCAAAAGCCAAAGAATGAACTAAAGCAATGATCCTCAGATCTGGCTCGCGAGATCCACTTTCCTGCAGAGTTTAGCTCCAGCCTAATCAAACTCACCTACCTGTGATTTTCTAATGATCCTGAAGACATTGATTAGCATGCTCAGGTGTGTTTGATTAGGGTTAGAGCTAAACTCTGCAGGAAAGTGGATCTCGTGAGCCAGATCTGAGTATCCCTGAACTAGAGTGTTAAAATTCTAGTCCTTAAATAAGTTGTTCATGTGAGACAGCCAAAAATATCAATAATTTGAATCTTTCATGAAGACAGACAGGTCAAACAATACAAGTTAGTGTTGCTGAAAGAACAGCTAACAGGGTTCACAGCCAGCAGTGTGAATGCTGGATCAATGTATGACGTTCAGTGAGGTAGTTTTTTTTTCTGCTTTATTTGTTTAATTTGATTCATTTGAACCATTAAAACAGCTTAAAGGTCAACTCACATTTTAGAAGTTTATTATTAATGCATAGTAAATTCTGATCTAATGAAATTTTCAACATATCTACAGACACTTTAAGAAAGCGCTGTTTATAACATGTGGACCCCAGAAGACATCAGTCTTAACATCTTCTGCAATGTCCTTTCCTAAAAAAATAAAAGAAGAAGAAGAAAAATTGTGTGTAGTAGTTAAACCTCCAGACATATGTATCTGAAGGTCTATTTGTGGAGCACAGCACTCATCCTCAGAATTGTTGGATAAATACTGAGAGGCTGTATAACTTCTGAAGCAGGGGTTCTCACATCATTGTGATGGTTCATCATCATAAATCTTGGTGTTCCCCAGAATATCACTACGCCTCCCTGTATAACACTTAAGAGGCCGTATGCCAATCACTAATATTCTCTGGCCACTCCGCAGCCATATTTACAGGAACACAGTCACAAGGTCACGACATACACACATCAATTCAAAACTCCCCAGACCTTCGCCAACCTGTGGAAATCAGTCTGTCTCCTTCTGGAACATGGATCCCACCGCCGTTCCCGCTGCCAGTACAGCAGTACAATTCCAACAAAGCTCTTTTTTTCGTTCTCCTCTTTCAAAGAGCACGATCAATACAGCACGTACTACGCACTGCTCCCACAAAGGCCAAAATATATGTAAACTTTTGTTTTACACGCAGTGTCTTTGGAATCCACTTCAAATAGAGCACACTTCAAACACTAGGCCCCCACAAGTCTTTGATCTGATTCTGAATGCAGTAAAGTTATGTTGCATTAAATTTTAAAAAGTGGACTTAAAAAACAGGAGACTAGTGGGAAAACCTGTACAGAAGTAAAAGAAGAAGAAAAAAGTTGTATTCAACCAGAGAACAGTATAAGGTTCATTAATGCACAATATCTCTGAAGAAGAAGCCAAACAATCAATTGCTGCTCTCGAATCCCTCAAAAGATAATGCAGGATTTCAGTAAACACAACACATAGAAAGATTCTGGAGGTCAAAAGAAATGCAACTTAATGACTAATAAATCTGAAAGTTGGAGAAAACTTTCAAAGGTTTTTGGAAAAGTACAGAATGAAAAGACACAGAAAAACGATTTATTGCATAAGTGGACTTTAAGTTTGATGGGAAATGGGCAAGTCAGCTAAAACAGGGTACATGTGCACTTCTATTAGTGTCAGCAGGTCTGGGAACAAATAACCTCACACGATCCAGAATGCATGTGATTTTCTCTGGCTTTTTCCTACATGAGAAGTCAAATGTCCAAATGTGATTTCCCAAAGAAATGTGAAGAATTAAATGATTTTGGTTCCGTTAATGATTCTCTCTGTACTTCTAATGAATAAACTTTTGGAAAATATCAGAAAGAGCTTTAAATGTAATTTTATTGCTATAATTACTTAGATACAGTAATCTAAATAATGAATCCATTGCCATTTAAAATGTTGGAGTCAGTAAGTTTTTTTTTTTTTTTTTGAAAGAATATTCAGCAAGGATGGACAACATTGATCAAAAGTGACAGTAAAGACACTAATAATGTTACAATAGATATGATATACATAAGCTGTTCTTTTGACATGTTTATTCATCTAATTCTGAAAAAAACAAAATGTATCATGGTTTTCTCAAAAGCTTTAAGCAGCACAACTATACTCAACATTACTAAAAATATAGATAACAAATTCTCCAAGATAACAAATAACAAAAATGTGTCTCAATATTATTGGTATACTGTATTTTTTATCAAATATTGGAAATATTTGATGTGATTGGAAAATGTGATGAGCTGCACAGTGTAGCACTGAATAATAACTCAGCAGTTGTCGCCGTTTCAGAGACTTGGCTAAATGATGGTATCCCAGATTCAGTTGTAACTTTTCCTGGATATACAATACATCGGCGGGATCGCAAGAGAGGTGGGGGAGGAGGAGTTGCCTTGTATGTCTGTAATACCATCAAACAAATTCGACTGACTCATCTAGAAGAGGAAGAGCATGAAGCTTTGTGGGTCTGGTTACGTCCCAATCGTCTTCCTCGAAGGTTAAGTTGTATTATTGCTGTGCTATATTTTCCACCACGCTCTCCTGCAACAGCCCAACCTGATTTACTAATCTCACAGTATTTGGATAATTATCTCAGATATATTGAATGTAACTACCAGCAGTCTGCAATTGTCTTACTTGGTGATACAATTAAGTACAAGTCTGAAACCATCTGCAGCAGACATGGTTTGAAACAAATCGTGGCTGGAGCAACAAGAAAGGCTAGTCAACTAGACTCTATATTTACCAATATTTCCTCCATATCAGACACCAGAGCATTTGCCTCCTGTTGGCTCTTCTGACCATCAGACTATCTTGCTAAATGCAGGAAACCGGCCCACCAAGCCTATTAAACATATTTTTTGCAGAAAACGTACCCCTGAGACAATCAGGGAACTGGGCCTCCTCATGAACACTACTGATTTTTCTCACATTCACGAAGCTATGGATCCTGAGGCTAAGGTTGGTGCCTTTACTTCCACTATCATAGATATCTCTGATAAAACAGTTCCATTAAAGAAAGTCTCTGTCACAAACACAGATAAGCCTTGGATGACTGTTCAAATTAAAGATCTGATAAAAGATAGACAGTGTGCTTTTTGTTCTGGCGACAACCTCTTATAGGAAGTTAAAATCAATCATTGCCAAAAAAAATCAAGAACGCAAAGAAATAATATTACCAGCATGAGGTGGAGGAACTGCGATGCTCCAAGCCAAAACATGGTTTAAGTCAGTGAAGAATTGAATGGGGATGGAAGGAGATAAGAGTGACATGGTGTCTCAGGATCAAAACATCATGCAGAGTGTGACACTCTGGCTAGGCACTTTGCTTCTGTGTGGAATAATGCAAGCCACATTTCTTTGTCTGAGGAAGAAGTTACCTACAAGTTGTCAAATTGTAATGTACCTCCTCTGAGTATAGGACTGAGTTAAGACTAGACTCCGTAAAGCGAATGCAGCCAAGGCTGCTGGTCCCGACAGCGTTCCTCCTTGGGTGCTGAAGAGTTGGCACCGGCGTTATGTGACATCTTCAATACATGCATCCAGCATAACATTTTTCCAAAACAATGGAAGGAGGCTATAGTCAAAGCTGTTCCTAAAAAAGCAAAGCTTAGTTTTCCAGCAGATTATCGCCAGATCTTACTACTCAGCTCTGTTGGAAAAGTGTTTGAAGGAATCCTCAGAGATGCCATTCTGGAGGATACAGTTGCTAAGATCGAACTATCACAACACGGCTTCATGAGGAACAGATCAACTGACACTGCCTTGATTCAAATTCTGCAGCACTGGCATGAAGCACTTAACAGCTCCCCCAATATGGACATACATGCTGTTTTTGTTGACTTCACTCGAGCTTTTGACACAATTGAACACTGTCGACTGCTACATTCCACACCTTTGGCTTATTGTAAGGAGCTATCTGAGTAACAGAGAGCAGAGGGTGAAGTGGGGCTCCTGTGTGTCTAACTCCTTTCCAGTTCCAGCTGGTGTTCCTTCTATCCCCTCTGCTTTTTGTCATATGCATAAATAGCCTGGATTCATATTTGCCTCCTTCGGTAATACCTGTGAAATATGCTGATGATCTAACAATCACAGAGTTTCTAATGGGATCTTTACCTGGACTCACACAGAAGGCCTTGGATTCTGCAGTGGAATGGGGACAGGAATTTACATTGGCAATGAATGGAGCTAAGACTGTGGACATGGTAATTAGTGCCAGGAGAGAGGACAAGACAACATTCCCTCCCCTCCCTCTCCTGCTATCTCAGGACATGCAATTAGTAGAGTTTCCACCTTTAAATTGCTTGGAGTTCAAATATCCTCGGACTTGTCATGGGATGCTCACATTAAGCACATGATTTCGAAGGTGCGCCCCAGAATATACTACCTTTGCGCTGCAAAAAAAGCGGGTCTTCCTTGTGATGTTTTAGTGCAAGTATACTTGACTTTTATACGGCCAGTTCTCGAGTATGCTAGTCCAGTATGGGGTGGTCTACCTAAAGGTCTCTCTGAGGACTTAGAGAGGATCCAAAAGCGATGCTGTCAGATAATAGGCATTCCGACTTCAACTCTCCCAACATTGAGTGAGAGGCGTGAGGAAGCCACCATACATACTCTTACTAAAACACTCAAGGACAGTTCATCACCACTGCATTGTTTCCTGCCTATGGCTCCAACACCTACTTATTCTCTTCAGCGGCACAAGACATTTGTTGTACACAGGAGTAAGACTAAATGTCATGAACTCTCCTTTATTCCCCATGCTCTAAAATTGTTGTATAGATGACTCACAGGTCCTTGATTAGGATGCCTTTTCTGCGAATCTGTGTTATTTGTGTGTATGTATGTATATATATATATTATATATGTACACACACACACACACACACACACACACACGTAATAGATTTTTTATTTTTTGTATATCAGCTATATTTTATTTGTTTTATACTAAGTATGTTTGACATTTCAGGGTTTTGTGCTGCAATATCCTGTCATGTCAAACTTTAAATAAAACTAAACTAAACTAAACTAAACTAAATATATGCAGCACTCAAAACATAAAACAAATTTTGAATAGCAGTGTACATTTAAAACAATTCATGCAATGACTTTTCGCAGTATTACTAGTGGTGACATAAATGCTATCCAATAACTGTATGTAGAACAATTCTAAAACAAAAACAGTGCAGTATGCCTTTGATCCACTAAAAAGAACATACTTAGGATTGTTCGCTCAGAAATCTGACTAGACTGGTTGAACTGTAGATAGTACTGCTGTCATACCAAAGACAAAATAGTGCTGGAAACTATGTCAGAGTGTATGGGGCGGCAGAATGCATGTGTGAGAACCGTTAATGGAACAAAATGTAATTTGTTGAATACACTATATACATACAGTAGAAAAGAATAACAAATACAAATAAAAACTGCATTATGGATGTTTTTCCCATCTTTTAAATAATCCATTACTTTAAAGTTAATCTAAATTTAATGAATTCTGTTTTCATTAACTATTTCATTAGTATCATCTTAAACTCTAAATGCTGGAATCTTCAACAATAACCTTTTTTTGAGGAAAGTTCATGAGATCACCGTCTTCATCATTGTAAGTGACAACTGTTAACATATTATAGAATAATTGAGTTTAGAGGTGTGTCTATATTTGGGGTGGGGATCACTTCCATTAGAGCATGATTAAATAATGATAAGCTGGTGAATTTTTACTGTGGCATCACAGTGAAAGGAGCCCATGACCCACTTAAAGCCTTCACATCTGATACATAGCCACCCTTTGATAGTTCTCTCAATGCAGACACTATTTGACAGTTACTTTCGGGTATTAAAATGTGCCTCTCCATCACTTCTTCTTCCTTTTTTGCCCCCTCCAAAGAGTATGTGCGTTCAATGAAGGACATGCAGATCTGTGGTCTAAGGTGACTGTGACTGAGTGATGTCTCCTATAATCTATCGGACATGTTATTCCAGTGGAGGATATGAGGCGGACCTCATGAAACATTTATCTGGGAAGAGTGGCTGAGGAGAGATATAGATGAAAACAGAGATGATAGAAAGAGAGACCACAATTCCAAAAAAGACACTGATGAATACCTGTAAGCCACGTATGTGTGTTATATTTCGGTATGCATCAAAGGTGTGGGGGAGAATGGAAGAGGAGAATGGAAGACAAAATACAAAAAACAAACCCAACATTCAAGCATTCAAGGTGAGATGTCAAACTACAATAATGGGCCAATCATTAATACAAAGCTTTATGAAGACCTGAAAAATCGGTGGTTCATACAATAGATCCTATTTAAACCCCTTCCTGGGCTCTCACTTTAACAAATGCGCACACACACACACACACACATATAGGTATCTGCATGTGCCTCTGTGCTGCTGCATTGAGTTAAACACGCTCTGGAAGCTTAGAAAGGCTTTGTGAGTTCTAACTTTTAACACAAAGCCCTCAGGCTGAGATCTCGCACAAAGCTCTTAAGCTGCCTGTGTTCATGGTGTGCCGTGCCAGCGCTGAGCTGTGTACAGAGGACAGACTACTGCCTACTAGAGGACCGATTCATTCTTCAGCGTCAATAACGCACAATCTTTTACACAGAGACTTGCAGCGGCCCTGAACTACAAGGTTATCGTATTTTCAGCCAGGCCTTTTCTTGAAGTTATCCATGAGGAAATAAATGAGCACAATGTTATTTCGGACATGCTTTTTTTTCTATGACCGCCATTTCGTTGAATTATCATTCAAGGTTGAAAGCCTCATGCAAAACTATCTAAACCATATCGGAGTCTGACACAACATTCTCTTGACTTCCAGCCAAGTTCACTTGGAAATCTGTTTCTGCTCCAAACAAAACGAGTGACAACAGAGAAGTGAAACATGTTATTTTATTAAATCTGAGAATCTCTTCAGCGAGCACAATGGCAGGAGATCATGGGAAAACACTCTGGCTTTGTCATAAGTTACAGTGAGTCTGGAAAATCTCTGAGCTCAAATGACCGGCAGTGTGTAAGGACTGATAAAGAACAGAGCCCGGACGATTAGTTTAATTTATACTTGGCCATCCAAGGATCCATCAGGCTATTATCCTCTCTCCATTCTTACAGTGGTGCTGTAACGTGCAGTACAGGCTAAAAGGCAAGGAGACGTCAATGAAGTTTATGTGGGGGCCAGACATTTTAGAGGTCAATTTTGTAATTCCATTCAACGAACTTCTTTTTCAGACGTTGGTTAAAAGCCTGGAAACCACTTGAGCAATTCCACCTCAACAATAAGGGTCAGGTTTGGGTCATTATCTGGTGAGGAAGAGCGTGAAATATTTCTGAGCTGACCTCCATCTATTCACATTGCAGAGTAACGATGTAGAGAGGAAGAAGAAGAAAAGAAGATCATTGATAGCCTTTAGAATACTCTTTATACATCTGCCATGTTGGCATTGTCCTTTGACCCGTTTGTTTTTTGACCTGTAATGTAGCAACAGCAGTTCAGAATATAATTTATTCAGGTGTAAATTTAGCCATGATGAGCAATTTTCTTTGTACCATTAACACTTAGACTTGAAAAGAGTGGTCTGGCTCACAGTTCTCCTGTTGACTCTTGTGGCCTTATGAGATAGCAGGGTCAAATGCATTTGATTTGCATACTGTGTAGAAGAGGTCTTCTCGGGTCCTAATATCTGTACCCGACCCGAATCACTTCTTACCCGAACCCGACGTGCATGAATAATTGTTTTTAAAAGATAAACCCGACCCGACACAGACCCGATGAAATTAGACTCGAGTCCGACCCGACCGCATTTATTTTCGAACCCGACTGGACCCGAACGTAAACGTCATTGACGTGTACACAGCCTGCAGCCCCTTATTAGCCTATTACTTTATATTTTTGCCTGCCTGATGATGCATGTTATTTCTGAGTTTGGCTTTCAATCGTAACCAGTGGATCTGAAATATAAACGTGATAGTTTTATAAAAATCAAATCGATAGGTTTTGTCTGCAGTGTTATTTACCTCATCTCCGGTGAAGGGCTTCTGCACACAAAAAAGAAAAGCCTTGCATTGACACGCAGAGTAATAAAGTGAGTGGATTTCCTGATGGATCTCATCAAGATCATCAAGATGGATTTCTGAGGTTACAAACGTATGTTCCTTTTTTACGTGCGTTTCTCAAAAATGAACTTAACATGAATGCACAAGTAGGCTACGCATCCGGGAAAGTTTAAAAGAATTCGGGTCTAATCGTGTCCATTTGGGAAAAGCACATTTATTTTAATTACCCGAGACCTGAGGCTGCTAATACTGAACCTGACCCGTGTCCGAGGCACTCGTAGAAGTTTTGGACCCGAACCCGCTCGGGTCTCGGGTTTTCGGATCCAAGTGGACCCGTGAAGACCTCTACTGTGTAGCATGGGAAGCGTATTTGGTCACTGTACCACTTGTACAAGAAAAAGTACATTTCAGAAATGTTTAACATTCACACAGTAAAAATGCTTTGACTCTCGACAGTCATTCAATCGCTATGGGTACATTTACACAACACTGTTTTCAACCAAAACATTTTTTTATTTTTTTCGTCTTGGCCATTCATTCCCACAACAACTGCGTTTTGGGGGCCTGAAAAAGCAAACCCTGTGTTTCACTTTCAAAGTTATCATGTCTGTGTAAACTACAGAAACGCTAATTTGAGAAAATGATGACGTAATACACATTGCATTTCTTTACAAAACGACATTGCCAGCTACTTGCCTGGCATCCATAATACAGTGTTTTTGGATCCGTGTGACAACGTTGACGTAATTTGTCTTCTGTAGACAAAACTTTTTAATTTTTTAGTACTTTGTTGTTGTGTAAACATTCCCTGTATTTGTACTAAGTTCAGTACTGAAAGCAGCTTGAATTCAAGATTTTGATCCCTGTCCTCATCATGTCCCATCCAGGTCCACCTCCACCTATATCCATCCTGACTCCCTCTATCTCTTTCTGTCTCTCCTCAGTAGTAGCTCCCCCCTTTTCAGCCCACACAGGGTTGATCAGCTGGAGGAAATCAAGCCCCACTCTACATTTCCTCTCAACTGATTAAGATAAACTGCTTTTCAGCCATGGTTACCCCCGACCAATCAATTAAAGCAATCAATTAAAGGCCTGCCGGCTGAGCCTTTGGTAATTGAGGGTTGAATAAACATAGGCCTCTGATACCCATGTTAAAGCAATAACAAAGCCAGAGCCATGAAAGGCGCTTGAAAAATGTAATTTTTGGGATTTGAATAAGCCGCTATTGTAAAACATCTAAAAGAGGGGCGGGGGTCCTCTGGCTCTGTCCTTTTTCATTTTTTCCCCCTCTGTGTTTCTAAGCGTTGCCCGGAATAGCACCTCAGGATGTTAAATATTGAATCTAATCGTCTTTACAGCCTTTTCAATTTTGCTATGAACACAAATTTTTGAAACTGCTAGTGTTATTCAAACATGTGCGATGTGCCAGTGAATTTTCCAGTGAAAACAGTTACACTGGGCAGAATGAACAGACTCTTTGGCCAGTCTTGGGTGTGTGGTCAGAATCAGCCATAAGCACTTGGGTTAGTGAGTGTATGGTTTCACTAATTCAATCACGACATTTATCCTGGCTGAACTCAGCAGTCCAGTCAAAGGAAAAAATGGAAGGAAAAACAGCTTTTTCCTTATTTAAACCACAAGTTTTTGAAGGAGCAAGACAGGTACACTTGTCCATAGTAACATTTAACAATACTTACAGAAAGAGTCTCTGATCACCATTAGGTTTAACTTGTATTGACAGCCTCTTGTAAATCTGAGGAAGCCTGGCATTAATAACAAAGAATTTAAGAGAATACATCCACAAGATCCAAGATAACTCACTAATACAGTAGGCTTCCCTCGTTTATTAGTCTTTAACAAGAGTCTTTCAGCTTTTTATGACACATTTTTTACTTGCTGGAAGTCTTATAATGTTGAGGCAGTGCGTTTGGTTTGAATTAGTCAGATTTTTCTGAGGTTTGCTGACTGGGACTCCTCTGGATTTTTCTCAGAAGGTGGTGGGAGAATGAATGGTTGACGTGATGTGATTTTATATCGGTCCTGGCTGTCAGACATAAACAGTAAACAGTTTAAATCTATTTTTGTATTTTTAAATCAAATACAGCATTAGAATCTGCATTAGTTTAATAACTTGTTATTCAGTTAGTTAGGAATTGCAGCAGAAGAATTAATATTGTTACAATTACAAGAAAAGAGAAAAATCAGTCACAGGATATAAAAAGGATAAAATCGTCAAAGTAATAATTATGATTTTTGTATACATTTGATAATAAATTCTGAACCATCTTCTATTACTGTCCTAGACTATGATTCAGAATCATCTGATATAATATTAAATTAGTCAATGATTCGGTTCTTAAAGGAAAAAGTAAAATGCTTGAGAAATGAAAAAGTTGTTGCTTGTCACAATCATAAAGTGTATAAAGAAAACCATAAATCACACACACTTTTCAATATGAAATCTAAGGTTTGATTTGAGGAAACTAATGTTCAGAAATGAGAACTTTTAACAGAACATGTTTCTATATGAAAAGCAGTGCATACAAAGTAGTGTACACTGTAAAAAGTGATAAGTTGACTTAACTTAAAAAAATTGATGAAACCCGTTGCCTTAAAATTTTTAAGTAAATGATAATTAAAAAAATAAGTTAATTGAATTGTCATGTTCATTTAACTTTTATTTTATTTATTTTTTTTTTAAATATTATGTAAATAATTTTAAGGCAATGGGTTTAAGTTAAGTCAACTTATCACTTTTACAGTGTAGCCAAAATTGTACACATATAGCACAATATATATATATATATATATATATATATATATATATATATATATATATATATATTTTTTTTTTTTGGCTGATCTGTCACTGAAGGATATACTTAGTAATAAAAATGTGGACTGAATAAAAACATTTATCATATTAGTGTAATGCAATGCAGCTATGTAATTTTCATGCCTTGTTCACCAACATCTTTTTTGCGAACTCTCTTAATTTTCAACCGCCCCGATTACACAAACAATCCCAACCTCCTTTCCTTTTTGGATCATGTCTTTCTGGAGGACACAATATCAGTCAGAGAGTCTGAAAACCATACGTCCTGTAGTAAAAATGACAGCCATGATGGCTTCTCATTGAAATGGTGTAGATGTGTATGACCCTCTTTATGAAAAGGTCGGCCATTTACACACCAGAACCGTGGGGTAAGAATCACAGCCTGGGCTCCTCCTGAAGTCTGCTTCTATGTTTTGATCGCTCCCAGCAGGGGTGATGGGACAGCACATCTTGTCAAGACAGGGAAATGGAGATGGAGTAAGCAAGAGACAGGGAGAGAGACTTCCTCCATACTGTAACAGATCCACGTACACAACATTAGCATCATTTATAGCATCATTTAACCTTTCCTTTGTGCTCAGGGACACTGAAGCAATTAACAAACAAGTGGAACATCCATTACACAACCCACAAACCTGAGAGAGCAGAAAGCCTCTGGGGTGGCATCTGAACAATGCAGACTAACAAAACAGAGAGTGAAAGAGATTAATAGACATCAAATCAAATTTCCTACTGTTTTGTTTTCCTTATGATACCTCTTTTGTCTTACTTCATCTTCATGTATTGAACAAAAGCATGCAGCATATGATCAATTTTTCATCAAAGCATATATTCTGCACAGTATAACAAGCCTACATGATATACATGACATAAAAATACAGGATCATACATGACGGGGTGTAAAGTGCAGTTTCTTGAACATGCATGCCTGTACATTACTACCATTACACTACTATACCTGTTACAAAACAAGACGTATAAGCCCCTTGCTCCTGACACCTCATTCTTCCGCCCCCCATGTTGTTGCGGCCCATAAATAATGAAAGCACACTGCTTTTGCAGAGATTGAAGTTTGTAACCTACTGCTACAATCCCGGCTCAGCGCGGAGAACACCATCGGGGCTCGGCATCCAACAAGGTCCATATTGACCCACGACCTCCACTGAGCGCTGCCACGTACACACACTCTTTTGTGTGTGCAACCTGGACACTTCGCTCTGAAAGAGAGTTTACTTCTAAATAAATAGTTAATGCAGCATACCTGTTTTGATGAAATAATTCATTGACGCAGAGTAACATCTGTAATAACTAACTAGATGCCACGTTCGGAGAAAAACAAATTCAAGGCTGATCAATAGAGGCCTTGGGGGTTTATTTACTGTACCCTGATCAAGGCTGTGAGATTAGTATAGGTATAGTGCAAATAGGACCGTACACCCACACACCCACACACACACACACACCAAGACCCATCCCCTTCCTCGCTGCAGCGCTGGACGGTAGATGTGGAGACGTTCTCATTAATATGGCTATGGAAAACAGCCTTCAGGCAGTTGGAATAGAAAGCAGCCCTACGGAGAGCTCACTGGACACACGGGTCCATCAGGAATCACCAAGCACAATGCTAAATGGGGTTTGTGTTCGGTTTTACTCTGCGTCTCTGCCGCTGCGCAAACGAAGCTTACAGAAAAATCCATAATGCTGAGCAGAATGCATAATGGCACACAATAACGCAGGAATCTAAGAAAACCGCCGCCGTAAACATGAAAGCCAATTATAAGTAATTTATTGACGTCCAAGGTTCCATCCTTCAAATATTAAAACGCACAACGGATTTCAAACGAGAATAGGTTTTGATGTGGAGAACCGGTGAAGATCACTTATACAGTCAAGTTCCAGGAGCTTGAAATGTAAAATTTGTGTATAAATATAATAATCACAAAAATAATAAATACACAAGAACTTGTTCTAACTACCTAAAGAAAAGCCATGAGATAAATACACACTAATACAGTTCCCATTTAACATTTCCAGGAGGGAATATAATCAGACAGACAAGTAGCAGCATCTAATTCACACACGTACAGCACACTGCGTATTTCTCCATTCCTCTAAAAACATGCCGTCTGCTTTGACGTGCCTCGGCCTCATCTAAATTATCATTGCTGACCCCGAAGAAAGAAATATGGTTTGGCAATGGTGTTGGTGCTATTAAAACTGAAAGTGGTTGCAAATAATGAAGAGTATTTTTAAAGCAGGCTGAGACAAGAGGACAGGGTTTTTCTTAAACTGTCACTCCGTGAGTAATCATGATTGCCCTCCGCGTCAGATGGAGAGAAGGGGGCACATACGCGCAATTCCACTTCCCCATCCATCTCTCATCGCATCCGCCACTGGAGGAAACATCTCTCTCCCCTGCTCCATCTCAGACTAGATTTGCGCCTCTTCACTCAAACGGGCAGATGAGGCAAGTGTTACAAATATGTGTTTTATATTCAGCGAAAAATCATAAAGTCAGGCAGAGGTCTTGCCGTGTTGTGCGCAGCGCAACTTGCTTATGTGACAAAAGAATCATAACTGCAAAACAGCCTTTGCTAGATATATTAATTAGCTGATTCTGACATAATGTATCGCACATGCTTTTAGGTTGTCCAATTATGGTGGATATTTCAATGCAAATGCAAATGCATTTCATTTCCAAATAAAGCCGGACAGGGTGTTATTCAAGAAAAGTCAATTATTTACAATAGTTGAGAATTTATGCAAATGTAATCACAGATATAGGATGGGAAATAATGGAAAATGACTCCCTGCATGTTTCAGCGGGCCATGTTTCATACTTGTATATTTGCATGGAAGCTGACAGTGTGTATGAATATGTTTTTGAGAACATTATTCTGATTGCAGCACTTAATTAAAAAAAAAAAACATAAACTGGAATAAACTAACCTTCGGTGTGTTCTGAGGAGAAAACAAATAGTAATAATATTGTTTTTTTTTGTTTTTGTTTTTTTGTAACTGTCATTTAATTTAAGGTTGTCACCTTGTTTAAACTGTGTAACTGTATTCTAAATTATTCCGGCTCTGTTCACAAATCCCTGACAGAAGGTGCTTATATGAGGTGCAGGGTAGTTCTTTTCCAGTAGATGGCACTATACTGTGGCTCTAAGTCCCAAAGGTGAGCTCATACAGCTTGTTGAAATGCTTTGCTGTATTTGTCACACACACAGCAAACTTTAATAGAAAATATATATATAAAAAACATGAATAAATGATGGAAATATAATTTAAAATTTAATAGTGCATGAAATATTTTTTTTCTGTTGCAAATAATTATTCAAAATATTTTTATTTTCCAAAAAAATCTAAATATTCTCCAAATGCAAGGAAAACATCATTTATTAATATTTTTAAACACTGATTGTGGATTAAAGCGTAAACAGTATGTATATTTTATGCAATAAAGTGTGCATAAAGCATAAAAATAATATCAATAAAATATCTCTGACCTCATAGGAGACAGTCATGTATATGACAATGAGCACATTTGAGAGAGTCGATATCTAAGGGAAGGGGACACTTACTCACAAGCACACACACACTTTAGTGCATATATTTCCACAGCAATTGAAAATTGTGAAATAAAGAAAGAAATAGCCTTAGAAAAGATTTGGCCCATAAGGAACGTTCTAAGTGTCGACGTGCTGCTCCTGCTCAACGGGGAGTGAGCGAGACAGAATGAAAGACCACTGGCACTCGTGCGATATATCTGCCCACTATAGACACCTCGAAGCACGTAGAGGTGTGAAAGCATCTGGATCTCAACCCCTCGAGCCGCTGGGTGGGGCCCCGGACAGACTCCAAATGTAGGCTGATGGAAAAGCCTGATTACTCCTGTCAAAGTGTGGGCAACAATGCCTCCTGGTGCTTTGTTTACCCTGCTTTTCAAAGGCGTTTGTTCTTTGATAAGGCCCCGGAAACGGGCACGCTGGTGGGAACCCATGGAAAAGAATACACGTTCTATCAATTGTGCCGGTCTTATCCCCCAGAGCGGTGCGTCTGGGTGTGGGAATAGTGCGCGGTCCGTATGCTGCAGCGCGGCGATAGCATTCACAGCCCAGGGCCGGAGAACAGGCTACATTCAGTCCAGAGAACCGCAGGCTCCACACTGGCCCATTGTACACAGATGGACAATATACTCTATATTTGGTTTAGCACAAAGAAACAAGGTTCGATGGAGAAGGCGCTGGGCGGGAGGGTGTGTTGACAGGGTTGTGCGCGGGAGTGTGTGAGAGGTAGTGTAGGTGCGTTTGTTTGTGCTGCGTGTGTTCGAGGTGAGAGAGTGAGAGCGTGTGTGTGAAAGGGAGAGAGACAGAAGGAGACAGCAGAGACACGTGTGTTTGCAAGACAAGTCATAGCTGTCGTAATTCATTAATACATAATTTAATGAGATGAGTGTAAACGGGAGAATCTGGTCTGATGGGCACCTCGGTGAATAACACATTTGCCATAATCAATGACAAATAGGCAAAGAGTGTCTAAAAAAATAATAAAAGTAAAATTTGCGTCTATGGCTTTAACCTATCTAATCAGAAATATATATATATATATATATATATATATAAATTTAGTATTCTTTTAAAATATTTATTTTCTTTCTATATCAATGACAAATAGGCAAAGAGTGTCTCAAATAAGAAATTTAAGCTCAAATTAGCTACCACATCATATACATCAACTGATAAAAGCATTCTTTTGAAGATTTAATTGCATAGGACTACTTACATATTACATAATTATTCATTATTAGTAGTATATCAATTTAATATAATACAATAACATAAAACAATATAATTATTTATACTTAATTTTATAAATATATTATTAAATTCATTAGTACTACTTACACATTTGTAAATATTTTTTAGCATGATTTTTATTTTTTTTATCTTGGTTTAATCCATAGACTATACAAAACAAAACAGGAAGAGTGCACCATCAGAGCAGTGAGTCGAATTGATCAGAGCCAGTAATTTGGGTTTTCTGTGTTTTGTATGGAAAGCATTAGTCTGACACATGTGAGGCTGAGCACCTTCTCAAGCAAGAAGGAAAAAAAAAAAAAAACTTTGAGCCACCACCGCCACCCACAGAGGCACCACAGTGCATTGGGTAAATTAGTATTATGATTTTAACGGATAAATACCCGTTCCGCCTAATTAATCCCGTACATCACAGGGGGATATGACACCATGGGCCAAACAGATCAAGGAGTACACATCAAAGGTGCCACTGCTGTGAGGGTTCTACAGAGGCACAAAAATCATTTTCATGTTTATTTTTATGTGCAGATGGTCAATGATGCTGCGGCAGAAGAATGCGGAGAAAGAGACAGTTAATTCCTCACGATGGACTGAGAGGACAGAGCATCATCAGCCAGGCCTCTAATTAGGCTCCCTGTTTTCAAAACGTCAGTCCTGAAATGCAACATTGGCTAAATCAATAGGACATGGCGCAAATACATATGGTGTGTTGCTGGAAACAAATAATTATGCAAAAAGCCAGCATTCGCACGATGAGGCAATACACAGTTTTAGAGAGCATTTGGCTGGGTTTTAGAACGTGACAAAAAGATCTGGCTCCTAAATAAAAGGCTGTGTAGTGCATATTCAAAAACACCATCCCAATTCAAAGTGTAAATATTTATCACAACAATCACCCCCCTCTCACATTTGTCCTAATAAATCATTTCTGCTTTCTATTTAGTGCTTTCATTATGAGCCGTAATCTGCCTGAAAGCAGCTCTGCTGGGGAGGAAATAAAGGTTTGATCTGAATATAGACAGAATTTGCCCAACATGATCCATGCTAACACGCCACTGACATTAGAGCAGAAAGAGATGACTTGCCTTTCATCTGTAACAACCGTTTAATGCTAAATGACAGAAAGAGGATGGTAGATGCAGGCTATTGTAAGGTTATAACTAAAAATAATAAGGAAAAATGAACGCTAACTGCATTACAATTACATTTCTTTTAGTTTCATAAATCTTTACTGAAATAGAAAAAAAATATTAAAAATCCTGTCCACGTCTTGTAAAGAAAAATGTAATGTTTAGCTACAATACAACTTTAGAGAAAAAAAATGCTACAACTTTGCTAAGAATTCGCTACTTTTAGTGTCACTCCTGTCCGAAACTGGCTTTGTATGCATTCAAAGGAATTATTTCATTAGAGATCATTTTGCTTTGCTTTCATTCAAAAAGCAAATCATTTTTAAATATCAGTGCATATATGTACACACATTGTCCAGTGTCTCTGGTTTCTATACCTATTCCTGTCTGACAGAGAACGTTTAGCAGTCAGTTTTAGGGTTGTAGGGTGTACCCTACAACAAACGGCCTCAAAATAGTCACTTACAAAATGAGAAAAGGGTGTTTCCTCAGACCCAGAGAGAGAGAGAGAGCTTGCCTTCTTATTTGACACAAATTGTCTGTGCGCTCTAAAGAAAATGCAGTGTCCTGCCAAGTTGACCACATATTTACTGTTTACTGCTGGCTGTTGCACATGTGGTTTTTGCATACGCTCTCCTCTCCCAGTTAAATCATCTGTGGTCCCTGGGCTTTCTTCTGACATACGCTGCATTGGCACTGCTGCAGCAGCTTAAATTTTTCAAGCAAAGAAAGGCATTTGTATGAAATAATAATGACCATTTCATACATTTATATTTATGTGTCTCTGTTTTGTTTCCTTTTTTTCTTGTCTGTTCTTTCTCAGCAGGAACAATGTCTGTCTGTTTTTCTCTCTCAGTCAGTTGACAAGTAACCACTCAAGCATTGTCCTGCATCTTTCTGTCTTCTGCTATTTTTACTAATTTCCTCTGTCGTAAACCCTCGCACCCGCTCTTTACTGACGGCAGCACCACTAGCATGTGCTTTCGCTCTCTGATATGTGAGTGTGCTGGAGTGGAGAGAGACTGACGGGGCCGATGTCTCTCCCAGAAGACTGAAGCTGGATTTATAATGAAGTGCTCAAAACACCTCCAGGAGCACTATCGACGAGGTGGTCACATGGGCAGTGACTGATAATGAATTATAGATTTCAGAAATATCAGAGTGCTGCATTAATAACCAATTCAAACAGATCATATTGAAAGCCAGAAAAATAAGAGTTTCTCCAGTAAGACTTTTAGTCAGATTATCAAAAATGCACTTAAAAAGCATTTTTTTTCAGGATGGCAGATGTCTGCCGGATGTTTTTATTTATTTATTTTTATACATTTTATTGTTATTTAAACAAAAGTAACAACAAATATATATTGCTGCCCGTATTGTTATATAAAAATGAATAAAAACAGTAAAATATGCCTTCAAAAATATAAAATGTATTTATAAATAATTACAATAACAATAATCATCCTAATTTATGTTGGTTTATCTATCTATGTATCTATCTATCTATGAAAAAGTTGGTCTATATGAAACAACTGTACAATCCAATAAAAACAAAGATTTAGTATGTGTCAACTATTTTCACTATTTTGCTTTTCAACTTTTCAACTTTCTTCTCTTCTTTTAATCAGAAAGCAAAACATCTCAGAGGATGCCTCAAATTAGATTTTTTTCTGTGTAAGGTTTGTTTCTCTTTGCCATCACTAACTTCAGATTCTTGAAAGAGATTTGGATTTTAGCATAAAAATGAATTTTCTCATGTATGATGGGCCCTTTCTAAAAACATTACAGTTTTTTAAATTAGGGAAAAGGCACAGTGTATGCACTGATACGCACTCTCTCCGAGTCCTACACTAAAAAGTCCATATACTGTAGCTGTTTCAACGACTTGCTCGCACTCTAATAATTTATTGTATATGTCAAAATTAATTAAAAAGAGCCTGTGAGCAGAATCCTGCCTCTGCATCACAGAGTAAGATTTCTTCTCTGTTACATTAATTGCATCGGACGCTCCCAGTTTAGCGGGAGAGCAGCAGCGTTTCAGTAGCATGTAGAACAAAGCAGGCTGCCATGTACTTTGCCTGAGGGGGCAAAGCTTTCATTGGCAGAGTGTGTGAGAATGTTAGACAATGAGCGTGAAGTCAGCTGACAGCCCCATTCGCCTGAAGAACCTGCACAGTCATCTAGTGTGACAGCACTGAAACTGAGAGCACAAAGCCACGTCTGGCACTCTCTGACAGTCTTCACATGAGCTGCAGAGGAAAGACACTGAGCACTGGAGTGTGAAGCTGTGAGGAGCACTACAAACGGGAGGAAGGACGAAAAAGATCAATAATTATTGGAGTCTGAGTCTTTGATTCTGGCTTTTTCTAGTTGTGACATATTGTTAAACCACAATAAAAACATTTAGATATGAGAAACCAGCACCTCAGAGAGGAGAGTGTTTGAGGCTTCTTGAGAAGAAATACAGAGAGTGAGGAACTGTGATGCTACATTTTGCCTGATACCAAGTATACAAGTCCAATATTGTTAAATATTTTTTAAATGGAATATTTTTTGGTATTTTCTGAAAATGAAATTTGAGAATTTTTTTTTTTTCAAATAATGAGATAATTTCAAAACTCTAATTTAAATAAACTTACAGTCATGGCCAAAAATATCGGCACCCTTGGTAAATATGATCAAAGGCGGCTATGAAAATGCTGTGCATTGTTAATCCTTTTGATCTTTTATTTAAAAAATTCACAAAAATCTAACCTTTCATTGGATAATAAGAATTTAAAATGGGGGGAAATATCATTATGAAATAAATGTTTTCTCTAATACACATTGGCCACAATTAACGGCACCCTTTTATTCAATACTTTTTGAAACCTCCATTTGCCAGTTTAACAGCTCTAAATTTTCTCCTATAATGCCTGATGAAGTTAGAGAACACCTGACAAGAGATCAGAGACCATTCCTTCATCCAGAATCACTCCAGACCCTTTAGATTCCCAGCTCCATGTTGGTGCTTCTGGTCAGGGTTCAGGTCAGAGGACTGGAATGGCCAGCAGAAGCTTGGTTTTGTGCCCAGTGACCCATTTTTGTGTTTTTTTTTTGTTTTTTTTTTGAGGTTTGTGTTTGAATTATTGTCCGGTTGGAAGATCCAAACATGGCCCATTATAAGATTTCTAACAGAGTCAGTCACTTTTTGATTTTTTATCTGTTGGTATTTGATAGACTCCATGATGCCATGTGTCTAAACAAGATGTCCAGGACCTCCAGCAGAAATATAGGCCCACAACATCAAAAATACAGCAGTATATTTCATTGTACACATGGGGTACTTTTTATCCCTGTGTGCACCAAACCCATCTTGAGTGTTTGCTGCTAAAAAGCTCATTTTTTTAGTTTCATCTGACCATAGAAGCAAATCCCATTTGAAGTTCCAGTCGTGTCTGATAACTGAATATGCTGGAGTTTTTTTTTTTGGATGAGCTGGGAGAATTTTTCTTGAAACCCTCCCAAACAACATGTGGTGATGTAGGTGCTGTTTGACGATTTTTTTTAAGGTTTTCTGACCCCGAGACTCATCTATTTTCTGCCATTCTCCAGCTGTGGTCCTTGGAGAGTCTTTAGCCACTCAAACTATCCTTCTCACCGTGCATTATATAGACACATAGACACACGTCCTCTTCCAGGCAGTTTTGTAACATTTTATGTTGATTGGAAATTCTTAATTATTACCCTGATGGTGGAAATGGGAATTTTCACTGCTCTAGCTCTTTTCTTAAAGCCACTTCACTAATTTGTGAAGCTCAATTATCTTTTGCTGCACATCAGAAATATATTCTTTGGTTTTTCTCATTGTGATGGATGATTAAGGGAATTTGGGCTTTGTTTTCCCTCCTTTTTATATTTCTGTGAAACAGGAAGCCATGGCTGGATAATTTCAAGTTCATAATCACCCTGGAGTTCTCAAAATTGTGAATATGAATGGGAATATACTTCAGAGATATTTTGCTCATAATAATTTCTAGGGGTGCTAATAATTGTGTCCAACGTGCATTAGAGAAAAACATTAATTTCATAATGATATTTCCCCCCATTTTAAATTCTTATTATCCAATGAAAGGTTAGATGTTTGTGAATTTTTAAAATAAAAGATCAAAAGGATTAACAATGCAGATTAATTTTCACAGCCTATCATATTTACCAAGGGTGCCGATATTTTGGGCTATGACTGTATAACAGGCATTTGTTCTAAAAATGTTACTTTTTAGCTTTGTTTATTGTATAACATGAATTAACTCCAGATGATGTTTCATCCATCCATCACTACTCTTTATATGATCACAAATACAGTAAAAAACATTAAATTGTGAAATATTATTAAAATTTAAAACAACTGTTTTCTATTTAATATAACTTATTTCTGCTATGACTGCTAAGCTGATTTTTAGCAGTCCTCAATATCACATCATCCTTCAGAAATCATTCCAATATGCTGATTTGGTGCTCAAGAAACATTTCTTATTATTTTCAATGTTGAAAACAGTTGTGTTGCTTAATATTTTTTGCTAAGTTTTTTTTTTTTTTGCTGTTGTTGTTGTTTTTGCATGATTCTTGCATGAATAGAAAGTTCAAAATAACAGCATTTATTTAAAACAGAAATCTATATTTATAATTTATAATCAGTAACGTCTTTACTGTCACTTTTGTTCAGTTTAAAGGTGGAGTATGTACGTAGATTCTGCGCTACTAGTGCCACCTAGCGGAACTACAAAAAAACCTTTGCTTCTTCCAACTCAAAAATAACGCACAGCTCGTACGGGTCTATAATTGAAAGCATATCTAAACAGGTAAAAAGCAGGCTACTTTCAATAAAAGTTCCAACATATTAGGAATACTTTTAAGGTGAAGTTTAGCTTACCTATCGAGAAGAAAGTCCACAGGTTGTATCGACTGGAACTTATTCTATCAGATTCCTTCATCTTGTAAGAACACCGCCAGTGTTTTCCATTGTTATATCCCGTTGTCTGTCTCTGTGTATTTTAGCAAGTCTTCAAATTTTGGCTTGCATTTCTGTAAGAGAATCTTCATCTTCCACACCGGTTAAACACCTTCCGGCTCACGCCTGTTTCACACATGCTCCGTTTTCAGTGCGTATGCGGTCCGTGTGCGTTACTTATTTTATGCGGTGCAGAAGCAGCACGGACTGATTTAGCTTTCACACAGGACGCGCTCGCAGTCCGCTCCTGATCCGCGGCTGTTTACCAAAGACACAACATTTATCCATTATTTTGATTTCAAATCCAAACGTTGTTAGCATATATACTTAAAGTGCTTTTTCAGCGTTGTAGTGATCCTCTTTTATCACAGTACAGTTACACAATCTTTCATAGACTTATTCACGTTTAAACTCAATTAATATAAACAACTTATTTGGCTATATATTTGTATATTGAGTTGCTCAAGCAAGTGGAAACACATTTAAACACAGCATATGAAGGTAAATTAATGCCTAAAAGATTTGCATACGCAGGGTAAGAGTTGTGGAAGTGGGCTACATAAGACTGTAAGCGTAAATTAAATTTACATGCACAAGAGAAGCTTTGTAAAGGTGTAAACTTTGTAAAATCGCGTTTCAAGCTTAAGAAAAAAATTATTTGCAGCATTTTACTATTTGTAAGTGTAATTCATGTATTGTGAAACTGCAGCTTCATAACGCAAAATAAATATGATCTGCATTCTTCTGACTTCCATTTTCTATGAAAACAACAGTTTAAAGAACTGCAAAATGTATTGACTGCATAGAACCAATCTGTATGTGTAAACAAACAAAACTGTTGCAAATGTCTAAATGACTTGTTGTGCATGGGTTCCCGAAATAATCCGATATGTACAGCTCCGTCTTTCTTTTCTCTGCGCTTACAATTTCGCAAGCTTGACGGGGAGGGCGGGTCCACCACCTTCTTGTAGCCAATCAAATGAGGCTCTAGCTGACTCTCCATTTACTCTTATCTGATTGGTTCAATAAACATTTACATTTACATTTATGCATTTAGCAGACGCTTTTATCCAAAGCGACTTACAGTGCATTCAGGCTATACATTTTTTTTTTTTATTATTAGTATGAATAAACACATCACACACCAAAATATGTAAACAACAATCATTTAGTTCAGGATCGTTCTTGCTGCCAGGATGATACTTTGTACATATATATTCAAAATAAATAAATAAATAAATAAATAACAACTTCATTAAAACATGATACTTTATAAGATGTACCATTAGGCTAGACTTCCATGTGTTCATACTGAATTGCGAGGTGTTAACATTATTGGATTGGTTTGGCTTTACATTGAAATTTCATATATCATATAATCTGCATACACCATTGAGCTGATGTTAAACATTACAGTAAAAATGATGTTATACATAAATCTGAATTTGTCAGTTTTTCAGGCCATGTCTCTGTTTACGGAAATGTGACTGATCAAGCTATTATATGAAGTAAGTATGAGTAACAAAATGCTTTCTTTGTGGCCAGATTTGACTTACACAAAAATTTACACTTCAAATTAACATAAAAAAAACTAAAAAAAAAACTTTCATAAAAATATGTTTTTAATGATGTCTAAATATATATTCAAATTCAAGTAACTAATTATGTGGGAATCTAACGTTCCCAGCCACTAGGGAACACACAGCCATGTTTTTATGTGGTTTATATATAAAGCTAAACTTTTGACTGTATTTTAACGAAAACAACGTGCCAAAAGCGTGAGCGTGGAAAAATGGAAGTCAGAAGAATGCAGATCATATTTATTTTGCGTTAGCATGAAGCTGCAGTTTCACAATACATGAATTACACTTACGAGTAACAGTAAAATACTGCAAATAATTTTTTCTTAAGCTTGAAACGCGATTTACACCTTTACAAAGCTTCTCTTGCGCGTGCAAATTTAATTTATGCTTACAGTCTTATGTACACTTCCACAACTCTTACCCTGCGTATAAATCTTTCAGGCATTAATTTACCTTCATACATGTAGCCTACATTGTGTTAGGCTATCACAAATTAAAACATGACAGAAACACTCGGCTCTCCTGCCTTTTACATTTAAATCTTTATTACAAACAGTCCTGCGGGTCTTAAAGCAAAATTGCAAATTTTGACTTCAAATCCAAATGTTGTTAGTTAGCCTAAAGCGTTTTTTTTTTTCAGCATTTTGGTCCTCTTTTATCACAGTACAGTTACACAATCTTTCCTAGACATATTCACGTTTAAACTCAATATAACCCAGACAGCAAGCAGTGTCGGCCCAGATCCGGCCCACATCTGGCCCGCATGGATTTCACACGGGCCAGATGTGGGCTGGATCTGGGCCAAAACTATGTTGCTGTCTGGGAACCTATTCAATGCATTTGGCTTCTGGGTTTGTAGCCTATATTAAGTTGCTCAAGCAAGTGGAAACACATTTAAACACAGCATATAGCCAACTTTTCACAAATATTTTAAATTAAAACTTATCACTGACAGAAACAGTCGGCTCTCGTGCCTTTTACATTTAAGTCTTTATTACAAACAGTCCCGCGGGTCTTAAATAAGTTTTGCTGCCTTGTTTATCTAAAAGTTCACTTTTCTTTGTTTTAAACCTAGCCAAAAGTCAATGAAACACAGTAGACTTTTATATCTTTTTTTTTTTTTTTTTGTGAAATTACTACATTTCCATGTCAATCCATGTTCATTTTTACCATGAACAAAGCGCTGTCACTTTAATTCAGCTCAGCACAGCAAAAATAGACTCTGTGTGGAAACTATCTCTGCACTGCTGCAGACGCACCGCTCCTGGAACGCACTGCCGGACCGCAACCGCGTGCAGTGTAAATGCTTTAATTCCTTAATGGGTGCGAAAAAAATACGCACTGCAAACGGAGTATGTGTGACACCTGTTTCATGCGGTCCTTGTGCGTTACGTATGCGGTGCAGAAGCAGCACGGACTGATTGTGCTTTCACACAGGACACGTTTGCAGTTCGCTCCTGTTTACCAAAGACACAGCATTTATCCATTATTTTGATTTAAAATCCAAATGTTGTTAGCATATAGACTTAAAAGAGGATCACCGTGCTGAAAAAGCACTTTATCACAGTACAATTATACAGTCTTTCATAGACATATTCACGTTTAAACTCAATTAATATAAACAAGGCATTAAATGCATTTGGCTATATTTGTATATTAAGTTGCTTAAGCAAGTAGAAACACATTTAAACACAGTATATGGTCTACACTGAGAAAAATGATTTTGTGGTGAAGTAAATACTACATGAAAACAAATGTAATTTCTACATTAAATAATTTAGTTCAGGCAATAATTAAAAAATTAAAGTAAATTCTATATTATTACTCAATTTAAGCTTGTAGAAATTAAAGTTTGAACTTATAAGTATATTTTACTTAGAAGTGTTTGTTATGTTTACAAGGGTTCTTCAAGTTATGATCCCGTTTTCCCCATCATGCACTGGGGCATGAATAATTAAAAAGGTAACATTTTCCACTGTTTTCGAGTTGTATTTACACTATTTTATGGTTGTTAGGTTGTTTTTTTGTTGTTAGGCCATCTTACTGATTTGTGACATCTGGAGTTCATTTTCTACTCAAAAATGACCCATTCATACACAAACACTATCCACTGATTGTTACCGTCATTGTGTATGGTGTACCAGGTATTGAGGGCTCAGTGTTCATTTGGCTTATAATTAAATTGAGTGAGCATATTATTTTAAAAGGATAAAAAGCTGTCTACTTACTTGTTTACATGTTTGTAAGTGAATCACATGTGATAATAGCATGTTTTCTTCCCAGTTTTAAGAACAGTGACTGAATGAAATATAGCAGTTCGGCAAGCAGGCCAATAGTTGAAGATCTAAAATAAGTTAAAATGTTATTTTGGTTCAACTCAATTATTTATATTTTTAATATAAATTAATTTAAATGTTAAGTTAACACAACTTAAAATGATTTAGTAGATTATATTACGTTGCATGTTTTAAGTAAAGAATGTTGATTGAACTCAAATATGTAAGTTCATATAACAAAGATTATCTTGTTTATTTTAAGTAAAATTGTTCCAAATTGGGTTTACTTAAAAAGTGTGATGCAAAAAATGGTGCATATATACTTTAAGTAAATCTAACACATCAGTTTTACCAGTGTGCGTTGTGTTAGGCTATCACAAATATTTTAAATTAAAACTTACCACTGACAGAAACAGTCGGCTCTCGTGCCTTTTACATTTACATCTTATTACAAACAGTCCCACGGGTCTTAAAGAACTTTGTTTTTCTACCTCCACAAGACACAAGTGCATTATGTTGCCTTGTTTATCTAAAAGTGCACTTTTCTTTGTTTTAAACCTAGCCAAAAAGCCTGTGAAACACAGTAGACTTTAATTATATAATTTTTTTTGTGAAATTACTACATTTCCATGTCAATCCATGTTCATTTGTAACGTGAACAAAGCGCTGTCACTTTAATTCTGCGCGTGCAGCACAGCAAAATTAGACTCGGTGCAGAAACGATCTCTGCACTGCTGCAGACACACTGCCGGACCTCAACCGCGTGCAGTGTGAACGCTCTGATCCGTTAACATGGGTGCGGAAAAAAATACGCACTGCAAACAGAGCACGTGTGAAACAGGCGTGAAACAGGCGTCAGCCTGCTACACTAGCCACGCCCCCAAACTCTTGCGAGCGGAGGTATGCAAATACATTGCTTGACAGGCAGGTAGAACATCCTATCATTGCATTCGGACCGAATAGCGATTGGATGTTTTATGGTCCTGAGACTTCCACAAAATATTTATGGTTTTTATAAATTAGACCTTAATAAATGTATTAATATGCTTTGGTATGAGAAAAGTGCATAATATATATATAAAATATATTATTATTATTATTATTATTATTATTATTATTATTATTATTATTATTATTATATACATGTGTGTGTGTGTGTCCTCAAAATATAGATATATAAATTGAAATATACATAAAGGAATAAAATCACAAGTTCACAAAACAACCTATCAATATTTTCAAATTAAATTATATAATTATGTATAATAATATTATATCACATAAAAATATATCAATACTTCAACATCAGTTCCTTGTCCCCCATCCCCTTGTCAATGTAAATCTGTGTTTATTACAGTAAACAAATGGGACATACTTGACTTTAGGATTCTGTTAAGTTGCCAGGAAGGCACTATATAGTAGCTCACCCAGTACATCTAGTGAGTCTGTAATTACGAATCATCATTGATAAACCATCACTATTGCTAGCAATGTTCAACAGAAACCACAGACAGCTTCCAACAACCCCTTTTCCCCTCAGTGAGATGCAGCCCCACTCACTTTCACATCATGGGACAGGCGTGGACCGGGCGTAGGCCGTGTGTGGGTTGCCGCTTCTCTTAATGCTAACCGATGGGGTTAAACAGGAGCAGATGCCTCTGTAGACACATGAGTGTACGTTTCAATGCTGGGAGTCTGAATCAGCATCTATGTCTCCTGACAGGAATGCTCGGCTTCCCTTGAGTAACAACAATACATAACAAAATGCTGCAATTATAAAAAATTATAATCAAGAGCTGGCACTTCAGAGTGCTTACATGAATCTAATTTCATCCTTGTCTGTGGTGGCTAATACGTTTTTATCTGCCAGCATTCAAGCCACATGAAAGTGGCTAAAAGAATAGTTCAATGGAAAGGCATTCTTTGCTCAGTTTCACGTTCAGTAAAGGCAAAATCCGAATTCAGCAAATAGAGCGTAATTGGAAATGTACAGCCATGGCAAGTCTGATAACACAGAGAACACTACAGTCTCGGCAGCTAACATCCACCAGCCTGTCTGCCATGTTTTGGACCCTGTGCCATCAGGGGAGGTTGCCCTCCATATGCCAACGCAGAGGAAAGGGGGCTGTGCACTCGGGGACATATGGCCCACATCTTCTCCAGCGACGCGCCTCTCTCGCACTCAGGGCCGGGGATGTGCTCGCCAGCGCTAAACACTTTTCTCATTAGTTCAGGCCAGGAGCTTGATGCAGGGCATGTCAAGAGGCATGTCTGGGAGCCACTCGATATGACAAGGCACAAGTGAGGGGCCAGTGGGCAACATATGGTGCTTATTATGAGAGAAGCATGAGGGTTTTCATCTCCTTAATCAGACAAGTGCTGAGCCATGCTCCCTCTCCCCCAATGAACTGCAACAGGAAAACAACACGAAGGTCTTGTTGAAGCTCACATCCATCATGCGAAGTACTAAAATAGTGGAAAAGTGCCAAAGAGCTTTGATACTTTGTAAATCACTCTAATGTGAAATACGCTGAGCAGCATTACAAAATTCTGCTAGACTAAGTGACATGTAATCGAATCTATTCATTATAGATGTTTTACTATAAGAGTATATCATATAGCCCATATTCCATGTTTTAAGATTAAATTATTATTTTTTTGTTAATAATGCAAAAAATTTTATAAAAATAAATAAATAAATAAATCTTATGTTAGCTGTGGATCTAGATCGTCCTATGGTCAGCCCAGATGGCACGCATCCCTTAAAAAATAAAAAATAAAATATGGAATTAATGACAGAAAAACAACATTTCCATCCCACCCAAGGGAAGCATGTCAAATTAGGATGGATTGCTACGTGTTCTGACAGACTGAAGCAAAGAGGAAAAAAATCACCATGTTTTATTACATATTAATGATTATGGAAATAATCTTGCCTGCCATCTACACACGCCTGGCGAAGCGAGGGTTCAAATTCCCATGCAAGGTTCAAACTCTCTGAAACAAAACTTTCAGTGCCACAGTCTCTGGCAACATCTGGCTCCTCATGTAGACACATATTAGGATCAAATTAAGTAGAAATGAATAGGATGCTACATGACAGGCTGCAGATGTTCCAGGCAGTGGTGTGAAAATCTGGGAGCGAGAAACGGCATAATTAGTTCTGGCCTTTACAGCAGGGGTGCCACACTGGGTTCACAGGTAATAAAAAAAAAGGAAGAAGAAGGGGGAGACAAATTTAATTTAATCAAATCTAACTGAGCTACCATCACTAAAAACTGAGCATGTGCATCTTGATCTCTTGTACTAAATGAGGTTGACAAAGGACAAACACGTTTCTATTTGTTTGTGCTCTAATTGAGCATGATATTCACTTGCCATGTCTTTTGTTCCCTAATAGCTGAGTGTGTGATCTGCGTGTAAACTTACAAAAAATCATAACAGGAAAGAGCAGTCATGTTTTGCACATTTTATTTTGATCCTGCACTATGAAAATGATCTAAAGTTTTATGATATCTGTGTGCATAACACCATGCACCTTCTATATATTAGTATTTGGGTCAAAGACATTACGATGTCCGTGATTTTATGTCCACTGAAAGCACATTAAAGTAAGTAAAGTGTCTACTTTTAAGGTTTCAAATTGGAGAATAAAAATGTCAAAATTTGGTTGAAATAATGTTGTATTGTCATGCAGTGTAACACAATATTTATGTAAAAATTCAAACAACATGCTTATTCTGACTTGTACATATTAAAATGTATAAAAGAATAAGGGAGCATATTAAATTGTATTGTGTTTTAAATGAGTAAAAAATTCTTACTGACAAATGGGCAAAACCTAGGATAGTGGAAAATGTAAAAAAAAATTAAAATTACAACTAATTAGTATTTGGGGTGAAAGAAATTAGTCTTTTAATATGTCATAAATTGATTTTTGTTGTAAATATGCCTGACAAGATTTGTTTTTATGCTTAAACCCTTTTTTGTCTTTGACCCATTTACATCCGCTTGTGGAAGAGCTACTTGTGATTAACTTGGATTCTTCATGTGACTCTGTTTTTAAGCTGGCTGTCAGTGTAACAGTTAACAAATATAATTTGCATATTAATATTATTTCAGTGAATAAAAAATGTTTTGACTGTAAATTCATGTTCAAGTCTTGCCAACTGCACTGTTAAAAAAAAAAAAAAAAAAAAAAAAGTTGAGCCAACTTAAAATTTTAAAGCAACCAAGCTTCAGCAGATTTTTGAGTTTGCTCAACTTATTTTTGTGGGAGATTCTCAAAATTTTGTTGTATAAACTTAAAACGACAAGTTGAGAAAACTCAAAAATCTGCTGAAGCTGGTTGCCTTAAAATTTTAAGTTAGCTCAACATTTTTTTTTTTTACAGTGTGGTATTTACTGTAAAGTTCGCAGATTTTTTTTTTTTTTAACAGTGTATTATACAAACATCTCATAAAGTAACAAATTTATGGTTAAAGCTTTTTTAATAAACACAACCTAATACCACCATGAGGGAATTGCCAACAGCAGACTGTTATGACATCAGTGAAGAAATGTACATTATTATTTGATTTGAATACACTAAACAAATACACGTAATGGTTTTACCTGTCTTTTAAAAGAAAGTCTCCAGGATGTATTACCCTGGGGTGAAAAAAAAAGTGTCATGTCAGAACTTCTAAACTGGGATATATTTACTTTTGAGTGAGACACCCCAACTCGGCTCTATTAAAGACTACTGCTAAATACTAGTTGGCTTTCATTTGCCTGGCCCATGAAAACCCCTACACAATAGTTAATTCAGCACAAGCTCATAAAGCACAGAGCGGTGGGTTACCTCTGGACCTGGCAAGCAGCTTGCCACGTCATCACCCAGCGTGCCAGTCCGAGCCACGGCTCGCAGGTGACAACAACGTGTTACTATGGAACCGCCGTGAGACTCGCCACACGAGGAGATGTGATCACACTCCTTAATGTGACTCACAGGCTGCTTTACTTCCAGCTAAATGACACGCTCATGACTTCATTGTTGAATCACAATCCGTTTAATTACAGCCCGGAGATCTATTATTTGCGTTTATTTTCCTAGTATGGAGTAGAGCTGCCCCTCCTCTAAATCACCAGATCGCTCACTGCTCATTAATGTCAGCTCGTAGTGTATACGGTGTAACAAGGCCAGGCTGGGCCAACGGCTAATTTATACGCAAAGAACGCTTTCCCTAAAGGGTACATGACTAATAATAAATAAAAGTAAATCCTTATAATTAGAACTTTGCTAAATACCAGTACGAAGCATCCACATGGATGACGTGACGGCATTTATAATATGTCATGCTATTGGTGGAGAGGAGACAGTCATGTAGCCAATTATATGTGGGGATGATGGGGAGACTGATGACAGCCAAAGGGGAAAATTTGTCCAAGAGGCCTGGGTTGTGCCTCTACTGTTTTGGAAAAGCACCCTGGGATATTTAATGTCCTCGATTTAATATCTCGACCAGATGACTATAGAACTATAATGAGCAGCAAGACGTGAAGGCAAAGGTTAAACACACAATGACACAATGGTAAGTTGGGCCTCTGTACAGCAACGCCCTACTGGACTGGCTGAAACAACATGTGAGTTTCTTATGATGTCAGAATTAGATATGTGCAAAACTACATATAAATGACTAGATGATCCAGGTGTAATTAGGCAGGTTTAGGGTGAGGTCTACCAGACATCAGCAGCTATATTTACATGCACCCAAATAATCTGCTTATATTCCGATTGATGCCTCATTCTTCATGTAAACACTTCAATCATTCAGATTGAGCTAGATCTGAATGAAATTTTAATCAGATTGAAAGGGGCGGTGAACCTGAAATAATACTATCAGCAGGAAATAATGTAAACATGTAAATGCTTGAATTTGAGTATTTTCTCAGTTGGATTCAAAAATGCTATCATATGAACATGCATATGTTTATATTAGGTATACATGTATTGCACATGTAAATGAATTTGAATCAGACTGCAATGAAAACTGATGACAAAAACTGCATGTTAACATATCGACTGAGAGGCTTTACTTACAGGTTCAAATGCACTTTATTTTGCAATGCAGAAGTAAGCTATTTTCTGTGAATGTGCAAGACTCAATTCATTAGCTGCTATTGGTGATGAGTAACTAGAAGAGTAGAAAAAAGTGCAGTAAACAGTACATCTATTTGTGGTGGTGAATAAACGGAACAGAATAAAAAAAAATTTAAAAAGTAAAAATTACTAAAATAATTACAATATACTGAGCAACTGTTAGACCAGGAAAATGCATTAGACTAAATGCATAGGCTTTTCCAGAACCTTACACCATAGCTGGTAATTCTTCAAAAAGACATGTATGTCCAAATAAGTTTCAATTTTTCATACTGTGCAGATAAGAGCACCAAAATACATGCATTAAAACGGTTGACTATATAGGCTGCGCATATAAAGTGGCCCATATTTAACTATGGTACGGTCATTTCAAATGCATCACATTTACTAAGTTGTGGTGTGGTCTGGCATCTGTTGGGGAAAATTCAAAAAGTCAAGTTACGAGGCCATAGATCTATTAAAACAGTGCAGGACTGCACCATAGCTACAGCTGGAAATGAAATCTCTCCTCTTCAAGTGACTGAGCTCAAAAAGTCATTAGCATTCTGGCTTCTATATGCTATTATCCCTACGCAACAGAAAGGAAACTATCTTAGGAAAAGCCTTCTCATCTGGTAAACTCATGATGATTGTGGTCAAGCATATATTGGTTTGTCTTTTACAGTAGCACAATTGGCTTGTACGCACCAAAACCAAGGCTATAATAAATACAAAATTCTGTAACGTCATTCTTTACCTCAAAAAGCAATCAAGCGTAGCTTTAAGCTAAAGAGCTTTATTAATAATACAGAACCACCAGCATGTCATCAAAATGACAATAACAATTTATAGTTTATGATATTTATGACCAGAACAGGAGTCAATCGAGTTAATCATAGCTCTCTTAAAGGCATAGTTCACCCCCAAAAATGAAAAGTCTGTCATCATTTACTCAACCGTATGTTATTTCAAAGCCGTATGACTTTATTCTTCAGAAGTGGATCACAAAAGAAGATATTTTAAATAACTTTTTGTCCACTTACAAAGATTTAGTGTTGTTTTGGACCCGACTGACTTTCATTTCATGAACTAAAAAACCTCACTGAGATATTTTATCTTTTATATTTCATAATATTTATTTTGTGATCACGAGGTTGAGTGAATGATGACAGAAGTTTAATTTTGGGTGAACCATCAATTAAAAAAAATAAAAAAATAAAAAATCTTGAAAACAGGTGAGTTATTTCACTGTCAGTACCTTGCCCATGTATTCTGGCACACCCAAATGCCGACTGGTTTCCCAGAGCTACAGTCTAGAGCGGGCAGCTGCCATACATCCTGAGAGACACACGGACAACGTTCCATTGGCAGGAATATTTGCCCCTTGTCAATGCTGCTTTACTGGACAGCACACACTCCGTGTAGCGACATACGGCAGGAAAGCATATGGTCGTCTTGTTTAACAGAATATTACATATGGTGATAAAATGATAAAGCAAATATGGTGCTTACAGGCTCCTAACTGATGAAAAAGATATTCCAGAAACTATGGGATAACTCTATAAAAATCAAAAAATTTTCCAAGAGTATCATAAGCCTTATCCAGACCACTACCACCAACACCGCAGACACACACACAGACAGAAGGGAAAAAAGAAAGAAAGAAAGAAAGAAAGAAAGAAAAAATAGAAAGAACATAGTCACACACACACTGTTTGCCAGCACACTCATTCCTTCTACTCTGGCACTTCCAATAGGAAACTGACAGTATTATGTGACACCATGGAATGTTCTGAGGTTCTGGCTGGCAAAGTTGAATTAAATCCCACAACAATGCCGTCTTTTGTTTTAATTTTCCCTACATTTGAGTCCACGGGTTCCTAATAGCACATGTAATAATCAAGAGATACAGGTCCAGTTCTTTATCCGCACTCACAAAACTTGGATTTTTAAACTAAAATGCTAAGTGTAATGTAGTATTAAAAGAAATTTTTTTTATTTTAACTTGCTGATGTACTTTGAGTGACACCCCCTCGAAAGGAGACATAAAAGGTTTAGAGGACTGTATGTTTTCAATATAACATGTCAAATTACAGATAGACTGTTTAAAAAATGAAAAATACACAAATTGTATGACATGGAAAAAACGGAGAGGCCACATATCATGATAGCAGGCAATTCTACTGTAAACAAAGACCAGCAGTCAGCAAATCAAAAATAAAAATGATTGCATTCAACATTGCACTGATGAAAGTTATCCGCTTGTCCCTGGGCTTTAACTTAGTAAGTGACTTGGAAGCATTATAAGAGGGACTATGGTATCTGCCAAGTTTTTATTTGATTTGAGGGATAATTTTCATTCTTAAGACATTTTGGTTATCTTGGACTATTCCAAAAGTACTTTTATTACCCCATGTACAATGGCTTAAACTGTCCGAGAAGTTTGTGAGCGCTGTCTTTAGATTATGAGTAAATGATGATTGAGGGTTTTCATTTAAAATTACCCAAGTGCAGCCAAAACCAAGAAATGTCACTGTCAAATATTAATCAGAACAAAATATTATTTTACAACAAGAGAAAAAGAGACACTATGACTGTATAACAAAAGCTTTATTATTACAAAAATCAAAAGAATGTGTAAAAAAAATAACAGTATGTGTATGAGAAATGGAGAAATCTACAACCTTGACATTTTTAACAACCCACATTACAGAATTAAAAGCAATCAAAGTATTACCAAATTAATAATTGCATTTACATTTAGACTAATTAACCTGTTAATCTGACTAAATCATCTTTTTCAATCAATTTCATATTCCATTTCAGTTTTCCCTCCATTAAAAACAAAAACAAAACACACATATATATACACACACACACACACACACACACACACACACACACACACACAAAAGTAATGAACAAACAAATGCCTGATTTTCACTAAACATCTCCATGGAATTTTCCACAGCCATCTAAGTGCCCTAGAAATCCAGTACTTGATCGATTACAAAGAAACTCCCTCAGAGAGTCATGGGATGAAGGGAAAATAATTTGATTTCATACATAAATAAATTCTCCTTATGCGCATGGAAATTGCTTTCAGTATCTGTTACGATCTCAGGCACATTATCAATTTAACCACTAACAAACTGAGTGAATCTGCCATTGCTTAGTCTTTAAATGGAGATTAACATGAAAATAATCTATAACAGGGCATACTGCCAAAGTCGTCATGTAAAAATCTACAGAAATACAATTTTATAGTCCTTTTCCTTTGGTTTTATGTTGCTTTGAAGTGAAAAATAGTAAAGAGTTGCAAGAGGATGGATTAATGATTAAGTTGTCTTTTTCGAACTTGTCCTAATATGAGGGGATTTGAAGCTTGTTTTGGCTGCACATGAGCTTCAACCACACAGCAGGGCAGAGATGAGAAAAGAAGAGCTTTGAGAAGAAGAAGAAAAAAAAACAGAATCACAGCGCATTAAAAACAAATCTACTGAGGGAGCCAGCAGCTTAGGAGAGCCAAGACGATTAAAGGGTCACAGGTTATCTGACAGGTGGCTCATACCTGATGATGCCTCGAACCTCGTCTCTGAGGGGATATAATACCTGTCCTCTTTTCCAAAAATTGACGTATTTGATAGTAAAGGGCACCGACATCTTCAATAACAACAATCGAGAGCGACATTAAGCCGATCTGAGCATCTTGAGCACGTCACTTCAAATCGGTTTACACAAGGCATTTCTTTAAATACTGTAGTTTACTGTCCCTCACCAGATTGAGAGCTACTGTAAAACTGCAAAACATTGTGAGAGAGGGACAAGAAGTCAAGCAGCAAAATGAGGATGATTGCTGTAAACACGAAGGAGAAGATGAGATCAGTTAAAGTGTCCTATTGGTACAGTAACAGTTTCAATGAGGGTTCAAACCAAACACCCTGTAATCATGCAGGACAGCGGCAGGAAAAAAACAGCACACAACCGCCTACATTCTAATGATGACAATTTAGAAAACCAGACAAATTTCTGCACATTGCGCTTTTCAGCGGAGGAAACTACTAATTCTTACAATTGGGTCTGTTTGTTTATGTCTTTACTGAATTAAACACGAATCCCGTGCCGTGCTTTGATTCCAAGTAGGCCACAGGGAAAGCCTGACGTCTCACCCTGACTTTCTCTCTTGGCACCAGACACCAAGGCCCGTGAGGCAGCGAGCGGCGACTCTCTAAAACATCTCCCCGTATCAATAACCATCTCTCCTGCTACCTTGTATCACCGGTGCCCCGAGGCAATTCTTCAAGTCAAAGCCTTGCTTTATCAACCGCTGGATTTAACGAGACAGCTCTTTTTATGCTTATTGGCTTCTCGAGCGGTAATGGATTTTCTCAATGAGTCACTCTTTTCTTTCTACAGGTTTCACACTTTTTCACGGGGCTTCTGGGCTCGTCTCCAGGCCAGATCCTCTACCATTGACTTTGATTTCCTGAGGTAAGTGATCCATCGCTCCAGGCCCAATGAGCATTGCCTGAAATCTGGCCTTACTTTGGCTCTCTGTGCCTGATATTGTACACTCTAATGCAAAGTGAAGTAGCACGTCTAAATAGCCTGTCAATTCCCCCCACCCTCCGCTCTCTCCGGGCTTCCAAAAATCCCCAGCTGGGACTCATTTCTAGCATGCTCAGGAACGTAAACGATACAGCGATATTAAGGAGCATTAAACTACTTGATGACATTTCAGTCGCGTTGATGAAGACTGGCATTCGTTCTAGCAGACGGCCGACAGCCGGCAGATGGGCGTGAGGTGATTGTCTTTTTTTGCGAGACAGGGACAAGGAGAACTTAAAACAGGACCTTTTCCTAGTTTAGGATGCGTCTCTGTTTCTCAACGAGTGAGCATGCGTCTCTGCTGTACCCTCACTTCTTTTAAATTCGATGATAAAAATATAGTCTAATCATAAGATTAGCTCAAATCCACACATCCAGCAGCTGATGGGGGGGTACATTAATTGTTAATGACAAAGTCAACCTTCACTCTGTGTGGTTTCCTGCCAACATTCTGGATCACTTACCAGGACCTCTTGTCCTGATAGGAAATGCAATTCAAGATGTGTGAAAACAGAGCCCACATTGTAGCTTAAGTGACTCTCTCTGCTGCTCATCCCCGGCGCGTGTGCTACGGGGTGTCTGTTCCACGACAGGAAAGAGTAAACCTGGGCCAAATCATAGGAAATTCATCAAATCTGGTTCTTGGAGCTGCATCTTTCAAGCCCTGTTTCCTTGCCATATGATCTCTATAAACCAAATCACTGTTGGCTCCCTCACAGGCCGGCAGGCGCCTGGGGCAGGAACATAATGAAAGCCAAATGCAAGTGACAATAGAATAGGAAACCTCCACCTTTTTTCTTTCTCGACTTGGACTGAATTTTTTGTTTGTGTTGAGACATTTCTTTCCAGACATGTCTGAGGGGAAACCTTTCAGGTATCAGGTTTCATGCTGGATTTAAAAAAAAAATATATATATATGCAGGTTTATTTTTGAAATGTGATTAAATTTGATGCAGGGCACACAATTGAAATTGATAATTTGACAGCTTAAAAACACGTCTTTCTGAACCCAGTGCTGGAAAAACATCTCTTATTTACTGTATTTGTTCAGATTAAATGTTGTTAGATTCAGTTAGCATCTAACACAAATTCACATAGGGAGGCGTGACTCCCTCCCTAACCCTGAAAGAACAGCTCTTGGGTATCCTATCCTTGGCACACGCGTGTCCCTGACGGTCTGTCCTGGTTTCCAGAGATGAAAAAGACAGGAGAATATCCGGCTGTTAAAAGGTTTTAAGTATGATTTGGTGCATCCTGACAGTGGACACTATTCCAGACTTCTGACGCTGGCTGTTTTGGAACAAAAATACTCATATCCAAATACTGCACAATATAATCTGTAAACATAGTAGAAAAAAGAATAAATGAAATTTGCAGGGCTCAACATTGATGGCACGGGGTCAGTGACAAAATTGCTTCTCATAGTACACTTGGAAGCATCAAAATGTCAAAAATATGTTGACAGCTACAAACCAATCAATAATGATTAGCATCATTGTGCTAGAAACATTTATTTATTAATAGTTAAAACACAAGTTACAATTTTATACTTTCTCATTTCTATCTTATTTTCTATAGATGGCGGGGAAAAATAGTGACCAATTTTTTTTATATATGAATATAAACACACACATACTGAGCAAGTAAAAAAATAAAAATAAAAACTGTCTGAGCTGAAAAAAAAGCACTACTGTTGTTATTGTAATAAAACCTATTGTTGAACCCTACCCTAGTGTTTTTGCACATGTTGGCAAATGTATTAGGAAAAATTACATTCTTTACACATTCTTAAATTCAGCATACATACTTTATATATAACATAATACATACCCAAAGACATATGCACAATTCACTTTGGGAAAACTGAAGATGGTTGTGCAAACAAACAAACAACTTACAAGTATTTTATTGCTTAACTATTAAAACAAAAGATGAACAGAACTCTTAAGCTGGAATCAGGAATCAAGGCAACAACATGCCACATCAAATGGTAATGAATGTCTTTTGAAATCAAAGTCTTCTGGTGAGGTTCACAGACACAGGGATTTTTGAAAGCACTCCTGCCTCAGTCTCAGATTCCAGTCATTCAGTTCTAATAGTTCCATCTTTTATGACACAGCACACACGTGAGCCTCCACTGATCAGTAGTAGTGACGGTGAACTTCAAATGGCTGAAATACTGTTCTTTACTCATCTGCATGCAAATGTATGGGTGGAAACTACAACTGAGTGGAGAATACCGGAGAGGATGAATATATTTGCTTCACGCATCTACAATGCACATCAGACCAACATTTCTTTATATCACAAGGGGCAGAACAAAAATCAATTGTTAATTAAGAAGATGTTTAATGACATTCAATTTTATTATTATGTTTTTATTATTAACATTTGGGACTTCATATTGATTCAGATGTAGCTGAATAACAATGAAACCACTTTTTATGAAACCAGAGTTTAATTGCCTACAGGTTATGCAGAAATCTGAGAGTAATGCTTTATTATAAACCCTATAATACTTTAGCAATCATACGTTTCTGATTAATGAATCGGCAAAGCTCCACAAATGTTTTCACCACAATGAAGATCAAGATATATTTATTTGGCAAATTGAAGCAATTCCCAAGCCAACATCGTGTAATTGTTTCCTTATTTGACCAGGCAGCTTAAAGCCACAATAAAAAAAAAAAAAGAAGTTATCATGAAACCATAAGGATCTTTTCAGACAAATGCAAACCTTAATGCAATAGCACAATAAGATGGTTGGAATATGTTGTGTTTTGCCTGTACATGTTCCTGTTCACCAGATTAAACTATACAAAAACAGTTTATACAGTTTTAAACTGTACATAAAAATACTATACAACAACAACAGTATAAAAAACCTAAATAATAATAATAATAATATATGAACATTGTTACACATGATTGCTTTGAATGTCAAACGCTCATTAGCGGTCAAACCTGAAATCCTCATGTCTTTTGATGCTCTCTACAGATGAAACTGAGAACACTGAATGCTTTATTCTTTTTTTACCTGATTAGTGTAATTGATTTCTATGCCATTTTCCTGGCATTACTGGAAATTCTTCCAGAAAATGTAAAAAAATAAAATAAAATCCCCAATAAGAAAAAATTTGGATCAGTCACTAAATGAAGAGAGTGAAATATAATGCTGTAGTTTGATATAGCAGTCTGTAAAGGTTAAGTCATGATAGTGGGCACACTTACGGGTGGGAAAGCCAATCACAATAAACTCTGTGATGATAAGTAGTCCGACAGAACACTAATAGGACTGCAACCGCATTTCATGACGTCTTCACCAGAACGAGTCTTGCAGAGGGAGGCTCTGGAAAATTCACATTGCCATTTAGTAAACTACTAAAGTTTTAAAAACCAAAAGCTTAATAAAAAACAGACCGAAGAGCAGCTCGTCCCCATAGAGAAAGAAAGAAAGGTATTTTCAAACTCACACATTTCTCACAATTCAGAAATTAAGCTCCATTTTCGCAAATATATAAAAGCCACAAATCATCAGAAATACTAAATATGTTAGCGATACTTTCCTAAAACAAAAACATTTAGTAGCTTTAGTGCTGTGATTTTGTATGAAGCATCAAATGGATTTTGCAGTTGCACAGAGGCCACTATTGAGCAAGAAAGCCACAATGATGACAGCAATTTCTCAAAATACATGGGTAGTCAATAATGTAACAAGTTTATTTCTAATGTACTATAAAAGTTGTATTCCACACTTTTATGCTTGATGCATTTCAATTCCAGCAATTACAGCAAAATTAAAGTTGAGATAAATTTATCTAATGATCCCTAACCTCTGAAAACAAATTACTGAAATTGATTTTCAGGCTGTAGAGTTAACTACCCAAACTTATAGTTAATAAGAAAATTAGAATCCCTATTAATTGAAGAACAGAATCTTTTCTCCTGAATCGACCGTCTTTCTTTTAACAGTGGACATTAATGTATCCGTCCCTGTATATATAGAGATGTAAATGTATGGGTGATATTCATGAGATATATCACAAATACTGAGTATCGTGTAATGGAGCAGACCGAGTATTTTCCCATAATTTGAGGTCTTAAGGAACAAAGTCATTCAGTCTGCAAAGCCTGTTTTCCTTCAGTGCTCCGCCAATTTACCTATAAAAGACTGCATCGTGTTTGAAATCAAAAGGTAATGGTAGATGTAAGATGAAATCAATCAAGGACACTGACATTTAAATAGAGAAGTACACGTGTAACTGAACAAAAACAAGAAAACCACAAACGAACTGTAATAATGTAAGAACATTATCAGATGTAATAAAAGACCTTTCCCTGTTCATGGTCATGTTATCTATGGAGTGTTTTCCTAGGTTTAAATATTTCCGAGCTATTAGGTAAGGATCTCCGAGCAAACCATTATCGACAGAGCTGTCTTTGTGGACTGACATGTTTTCACTCTTAGAAAACTATATAAGTGATTTACAGCTGGGAGGTGATGCTGTCTTCACAATCATGTTTATGAGATTCAGAGATGCCAGATCCTCGCTGAGCTCTTGTGCCATTGTGGTGATTCTAATCGCCAAAAGCTTCTGGAATTTCCTGTAATAAGATACTGATAATGCACCTCCTCCTGGTTGAAACAAAGGTATTTAATAATCCGCGTGTACATAAAGGAGCCCATTCACAGCATTTGCATAGCCAAATACAGGGTATTAATGACTGGATCCACGCCAGCAAAGCCGTCACAAGGCTGAGTATCCTCCTTTGAAGCCTCATCGCTCAGAAAGCTTTTTACAAAATGTTTGAAGTGTCTGCCTGTGTAATAATGATTTATAATTCTCTTGAACTGATGCAAAATTTGCTGGTAAAAATAATTTTTAAAATAAAATAAATTGTGCCCGGAGGGTCAGGCTGGGTTTCAAAAGGAGATCACCCAGGAGCGGCAAATGATTTAATAAGCTACCAGTATCAGAATGGCTGGATGGAGGGGAGCAGCGAGCAGGATGAGGCATTTCAAAGCGTGTCTAATTAAAATCAGTTTATTAGCGTGTCAGTCTTTTCAAATGCAATGCCACAACCAAATATGAATGCTGGGAGAAAAAAAACAAACAAAATTTTTTTAAAAATACGCATGGACTGAACGGACACTGCAGCTCACATTAAGTGTGTGATATTTCTGGATGATATAGATTCATATTGTTCTTTTCTATTGCACCACTTTAAAGCTAATTTTTGTGTTATTAAAAAGATCAAATATATTTTAATTTTAGAAGGACAGAAAAATAAGGAATTAACCACCACAACCCCATCCTTCTCCCTTTCTCTTATTCCTCAGGGAAACAGTAGATAAATATTTAAATTCACTTTCATCAGTGTGACTGCATAGTGATTATCGAAATCTGAAAGCATGTTTGGTTTAATTTTTGTGCGGGATGCGGGTTGAATTTCTAGGGAGGTAACAACAGTAATTCTGGCAGCTTCACGTTTTTATAATCATACTTACATTTATGATTATGGAGGAGGGGTGAGACATGAAAAAGGAAAATGACACTGGAAAGGCATAAGATGCCAGTAGCCTGTAAGTGCTGTTACAAAAAGGGCCAGTAAATTGTCAATTTATAAGAGCCCTCTTTTCAATGGCTCGCCACTTACGCTAGGATGGAGCAATAGTGCACTCTGAAAAATAGTTCAGCACCTGGCAACAATACACTCAGTCCAGTGGGTTGCACCTCTCCAATTCAGCTAGTACTTTTCTTATCATCATCTTCATGTAAAACAGATCACCATATTCACAGAGGCACAAAACATAATGACGACCTTGGAGCCGATGAAGCAGTTGCCACCTTATAGAAAAATGATACAGGAAAAAAAACATGTGCCCCTGTCCTTAAAAGGCTTTAAGTTTTTACATTTTAATATGAATAAAAATAATAAAATCATCAAAATTATTGATATGCTCATTATCCACTTACTGTGCAATGCCTTAACCAAAAGAGGTAGAACTGAGAGACTGCGCATTTCCACCACCAAACTACTGAAAGGGTAAACAGAGAAAAAAAAGACAAAACAATCTGTTGTTTGTACAATGGTGTGACATGATGATCATAATAACACATGTATTTGTTTCTTTTCACCGTAATCTCATATTAAATGCTCCAGAGGGTCCCAGAGCACCCTCCCCCAGATCACACTCGTGTTTACTTTCAAGTGTAGCTCTGGCATTTACATAAATATATTTCTAACCCAGTAGGGAGGTGGTAACAAAGCGGCTGCATCTAGGAGGACTGCAATCCCGAGAAATGCACCATACCCTCTTTCTTCAGCTTTCTACTTTCATGTTAAATTCATGGTTCTGGAATGCGCTTTAGCCAACACACTAGATCCTCTGTGGCAGATGTCCCTTGTGTTACGGTCTCAAAAAATGCTTATGATTTCACAGTTGGGTTGGGGGAGGCCTCTTTTAAAAAAAAAAAAAAAAAAAAACTAAATACAAATCATCTTCCTCCCAAGCACACAGAGGGACCTAAAGTAAGCAAAGGTCAACAAAACCATGTCTTTGTTTATCCTTGTGCAAGTATCACAGTCCCAAAAGCAAACAGTCTGTTTAATTCAAGTGATTATCAAAGACAAATAATATCAAGTGGGCCCATCTAAGGAATATATTATGGCACAGAAGGATTAAAAAGGAATACAGGAAACAAGATAATGCGTGTTGCAGATGCTAAGTGCTATAGAGATGTTTACTGGTTTAAAAACACAGGTCGACAACTCCGGGTTTAAAAATGAGTGACCTGATGGCTCAGAGCCAGTGTAAGTTTCAGGAAAACTGTCATTTTCACCTGCCCAGTTGGGTCAATACTCATCAAACCTTATATTTATAGATGTTATGCATTTTCTACCTCTCACTAATTTCATTTTGAAAGCCACAACAGCAAGAATGGGATTAAAGGAATACTAGTTATTTAACTATGTTATGTAGTTCAACAAAAAAATGCTTATTAATGTATAGCATTGGAGTTATATTATATCTGTATAATATCTACTGAAAAAAATGATCTTGTTTATATTTAAAAAATATATATATATATTAAAGAAACATATTTTTTGGAAACATTTTTATATTTAACAATACATTTATTTTAAAATTTACAAAGAGAAAATTTAAAGCAATCTAGAAATTATACAGCTAAAGTAACTTCAAAAAGATTCTTTTGTTCGAAAACTGTGGCACATTCATTCCCATCACAATTGCATAAATTATTTTATTTAAAAAAATATCCTATAGTGAATACTATATCACAGAAAACCAGAAGTTTGACTTTGCAAAGAAAATATATATATTTTTTAACATCATGAACAAATGTTTTATTTTCACATCAACGCTGGCCAACGTGTGTGTGTGCCATTTCTAGCTTTTTATGACCAGTAAGTCTGCATTTATTTGCATTCAATAGTCTCGTGTTGTATACGTGCAGCCAGTGCTATGATCCCTGAACACAACACAGAGAACAAGACAGACAGAACCAGAAGCTATAGAAACGCTAACAGAGCGCTCCCAGTCAGTGTGTCGAGATAACAGCAGATCACTTCCTACAAGATGAGATTTTCAAAACGAGCCATTTACTAAAAGAAACAGATATCTTAGATGTAATAAATGATAATTCATCATCCTCCATTGGAAATGTACTGGGGTTGTGAAAAATGCATGAATTACTAATTAATGAGGCATTCTGAGCAGATTTACATATTCATAAAGGTGGGGTTGAGTAATTGACATATGCATGAGAGAGCTGAGTGATGGTTTTGAGATAATAACACATGCCTTCATAGGAACCTTTATTTTTCTAAATTCTTCAAAAAGCAGAGGGAGTGAAGATGCTTTTAAATTTCCATTACGTATTCATTCTTCCCAAAAGAAATGCAGTCAAATGCTTTCAGAGATAAATACACTGAGGGAATGCAATGATGTGAAACAGTATGTAAAATTACATTTTGTGAAATATTGCCCTATACAGATTCTTCAAAAGTTCATTTAGCAAACGGATGTGCCCAACAACCATGGATAGAAATTCTAAACATGTGACTGAATCCTAAAATGAACACACAAATATGCTTTCAAAGACGAGTGAAGGGGGAAAAAAGAGAGAAAAATAAAGCATAACAAATACATTTACGGTAAGCGCTAACTCGCATACATGCAGTCAATCAATCATCAGCAAGCTCGACAAAGTGTGCTGGGTGCCCGTTCAATCCAACGGAGAAAAATGTAAACTGAAATTCAGATGTCAACAAAGCTCTACTAGCTCTAATCCTGTGGCACTTTCCCAAAGTAACACCCATTTCCAGACGTCCCACCTAACAATTCTCATAGGCCATTTCACACATACTTCTCCCATCTTAAAGATGGCATTTAGTGTTAAGACCTCTCAGATAGCTGATGAAAGGATCTGATTTATGGCGTCCCGTCGTGCCATGAGGTCAGCTTTTTGGAGACTTACTGCAGATGGGGTGGGTCCAAGAGCGTTTGGACCAGGCGAGCGTGTATGTCACTCGGAAAACGTCTCTGCCATTGTTAGGAGTGCTGGAACAAAAGCCTTGTGAAAGCTGACCCAAATATGGTGCATTAGAAGAGCACAAAAACATTCAGATGGTTCCTAGGCTTTCTTTACAACTATGCACCGCCGAATGACAAGTTCAACAAAAACATGTTGAGTTTTTCACCCGGGCCTATTGTGTTCCCACATTAACTCCAAGCTGAGCTCTTTGAGCTCGTCCAGAGTTGTGTCTGGACTCCATGGGTCTGCGATGGCTCTGTCAGCGGGCTTGGCCTCCGCTGCACTCCACACCGTCTCCTTCAGTGTTCTTTTCATTCTCACTCCCTCCCCACCCCCTTCTCAGCAACTTGGCTTCCACGCACGCTGAAGCGAGCGATTGATGGGGCAAGAGAGAAGTTAAACAATTAAAGATGGCCCTCTGCGCCAACTGTTTTGTGCATTAGGCGTCACGCTGAGAGGAAGCCTTTGTGCTCGCAGTTATTGTTTGGATGGAAAACCAAAGATCTCATTCTCAAAGCAGAGGGACTCTCTGTAGCCAGTGTGAATAATATATCAAGGTGCCTGGGCATAACAATCATTTGATTCCCACTGGGACTGGATGGATGTAATTATTCCTGGACCGCGGCGTAACTGGAAATGAGGTTCGTGCAACATCTGGTCAAGCACGGCCAATGGGAGACCAAAAACTAATTGCGAGTATAATGGAAGGTCTCTGTACTTAGCAAAGCGAATAACAGCTGTCCTTATCAATCAGATGCAGATGATCACTATCGCGCACAGGGGGCTTGACGGCAGAGGTGAAGTATCACAAATTAGGCGCAGCTTTAGAAACACTGAAGTTTGACTTTAACCTTGCAGGACTTTTTGGAAGGCACTTCTGAGTATGGGAGAAGAGTTTTGGCAGAGGAACAGAAAGCCTGGTGGGTCCGCACATCTCGGGATGCTGGTACTCCACACTAATCCATTTTAAACCATCTGTGAAATTAGCAAGATTCCTTAAGTCCTTCACCTCCAAGGATTAAAAATGGCCCTGGGTCTGAGCCATCGCATGTACGCATATGTATGCATGTCTGCTATCAGCCCAAACTTCTGAGGCTGTAATCACACTTTACCCTCTACATGACAGACGCTTTTGAAAAGGTAACTACTTTGAAGACAATTTCTGCCGAATCTCTCTCCTGGCGTCTTTTCAGATGCTCTTTGAAATCTGTAGAATCTGCACTTTGTGTTATATTACATAAATATGAGCCTTCTTTGTGCAACTTACTCTCCCTGCAATTCAGCACACTCCAAAGTTGAATAGCAACACGATGCGCGGCCCGGCATGCTGCAAAGTATGTCAAAAACAAACTGAACCACTCTAAATATCTAAAAAAAGAGGAAGGCATTTCAGGGCTCTAACATCTGCTGAATGGCAGTCTGGGCTGCGAGAAGTAAACAAAAGCCATACATAGACAAAAGTTACCTGCAATGTCTCCTTGAACCGTACACATAAACAGCTCGAAAGTGCAACTCTTCAGCCCTGCAGAGTTTCGGCCAAAAGCCGTACAATGAAGTCATGAGTCAAGTCTAATGAGAAAATCAGATAAATAGCAGCTGGGCTCGGGGAAACAGCCCTCCCTGACTGATTCACTGGACTCAGTGGCAATAGCATGGAGCTCCGGAGGAGCCGCCACTTCCAGAACAGTAAAATATTGTTCCAGACGACTCCCTCCAATGTTTAGTCATCAGGGCCATGAAATAACAGGGCTGTCGCCTCCGCGCAGCAATACAGTATTAATTATTATTTGCAGCCCAAACACCTACATGTTTGTACTAACACTCTGACAGTTCATCCAAACAGGCCATTTAGAGGCTGCGACATCATTCTCCGTACTTACCAACACCCCCACCTAGCCTTCCCCCATACGTCCTAACACAGTCTTGTGCAGAGAAGTGCACCGTATCAGAGGGATTAAAACCCAGTTCCACGGAAATGACAATGATCATGTCTTTTTCCAAATTAGAACGTCAACAGCCGCCACATCTGCATGTGCCCAGAGAAGCACAAGGGCAAATGTGCAATGCCAAGTCTGCTGCCGGGGCCAAAGATTTGTAATGCAAGCTTTGTGAATTACAATAAGATTTATTGTGCAGCAATATATGTCTAATTTTCCATCTACCGCGGGGCGCTTCAGCAGCAGAGAGCTGACACAGGCGTCTATTATACACACCACAGTTAAAATGTGGTTATTTTACGCATGCTCTCGGGGGAAGGAGCTTACTGTGCACTCTGGCACTGGACAAAAAATGATTGATGAAGATAACAAAAGGAACACATAAATGGTTTTCCAAAAATGTTTTGAAGTAAGTTCTATTCCAGATCCATGTCTTTTTTTTTCTACCACGGCAAACAGAACTTGGGGAAATGATAAAAAGCTTCCCTTTCTATCTGAGATTTTTTTTTATTTCTTCATGCCAAAGCAGGTACTCAACATTTAGTAACTGATAATCTACATTACTTTTTAATGCCAAATATCATTAACTATTAAATGGATTACAACACATCCAGAAATGCAATCAAAATCATTGCTTCTATTCAGAAACATTTATTAACTGAACAATTACATTTTGCTCTAAAATTCATCAGTAATTATTCATCACAAAGAGCTATGTCAAAGAGGTGAAGCTAGCTGGGAGCAAAAAGAGAGATCCCAGTGGCCGGAATCCAAAAGATGAAAAAACTCCCGCTGTTTGGAGGGCTTGGTTTGCACCAGGACTTCCACCCTATTCCTGGCAGATGCTGCAGTCAGTCAGCAGGAGCACATATACATTAAGAATACCCTCTACATATTTGCTTGATACATTTAGGAAAACACATCAAGGTAAACATAGATGGTCCCATCTAACCTCACACTTACTCTAAAAGATTTACGAGCCAGCTCTAAACATCTATCCTTATCCCAGTTACCTTTGTTAAACGTTCAGTTCTATACTGAAAATGATGAGATATGTGGCTATTTTGTTCTGCTTTTTGTTCATTCATAAATAAATAAATAAATATAGCCTAACCTATAAGGAATTTCTCAAAGAAATTAAGGATGCACTGATATTTCTGTTTAATGCTGAAAATTATTTTCAGATCATTGTTGATAACTAATAAAATCCTAGTCTAAATAAATTAAAAAGTAAATGGCATGATGGCTCCTAACCTTCTGCTTTCCTGTTTTCCCTTTCTGGTTTCATAAACAATGTGTGTCAAACCCATTTGAAATATAATACAGCATTAGGTAAATATAAGCTCATGGTCAACATGTCCAGTTGTTTGTTGCCAAGGAAATATTTGTATTCAAGTCTGACAAATTAGAGAAGAATGTCTGTGTGCAGCACCATATTCCTTACATTTCATGCCAGAGCAAAAGAAAAGGAAATGAGCATGTGCTTTTAGCTTTAAAATTAAAATATCCACCAAAGAAAGTGTGTGTGTTCTTTCCAATTCCTAGATAAAAAAGCTACAAAACTGCACCCTTATCCGGAGCTGGAGGACTTCACTTGCAAGCTGAAACTGGTGAGTTGTTTTAGTGGAAGCAAGACAAAACTACTTGCAAAAAATCCAGTGAATTTAAAGGGATAAAAGGTCATTTTTTAATGGCAAATAACAGAGGTGGGGGCAAGTCACACATGTTCAAGTCTCAAGTCACAGTACAAACAAATCAAGCAAGTCAAGTCAGTGGCTCACCTCAAGCAAGTCAAGTCGAGTCCTGATAAGGGTCAAGTCAAGTTAAGTCACAGTATCAAACAGGAACAAATATATTTTTGCCACACGACCTTATTAATTTTTCCTCAGAAATTAACTTTTTTAATTATACATTTTAAATAATAATGTTTTAAATATAACATTTTGAAAATAGGCAAAACACTTCTTTGTATACCAATAAGTCTGTAATTGAGAAAATATTGATAAAAATACAAGATAAAAATATGTATCTCATATTGATGTTATATTAAGTTTGACCATCCTAGGAGACACAGATAATAGATGTTTGAAAATGATTTTGCACTAAATATCTCCAGTGAAGACTGGGATTCAGTCTGGGAGCACGCTAAAGAATTTCAGTGTGTAACAAAACATGCTATTCAATTTAAAATAATATGCTGACTACAAATCACCCCTTATATCAGAAATAAAATGGACCTAATTTTTTCATCGGATATAGACACCCTATTTGGACTGTTTCTTTCACTTTGCATCATTGCCTACATTGTTCTTGTAAACTATTGTCATCATGGCTCAAAACAAGAAGCCCATTGCTGTTAATGTTTATGTATCTTCCCCTATAACTTATCGATTTCTTTGATTTTATCTTAATAAGAACTAAATTGACAGCTGTGCATTTAAGGTCTGCCTAAGCTTTTTGTTTTGTTTCGTTTTTGTTTTCTGTTGGGAAAAAAAAATTATAAAAAAAAACTGAATATTGAATATGAAATGAAATGATAGGCCTACTCTATGACATTAATGCCACCAGTAAGTGGTGGCAAATCACTGCTTTATCACAGAAGCGTTCACTGAACTGATTCATTCAAAACTGATTTGTTCATGAACAAGCAAGAATGGGCCACTAATCACTCAACCGATTCGTTCAGTATTCAGTGTGTTGCTTAGAGACGCGCGTAACTCTGACTAGCTGTGGGCTGAACGGAACCGTTGGCAGCCGCGCTGAAAATATGTAAAGGATAATCAACGGCTAGCTGTGCATTAAACGATTTGAATGCACGACGTGGAGGCGAAGAACCAACGTGGTTGCTTCCGCGAAGTGCATTCAAATCGTATAATGCACAGCTAGCCGTTGATTATCCCGTTTATGCCATGGTCATTTGCCAGCATTCACATATTAAAGATGTTAATAATATTTGCGCTGCAATATTTGACCGGAACGATAAAAATGACGGTTGTATTACTATTCAACTGTAACTCTATGTTACTATGGTTACTAATGTTTATAGGAAGCCATTCTTGAGGTGTGGCAACCGTAGTATAAGCGGAATAATTGACTTCGGTCGTCAATTATTCCTTACTTCACTTATGCTTTTGGAAATAAGTTATTTTCATTTTTGAACCTCTAACCATTTTACAGTCTAATAACAATAGGCCTAATAATGTTTTATTTTTATAGCGCCTTTCAAGAACCCAAGGACTCTTTACAAAATAATACAAGCAATTGGCAAACAAAGTACACCAGACAATCAGAGGGGACATTCAGACAAACAAGTGTTGACAACAAAGAACTACAGATAATTAACAACAAGGGGTCATGCAATCATATGATGAACATCAATTATGTCATAAATTAATGAAGCAAATAAAATCAAAGCTGATGTTATGTCCATTTAATTAATTCCTTAATAAAATACTGTAGAAGGTCAAGTGCATTGCATTGTGGGATACGATAATCCATTCAGTAAGCGCTGCTGAACACTGTGCGTTGTCTTATTCCAGAACCAAGCCAGACCTTGATCAGGTAAACCTAAACATAATGCCTCAGTTTCAATGAGGTTGTGCATTTAAAAATCACTGGTAGGCCTTTCAGCTCGAGAGACCGAGAAGAGAGAGAGAAAAAATAAATAAAAAATACAAGGCAACATTTTCAGTCAGTGGAATATGACAGAAATGGACAACTCCCTGGTTAGTGCACTAAGGCCTACTGAACTAGGAAACTGACTGAGACACCTGTAGTATTTTTGCATACAGAATATTTGCAAACTCTGCACTGTCTACATAGTAAGTATGCACAATATATAACTTACAGCAGCAAGTGTAGTATGCTTTTGCAAACATAGGCCCAAGTCCCTTTAGTAAATTCACTCAGGGGATATTCATAACGTCCTTAATGTTATGAAGTAACTATCTAGTTGAAAGATTGAATTCTGTGCCAGAATTAGCCTACGTTTTAATAACATTTCAAAGAGGGATAAAATCTGACAATAATTACATTAAAAAAAATTTCCTCTCAAGCTGAACTCGTAAACGAACAAACAAACAAACAAACAAAAAAACTATTTTTGAATCTGAATTTGGGGACATTCTAAAACGCTTAACGTGAAAAACGCTTAACGTGGCTTAACGTACCTAAACATCGAACAGGGAAACCCAAATTTCTGTCAAACCTTACTTGTAATAAACACTTTCTGCTATCAAAAGAACGAGCTCTTATTCAGTGTCTAAAGTGAATAATTTAATGTTAAGCGTTCTCCACCGTAGAAGTCCATTATAAGGAAACAGCTTAACGTGATATTATTCACTTTATACGATGAAGAGCTCTTTTTTGACAGCAGAAAGTGTTTATTATAAGTACAATTTGACAGAAGTTTGTTTTCCCCCGGTCATTGTTAAGGTACATACGTTAAGCTGTTTATATATATATATATATATATATATATATATATGGGTGATTCTTAGACTATGTGCACTTTTATGTTCTTTGGTCATATTTTTAAAAATACATATAATTTTGGACAAATTCCTCTTTCTTTGTCAAACTAACAATAAAACCACCTTTAAAACTTTTTACTACCTTTCTATTATGATTTTTTCATACTTTTCACCCTCCTTATAGGTGTCAAAATGACTGTTTTCTCCTTGTCGCACACCCAGACTTTTAAATTTCAACAATGAAAATACAGTTTAAAAATATGACTTATCTGGTAACTATTAATGTACCTGAATAAAGCACTAGTAAAATAATTAAAATACATTATAGTATTTAATGTGAGACCACTATCAATATTACTTTTTATACAAAATATAGCTGTTGCACAGTATTGGTGTCATTTCCACCACAACACTGTAATGTCCCTTTAAAAAGTTTGTGTGAAAGATTGGTTAGGTGATTTCCATGGAAATGTTCAGTGACATCAGAGCACATGTTGGACATGGAGGAAATTTAAATTTTCATCAACAACAAATGGAAGAAAAATCAAGGTAAATATTGCTTGATCAGTTAATATATTTATTCTAGTCATTTCCAAGCATACTGTATTTTCAAGGGTGTTTTAAAAACCTAAAAATTTTAAGTTAAATAAGAGTATTTTGCATACATGAAATGCTAAGTATTAATTCAAAGCTAATCAGTGAAGCTATCTTCCATTTTTTCACCAAAAACTACAGAAATGTCATTTCCACCACACTGCCTCTGTGGTGGAAATGACATTTATGGTTACAAAGTACAATTGATATGTTTAATGACTTTGTGAACTGAGTTTAATGAGTGTGATGAGTTTAAGACTTTTTCAAATAAATATCTCTGATGTTTCTCTAAATTCAGGTTAATTCATTGTCATTTCCACAACACCCTGTCATTTCCATCACCACACATTTTTTTAAAATATTGAAAAAGTTCTCATCACACATTAAAAATGTATCCACAATTTATGAGATCATGCTCTACTTAATATAAAAATTCAAGTTATTTATTTTCTAATAAGCTCTTACCCAAACCAATATTAAATTTCAGAGTGTGACAGGTGTATGGTTCAGCATTTGGTCCTTAGGGCAGTTAATTTATCTCATTGACAAATGTATAATTATTGTACATTGTGAAAAAACTGGTAAAACTAGTTAGAAGAATGATCTTAGACAATTCTTGAGTGGCATACGTTAATCTATTTTTAAATAACGGCTGTATATTGGGATGTGGTGGAAATGACATTTGTTCATTGCAGGTCGGAAAAATGTAAAACATTAACAATTTCTCTTGTTAATTCCTCTTAATTAGTTTTTTTCTCTTACAGACCTTAAAACTAGACAAATTATATATATATATATATATATATATATATATATACATATATATATATAGCTTCTGCAGAGACCACTATCGTGATTCAACTCTTTTAATGGCCAAATTCACCAAAAGTTTCCGTAACTGGACAATACGAGACGATTACTACACAACGTCTAACAATCAACTAAACCATGTTCAAAACGTATCCATTTGGCATTTCCCGTTACGGAAAAAACAGCCCTTGTCGTGTTATATAACCGTACCCACCTGCACGCTCTGCTGTTCTCCCGCGTTCACAGGTCCACGTGCCGCTGAAACGTTGTTGGCAATTGAACTGATCGCATATGTCTGAAGAAACAAAATCACCCGACAAATAACTATAAATGTAATTTTAAATATTATGCTTTTTAGCGAGCAATTTCATCAGTGTGCAGTGAACATGTTTATGCACAGATTAGTGTGATTACATTTGAATTTACCCTTGAACCTAGAGCTCACTGTTTCAGAAGTAGGCAAGAAAGGAATTTAGAAATGTATGTGTCCAAGGACATCTATATATTTTTATATAAAATATTAATTGATATGACATTTTCTTTTAATTTATCACTTAGCCCAAACTTTTTAGCACACAAAATATTCTACCTATATTGCACAGCTGTAACTGTTACGCTTGGAGGTGCAATGTTGATAGAGTAGGATGAATTAGCATGCCATTAAATAGCTCTTGTCATTGGATCTATTATAATAATCAGGTCAACCATAATCATTATTAGCTTTGTTGTCCATCTAAGTAACCTTCTGGTGGAATGTGTGCAAGGGAAAAAAAACAAGGCATCTGTTATCAAGGCTGCCACATAATATGTAAATTGTTTGCATGTGTGAAGTTTACTTCTTTGCTTACTGATACACAAAAGTATGTAAATGTTTGAATTCTCTTAAGTCGCATTTCTACTTCAGCTAGTGCATTTATTATGGCAGTTCATATTACGCTTAAGGCACATTAAGTAAATTCATTAACTACTCACTTTAGCACAACAAACTCCCAGTGTCAAATAAATTCCAAATAATTCACTCATTTGAAAACTTCTGGTTAAATAATATACCGACAACCAAACACTATTTAAAAAAAATACAACACACAACAAATAAAACAAAATGTCTCTTTAATTTGTAAGTGTCAACAGCAGTACAAAAGATGGAGTGATGGTGAGACGATTTTGTCATATGTGTGTGTACTCTATCTTTTATGGAAAAAGAGGAACTCTTGAGGTAAATAAGCAAACAGACAGGAACACCCTCATCTGCCGTCGTACATCAGTGAATTGAGAATATACTGTAAAAATGGTGTTACATTACAATATGCCAAATGCTGCTTGTGGGGAGAACAACCTAGATATTTGTACAATCCACTAAGGTGTCTATATACACCAAAATGTGTCACTCATCTGGTTTATTTTATTTGATATAATAATACTACCATTACAGAGAAGACTGGTCTCTGGACATACAACTGTAGCATTAATTAGTTTACCTCACGTCAATACTGCACATGGAAACCAATGACTTGCTGGTTTACATACTAAAGCCAAGCAAAAAATATTTTTAGTACCTTTTTTTCTTTTTTTTTTTAAAACAATAATATCCTTAGCAAATAGCTGTCTTTTGTACTGTATAAAGAAGAATGTGAACACAAATGTGATGGCAACCTTTTTAAGTTCAATTAAAAACTTTACACTGGACTGTACAAGATATTATGATAAACTATTTACATTTTTAGACTTAAAACTTTTTTTTTTTTTTTCTCCAAAAGCAGCAACAGATACTATTCTATATCTCTAACGCCCAAACAATAATACCTGCCATGGGTCTATGTACCTGCTGAGAAACCGGTCTCTACATACACACTCACGCACACACACACACACACACAAAGACAAAATGAAAGAAAAGTGTTATCAGGCTGCTAGCGGGATTCGAAACAAGAGTGTACCTAGCGACAGAGGAGCCACACACAGTGTTGCTTGAGAGACTACAGAAATCTAAAAGCAAAGTACCATTGACAACAGCATACGTTGTCCCTGACAGCAACATTTTACTCTTCTGAACAGCAGCTAGCATGTCAGTCCAGCATGTCAGTGAATTGTGCTGATTAAATTAACAAAAACTATCCCACAATATACATCACAAAAGTCCATACCAAAAAAAAAAAAAAGCATTACAGTAAGATAAGTAGAAACACCCAAGCTTTGTCCTCAGTTATTGTACCTACTTTGCATTAACATGGCAGTGATAGTTAAAAAAGAAATGTCATTTAGACTGGCTGTTGACTGGATGGGAAATGGTCTATTAAACACTATGAAGCAACACAGAGAAAAATACTGTATGAAAACCTCAAATGCACAGAGTGGGTCTGCATTGTGCAGCATTAAAACAAAAACAAACAAACTCATAAATATTTGCACATCCCCAATGGATTAAATGCTCAGCGAAAAACTCACGTTTTCAGATGAAGCTGTACTGTACGACACGCCACAACTGATGCCCCACAATTACATTTTCTCTCATTCAAATTTGGCACAAAACCAATTGTTAAAGAACTTCAGCAAGTACCTCAACATTTAGAAAACAATTTGTAAAATAAAATAAAAAATACGTACATGGATTTCAAGATTTGTCCTTTGCTACAGAGTGCACCAACAACATAGCAAATGGCTGGTTAACTCAGCATGGAGTGCGAGGTTCATCACTTAAACACATGGAAGTGAGATGCCTGGGTGTCTCAGCTGTGTCTCCAATACTACTCAATCAACAGGGATGTGAATTCAGCAACTACATGAGGTACAGTGAATTGTCAGTTTGTGATTTCGTTCTTTTTTCCTAAGTACAACAACCAAAAACATACACACACACTAAAAAGAAGAAAAAAAAGTAAAATACATAATTTATACTTCAGCAAGTATCCATGAACAAAAATAGAATTCTATTTTCCTATGTTATATTTACAATGAAAAGGAAAAAAAAAAAAATCTAATGAGATGGAGATTTAAAAAAAAAAAAAAAAAAAAGAAACTTTGTTTTGAGCTCCAATCCATTTTGAAATTTCACTGTTTTATTCTTGTTCTCTGATTGTCCTTTAATTCTGTTCTACTGACACTTTTAGAGCCAATAATGGCTAATAAATACAATAAAATGTCTATATGCACTAGAGAGCTTCAAATACAATATACAACACAAACATACATGACCATTAAAATGTGCTACTGAAGTCCGGTGTGTCTCAGTTGGCCAGTCACTACGCGAGCCTCTCCGTCGAGTTTACTGCTCTTTCTCCCCTAGGCAGCACTGGAGCTTAAACAAAGTGTTCATTCATCACGTGTCTTTGCATAAATAAACAAAATATGTCAAGAGAAAAATGACTCAAATCTGGCAACTGTGAGGCGCACTCACATGAGTCCAAACAGGTGACTTGTTCATGTAGGTTTTTTCTTTTTTTTTCCTCGCACAACGGCTTCACATTAGTCAGAATTGATAAAAATACCATTTATATCCAGTGCTTGTAACACTTTTGAATCATTGTCTCCGTGTGAGATTGAAATTGTCTCTTTTTTCGTTTTTTTCCTTTTTTAATCTATACAAGCGCAATCAAGTTTCAGTCCCAACAACAGTCCTTTTGTCTGCTACCAGCCTACAGAATTGGCTTGGCATGGTCAAGGAAATATGTACAAATCACGTACAAATCAACCAATCCACCAGCAAACAGATATAACAGCTTTAAACAATAAACGTTGGCTTGTAAGCAGGGAAGAAAAAAAAAAAAAATGAACGCGGATGTCAAGGGACACCCAGCCAAGTACTGTACCTTGTAAAAATCACAACAAACTTAAACAAAACCAACAAAATAAAAGGTACGAATACAAGCTTCTAAAGAAGTGCTCAAAACTTCTATGAATTAAAAGTAAATGCTTTTCAAAGAGGGGTGCTGAGGAGAAAAGTCAATGCTTCAACTGCTGGGAGAAGTAAGCGCTAAATAGCCATCGGTACCTTTTAGACCTTTGGAGGTAATGCAGTGACCAGCAGCCTCGCTGTGACATTTCCTGTCTATTCTAATCTCTGGGTTACTGATGAAACAGACAGGTTCAAGGGCAAAGGCAAAATAGCGGGACTCATGCATTAATAATGCCGTATTTCAGATGATACCGACTCGTCAGTCATTTTAATAATCCCCCACAGCTTGATCTACTTGTTCCATCTGCTCGCTAGCACCTCATGGCTGCTTCTGGCCGCGGCCTTTCGCGAGCGCTTTGATGGAGAGAGGGCACAATAAACCACATGGGCCTCGTCTCCATTGTTCGCTACCTTTCTCCTGGGCGCGGGCCGATGACGGGAGCCAGATGGCAGCCCCTTGAGGCAGGGTGTGCGCTGGGCAGAGGTCAGGCGAGTGGAGGTGAATGGCACTCGAACCCTGTAGGAGCCTTCGGTAGGGCCAAAGCCTAAAACAAGAGGCCCTGACCGCTGGCTGCTTCTTGGCTGTCCTTCCGCACGGAAACAACCTGAGATCTGTTCTGCTGCCGGAACGAGCGGATAATTTAGTAGAGGCGCAGGACTGCCTATTTGAATTGTTTTTTTTGGGGGGTTTTTTTAAGTGCTCAAAAAACTGATTTCAATTTGCCAAAAAAAGAAAAAATGGCAGATTTGTCTTTGTGCATTTTCAAATGTATTTGTTTCAGAACATATATTTAAACGAAAATACAAAGTATCTCAAATTTTAGAAAATAAGTGCCATTATTCGTTTAGGTAAATTTCTCCTGAACTCTCTGCATAACTGGCCAAAACATCCTGATAAACTGGATGTTCTCTTAAGACTTAACGATGAACACACTGCAGAAGCCCAAAGGGCGTACGCTCTGCTTTAAGACTATTTCCATCAGTTAAGATTACAATGTCTACAAGACTTAAGCGTAAATAAAAAAGACTTTGAACTTGCTGCCCTGGAAAACAGGGCTAAAGACTTTAGCAGAATGGCGTGTACATATTGTACAACAGCAATTTGTGATTGTAATACACCAAAGCTGCCTTTCGCTGCCTGTCCAATTTTGCAGATTGGATGCCATTTGGCCCCTTGGCATTCTGGCCTGATTACAATCACTGTGATTAAGAACCGAGCGGGTAAGACTGAACTAGACGAGGACGGTGGTCGGGGCGATCACTGCATTGAACCTCCTGGAGAACTATGACATTCTTAGTTCCTGAGCATTTGGACGTGGTTGTCAATGGAGAGGAGAAATAAAAGTGGGCTTTGTAGATACGATTGCAAGGATTGTCTAAGACTCATGCAGTCTCTTCCTTAAGACTTTCAAATTTAAGATTTAAGAGCAGGAAGCTTATGATATGTTTGGCACATCTGGACTTGTAGTAGTAGTAGTAATAATAATAATAATAATAATAACGAGAACAACAATAATAATGGGGGAGTTTTAGGCTTTCCCTCTATGGTTCAAATATATGGACTTCTTCAGTTTTATCGTATTATGAAATGTCAAATGAAGTGTCGTCTTTTTCATTTTAAATAGTTCTGATTAAAAACATTCACAAGCTGTTGGCTGGTACAGCATACCTGAGTGAGATATAGAACCCCATCGAAAACAGTAATGTACGCTTCAAAAGAAAAAAACAATACATGTGTAAATCCATATGAATTTAAGTAAGACTGTGAGTTATGCATTCATATGAAATGTTTCAATCGTCAAGTCCTATTATTTAAAAATGTCGTAGGAAATACCCTAAATTGTCCATGATCAAAAAAAATTCAATAAAATAACAATAAAAAAAAAGCCAAAATAAAACACAATCAAATTGTTTCACACTCGGAGAAACACTTAAGACCAATAGCTGTTAAATCTGCAGGAGCCACATCTGCATGCTGGCTCCCAAAACGTATTTCATCAGAAACAAGTTTTTTTGTTTTTTTTTTGTTTTTTTTTTGTTCTCTTTTTCATCTTCTTCAGTCTTCCCTCTAATAAAAGGATATTCTTCGCTGGCTGTTTTCGCCTCAGTTGGCACTGACCGGCTCCTGTGTGTCATTCTCACTACTGTAGTCCGATTTGGGCTCGTCCTCAAAGTCCTCATACATGTCCATCTCGTCTTCTCCGTTCACGGGGTCGCTAGACACCAAGGTGCCCGGTTCCATCTTCATGTTGAAGGTGCTCTGGATGACAGGGATGGTGGGCTCGGGGCTGGCCGAGGCACTGGAGCAGTCTGACGTCATGTGAGGGGAGGGCGTAGTGGTCGCCATTGTTATGGCACCAGGGTAGACGACACCTGCGCTGGTGGTGATGGGGATCTGCGTCTGTGGCTGCTGCCTGATACAGAGGTGAAGAAACAGACAGATTTACGCTCATGAAGTGCCAGGGTGCGCTTTTGCTTTTCGCAAAGCTCAGAGAAGCTTAAGAGCTTTTAAGAGACGAATGACAAGTTTAAGGTTTTTCAAGGAAAACAATTACGGTCTCGGGGAGTTAGAGAATGGAAAGAATGTACAGAAGCACACAAAACGCTGGTCGAAAGCATAAAGCTTGTGCAGTTTTAAACACCGGCTTGAATGGAACGTGCCCAGCCGGTAGCCCTGTAAAAATGATTCCCAATCAGCGACAACGATTTGGGAACGATTGTGAAAATGACACTCGTTTCTTTCTGGGTGACAAAGCCAATTGGTTGGTAGAGACACAGTCTCCTGATCTTTAACAAGCTGATTGATACTCCAGCGCTCGTATTTCTTGCTGTTGAAGTGGAAACACCTGGAGCAGGCATTTTCTTCACTCACCACACGCAGTAAATTATAGAGTTGAGCTCCAAACATCTGCCCTGCAGCCCTCTCTACATTCATACTCGACTCTAATATCCTAAAATAATGGCTACGTGAGTCCCGCTGCCCTCTGTAACCATCTAAATGTGATAAACCACTACTTTCAGGCAGCTGAAAGAAAATACTATTTTGTCAATGGGATTCAACCCAGGGCCATATAGTGCATTTCCCCTCCTCTGAGAAAAAATAAATTTACCACAGCATATAATCACAAAGGGAGCGTGTAGGCAACAAAAGGCTGCGCTCGCTTTGCTTTGAAGCGTATATTAAAATTAAGTGCGAGGGCCATATAACGTGACAAATGAGCTAAGTGGTTGAATTACTCCAATCAACCTGATTAAAGGGTCACTGGCTTTACACCAGGAGTTGGCACATGGTATGGAGTCATTACCTGCCTATTGTGAGAGCTCTAAGCTGGCTTTATGAACAGCGTATAGGGGTTTAACAGAGGGCAGGGCATCTTGGACGGCCGCCTGCTATTGTTCGTGCCGTTTTTCCAACGTGCACCTACCCCACAGTGAAGAACTGCCTCATCTCCTGCCTCCTCGACCTCATCATCTGCTTGTACTCGCCTATGCGCAGCTTCTTGCCGTCGATGATGCAGGTGCGCTTGGGCCGGGGCTTGTACTTGTAGTTGGGATACTTCTCCAGGTGGATCTTGCTGAGCCGTGCCTGCTCCTCATAATACGGTTGTTTCTCCTGGTTCGTCATGGACTTCCAGCGAGATCCTGTTGACCACAGTTGAGAAGTTAGAAGTGAAAAATGATCATTATTTATCTATTATTTATTTTTGGAGAAAGCATGACTTCTAATCATATTTTATAGCTACATTTTATTTTTAGATAAATGAATTACAATTTAATTAAAGTTTTTTTTTCATGGAGAAAAAATGGCTTTAAATACATTTTACAATTTTAATTTATTATAAAAACCATTAATGTTTAATTCAATATATTTTAATACAATGAATAAAATTAATAATATTTAAATATATTTTTACATTTAGAGACGAGACGAGCATCAACAACGTCAACAAAATAACTACATTATCCTGGGGCAAGCACTGCTTTTGTGAATGGAGGGTAACTGCATTACTGTTACCGTTTCTGCATTAGTGAAAACAACAGGCCAGTAAATATCTCCAGCCTTCAGAAACGTCCGGGCTGACGGGTCTTTTAGTTGCTGTGATCTATTGACTCTCTGGACTGGGGGACAAGACCCATTTAGCCCTGTCATTTTTCATGACAAACACTGCCCACGTGACAGCCACTAAATCCATCTAATTGAGCTGCTCCTGCGGGCATCATGCCATCAAGTTTAACCGTGCTCGTCTGTTTGAGATGCATTGAATTGTGTGGAATTACTTGCAAAAGAAGATTAGGCAGGTGTGGTAATAGCCTGAACATCTTATTCACAGCATACATTTTGCATAGTAGCTTTGTAATGCTGAGATGCTTGTCTATCGATTGCTAAGAGGGCAGAAACTGCCTTGGCGATATTCATTTGCATATTTTGTGCAATTCAAGGTCCGGTGTACTATAATACTTAAATGTCTAGTCAATCAACATAACACTCAGCCTTTCTTAATGGTCCAATTCAGCTACATTTTAGTCTTGTAAGTCTTGGTTTTGATCCAAAACAGTGGGCTGTTTCAGTTTGGTAAAAACAGACCCTCCCTTTACTTCAACAGAGGTTCAGTTCATTTCAAAATTCTGAATTAAAACACATTTAATACATGTACATCAGAAAATGTCATGTGACTTCGCTTTCGAGTCTCAACATATTTTCTATTGCTATTTTTTGCCAATTTCCTGGAAGCAATGACCTTGTTTTCTTAAATGCAAAGAATAGAAATGCTGCTTATTTCGCAAGTGATTTCACAATATTCCACAATATTCCCAAAAATCGGGGGGGATTTTTGGGAAGTAACTACTTCCTTGAGTAGTTACTTTGAAGGAAAGTAAAGTAATTTCAATAAGTAGAATGACTGTTTAAATGGCTGTGTTTAAAAAAAGACTATTGGGTTAACGCGATCCAAAACAAGCAACGACATTTTCAACAGTTTCTGAAGCACTCTACAATAGTTCCCTGGATACCAGTTCAGTTTATTCTTATGGAGCATGGCGTAATCCCAAATGAAAACAGAAAGGCTAACGCAGACGGCCATGGCTGCTGGTCGTGATTGATTTGGGGGATTTGACTTACCCAAGATTTTGCTGATGTTGGAGTTGTGCATGTCTGGGAAGGCCTGAAGGATTTTGCGGCGCTCATCTTTGGCCCAGACCATGAAGGCGTTCATGGGCCGTTTGATGTGAGGTTCGTTGCTGTTCCTTCCCCGGGGTTCCCTGTAGACCCGTGCCTCGGTAGTGCTGGCGCCTCCTGTTGGCCAACAATAATACTGATGTGGTTTATCTGCAGAGCCATTCAGTTCCTTACACCCTAGGAACACCAGAGCAAGAAGGAGAGAGCGGGTGCAAACCGTTAATCAACTTAGTAGTGCAGGGCATCCGTCAGCACATCAGAGTGAATGGAGCTGAACCAGAGAAGCTGGGTTTGGGGATCCCGAGAGGCCTGCAGCTGTATCTTATACTCCAGGCTGCCCATCCCAGAACTGGATGGGACAAGCCCATGTTTTGGAGTGTAGAACAAGACGGCATTGTTGGTCAAGGAACTCCTGATGAGTGAAAACTAGCTCAAACCAGACGAGTAGGACCCTGACTATGATGCCTTTTAAATATTTTGTCTGGGTCACAGCGTTCGTACATTCGAACAGCCTTACGTTTCTGGATGACTGTCGTAATGTTTCTCCTGCTATGAGTAATAACGGTAATGCTCTGAATAACAAATGTGGCACAAGGGTGTTTGTGTAAGGGAGGTAAAATTAGGAGGAGGATCTGTGCCAATGTCCTGACAAAACATACATCTCCATGTGATTGCTTTCAATGTGCTAACACATAGAGTCTGACAAAGGGCAGGCCTAGTGGATAAACACGGGACGGTAAAAAAAAATTAATAAAATAAAAACTAGGTTTCTGTATTTAAATGATCACAGGTTTCACACACTAGAGTTAGTGAATGCGGCCTGGTGGGAGTGCGACTTGAACAGACTTGAAGGAGTGTAACTCCTCAATCAGGCCATTCACAATCAGCATGTGTGTCCTCCAGTTTCTGTATTTAACTTTACAGCAGAGTGAAAATGATTCTGTTTGCATGCGCATTTGCTTCCTTTTATATGTAAGATGTGAAAGAATTAAATAAAAGCTGTATGAATATTTCAACAAACAAAAACATGTTGATAAACAAGGCTTGAAAAATAAAACAAACAAAAAAAAGCCTTCCCATATGCTACGATACATCTTTAATGATCCAAAAACTGGATAAGAAGGCTTGGAATCAGCCATGAATATTTCATCATCCACATGTGATGTGTATTCATTAGGACCCTGAAACTTCAAGTCTTGGCACACGGTACCTGCTTTTGATTTCTATTATCACTGGTGTTGATAAACAAAATAAAAACTCCAGCTAAGTAATGGATCTTGGCACTACACCGCTATTAAAGCACCGGGATACCGAGACCATTTCGAGGGCAGCGCGTTGCTCAAAGGAGGAGGAGTGGGAAAATAGGCAATGTCGAAGAGCCACCTTCTCTATGCATACACACACACACACTTGTGCCACATTGGGGCCCGGAGAGAGAAAGAGACAAAGTCTAAGTTTCAGACATCCAGCAGGAGGCTCTATCCTCCAGGCCCTGCTGGGCAGAACGGCTTTGCCCACAGGGCCCAAAAGATCCATTTACACATGTCATGTTTAACAATCATAATAATCCAGAAAGGGCTGCTGTTTATCTGGCTGCCCAGCTCCACACAGTCATGGTGCATCAGTCAGGGTCTCTCTGATCTTGCCTCTCCACAACTTTGTAGTACTACAAGCAGCCGCCTCGTCCCAGCCTCTTCCGTCGGGATTATACGGCGACGGCGTTCCCCGCACAGTACATTAATTTCATTTAGCACGCGCTCACCGTGCAGGATAAATTGATTTCACTTTGTTTGGCTTTGACAGCCATGTTTATTGTGCAATGAAATGTAGTGTGGCGTAGGGCTGACAGTATCCATCAACGTTGGGCAATCTGCTGACTGCCGGGGCCAGATGAAGGCATTCATTACCTTGCCAACCCTAGCTCGCTCGCTCGCTCGGCTACCTCGCCCAGACACGACCGCCACTGTCTGCTCAGGGGGAGGGGGGATGGCCGGCCCTAATTTACGATTCGCCCCATGCCATTACTTTACCACTGACACTGATTCAGCAATTTATATACTGGCATGCAAGCAGATATAGGCAGAGGTGAGCAGCTTACATGCAGGAAACCAGCAGCTGGACTTTTAAATTGCAGATCGGATTCATTTTTCTGTGTCGCTGAGAGAGGGCGAGAGCAACCAGGGTTGGTTGTAATAATCATCTCATGCCCTGTTGTTGCTGTAGTGCGTCAGTAGACACAGACTCAGCGCTCTCAGTCATTTGAGCGGACCGCAGGAATGAGAGCCGACTTACAGAGTGCCGGTGCTCTGCGGGACGAGATGAGCGGCGGCCCCTGGCACAGAGCCCCGCTCGCAGACACGGGTGGTCCGTGCCCCCCCACCCCATTGCAATCATGATGTGCCTTAATCAAAAGCAGCCAAAGAGCTGGCAGCGAGGTCGGCTCGTGCGACGTCACCCCGCATCTACAACATGCAATTTACAACCCTCTGCTTTTTTTCCTGGCTTGTTGTTGTTTAATAAGAAAGCTTACATGCTTCTGACATTTACAAATTAGCATTAATTGACGTTTTTCCCCCTGTGCGGCTCTTTTAGGAAGCACCTAGTTAGGTGTGTTATTGTGTAAATAAATGCAGATGTTTCGGGATGCCACGGGAGACCCCCTGAGGTGTGTGAGGGTGGGGGGGGGCGAGACGGCAGGAGGCTTCTAATCGACTTTATTGTGATTTATGAGACCCGGTGCCCAACATGACAGAGCGATACAAGAATCTCTATTTAATTTGTCTCTCCCGGTGAACAGGAGGGAGAGCAGAGGGGGACTGTATGAATTACAGAGAAAGAGAGAGAGCGCTCGCGTGGAAGCGTACGAGGGAAAGGGGCCCCGCGGCCCGGCACACCTGCCTGCAGCAGGCCCAGACTCGACGGTACGCGGAACGGAGCCAAAAGGCTGAGCCTCTCAGGCTCTCGCTGCAGCTAGCCTTTTGTTCTGAGGGCACACACAGACTGTCACACAAGAATCCGCTTGGAGAAACAAGCAACAATCACGCAAACCTGCCAGGCCCTCTGCGGACGATCCAATAAAGAAAGATACGCCTTTCTGCAAAGGTATTTAGCGCTGACAATGGCAGTCTCTTCTAACGCCCACAGACAGATATGACACAATGCTCAGCTCTCCCATTCATGTCAGCACTCATATTCCGCTAATTAAACCATTACAACTTACATGTGATTTAAGCCCACCACTTTAACGTGCCAATTGTTGAGTTGCACCCAGCTGGATATTTGGAATTCTACTCTAGAGTATATATACGGACAAAAGCGTGACTTGTTAGCGCATGTTTCTTTAAGCTATTGTTTCTCATGCCTCTCGCCCTGCATGTTGTAAGGTCTTGAAGAGGGCCATGCTAAATTCATTTTCTCACTACACCATTTCGATGAAAGGAGTCCTGGGCTCACGTGCAGACTATAGAGACAGTAAAACTGGATAAAGAACCGGCAATGGGAATGCTGGGAAAACAGACATACACAAGACACACACACGAGTGTGATAAAACTATAGGTTTTGATCTAGGGATTTCAAAATCAAAAATTAAAAATAATAATAAAATAAAAAGGTAATATTAATTCTTGCAATTGTAAGTTTATATCTTAAAATTGTTAGTTTATTTGTCTTGACTTTATATTATACTGTATGACTTCATATCTGACAATGTGTCTTTTTTCTATGGCCTATTTAATTTAAATTAAAAATTTTTTTACTAAATTTTTCATTTTTACTCTGTGGCAGAAATGGGCTTGCATATTTACCACTGTTCAAAAAGCTGAGGACAGTAATATTTATTTAATTATATTTATTCAGCAAGGACACACTGAATTGGTCAAAAGTGACAGTAAAGACATGTATGATGTTACAGAAGATTTCTCTTTGAAATAAATGCTGTTATTTTGAACTTTCTATTTATCCAAAAATCCTGAAAAAAACTTGAAAGCATATTAGCATATTAGAATAATTTCTGAAGAATCATGTGACACTAAAGACTGAAATAATGGCTGCTGAAAGCATTTTTTAAATTTTAACTCAAATAAAAGATTTTAGAGTGCAGAACAACCTTTATAAATATAGGTCTTGGCAGCTAACCAGCTGGGAGAGCGCAGTGAATTGTATTGATCAAATAAATGCAGCATTGATGGCCATACAAGAAAATATAAAAAACAAAAATCTTACAGAGTAGTGTAGATCCTTGTGTATCTTCATATTATGACATAGCATGGTGTAGTTTATCATACTCCTTTATAAAACGATCGTCTAACACACAAAAATGTCTGATTGAGCTTTTGGTTCCTTTGCTTTGACTGCAGTGAACCTCAGATTGCTAGTCTATAATAATTCAGCGATAACCTTGCCACAATTGAACCATATTCATAAATAATACAGCATTAACATAGCTCAGAGATTACAAAGTCAAGCAGTTAATCAATCCTGGCCAACGTTCATTTTGGCCGGCATTGTCTCAAAAGCGTGCTGATATTACCTCGACTTCCTGCCCCTGGAATCTCTCAACACAACCTTTGTTCTGCTAAGACCCCCGTCTGACAGAGATAGTTTAAACACACGCACGACCCGACCCGTTCGGCAAACAAAACTCATACGCTGCCATATGTGAATGAACAAAGGGGCCATACTAAAGCCTTTTGTGGTATTAGTTAATGTTTTTCATCTGAGCTTAAAAAGACCTAATGACTTTGCGGTGAGCTGATGCATGTGGCTCGTGGCTTTTTGCGAAATGAAGGAAATTCTATCTATTTCCATACCCCGCCGTTATTTTCCAACGGCCTCTCTCTCGTTAGAACTTTGGCAGCTGTTAATTTGGTTGCTGCATGCTTTGCAAATATTAGTTCAAGCAACCTAAAGCTTTCTGCGAGTTACAGCAGTGACAGAGAGCTGTTTTACACCCCAAGCCTTTTCCAATATAACGTGTCTTTTCAGCAGGCAGGACCTCCGTACAAGGAAGCATGCAGCCGTTACGGACCCACTCAGTAATTTTCCTCTGCTCTCCGTGGCAGTTACTGTATGAGCCTGTTTGCCCTGTTAAAGCATCAAGAAATTTAATTCTCAAATGGTAGTTTACTACTTAGCTGATAAATCATTTAAAGTGCATTAAAAATAGCTAGCTTATATTGATGAAGGCCCAAAGCTTCTGAACAGAGCAGTGTAATAAAACAAAGACTAGTGGCATATAAACAGGATGAAGGGTTGCCTTTTTTTAAGCGTAGGTATCACATACACGGCACGTACATTCCTCAAATGTTCAGGGAGAGGAATGGAATTTGTTTGACTTGGTCTATCGAAAAAGGCTCTAAACACAAAAACACACAAGTAAACACTCCATGTTTCCCAACGGGTAAACACATTCTGCTTGTAAAAGAGACTATTTAATGTGGGGCGTATCATCATAAAATGCCGTTCACATCCTTCATCTCGATGTGCTTGCGGGAAGATGGAGATGGGGATGGCTCTGAGCACTCACAGTGGCGCCTGTCCACTGGGATGAGAAACCTCTGTGGCCTTCTAATCCTGTCTGTGCTGGGAGTAAACTGAAGGCACGCTCTCCGTTCCTTCACCTCCACTTAGGACTTTAAAGGAACTCTGCATCACTTGGGCGACTGGGTGCCCTCAACCCTGCCCCTGACTGCTCCGGAGCCCACAGAAGTCGGGTTCCCACCGCGCTGGAGGACCCGAGGACCCAGCTTTCTCACTGATCTGAGAGGGGTGGGACAGGCTTCTTGGCGGGAATCTGCTCTGGTCTGGTCAGATCAGATCATGCCAGACCAGAAAAACTGCATCTCTAAACCTCTATTTAAAGATTTGAATACTACCCAGCCAAAATAAATAATTTATGTTTTAGAAAGCTCATAAACAAACACAGATATGCGAGGCTGATCATCTTACAAAAAAAAAAAAAAAAATCTATTGTGCTTGTTCCCTCAAGGCCTCTTTTTAAAGATAATACCCATAATTATATGAAACTTGAATTAAAATGTTTTTATTTCTCCATATATTGGCTGTAGATTTCCATGGGAACTGTTATAAATATTTTACACCGAAAAAACACTGGCGCATACAAGCGTACTGTTTATGAACAGGGTGACAAAAGGAGCTGACGCCTTGTCGTGTAAGTTCTATCAGCATTTACACCTCCACACCCAGCACATCAAACATGAGCTGTGGCAACAGAGCCTGGTCCTGGAGGAGGGCCAGCATTGTCCCATCACTTTGTCATCAAGAACTAGCTGTGAAAACTTTAAATACAGCCGTGCTCACTACATTACCCCATCAACTTTCCCTGACACTGGCCAAGCAACCGTGGAATCCAGTCAATCTGATCATCTGACTGAACTGTACCTGACCTCATTCCTCACTGTAATCAAGCAGCAAGCAGCATTAGATATATGGCAATGCTCAGTCATGTTATGTTTTCAAACACTACAAATAGATACTTACCCTCAAAATCCTCTGGCCTGGTGAGGTCGATGACTCTGTGACCAATCTTCCCATCCTCACCTAGTTTGCCCAGGTGATGGCCAAGGTTATCATAATGAGACCTCTCCTGCAAAAATGACAAAAGAAATTGTGTTCAGATACTACAGCTTCCTGTCTACAGATATTTAGTGGTTTGTCTTTATGCACCACATTGCATACTAAAATGTGTGATTAAGGATTTAGGTCTTAACTCAACATGAAACTTACCTGCTGCATGTTGCTTAAATTAGAGCAGTCTGGGAAATCGTGTCTTTTCCACAGTGGTACAATGACCATAGCATTAAATAATTAATTTAATAAATGTATCAAATTACTACTACCACTACTAATTATTTTTATTCCTTAATTATTATCCTTATAATTATTTCATTCAATTATTTTATGTGTATGTACTGTATATGCACGCAGACACAAATATATATCCATTTTATTTATATTATATACAAATTTCTATTTTTGCTTAAATAAATGCAATGGATTATTAAAAACTACATTTATAGTAGTTAAATTAATTTCTTTACATTTCACTTAATTTTAATTGTATATTCTTAAATTACAATTCAAAAATTTAAAAGGCACTTCAAATTCAGTTGTAAATAGCATACGACCCTGTAGGACACGCATGCTCTTCGCATGCATTTTGACGGGCCCAAGTCAAGTCGTCTTTATCACAGCTGTAGTCTCTTACTGTCTTCATCTGCAGGGACTTGTACCGATAAGAGTCTGGAACACTCTACTAAAAAGGATTTAGAAACAACACACTGAAAGATCCTGAGCACACAATGCAGCCTGGGACCTCCAGTGAAATGTTCAGCTTATTTTTTTTTTCTTTTCCGCTCTCTAATCTTTGCAGTACATGCCCCTGTCTTTGCTGCCCTGAGCTCCCTGTCTATCATTTATTCAAGGCTCATGCTCGGAGGAACACGCCGTGTTTTCCCTTTTGTCGTGTTGCTTTCTGTTCAGATTAAACTTGGCATCATGTTGCACTTGATGCACAATAAACCCCTGTCATTCCTCACCCGTGCGACAATATTAAATGTCATGTCCGTGTGCATTTACAGAATAAAATAACAGCTTTTGGGGGGCCCTCCTGAATGGTTGCAGCACATTAGACTTAATGTATTATGTAGAGGAAGAGGGCCGACCGCTGCTCGGGCCCATTGTTAAATGACCTAGTTCTGCCGTGAGTGCAGCAGGGCATTAGTGGAGGCTCGTCTCGCTCTCTCTAAAGACTCGAGGAGGAGATGGACACTTTGACTCGGCATGATACAAGTAATCTCTCCCCCCTCCGAACAGGGCAGGAAGATGCTAAAAGCAAAGCGAGTTACGGTGAGTCGGCCCCAGAGCGTTTGCTCTTCTCCCAGGGTGTGTGTCCAATCTCAGGCAAAAGGTGTGCTTGAATTGTCTTTTCTTTAGAGAATGCCTATCACACACAGTTTGAACAGACACTCGGGCAGCCTCCCAACACAATGCTAACAGCTCCCCTGCCACAGACGCAGACACAGATACCGACGTACACATTAATCTTTCAGCCGCGCTGCTTTGGCCGTTTTGCTCGTTTGTTTGTTTTCTGTTCTTTTTGCCACTGGGGAGCCCGTGGAGAGAGGAATCTCTTCACACGGCAAAAGATTATCACTCCGGCTCAACTTGTCAATAGCTCATGACAATAGTGGATTACTTGGGATGATTCTGTGCTTATTGCTGTTGTCACTTGAAACAGACTTTATTATCACTGAGGGGCAAATTCACTAAACAGTTCAGGCACGTTTGTGTGAGGTATTTCAGCACAAAAACCTGCGTTCAATAAGCACCTGCAGTCAGGTTTAAAAAGGTTCTAAATGCACTTAACTAGCACTGTAAATATTTAAATGAAGTAACTGTCATTCTTTTCAGCACAAACATGCCTTTTTTCTATGTGAGTTAGGCCCTTTATAGAATATTATAATTCCTTTCATATGGAAATATACACTGCTTTTGAAAAGTTTGGAGTCTGTTAGATTTTAAAAAAAATTATTCAGCAAGGGTGCATTAAATCGATGGAAAGTGACAGTAAAGACATTTATAATGATACTAAAGGTTTCTATGTCAAATAAATGATGTTCTTTTGAACTTTATATTCAGAATCCTGAAGAAAAATGATTATAGTCTCTATAAAATATTAAGTAGTACAGTAGATTTCAACATTGATAATTATAAGAATGTTTCTTAAGCACCAAATCAGCATATTAGACAGATTTCTGAAAGATCATGTGACACTGAAGACCACAGTAATGGCTTCTGAAAATTCAGCTTTGCCATCGCAAGAATAAATTAAAATATAAAATAATTATTTAAGTCATATTTCAAAATGTTACTGTTTACTGTATTTTTGTTCAAATAAATGCAGCCAATATATGCGTGAGCGTATAAGACCTTTTAAAAAATATTACAAATCCAAAACCTTTAAATGGTAATGTACATTATTTATAAAATGCAGCACTTTTATTCACCTCAAATAATGTTGTGCTATTACAGGCCACAATTAGCTGCCAAAATTAATTCATTAAAAAAATGTCCAAATTATCTTTTATTTGCCTACTTGCCCAAAAAAATAAATCCAAGTGTCTATTACTGAAAACTATTACTATTACTCAAAAAAATACAGCACAAGCATCAGAAGGACAGAAAGAAGAGCTGTACAGAGAGAGTACCACAATTTCCCACCACCATGCTTGATGGAACAATCATTATTTATGGCCATCTGAGTGATTCTGATGTACAATTAACCACTACCTGCTTATGGCCTGTCATTAAGTGCTGCCTGTCTTGACTCTGCCTTGCTTATTTAAGTGTTTTCTAATTATGACATATGTAGCAGTTCCCGCTGGGCTCAGGCGGCTTTGTAAAGATAAGTTGGAGCGCTAGCTCGGTGTGCCACGCTCTGTGTGAAGCCTCCTACGCTGCTGTATTCATCACCAGACCGCATTATTGCACTTAATGAAAGAGGCGCAGCACCCAATGACAAATTGACTGATGTGCGATTAGTCGCACGAGCGATGGCCGATGCGCCGTGGACTGTCCACTGGGGAAGGGCCCAACAACTGCAGAGTGTGCGTGTGTGTGTGGGGGTTATAAATGACTTGCTTGTGTCACCCCCTCCTCCCCACTCTGTTAGCTCTCTCTGATCAATCAACTCCTTTTATAAAGTCATGATCATTAAACATCAGTTTGGGGAACAAGGGGCATCAATCACTGAGTTTCATTAAAAACGCTTTAGGTGCTAAACTCTCATTTTCCAGAACAATAATTAAAGAATGAGCCAGACGGGAGCTATTGTACGTGAAAACAAGATTAGACACTTCAGTGTCTCGGGTCTAACTTAATGGAGTGAGGTAGAGAGTTCATTCATGCCTAGGAAGTACTGATATCCACACGAGACAGTGACGCTGTTTACAGTGCACATTAGGGAGTCTGTAATTGAGAAAGTGAATATGAACATAAAAAGCGACGTGCACACCTTCAAACATCGCACAATGAGTTTCCATTAAATTTAATACACTATGTTTTATATACTTATTGGTTGTAACTTATGTAATTTATATCATAGCATTATCGAGAGAAATAATTTATATGCATAACATCAGGCTTTTTGTTTGAAGTCTCGAAAAAGAAATCGGTCTACAGCGCCTTTACTACTGTCTGCATCAAGTGCTGTGATAAATCAATGGCATTTTTATTATTTTATGGTGTCATTAAATTTTTACTGATCACTTTGCCACAGAAGAGCAGTAAAGGGTGTGTACCATCCTGAAAAAGGACCGTCCAGTGAGGCAAATGCTCACCAGCAGGTCTCTGTGACCATTGTGCTATAAAGGATATTTATAATGTGCATTACGGCAGTGAGATGGCAGGAGCTCAGAGTCTCCGCAAGTACAGAGAGAAGGAGAAAGGGAAAGGGCGGTTAGTTGAACGAAAAAACGGAAACAATGCAAAAAAGAAAAGATGTCATGGTACACGTTGTGCCCCTCCCATGCTAACCACGACCTCTCTGGCGCACGGCTGGCCCTTCCCTCAAATGAGTTCAGCATGCAGCCCTTCATTCCCACATCTAAAATTATAACCACACAGTCCTAAGCTGAAGTGGAAAAAGACACCCACAATAATCTCCCCTTCACTATCCTTTTTTTCCCCTCCATCCTCAAATTCGGTTACAGAATGCATTTTGTTTCGACGGAGGAGGGTTGCATGGTGAAGTAATAACACAGAAGGGCCGATGGCAAGGCTGGTGGAACTTCTGAACATCTGGAGGGGAGCCAGAGCGAGGAGCCCATGTCAGCGCAGCGGAGAGGGCTTTAATCAGGCCGGCCGCAGAACATGTGCCTGAGGACTGCAGCGCTGCCCGCAGATTTCGTGTATTTCGGGCAGGAGCGCATTGTGCTGGTGTCTACCCTGTACTTACGCATCACACTGCCATAGAGTGACGCTTTTCCTCTGGTAAAAATAGCCCGGCTTCAGCCATATGGCCTTGAATTGTTCCAGTCGGGTCCAGATAACGCCAATTGTGAGGCAACCAAAGACCGGCCTTTGTTGACTTAGTAATCTGCCTTTACTGTCATCATAACAGCTAATATCATAACCTAGTAAAAAAAAATAAGAAAAAACACAATGGTCAAGTGAATAACCGTTTGTTCCATGTCCTTGCCTGGATTCTGAATGCCGAGAATACAGCGTATTCTGTCAGTTCCACACCTGGCTGAGACATCCAAGTGATAGAGGAAATAAAGGGAGGCTTTGAAAGCCTATTACAATGAGTTCTAACTGTGTGTATACGTGGTGTACGTTGCTTCAGCCGTCTGTATTGAGACTAAGGCCCAGCAGCGCACGTCTATTTCGCCCCTCATCTGCTTTCAATTCCCGCAGTAACCAATCACAATGTTATTTATAATTGTGAAGCTTTCCAGTAGTTGGTAGTTTTGAAACGTTTAGTCTAAAGCACATGCAGTTGTGCGCCGAGCCCAGAGTTCCTTTCATGCGGTCGCTCAGTTTTTATACTCAAGCAGTAGTCCATGCTTGTAGGCTCCCAGAGCGGGTGCTGGCAGAGCGCGTCTGAGGCTGCGACCTCCCTCCACTGGTGGGCATCCAATCCTTAATATAGATATTTTTTTTTACCTTGCAGAAACACTTTATCTGAAAACATTGACATGAGAGAACTTTGATATTTCCGATTAGACTTTTTTTCTAAACATCCCAGATTAAACCATAACCATGTTAAACCGACAACTCGCTCGCTTATAAAACTGAGAAATGTACCCACAACATCTGACCTTTTGACATCATGGGGGAAATGAAGCATTTTATATGTGTCCATCCCTCGGCTGTAAAAGAAACTCTGCAGCGCGGTTTTTCTATCCTGCTGCATTGAGATCATCAGATCTGGATTTCTTTATGGGGTTTCTGCTTTAAATGACCCTGAAATGTTCACTAGGTCCTCAAGGATCTGTTAAGAAGAACCTTGCTTTTTCTGCTCTTATCACGCAATCTATTTACAATAATGGACACTCTGAATCGCATGATCTGGGAGACAGAGGGTTCTTTATGCACCTGTTCGGAGGAGTTCTGTCCCAATATGGTGGCACATAAATGACCCATTGTAGCCTATTCTTTACGCTGGCTTTGTTGCGGGGTATCTGGCATAAGCAGAGCCTCGCAGGTCTGGAGTATAAGGCCTCGTTGCATTTTTGAATGAGTGCCCTGTTTTGGCCATTTGTGTGATTTTATGCAACCAGAGTGTAAAATCAGCTGAGCTTCAGTTATGTCTTACCTAAGGGAGAAAAAACGGAAGAGTAAGTGCATGCCGTTTGTTTTAGAACTAGCCCGAGATGTGCGCCCGCCCTCACGCATTGCGAAAAAGGCGCTATTTATATAGCCAAACAAATGGAACAAAGAATTAATGTAAGCAATACTCAACAATGGCACTCGCTGGCTATGGGCAGTGCTTGAGTTCAGAATATAATCAAATTTTGGACGGCCAAAGCCATGTATGGCAGGATTTACTTTGCGGCCAAAAATAACCTATGCTGGCAATTTCCAAGACAGCAGCAGAAAAAGGGGTAGAAAATTGCTTCCAGGGCTGCAGACCAGACAAGATTATACCCCAAGTCTTTGTAAAGGGAAGCGTGAATAGGCCCCTAACACTCACACGCGGGGAGGGAATGAGAGCAAACATTGGCTTCGGGTCTAAAAGTAGGGGGTGAGAATTTCGAGGAGAGTGAGCAAAGCTCCATTTAAATGTTTGTGGCCCTGTGCTCTGGGATTTGAGAAAAGTGAATATTCCACTCATCAATAATGTAGGTGAGAGGAGGGGGCAGGGAGGCCAGCGGATGCTCAATAGGTTAATACACTGGCCTTTCACCCTTTGATTCCAGTTTGGGAAGTGTCAGCACAAGAATATATTTTATCTCCTCGCCAGGCCCCGTCGGACTGCAACATCTGTCAAAAAGTAGGTTATTAGCAAGGGCGAAATATCTGAAATCAAAATCTGCGCTCTTTCCAGAGTGGAACCATATCATTAGGTGGCTTGTGAAATTCAATTTGAAAATGTAAAATCAAACAAAGTAGTTTAAAACTAGTGCATAAAATGGATCAAGAAATGTACAATTCAGTGCTTTCCGGGCGGGGAGGGGGGGGGAAGTATAATAAATAATAAAACACAATAATTGTCCTCAGTAGACAATAATACTTCTAATAAATATTTGAAAAAGAAAAGCAAATTGTCGGAGGTCTCATAAAAGCTTTCTTTTACTGACGGGACATCAAAGGGGAAAAAAGACAAATAGAAAACAAGCAAGCAAACACTAAAACATGAATATTTTACACATGCACCTAAAAGACAGGAGACTCAAAGGAGACGGCTCTTCCATCTCAGAGAGAGAGAGAGAAATGGCTCTGTGCGAGAGAAAAAGGGATGCAGGTCACTCCATTGTGTTCTATGGACACACTTTGTATTAAAAGATGAATTGATCCATCTGTAAGCAGCACTTAGCCTCACTCTTCAGCTCAGTCGTTACACCGGGATAAATCAATATTTAATATCCCCCACCAACAGCCCCAGTAGATGATTTTAACCTCTCCTTAATCCCATTTATGTTACCTTTCCAGAATCTTCCACGTAAGCTTTCACTATGATAAACTTCCAAACAGCAGACTGGAAGGCAGTTATTAAAGGGCGTTCAGTATTTATGTCAGGTGAGGCGATGTGCTGAAATATTAATATTCTGAAACTGACCAAAGTGAAAGCTTTTATCTAGAACACTTAGAGGCCTTTTTTTCGTCCGTCAGGCGCGAGCAGCAGGCACGGGCCAACTGTCTGACTGCTGGCAGCGCTGGGTGATATACAGCGGGCGGTTCATTACCGTTTTGTACATGGCTGTAGTAGCTCTTCCCATGACATGTAAAGTGTCCCCTCAGAAACATATGGCTAGAGGGCATTACTGTGGCCTTAACTTTGTAACTGTACCAATGAACTATTCTAGGATGACATGAAACAGTTAGGCCTGCCAATTAATGATTAATAATAATAATAATAATACAAAAAACAAGATATTAATCATATACCCAACCTATACGTTAACTATGCAAGATGAGCGAATGTGTGCTTGTGTTCAAAAACAACTAGACAGATTTTTCCAAAGGTTAAAATATTACTAAATAATATTCTAATAATATAAAACTAATTTAAGGTGAGATGAAAAAAAAAAAAAAGCCAATAATGTCGGTTTGCAACAACAAGAGTTAAAATAATTAAACTACTATTCAAATATTGCAGACAAAATGCATGTAAACGGTCCCTAATCTCAAGAAAACTTAATAAAAAATAAATAAATTAACAAACTAAAATGAAACACATTAACTTCAAGCCACTTATTTTTTATTTGCCAAAGTAATGTCATCTGAAAATGATTGCTTTATTAGCAAATACTGATTCAGTAAATCAGAATATCATGTAATTCATTTGATTTGTTTTAAATCAGCCCTTCAAACTAAACTGAAAAATGGGGAATATTCTTCATATTACGCTGAGAATAAATGTCTGCTCAGTCTCATTCATTTGAACTTCAGAGAGATATGGAACATATGATGAGGAAAATACAGCTTCTGTTTAGCCTCTGGTTGTTTGCGACATCAATGCGTGTGTTTGGCTTAGCAACAGACTGAGGTGAAGCTGCCTTTATGATATCATCAGATGTAGACAGGCTTCCGAGCGAGACTACAGTACAAAAGAGGTCTGCCATTTTCTTCCATCGTGTTTTAAGGTCATAAACTTACATTCTCCGATAGGGAAGCAACTGAAAAATCAGAAGAAAAAAAAGCCATAAAGAAAGAGAAAGTCTTTGCAAATGATACTTCAAAAAACGAGGGAGCCTTTGTGATGTGCTCTGTAACCTATAGCAACAATGATAACCCAAACATACCAGTCATATTTTCACACTGATAGAGCACCTAATTATTATTTGTCATTCCCTCCTCTGCCCCTTTCTTTGCGCCGCTGGCTGCCCAGAATTACCTTGCCCTTACATCAAAGACCTTTAGGGAAAACACATTTAGCCACAAGCTTAATGTCTTTTTCTTTGGGGGTGGGGGGGGAGAAGGTAGAGAGAAACAGAACTGATTTCCTCTCCACTTAAAAAAAACACACACACAAAGCTCACCTCAGCCGAGATGTCCAAATAACCATGTGAAAAGGCAGGGCCTTACAATCGTGCGAAGACAAAACCCAAGCCAGACAAAAGAGGAGGAGAAAAAAAGTGTTAAGCTCGGCCTGCTAAGAACAATGCAGCTGTAGGTGTGTGCTGCCTGTTGACAAACGTGTCTTTTCAGCCATTGTCGGAGCAACATTCATGTCATGTAGCGGCATATTCTCGCGTTTGGCTGACCATGAGCTAACCCCAGAGCAATTTTGGGAGGCAGAGAGGGAAGGAGAGGATGAGTTGAGGCTGGTGAAGGTAAAATGGGAAAAAAAGGAGGGAGGGAGACAGCCACAGGTGACGGCTGCGTGTTCACATACCGCATCCACTTCCAAAGAACACGAACAAAGAGTGCGAAATCTCAAAAGAATGGCACGTAATGCACTGGCTTTGGTGATATCTCTGTTTATAATGGCTTAGAGTTGGGCATTGTGTTTGAGAAAACAGGATTATGACCCCCACAATGCCTTTCTGAGCAGTAAAGAGGTACTGTAAATTGCTGTGAGAAGCAGCAATAATATAAAAACGCGATCTCTGCCTTTATCGAGGATGCGCTGAGGTCTCAGAGTTTCCTCCGATGCCACCCACATCGGGGCACGTCTTTCGCCCTGACTTCTAAGTTGATTGAAAAATAGTCCCTCTACTTTTTTACATATACATTGACCTACTTTAAGATGCTGGTTGAAAGTAATCAGGTGCTGAAAAATTAATGAGCCTCCACTCCCAGTTCCTGCCTGCGTCTCACAGCCAACTGGCAATATGGCATCAATCAGATGGTAGTGGTGTCTGTTTTTCTGCTCCTTGATTGACTCATTGATTGAAGATATTTTTAAAAGGAATCCCTGAGAGAATGCTTGCTCCCGGTACAAAGTGGGCCTGTCCCACACCAGGGGCTGAAGAGGGCTGCCTGTTTGCTTTAATTGGGCAGAGACATCACAGTTTGAACCCGCACAGGCCAAGCACCAGAGGACCGCGATGGTCCTTCTCGCTCACAAATGCAAACACACACACTTATCCACCATCTACCCTGCCAATGTCAATCAAAGGCACTCCTCTGGACATGCTTCAAAGACCTTGATTGGTTTTAAAGATCATGTCTGAAAAAACACTGTGAGCTCAAGTCCTTGAGTTTTGGCTGTTGTTGTGCCCTCAGGCGAAAGGGGCAGGAACAAGAGTCGGTTGTGTTGGGTATATTACTTCTGCAATGGAATCTGGTATTGATTGCAAATTGCATGAATAAAATTGGGTTTTGAGGTCATCTCGTCACTTTGACGACTCGCATGCACAAATGATTTTGTTCTATTTTGATTTACAATGTTTTAATGAAAATCTAATGATCAATTAATTACTATAATCGACTAGTTAAGTTGTCAAACTTGTAAATTACATTTTCTAATTGCTTTTAATTTATTTATACAGTGTATACATTTTGTGCATTTTTGGCAAGGATTTTTTTGCACAATGATATTTTATTATATTTGGGGATTTTATTTGATCATTTTTATTTGTGTGTATATCCAAAATCCAATTTCCCTGTACCCCAGCACTTTTTACAGGAGTCAAACACACTCACCTTATCCGCCCTGCAGTTGTTCAGTCCCATGCTGGTGAGGGCGGACAGCTTGGCCTCCATTCCCTGCTGATGATGCTGAAGCTGCTCCCTCTGAATCTGCTCCCTCATCTTCCTTGCTTCCTGGATGGCCTTCATTACTGCATCCTGATCTCCAAACAGCGCTGTTGAGTTCAGGCTGGACAGAATGTCTGCAGAGACAAATCACTCGTGTTCACATACAAATACACATATGCTTAGGGCCGTATTGTGAAACACAATATAGGAGGTCTTGTGAGTACAGTCTGCATGTGTGCACTGTAAGTGTGGCTGACTCCACGTGTGGGGGGGGAGCAGGAAACTAAGGGAGCAATCTCAGTGTGTGTCGCCTTTCTGTAATTAGTGGATCAAAGTGAGGTGAGGCGGGATGGCAGTTAAATCTCGGAAATAGTAGAGAAACAAACACCAAGCCTGTGTTCAAAGCCCAACTCCAAGAGGAGGAGGGAAATGAGCACTGCTCAACAACACAGTGTCGTTTTAATGAAAGACTGTTTTTAGCAACTGTTAGTAGCAGCTTCCAAAAAAAAAAAAAAATCTTAATATGAGAGATGAACTACAAGCTTTGAAAACAAATATCCAGCAACGCCATCCGTTACTCTTTACTGCGTTAAAATGGCAGGGTCTAAAAGAGATTATGAGTTGGGAGTGTGTCAAGTTCACTCTCTGATTCCTAACTACAAAGAATCAGAAATATACAATTAGTCTCTCAGCTGTGAGGATGTTAATAATTATAAAAGATTTCACAACTCAGAACTCTAAAAGCAGACAAAATCTATAGCTTTACCCAGAGACGAGCCACGGCCCATTCCTCCGATGGGGCTGGGGATGCCTCCGCTCTTGGACAGGCTGTTCGGGCTGCTCTTGTTGCCTGGGAAGAGGATCTGTGTCGGGGATGTGGGGGATTTGACGGGCTCAGCTGTCTTGGGCCGGGCAGAGAGGTTGAGAGGCTGCGTTCCCTCCTCCTGTATATAAAAGACACAAAGCTTCTGTTAAAACAGGGACGCCCTATAGAGAGATGCTTTCCACCTTACATAAAAGACAATGCACCAGAGGCTATTACTGTAGACTAATTAGTCCGACTCCTCCAAGACGTGGGTTCTGTATTCATAGCCAGGCTCTGTGCCATGCTGTAGCTCCTCAGTGCAGTGAGAGCCAGGCTTTGTTCGGGTTAATTAAAACCCTCTCTGTCTGAGCACACATCTTTATCTTCTCACCTGCTCTCATGCCCGAGTGAAACGGTTAACAGCTAATACATCCTGTTTCAAACAAATGCAATCAGACCAGAGAGCTCGTTGCTGTCGTATTACAACACATGTCTTTGTGGTGACCAAATGTGGTTCCTATGGGAAAAACAGCTCTAATTTGTGTTCAACGGTTTCATATTTAGGTTTCATATTTTTACACTAATGTTCAAAAGTTGTATTTTTTATTTTATTTTATTGTTTTGAAAGAATTTTATTCAGAAAGGGTGGATCAAATTGATGTATTTTTGAATGAATCCTTAAAAAAAGTATCATGGTTTCCACAAAAAATATTTACCAGCACAACTGTTTTAAACATTGATAATAAGAAGAAATGTTTCTTGAGCACCAAATCAGCATATTAAAATGATTTCTGAGGGATCACTGCACTAATTTCTGCTGAAAATTCATCACAGGAATGCATTTCATTTTAAAATAGACAGCTATTTTAAATTGTAATACTATTTCACAAAATCACAGTTTTACTGTATTTTGTATCAAATAGAGACTTCTTTCAAAAAGATTTAAAAAATATTACCCAGCCCAAAGTAGAGAGCTTGATGAGTAAAACACAGGGTAAAATTTGTGTCTAAACTGCATCGTCAATCCAGAACTTTAAAAACGCATCTCATCATGTTAATGCATCTTGTGTAGACTAGAAAAAGATTTCACTGGCAGTGTTGTACTGTCCAAACAGATGGGCCACATACAGAGACTGCCCCCAGCTCTTTACAAATCTGACTGCCAATAACAGTTTGTCGTTCAATTACGCTTCAACTAGACAAACAAACAGACTGCTAGCTAATTAAGCACAGCGTATCTACATATGGAGTTAACGGGGCAAAAATCACGTAACATCTTTGATCAATATTAACATAGTTTATCTCATACAATACAACACGTGTTGGCTACATAAACTGAAGTAGAGTGCCTAAAAATGCCCGTCTGACTCTGAATTGTGGCTCAGTGTAATTGCCAATGATCTTACCGTATGCTCTGAGATGTTGATATGTGGCGGCTCTCTCCAAGGGCAGAGCTCCAAAAGCCCTGGAGGAGCAGCTTAGCTGAGCGACTGAAGAGGATTACGGGCGCTACGCACACACTACTGTTCGCCTCAATGATTTACTCCCGTTCTATTGTGATATTAAACTAAACTTTTCCAAATGTGCAAGTGTTTTAGGTTACAGCCGCAGCACAAAAAAGCAAAACGATGATGTATATCAGTGAAGACTGATGGAAAAGCGCTATATGCTGCGAGTGTTGATCTTATAAAAGAAACAAAAGACAGTCATCACATCATTGTAGCCTCATCAATATATTTAGATTATGTGCCTCTGATGTCACTGCCTTAGTCCAGTCCAAGTTAAATGTAACACGCAGGAAAACGTGGGCCAGTCTCTGTCATGAGAAACCATGTGTTCCAAAAATTGCTCTCCAGGAGCAGGGAGAGCCATAGCAACCCTGTCCACAGAGTTCTGCTTGAGAGAGCGGGTGCCTTGTAAAAGCAGCACAGATTGATGGGCTCGGAGCGAGAGGAGAACCGACGGCGAGCGCTTGCTGCTGTACCTACCACAGCTGATTTAGTGAACAAGGAAGTGGAGAAGACTAGGTCAAGTAGCGCTCTAGTCGCACCAGACCAGGCCCGGGATCGTACCTTGACTTGAGCCAGGGGGGTTGAGGCCCTCTTTTCATTCTTCAAGCCAGACGGGGAGATCGGCCCAGTAGAATTGGGGGGCTGGGGCAGCGGAGGCATCTTGGCTCCTGGAGAGACCTGCATGCTGGCCAGCTGGGCGGCGTAGAGTTGCTGTAAGGAGGGAGACAACCCACAAGGCGTTAACATCCAAAGCCAGACACCATTCAAAGCCTTTATTCTCTCTTTTCTTCTCTCCCTCGCATTGCTTTTTCCCTTTCCATCCCGGCATAGAAGCTCCATCAAAGGTCTAACTGTATATCAAAGCCTGGATCCAGGGAGAGACAGCAGCCCCAAAAAAACCACACACCAATGGCACACATACAAGAGACTTGGAGCCACTCGTCTTTCCACTCATCACGCAAAATTTGCAGACTGAAGCCTAGCTGCTTCTAAGATCTGATTTCCTTCCCCTCGCTCCCTCTAGTAAGCCCCTTTAGACTTTAATTGGCGCCTTTTCGTGTCGCTACGCAGACACCTGAACTTCCCCCTTCAATGGCGCAACACACGTTCCCCCAAAGTTACACAAACTCAAGGTAGTCGAGTTTCAATTACGCACTCTATCAAAGACATTCATTAAACCAGGAAGCCTGACAAAGAGAATTCATGTTCTTCTGCTTATTTTCACTGGCTCACGGTCAACACGCTCGCTAACATCAGCAACCTTCCAGCGGTACGCATTCAGCATGCTGAAGTGCTGCGTGTCAATCACTTATCAGAACTGAGCAGAGAAAGTGTGCGGGAGAGGTTTAGATTTCAGCTCTGAGACTGACTGACTGTCATAACCTATTGAGAATGATTTTTATTTCAACAGATTGCTAATACCCACACACCATGCAGACAAAATAAAAAATAAAAAGTAACAAATGCAAAAGCAGTGTTAGATCAAAAGGAACAATTAAATAGAAAATCCTGGCTTAGAATGTCAAATTGTACAACATTGTATATCGACATTTGTTTTAGCACGTTGTATTATTCACAGACGCTTAAAACAATCACACTTCCTTTCAGCTCTCTAGTGAGAAGACAGATGTATGCATGGCTGCTTTCCCTCAGGCAAATATTGATTTGCAAGCAGATAAATGCTTATATTGTCTTTTGTCTCTTACATTAAATAAGAGGAATCGCACCAGGCCACGGGACATAAATGTTAAAATTGGCAAAAATCAGCTCTGAAAACATTGAAAGTGCATGAAACAAAGACGTGAAACAGAGATTGGAGACAGTAGAGATCGGTATAATCTAACATGAACTGGACGACTATTTAAAGTGTATTCCAGGACAGGGTTATTCGAATAAAGCTGAAATAAAATGCAAATATTAAAACACAAAACTTAAACTAAACAACTTAAATTATAAATGCTGCATTTGCAACTACTTGAAATATGGTTAAGTTGAAGCTCTAAATTTACTAACTGGAAATAAAAACTAAAAATTTTATGTACAAATAAAAGCAAACACAAAATATCAATAAAACTATAATGCTATGTAAATAATACTAAAATAATAATGTTAGGATTTCATGTGCATTATACACAGCTCCAATTTTTATTTTGATGGTGATTTTATAGGTAACATCATCCATATATATATATTTTTTTCTAATGTATATACTCATAGTCAGTAAAAATAGTAGAATAGTCAATAAAAATACAGCCCAATGTACCATGATAATGTGAAAGAGTTTAGAAAATAATTTTGTCATAAGTCTCAGTGATAAAATATCACCCTTTAATGAATCAGACCGAGCGGTACTATATTTTGCTCACTTTATGATTTTACACACATAAGCCAAACCCAAAACTACAATGCCAACATTTAAGCCAAATTTTTTCAGTCTCCCCTAAAAATAGCAGCCCAGTGCTATTATTCATATGTTTTTACAGCCTCAGTAGTTGTATTTTCAACCCAAAAAAAGCATAGAGGTTTTTTTGAATGCGTATGTACCCGAGCGTGTTTGCCCTCTCTCTGCTCTCATTTCCTTTCCTTACTGGGCTACATAAGGACTCCATTTGTCTGAAATGGAAAAAGTGGCACCAGCATTAGTGGCCTGCCCCACCTCAGCCTCTCACATAGAAAAACCTGAGCCCAGACAAAGCGCTTTGTGTCTACATGTATCAGGAGATATAAACACTAAAATGCTCTCCGGTACCAAAGTTAAACGCTTGCACATTAGTGCTGCACAAAAGGGTCATTCTTCTGCGGGAGACCTGGGGCAAGTGCCGGCACACGGACAGCGGAAATGGCAGGCTGATTAGGTTCACACAGTGATAGTGCAGCTCGCCAGCCTGGTAAACAGAAAGCCTTTGTCCCGCAAAGCAAAAAACACAATCGCTATTCTTTTTTTCTCTATAGGTAGTAAGTGAACGTACGTGTGAGTTTGTGTGCTTGTGAACAAGGAAGCCCTCGGCCCAGTCTGCTGGACAGATGTTTGTTAATAGCGCTGCTGCTGCTGATGTGGATGGGCAGAGGGACTCTGACCTTGCGTGGGAAGAACTTTATTGTTCCGGAAAAAGAGCGTAATTGGCTTTTGCTTCAAATTAGAGTCAGTCAAACTGCCTTTTGTGAGGCCTGATTAACGGGTCAAAGCCACAGGGTTACGAGTAAAGCGGACCGCTAGAAAGACACAGGCGAAAAAATAAAAATAAATAAATAAATACTAATGGAGAGGTGAGACACGTAGCAAGCTTCTTATTGTCAAGGGCAGGAAAGGAGAGGATGCTTGCAAATGTGTCACATCGAGCTGTGCACAGCGCGGCTTGTGTATTAAGGTCATGTGTTTTGATGCTGAAAGGTGTGAAAATAGACAAAAGGAGACAGAGAGAGAGAGATGTGCTGATGTGGTGGGAGTCTGTCTGAAGGGCATGTAATGCAGGGCTCCACTGGGCCTCCTCTGCCTCTCCTCAAGCCATACTGCAGGGTCTCCACAGCAGACAGGGCCAACGCTAATGAGGGTCATGCTGAAAGTCAATGGCTGAACAGGGAGTGGGGCAGCCGGGACAAGCTGGCTCCATGCCCCCTGCCCCACAAAACTAAAAGGCTGAGCATGGTCATTCTTATCATTCTTCAGTCTGAGTTAACATAGTCTATTAATGCTTTAAATCTAGCTATAATGATTAAGCTTCCACTTTTTCTGTTTCACAAATGAGCAGTGAAAGATAACATACTCACAAGGATCTTCATGAGCATTGTCTTCTCAGGAATGCTTAACACATTCAGATTTTTCATATAATACAAGTATTTCAACTTTAATCAATATTTCATGTGCATTTGGGTCATACCATCTGTTGTAGAAGTCTTTGTTCGTACAAAAATCTCTCAATTATAACAATATTTGCAAAAAGAATCTGAAATTGATACTTTCTACTGGCACACTTAAATGTTTTTGAGACTTTTACACAGTACTGTGAAAAAATAAAATATAAACATATTATATGTGCAAAATATGTACACAAATGTAATATATAAAACCTCTCAAATATGAATAATAAATATAAAATATATAAATTATAAATATAAATAATAATTAATATAAATAACAAATATAAAATCTTTATATGACACTTCCCAAACATCCATTAAATATAATGTAAAGTAATTATTGGTTATTGGTTTTGATACTTTAAAAGAGGAACAAAAGATGAGTGCCTCAACTGCTACCTAACTCAACATACACACTCAAAACACACGTGTGCTGTAACACCAACAGACATACAAGTGGTGTATAAGCAGCAATCTGACACAGTGGAGAGCTATTACAGTGTGTACTGAAGCTGCTGGCTCTGAGGAAATGGAAGCTGATGGGGACAGAACACTAGTGGTGCTGGAGAGAAAGAGAGAGGCAGAAAGCGAGCTAAAGAAAAAGAGAGGCAGAGATGTTGAGCTGCTCTCAGCATGTGGTTTCAGAAAGGCCTGCAGAGAAAAGGCCTGATCCACCCCAGTGCTTCAGGTAATACCTTTGTCCACTTGAGCATTAAATGACTCGCTGCTATACAGCTTAGTTAGAGAGAGAGGGGCTCAGGAAATGGGGCTTTTCAATTCGCTCGCCCGCGGTCCTCATACTTCGAGCGATATACGCACACACACGCAGCCAGACTAATGTCTCCAGCCTCCCTCTCATGCACACATGAGCCAAGCCCATCTCACAGTCCGTGGATCCCAAATGAGTGGGGTCCGGCCCAAGGTCAGGCGGTTAGCCTCTGATAATTAAAAGCAACCCCTCTGGAGGCAGAAGAGGTTAAATGAGAGGGCCCACCGATTCTGCCTGCAACAACAGTATTTGCAGATCATCCAGATTACCCGACACTTTCAAACCATGCTGCTGGATGCATCAGCACTCAGGGATACTTTGCTTTCAAGTGTCTCGGAGAGGCAATTCAGTGCTCCACCTCTGTGTAAAGGTATGTAAACGCTCAGAATAAACTGTTTATAAATGAAAAAGGCATGGTTAAGGAAGGTTATGCTTTTTTCAGTCAAACAGCATTCAGAGACACTGTGTTTTACACTGTAAAAATGGATGTTATAATCAGAGCTGGGGGTCCGAGTCTGACCTGGTTTGTATCTCAATCACAACTTTTTCAATACTCAATTATCCTATACACAAAGTAAAAAAAAAGAAATAAATGTTTGGAAACTCGGGAAACATTTCTTATTTACATCAATGCTGCGCTGTTTCACAGAAACCATGATACACTTTTTTCAGGATTCTTTTGAAAAGGAAGTTACTGCCACTTTTGAGCAGTTTAATATGTACGTGCTCAATAAAAGTATCAATTTCTCTAAAAATAAACAAAAAGTTTTGGGGTCTGTATTATTTTTCAATGGTAATAAACTTCACCTTTATGGTTCACAGTGCTCACAGAGTGTATATTTTCTGAATTTTTCTCTGGAATGAGACCACAAACTGAAATGGCTCATGAAACACTACATTTGAGCACATATGACGGGCAAATAGGCCATCATGTGAGGAAAAAAAACAACTTGAGTCTCTTGTTTGTTCTTAAAGCGAGGGGCTGACTGCTCTCTGACAGATGCTGTGAAATACAGTGGCAGATTTAGCCAATTTTAGTGCTTCTAGCTATAATGGTGCATGACTGTCTCTCCAACTTATCCGCACAGGCCCCAGTCTGAGCTCACTGAAACGTGTCCATGAGGCCCAAAAAACCCCACTGATACATTATCATACATCAACACATAAGCACACTATACACACTAAATTACATACACTAAGGCTCTTGTGTTTGTGCGTCCTCCTCAGCTCTCTGTATGGGCACAGCTGAGCGGTAGCATGGGGAGAGGACTGCGTTACTGCCGCATGGCCGACTCTGCCATTTCAGTAGCATTGGGGCGCCCGCGCCCGTTTGCCACAAGGCTTGTCCAGGCTCATTGCCCAAGGCAGGCGGGCTGACCCAGGCTGGCCCAGATGTCAGAAAGGGAAGCAGGGGTGCGCTAGTGCGCTGCGCCAATGCTTTCCAGTATGGCCAGACATCTGTCCCATCTGCTGGCGCCCAGCCTGCTCCCTTGCTCATTTGTCCCTTCCCCCATCTCAACCCATCCACCTCATTTTTGCCTTCTCTTTCCTTACATAGCTTCACTAACTTGAAGGGTAGGATGTGTCCTGCGCATTTCTGCTATACAAGCCTACGCTAATAACCCTGTGCTGGTATCAACCCAGGTGGTCATTCTAAGCTACATGGTCCGCATCTCTTGCTATCTGTTTACTTGCCTCTCTGTTTTACAATTCCATCCATCCAGATGTCCACCTATCCCTCCCATTAGAGGCTCTGCCCCGTGCTCATACCGCCTCTCGTCTTCTGGCTATCTCTCCGGAGTCTGTCTCGCACAGCACGCGCCACTCCTTTCCCCTCTCCTTCTTTCTCTCCTCTCCTCCTCAATCACACCAGCAGCTGTTCGCTCTCATTTCTGCAGCTCATAGTCAAAAGTGTTCCACTTGTTAGCTGTGGCAGAAAGCCCTGCTCCCTCCACACATCCGGAATGCAGAGACATGAGCATCCAAACAAAAGATAACACAGTATTTCCTCTCTTCCCTCATCCCCAGCAGAAGTTTTGGAGCAGTTTCCCTGACTCTTAAATGTGAGCATGAAATAAAGCACCTTTAACTTGAGAAATACTATATAAATTTAACCTGTTTGGGGTCTCTGAGAGCCCAGAACCATTTAATAGATGCTACTTAAAATTTAAGCATCAGGTGACATAATTAATATTAATAAAAACTTGATATTAGCAAAACCTTGATAACACACCTACTGTAACACCTAAAATGTGCATTAAACACAACTGCTTTATTAAAAGTGTTAAGGGCTCAAAAATTTATATAAATAGAAACAAGAAATTACTTTTAATTAATGATTATTTTTTTAATTAATTATTTAATTAAATATGTATAAATTAAAGAAGGTTATATATACACAGTAAATTAATTTGCATGAAGTTGTGCCCAACTGTGACAGAGTTGTTCAATTAAAAGAAAGAGATAAAGTGAGATTGAAGAATAGCAAAGAAAAACATTAGGAAACAAAGAAAGGAGTAAAAAAACAGTAAAAAAGAGAGAGCACGACAGAGGCCAGCAGGTCCTGTTTGTGTTCTCTCCCTCTATTATATGCCACAGGGAAGACCCAGATGTTCAGCTTTATCCCATGATGCTTTATTTTAGGACTGCTTAAACCCAAAAGACTGCTTCCAATGATAAAAAACAGGCCTCTCACAAGTTGACTTGAGATTTGTATAGAGCTCTTAGCAAAACAATATATCAAGGACAGAATGGCTTTAAGGAAATTGTTTTCCTCTAAGCAATTGATGTAAGGTGATCTTGTACGCTGGCAAATTAAACGCCAATTCAAGCAGACAAAAAATAAAATCGAATTCTTTTGTAGAATTAGGATAATTCCTTTTAGACTGTCTGGCCATACGGCTACAATCCGACACAATTTCCGCCTGGAGGTGAGAGGTGTCACTTCTAATAGGGAAGCAACGCTGGGGGATGGAGCCATTGTTTGGAGGCCGTACCCAGCTCATCCTGAACCCTGAGAGGGTCTTAATGAAGAGAGGCACGCGGTCTGGGGAATAGTTTGAGCGGCTTTTCTCTGGTGACTTGCAGACGAGGGCCAATCTGTCAGGGACGCATTGAGCGAAATTACTCGCTGCGTTGGGACGCGCGGTGACAAGCGGGCGTGTGTACGCGCATGTCGCCGGTCGAGGGAATTGTATTGACAAGCAAATTACGCTCTCAGATCGCCTGGCCGCTTTCATTTCCACTCCCCGGGACCTGAGGCCTTTTGTTAGCCTGCGGATGGGCCTGGGTGACGGGGAAGAGACAGAAAGAGAGAGAGAAATTCCACAGCCAGCCCACTTACTGTTATGACACGGTAAAATTGTGAGCGGTAGCATCGGCAACATTAAGACTGGCAGAGTGGCCGTCCCTCTTCCTGCATGACCGAGCACAGCATTGTGGGAATTAATTCCTTTCCAATCAGACCATTTTTTAAGGTTCATATATTTCCCCAGTCTAAACTGAGCAAATTAGGGAAAATGATACCTTGCCAGAATTGCTGACAAGTGAAGATATTCTAATTAGACAGATGCACCCAGCCAGTGGCACGGGGTGGGTGGGTCCACTGGCACAGGAAGTGGGGATCTCATAGGTGAGGTCACTCCCACCGAGCGGATCAGTGATGCATAAGCGGCAAGAGCTCAGTGATACTGCCATTACAGATAATCACCCAGACACAGCAGACAAATCCATACATACCTCTCATTAACACTGACCCAGCGCTGGCACTCATTTATCTGACATATTTAGAAAGATCCGCTTCCTTTGATTTAAGACAGGAATTCAAAGCTTGTTATTTCTGCTCAAAAAAGGAAGAGAGACAAAAGCAGCCCCGACCGCATGCTAGCACGTGCTAACTGCCATACAAATCGGTCCGCATCTCCCTTTCTCACTTAATTACAACCTCGTCGTTTTCTTTCAAAAGAATGTTTTGCCTGCACCCTTTGCCCTCAAAGTGAACTTTTGCCTGCAACTTCTCTGTCTTAGCCAGACAGACAAAACGTGAGCGTTATCGGCATTATCGTCGCACTCGGAATGAGATTCATCTCCTCTATCTCCGTCCTGATCATTTTTAATCATCTTCCGCGTGATGATTGGAGCTCAGTTGCGGCGGAAAGGGTATGTTTGACTAGCCGGGCTTTCTTAGACTGAAGGGTACGGAGAGTAAATACCAATCTGCTCGGCTAAATCTGCGGCAGACAGACAAACTTCAATTAATGGGAATGCAACTCATTTGTGTTTACTGTATTTTCTAAAGGTCAGCCAAGTCATGGACTCGGAGGTTTGCTCTCAGCCCATTCCCAGGGTTAAATCTATTATCACAATGAATGGGCCGATGGATGCCTCCTGATATATGACTAAGAGGTCTCGGTGCCTCCTGATATATGACTATCCCAGACTCGAGCTGACCCATCAGAAACGCTATTAATAGACTGGACGGGCCCTGGTTACGCCACCACAGCTTACTCCTAAGGGAGGAGGGAAGACGTGCTTACGCGTATGGATACAAATGATTTTCAATCCGTTTTTGCATCACAAGCTCGCTCCCTGTTTAGCTCGTTCTTACAAGTGCATGCATATTCTACACACACTCTTTAACATGAATAGATGCATTCCACACCTTCAACACAAATGATTGTTCTCCCCAAAGTCGCATGCTATAGCAAAGGCCTTTCCAGCTCCAGCTGCAAGCATTGTTCCAACTTGCCAAGGCTCATTAATGCTGAGAGCGATAAGCTCCGAAGGACAAATTGTGCACATGTATCAGCAAGAAGAAAAGGTACGAAATGCTCTCCTATCCTCTCTCCCCCGCATGTCCTCCTCCCTCCGCTCTCAGCTTTGTTTTGTAACATTCCCAGCTATCAGAGAGCTTAATGTCTAATTGCTATCAACCGCTTACCACTGTTGTTGACAAAACAACAAATATCTATGAATAAAAAAGCGAGAAAAAAAGGAATAAATGAATCCGCTATGTGGCTGCGAGCTCCATCCCTTTCTGCTCTCGTTCATTTGATCCTTCTGTCTTTGCTCAAAGAACTTAAAGGAACTTAGGTGCATTTAAAGTTTCAAAGCACAAGTCTAACAAATAATTTCTCTCAGTAAACAGGAAGGACTAACATGCTCTTTGTGGAAGAAAACAAGGCATTAAATCTGGATTAAAAGAAACAATTAAAATGACAAGCATGATGAGATAAACTGTAATGAAGATGTCAATCGATACTTAAGAACATGGAGATAGCATCTGAGAAATGCTCCCAAGGCAGCCCAGAGGGTCTTGGAAGCTCTTCCATCATTATGATACGCAACGTTACGACAAAGTTACTCAGGACGGCGTCAAAAGAGAAAGCAATTAAGGCACGAAGGGCCTCTGAAATACCCTTCAATGAAGCAACAACCGGTTCCCATGCACAGGCGTCAAGCCTGTGCTGTAAAAACGGGCTATATTGCAGATGGAAGGTGTTAAGCTTGTAGGGGTGGACCGGTGTGTGAGTGATTTAGCTCTAACTTGTTATTTAGCATACAGCTGGTTTGCTCACACGGTGCTGAGGGCTTGGCCCGCTGCCCGTAAATTCTTTTGTGACTTTACATACCTGGAGCTGGAGAGGGTTGAGTCCTGACGCGGCAGCAGCTGCCATTGTGGATGGAATGAACTGCACCGGGTAGTTATCACCTGTCGGAGAAAGAAGGAGGGGGAGATAGTGAACAATGCGCACAGGTTGAGACAATGAGCGGCCCAACGGCAGGCCAGACAAGTGCCAACACAGTTCCTGTGGGCCTGCCTGCACCCAGCCTCGGCACTCAGCCCAAACATCTGCACTCACAAAAGAGTCAGCTGGCCAGAGCAGAGTGGGATTTACACAGGAACGTCTCTCTTTCTCTCACATTCGGGCTTTCTTCCTTCTCCCTTTTTTTATCTTTGCCCACACTTGCACAGTCCTTTCTGATCTGGCTGTGCATTGTGTTCAAGGTTATGCCATTTTACGTTATTGTTTGCAAGTAACTACGATTTATATCATGTTCTGTGAGAAGCTTGCCTAGTCATACTATTGTTCTACATGCCATTATGTGTTTTACAATGTGATCTGGCACAGTAAAATATGTGTGTGTGAAAGAGAGAAACGGTGTAGACGCCAACTTCAACAGGTTTTAACAAGGCAATTTTCTTATCTGAATGCAGCTTGAAAGACATTTTCATCACAAGATCAAACATATCCAAAAGAATCAAACAATACAATAGGGCAAATGGAAAACACAATAGGAATCAGATGAAATACTACAGGTTTGAACAAAAACCCCCTGGAGATATAGCTCAGGAAACCTTATACAGATAATTGAGTGCCTCTGAAAGTGTGTGTTTAAGTGTGTGAGATGTGTTTTGTGCTGTGGTTGGTGTATATAACACTGTCTCTGGCTCAGAGAGCAGAGGTTTGACTGAAGCGTGCCCATGGAAGGGGAATTGGCCCTCTTTCAGCCCCTACTTCTGCCTGTCACTTCTTCTCACAAACATATGGAGCTATTAAGCCACAAGCATAGGGGTAAACACATATATCCTCCTTCTTTCCCCCCATCATACTCACTTTGCAATCTGACTGACCACAGCACATTGTGATGCGGCCAGGAAATTCAATCCCAGCCTGTGGCAGAGGTGAATAAAGAACACAACTGAACTGATTTCAACTAGTGCAACGAGAGTCGTAGAGGGGGTCATTATCGTCCAAGGTTCTTTCTCTCTCTCTTTCTCTCACTCTGTGCTTGTGGTGATATGTTATGTGAGCCATGGGCAGGTCAGGTGCCAGCCGAGAACACTAGGCCAAGGCTAATGGTCTGGGGGCTGGGTGGGCAGCCAGTGTCTCAAGTAGACAGGGTCGGCTGCCAGCATTTTCTATGTCAGTCTGTGAAAGTGAATCTAGTTTAAAAGGCAAATCTGCCTGTCTCCAGCCAGTGGATGCCAGTGAGGATCCAGTGACGCCACTGCCCAATAGGGTTGTTTCTCCAAGCCTGTTAAGGCCAGGGGCCAAAAGCTTATTATCAGCCCACCTTGGAGGCCAATAGTGGGCTCTCGCACATCTTATTCAGCGAACTCTGAGAAGATTGCTGAGTAGTATTGTGCCATTGGCAGTGTTAATCTCACCTATATCTGGCAGAACACGCTACATGGAAATAGCTTTTATATATGAAGAGTTCATTTGCAAAACCCGATAACTATTTTCAGAAAATCACGTGTTTTTATTGTGCGTTCCAAGTAATATCAATCAAACTGCAGTTGGGTTGTTTTGATTAAGTAATAATAAATTAAACAAATACAGGTAATTTACAAAATTAAAGTTCATTGAAAGTATGTTTTTTTTTTTTACATATTAAAATATTAACATGTTTTATAGCAAAAGCAGATAACTCCAACAGTCGTTTTTTGGCAAAAGCAGATAACTCCACATTTCGTGTTTTAGAGTTTAAAAAACCCTCGTTTAATCTTTGTAATCTCCTCAGATGACAATGTAGATGCCTGACAAACGTTGTTGTTGTTGTGATCATAAACTGTATGGATGTGATTACACGTGATACACAGAGCTTTTCCCTCACCATTGTATCGTGCTCATTTGCAAGGTATAGTGAACACGTTTCTGCTTTTATTTTCCTTTACGCCCTGAAGAAGATATCACAGGTTCATCAAGTTCGTCGAAATTATCCGTCCTCGATCACTTTTAGTCAGCTTTGACGAAACTCCTCTCAGCTAGCACATCTTTTCAAAGTGAAAGCAGCCTTGTGGACAATACCGGCTTTTTTGATAAAACGTGTTTAGGGTTCAGATCACACTATATGCAGAGAATAATGCACGGCTATAAGCTCTTTTTTTTAAAGTGGCGTTTATCGGTTTTTGCAAATAAACTCTTCATATATATATATATATATATATATATATATATATATATATATATATATATATATATATATATATATATATATAAAATCGCTTAAACTTAGATGCTATAGTCATGATGAAATATTAACTAACTTTAAAGGATATTTTCATTAAAAGACAAAAACAATGACTAAAACAAAAACTGACTAAAAGCTATTTCCATGTAGCATGGTCTGAGTAATCAACAGTGGCTGAAGAACTATTTGGTTGGCTTACACATTTCAGGCCAGAAAACCCAAGCCAGAGCATCCACTTCATCATGTAATTCCCCTGTGATAGCATCATTTTATTAGAGAGGTGCCTTATCAAAGCAAGCTTTGCAAAGACACCAAGCAGGAAGGGGCAAACTTCCTAAGCTCAGATCACAATACTCCACTGTCTTCTTTTCTTTAAAAAAGGCTAGGCGGGCTGCTGAATAATGCTTAAAGTGCTTTCTCTCATAAAGGCATTGCTAGAGAGCTTCATAGTGTATTCTGTTTCAGCCAGGTATCATGCTGCAAATCGAGGCCAATTTGGACTGCCAACTTGGCACAAGGCCTCTTTAAGTGGAAGGACCCAAGGGTCTCGCACAGGGCACCACTGCCGCTGACGCGGGCCGGTGCTCCATAAGAAGTGAGGGCTGCAAGGCTAATGAAAAGGTGGAGGAGAGTGGGAAGGAAAGGCTGGCAAAGTGCTCCTTCTGCAACCTCTTCACTTCTACTCCACCTGATGCCAAGAGCCAAGCATGTGGAATATTCAAGCCGAGTGGTGCTCTCTTTGAAATCAATGGTTTTGTTAAAGGGCTCAGTGTCTACCATGCTCACGACCCTTCCTCCAGGCCAAGACTGAAGGTTCTTTTTTTGTAAAGAAAAAAAAAAATACTTTGGTCAGGGCTGTGGCACAGTGGACTGAAGCTGTTGGCCATATCCTATTCCTCTTTCTCTTAGTCTCGCTTTCCTTTCTATACTCCAGTCTTCTGCAAATTGAAAAGACAATGAATGAATAAACAAACAAACAAACAAATAAATAAATGTTAATAAAATAAAATAAAACGAAATAAAATTAAAAAAAATGACTGAATTGGGATTGCTGTTGAATTAGAATTTATCTATCTATCTCTATCTCTCTATCTATCTATCTATCTATCTATCTATCTATCTATCTATCTGTAGTTATATGCATTTGAATATATATTGCCTTGAATTTCAATTAATTTTAATTATACTTTCAAAATGGAAATGCAGTTTTGCTTTCTGTTTGCCACTTCAATTCAATTTTAATTCAAATCCAGGAATTTAAAATTATTTCTCAATTAAATTCAAAACAGGGCACGACTCTGATATATATATATATATATATATATATATATCAGCTCAAAACTGGGATCATCAATAGCTAAATGTAGTGTATCAATGTCTAAACGCCTGACGCACATTCTATGTGACATGAATGCGCCCTCCAGGCGAGGTTCTGTACAATCACTGGCTGTCAGCGGTTTCGTCAGCAGGGGCTTTGAGAGCTCATTGCGTCCCAAGGGCCGTGAACATCCACGATCAGCAATACCTATGTGTTCATGTCTGCACAGGGGGGGGATCACCACTATCCTCCACAAGTCTATTTGAGTAAAGAATGACCCAAGTCCTCTCTTTATACCAAGCCCAAGCCATTGAGCACAGTGTGTGAGAAAGGGGATCTCCGCTGTTTCACTGCAGGGTTATGGCCATCAGCATCGGGCCTTGGCCGCTTGCGCTGAGCCCGGCCAGGCCGCCCCACGCTGGGCAGTACAAACAGCAATGAGACCTATCACATTATCCATGGCAATAAGTCGAGTCATGCGCACTAACGGCAATAAGCTAAGTCCTAAACTTTCTCCCCTCCGCTGTTTCGCAAATTATGAATAATGCAAGTGCTTTACACACGCCAAGGATTCCATTACAGCTGCTGTTATTTGTACTAAAACACTTTCCATGTCAAACATATTAAAAAATCAAACTGGGGAAAAGAAAGCCCTCAGGCTCTTTGTTCAACCTGTCATGCCTTTGTAGTTCCAAAATAGCTGACTTTATATTTCATCATTTACCTTTTTAGTTAATTTATTAGCTGTTCTACCACACCCTGTAATAATCTAACTCTCACCTGCTGACTTCTGAAGCTTTCCTCCCTCTTATCAGTCTCTCTGTCTAGCACTCTTTCTCTTTTCTTGTATATTTGCCTTTTGATGAGGTGCTGACAACAAACATGGTTTCTGAAGGCATACTTTGAAGACAAAAGGAAAGCTTTTTTACTGAGCTGCACTGATCATTTCTCTTTTTTTTCTTCTTCGATAATTCTCATTCAACCTTTTGTCTTAATTTATGTTCCGTTTAATTTCCTACAGCTCAACTAACACAACTCAGCAGCTACACTGAAAAATCATTACATGACCATTTTTATTTTTCTCAACAGTCCTCTGTGGTAAAGAAAAGAGGGGAAAAATAAGGGGAAAATGATAGAATGATGGAAATTTAACTAAATGCTACTGATCCCTTGGGAGGCAGGAATATACTTGGTTTAATTACAGAAACTGAGACTGGCACATCCCTAAACCTCAGAACAATGGCTGGATATGAGGGTGAGGGATACTGGCAGTGAGTCAGCCTGCGTGTTGTAGCAATTTCCTACAAATTTGTTTTTGAATTTACAGTGCTTGCGTGAGGAGCAATTCTCTTTTTCACAAAAGGAGAAAAAAGGCGTGTCAAGACAAGTACGATGGCTCCTTCACCGGAGGCCCTTCGGTTCCAAAATGAAAAATGTGCACTCCTATGGGTCATCTTCCTGTTTTTATTTTTTTTTTTTTTGTGTGTAAGAAACATAAATAATTAGAGATAGTGATAAATTGCTAATTTAGTATCCCCTATCAGCTTTTAGTATCTACAGATCAGTGCCAATGACAAATCCCTCACAAAAGTGACAATTCTAAATGTGAATAATATATAAATGTATATAATAACATTTTACAGGGGCATGGATTATATTAGTAACGTATTCTCGGAAGAATTATGACCCATGAAGTTGAAACCTTTCATGCTGACAGTGTTTATATTCCAGCCCTCATTCACGCCATCCATTGTTCTAAAGGCTCGAAACGCCTTGAACTCTGCCAAAACAGGCTGCCTCACCGAGGTGATACACTTCACAGTGTTCAGAATTAATTGCCTTGACAAGGAGGGCTTGATGTTCTGCTCTCTGAATCCAAAAGGTTGGGCTCTTTAAAAACATTGTGATGATTTGGTCAGGGAAATCAAGCGATGATAAAATGTGTGCTGAGGAAGTTGCGAGGAGGCAAAGAAAGCCTTAAAGTGGCCCGTATATTCCCCTGAGGTAAAGTGAAGAATGGTGAAGCATAAAAAACATACCACAGATAAAAGAGTAAAAGACAGCCAGGAAATAACTTTTTATTATCTCCCCTCAAAGACAGTTGTGAGGCTGTTGTGTTTATCATCCATTTATTTTTTTATCCTGACAACTAATATTAAACTATTTTAATGATTAAAGGAGTAGTTTACAAAAAATGAAAATTCTGTCATCATTTACTGTTGTTCCATATCTGTATGCCTTTCTTTCTTTCTGGAACACAAAAGTTATTTTGAAAAATGTGTGTGTTATTTTTGTCTATACAATGAAAGTAATTGGATTCCAAATCAACAAGTCATACAGGTTTGAAATGTTTTCATTTTTGGGTGAACCCTGGTTTCTAACAGAAGCGGTATCATGTGTAATATCATTAATTATTATTTTAAATATATTGATGTAATATGTAAATATTAGTGCTGTCAAACAATTAATTGCGATTAATCGCATCCAAAATAAAAGTTTTTGTTGACATAATATATGTGTGTACTGTGTATATTTATTGTGTATATATAACTGCACACACATGCATGTATATATTTAAGAAAATATGTTATGTTTATATATGAAATATGTTTATATATAATATAAATTATATGAATATAAATATATACATGTAACTATATGTACATATTTTCAAAATATATACTGTAAGTGTGTGTATTTATATATACATAATAAATATACACAGTACACACACACACACACACACACACACATATATATGTAAACATTATGTAAACAAAAACTTTTACACAGCACCAGTAAATATATTAAGTTAATATGCATTAATATTAATATTTACATGTAAATATGTAACATTTTGGTATGTGTATGTAAATATTTAAAGGTGCATTCTGGTTGTTAGGATAATCCAGGAAAGTGTACAAGGAGCAAGAGGAATAAAGATGTGTAGAGGAAACTCAAGGAGCTGAAGTGTGTTCTCTTACCTGGCTTATAGGACATGCCTGGGGGGAAGAGGAAGCCCTGCTGGGCTGCCGCGGCTGCTGCCAGAGTGCGCTGGTCGTGTGGAAAAATGGGGATCATGAGCGGAGGCATGTGACCCTGGACCTGCTGAACACAGACAGAGAGGAGATCACACGGGAGCCTAACACAGCCTGACAGCACCGCTCATATTCTGACCCCGATCCATCTCACACACGCTCACCAAATACCTGCACTTAATGCCCACCAATCGCACATTAGCGCTTCAAAGTGGCTATCGCACACACATAAACAGTAGAGTGTTTATTCTTATTTGTATCACCAACAGTGTGTTAAGGTTGTTTTGGTAATATCTACATACAGTACGCTGCTAGATTGAAACAGAAATGTCAGGTAGACATTCCTAATAAAACTTAAATGAGACTGACAGAAAATGTGTATCCTCTCAGAAATACGGCTCTTGTCTCTTGTTCTTGGAAGGTCATTTATATGCATGATAAATGCCCCAGGGAGGCCGGTAATTTACAGCACCCGTTTTCAGCTGTGAAAAAGATGGAATGAGCCCAAAAGCTCGTGCATTTCTGATATTTCATGTATAACGTCAACACCTGGCATCGCGTGTGGTGCCTTTCAAACGCTCTCAACCGTATTCATCTTCATTCCTGCTTTATTGCAAAATAGAGAGTACATTAATGGTGTGCATAAGGATAGCATTATCTCTGTGTAAGAGCAAAAACAGACACGCTGAACTAGAGACAAAGAAAAAGAGAGTCTGTGTGTATTTAGGGATCTGAGCGGCTTCTCATCGAAGTTTGAAAACACATGTTTGTGGAGTGTTGGCCGGACCCAATCTTGCTGTCATTCTCTGCTTCCTGCCTGTGGGTGATAGGCTGCAGCGGCGCTACTGTGGGCCAGGGCAGAGTTAATGCAGGCGAGCCGGCTCACCTCTGGGGAGCCCAACTGGAGAACGGGTTAATAAAGGTCGGCCCCCCCAAAATAAACACATTATAGAATGTTTCTCCATTCATCGCTCTTTAAAATCAGCCTGCAATAAAAACCGGTCTGGACGCAATTACCGCTGCAGCATTGGGGCATGAAATCAACCTGCTCTGAGAAACCACTTTCTGCTCCGCATTTCTCGCTGAGGTCTGCGCGATCTCCGTCTTTTTAATGCCGCTTTCGCCTTTCAAGCGCCTAATGTTAGAGATCAGTAGGGCTTGTTCCCCAGGTGCTAAACAAGTGTTCAGGTCCACTTCAGTGATTCGGACTAAGTGAGTTCTCCTAAGCAAAAATAAATAGAAAAAAAATCCTGCACTTTTCCATTTACAGAGCTTTGCACTTTAAAAAGTGCATCTACAGAGTTTAGACTGTGCCGAAGTGAAAGAACTGCGTGTCTTTTCTTTTTTTTTAATTTTACAGATGTGACAAAAAATGCTCTTTAACATGACCTCACGGATGTGTTCAAGGAAATGGTTTACTTGTGAGGTGAATCAAAATGAAACTGGAGTGAGAGGGGCTATTACATTGAAAAGATAAATAGCATCTGAGACGTCACCAACTACGGTCTTATACTACCTCAGATACATTTAAGTGCTTTAGAAAAATGGCTCTGACCATGTAAATTGTTCTCCTTCAGAGGGCCGCTAAGGTCAGTCACATACATAATTGCCATTAGCCTTATTCACATTACCCTTGCAAAACGAATCAGTCTAAAGCTGCAGTATTACACAGAACAGCTGCTTTTAAAGTGGAACCAAAACACAACTGTTCCTTAACATGTCATTTCGCATAGTCCTGCACAGAGGTTCACATGCATAATGACAGAAACACCTGGTCTGCCATGCTTTATCCCATCTGTTCCTAAACTATATCATCAATGTCTTATTTAATTCAAATCTAAATCATTTAAAACAACCTAGAATTAGACATCATTTGAAACAAACAAACTGACTAACAATGCTAACAGGAACTCCGCTAATCAGACAGACTCCCCTAATGCTGTTTCAAAAGGCGCAAACAGCAAGAGAAAGAAAAAGGGAAGGTACGAACAGATAAATTGCCCTCAGTTTGAGAGGTCGTGATTTGCAGTAATGAGGCCTTTACATTAAAGTTTAATTTACACATGCCACATCTGTGAGTGGCAAATCAAATAAGCGTCCTTAAAGTGGGGACTAATAGTGAAGGTTAGCTTTCAAGCCTGTCAATTAACGTACACTGGTAGAGCTGAGCAGACAATGCAGATAAAGATTTAAAGATGATCACTGGCAATTTGCTTTGACTGCTAATAGACAGAGAATGGAATTAAGTGCCTGCACTTAGACAGATGGATTTTGATAAATTGCATATTGCATTCTGCATTGAAGCTCGCTTATTATATGCGTCAGTCTCTCTCATTCACTGGATCTATTTGTCTCTCTATGTCTGTCCCTCTGTGTCTTTATATACACAACATGCTTGCATCCATGCATGCTTACACATGAGAAAATGTATACCTAACTAACAGTAAAAGTAATCAGTAATATATTTATTATTATTATTATTATAAAATGTATATAAAATATACAATTATGATAAACTATGATAAACTAATATAAATATTAGTTACTATTAATATAAAATTATTCTCAATATCATCATTCATATTAATTGAATGTTACTTAATTATTTTTCCTAGAAATGTGAATATATTTAATTGATATTTTTTCTATATTTATTATTTTATTAATTTTGCATATTTATCCATTCATAGCAGCATTTAATAAAATGAATTAAAACACAGAACTTGATAGGCACAACCAAAAATAAGAATTATTAACAAATTACATATACATATTTATATTACCACAAAATGATTATTAATTGTATTTGTATTTGTATTTGTTTATTAATTTATTATATTTATCAATTAATAAATTGACTGAAATTAATTAAAACAGATATTCCTTGACAGAATCATACAAAATAAGATAATTGCTAACAAATTAATGATAATTTAAAAATAGTTAAAAAACTGTAAAATCATAAAACAAAGAATTTTGATATTATACATGTACAACCACACCTGCTCATACACAAGACAAGACAAGATCTGATGCTGCCCCGCCACCATAAACAACTGAACTTCACTTTGCATTGTGTCTGGTTCACACAAATGTATTTACTGCACTGTAAACTGTATAGTCTAAAGTAGTTGATCCACATATGTATACGGTATGCGTGGTATGTATGAACATGCTCGCCCGTATTTGTGTATCTGTGCCCTGATATTTTGCCCCTCTCCCCGTCAGTGTGCCAGGCGGCTGGCTGCCTGCAGCATTAGCATTGCCAGTCAGATCTTCAAGAGCGTGAAAGAATGAAGTGGAGCAGATGTGAGGAGGAAAGCTCAGGCCTCTGGAAGCTCTGAACCTCATAAACTCAGCTCATTGTAGGCCTGCCTCCTATCTGCCCTTTGTCTTATCAAATCCTTAGCACCAGAGGATGGGATAATGCCATTTCTCGCCATCTGCCCCAAAGCTTCATTAAAGATACATGAACGAGCTCCATCTTATGAGGAACAGGTGCTATTGTTTGTCCCCGAAGACCTGCTGTGGCGAGGATGTAACTCGCGGTACTTGAGGAAGAGCATCTGTAGCAATCAGTCAGGCTGTGTAGCTGGCAGCCTCTTTCTCACTTCACACGGCCGACCGGTTCATGGGGGTGTAGAGACACAGAGAGAGAGAGAGAGAGAGGCCTCTTCACCTTCAGCATCTCGCATATATCATCAGTTCAGTACAGCTGATGAAGTCTGCGGTGATACACAGCACAATCTGTCTCTCTGTCAGAGATACACAGATCACCTGGCCGTGCCTTCGCTACTGTCCCCTGCCCTTAGATCAGGCATTAATTTACTCTCTGTTAAGAACACAGACCATTTCGGGATGCTTTGAAACTGTAGCTTGTCAACCTACTTATAATTTAAAGCAATTCAACTACAATCTACAAACATCTATCAAAATGTGGCAAACTACACTTAAGTTACACTGAAGAAAATTTGGTGTGGTGTGGAATTTACACTCAGAAATTGCTGATAGATTTCACAAAAAACACTTTGAATTAAACATGAAATTTTGAAGTAGAAAGACTGAAATAGTATTTTATAGTAATAATGTCTGTTTTGAAAAAAAACCACTATTTTTCATAGTGTATTTAAAGATGTTTAATTTATATTCAGTTATATCTTTTTAAAACAATATTATAACAATATAATAACACTATTTATATTTAAACAGATAACATTTAAATATTTAAGATGCATGTATTTTCCTTTTGCAAAAAGCAAAAAAGTATCTGGCACAAAAACAATGAAAAACTCACTAAGCTGATCACACCTGAATAGATAAATTCACACTAAAAACCATCAAAGCTAATGAAGAAAAATAAAAGCTAAAAAATTATTTGCAAATAATATTTATTTATATTCAACTAAATATTATATACATTTTAAAAATAACATTACTGTAAGAAATACATTATTTTCTATATGTCACTACTAAAAATAAAAGACTTCATCTGCATAACAAAATGGGGCTTCAATGTTGATTTTGGGAATGAAGTTGATTTTGTTTTAAGTGGTTCATTTTAATTAAATCAATTTAATGAACAATTCAATTTACTGAAATGAACTAGATGGTATGAGAAATGAAATATGTTGGATTAACACTTGCACATGTAATACTGTGAAAAACAGTGTTTTGTCATCATGCAAAAGGGAAAAAAGTAGCGCGTTGCTGGAAAACAGAAAACAGCTGAGCTACAATCACGCTACTGATCACTAATTCCCAACACTGAACGCAGACTTGTCAGCAGTGGGTTGTTTAAACACAATGTGCGCTCGCTGTAGGTTGAATGACCGAAATAAAAGGAGGAGGGGGGGAACCCCTGAAGTAAATAGGGAGCTATAGATTAATCAATGTTGTTAGTGGAAATGTTGACATCAGCACTTAGCTTCAGTAATGGTTTACAGCAGCAACTAATCCTAAGGTCAGACAGCCCAGCCTATCCAAGGAGCTGCACTGTACGTGGATTACTGTGTGCTTCTAATCCAGCAGGTGCACTAATATGTTTATGCCCTCCTGCAGTGGCCTATGTAGCTGTAAATGTGTATTTGCTGCCATATCCTGACCCAGTCTGTCACACAAGCGCATGGAAAATGGAGATGTACAAGTCATTACCGTGCTCAATAGGGCCCCTGTCAGCACCCATGCTCCTTGCTGTCTTTTAAAGGGTCCCGTTGGGCTCGGGAGACGTGCCCCCCCCTATACCTGTCCCCAACTCCCTTTAACATGAAAATAGAGATTGATCTTCAAGGAGCATCACTCTGGGATTCTTTCCTCTTTTAAAAGGAAAAGAGGGGGAGTTGTTTTAACATGTCCAAAATGCCTTTCAGTGTTGATGAGATAAGACGGAGATGGGGAGGGGTGGCTAACTTCTCTTCTTTTTACATTTTTGGAAGGAGCCAGACAGCCTTTGGAGCCCTAGGTTAAGCATTAAGCACCAGCCACCTCATTTTTTAAAAGCCGAAGGTGAGGCCATACCAACTTCCACACTTGTGGTGTATTTTGGTCCAAATTTGGAGCCATTTTCCTTGGACATTACCGTTTCTCGTTAAAAGTCTCAAAGAAAGGCTCTAACATGGGGGTGTTTCAAATTTAGCAGCAGTGAAAACAGCTTTCACTGTTACTGTAAGTACTGATACGTCACACGCTCTTTCCCTCGCTTGACGCTGCCAGAGCTAAAATGACTGTGAAAGAAAACCACCTTAGGGGATCCATTTTAAAGCGAAGTGATTCTAGAGGACCTGGCAACCACGCTCAATCCGCACGGCGAGCCCCAACAGCGCGAACTTCACACCCGCTACTTTGTGAACACACTCAGCGAGCGCTTTCTGGAAACTCACCAGCAAAGAGAGAGCAGGAGAGAAAGAGAGAGAGAGAGCTCTTTGCTGAATGAAACCACTTCTGCGCTCGGGAGTCTGCACATTATTCTGTTCTGAAGAGGTCAATTTTTTAAACAATCCCATAGATCCCCAAGTACACATTACTCCCACGTCACAGGTCATTTATCAGTTAACCGCACTCCTCCAGCACACGGCGGCTGCAGCTTTGAGCTCTAATCCCACCCACGCACACACATAAACCCACGCTCACGGGGCCGTTATCAAAGCGTAAGATATTCTGCTCGGCCGCGCTTCAGCCCCTGATGACAATCGGGCCATGTGGATCGATAGGGCTGAGTTGGACTTTGATCCCCGCTCTTTCTGTCAGCGCCGGGCCGGAATTAAGACCAGGCCTCCACCTTGGTGCCACAGACTAAACGCATTGTTCTCCTCTCTCTGCTCTGTTAGCGAGGAGTTCTGCAGGAGGCCCTCATCAGCCACACAGATACAGAACGGGGAATAAAGAGGCTTTGTGCGGCAGCCGTGGCTTTGACCTGGACCGACCCACCTCCGACAATCCACTAGCCCACAGACTCAAAGGCTTATCGGTCGATGAGCACCGTGTTTTCTTGCTTTCATTCTCTCTTTTGTTCTGCGTGAGTGGCTGTTTTTTTTTAAACAGGTAAAAGATTAACCTTCCCGATACTGGAACAGGACAACTAGCAAACAGAGCATTCATGTGTATTTGGATGTATGTTACGCCACCACTGACAAAAGACTCTAAGTTGACAGAGGACAAATGTATTCTGAGGACTCAGAGCATGTGCGCGTGTGCAAGTGCCGAACGGGGCAAGGTGCACAGAAACCAGACACTGGCCCACACTCAGCTCGTCTGGAGAAATAACCAATAGATGACTTCTTGTTCCGCTAATTCCTTACGCAGTAAAACAAGCCCTCTTGGAAATGAGCCATTCCAATATGTCTATATTAAGTCCGGGGCTGTTAAAAGCAGAATAGCCCCTTCCTCCCCCACCCTTTGCCTTCCACTTCAGCTTTAGTTCAAGTCCACCCTGGAGTTTATGGCAAAAAAACAAGCATACAACACACACACAACTGAGCTCCGATCTCTGAATTTCATGCTCAATTTGCCTTAATATTATCAAAGGGATAGTTCACCTGAAAATAAAATGCTGTCATTTTTTCAAACACTCCCATGTCATTTTAAACCTGTATGACTTTCTTTCTTCTGCAGAACACACATGCATGAAAAAATATATTTTGTAGACTTCTGCCCATACAATGACAGTCCAAAACAACACTGGACCTCTCTGATTTTCATTAAATGGAAAAAAGCACTAAGACATTTTTCAAAATATATAATTTTTCATTCATACAGGTTTGGAATGACACGAGGAAGAGTAAATGATGATAGAATTTGTACATTTTTTTAAACTCCTATTGCTGCAATACCGTACCTGTATTTTTTTTATCACTACAATATGCTGATCGTAATTTATGAATAATCAAATGAGTGTGCTTAATATTACAAGGGGAGAAGTGAGGCTCATGCTGGGATGCTGAAATTAGTAAATTAGTTCAGTACAAAGATGTGGGGGGGAAAGGCTATTCCCTTAAGAGCACCAGCAAAATGTGATCAGTGTGTGTTCAACAGAAATGTGTTCTTAAGGCAAATTCTTGTTGAGCCTCTAAGAACCTAAAATGTAATTTAAGTCTGTAAATATTTCAAGCAATTAGGGTTGCATTGCATATAAAATATCAAAGACGAGCCTAAGGCTTTAGTAGTCTTCTGAGCTCAACACTGCTGTGGCATAGTGCACACAGATATCACGTCCACCTCTCTCTCACTACTCATTTAATTTACTCGCCATCTGCTTTACTCAGGGTTACCTGCTCTAGGAAGACACAATTAACGTGGGACTTAGTTTACACAATGATAGAAAAAAAGGAGAATTGTATAAAGAAATAAAGAAAGAGAGGGAGAATAATTTTTGGTCTGGTCATAAAATTAAAAAGGTTTTCAGTAAACTGGCTAAACCCGAGGGGACCGGCTCAAACAGCATGGGTAATGAGGGGAGAAAAGGACAGACATAAACAAACCCACAAATGAGTCTGAGGCCAACATCATTATCCCACTTATACATCCCACATCTATGAAAACCGGCACCGGCACAATACACAATACACCCCAGACCCTTTCGGACCATGATGGTGTAGGGAAGCTAAACAGGAAAAAAAGGCAATAAGCTAGTATGATATGCCTTCATGCTTTCATTCATGCAATGTGTTCTTTTTCTTTTCTTTTTTTCTTTTTAATTTTATTTACTTTCTGGTCACTTTTGAATTATGCATGATGCATTTAAAGATAAATATTTATTTTTATGCTCGGTGAAACCTTCCAAATAATAAATATTTAAGATATAATTAAAAAGACTAATATAAAAGAGAAATGGTTTACTTAATTTTAAAACTAAAAAAAAATAAGGCAATACTTTAATAAGAAGAAGGAAATAAAAAAAAAAAAAAACATAAAATCTCAAAATCTCAACAAGTCTCTTTTCCAGATACAGTTTGTTCTCACTCTTGGGGGAATATACAGCTGTATTAGTGATAATTTTGCAAATAGTTTATGGGTCTTTATGGCAGAAATGTTTTCATAAAACAATGAAAATTAAAAATACAACTTTGAAATATATTAATATTAAATAACATACATGCTTTCATGTATTTATTAATGATGTTCCAGTAACAAAAACATTTCCTCTTCTTAATTTTTATTAATTAAAAAACTAATATTCTTTAGTTTTGTTCATGGATTTCAAAGATAAAGGCATTATCACCTGTCCATGTTGACATCCATCTATCTGCTTTGACAAGGATATGGGAAGCGATTTATTCTCCCTGTTCAATTATTTTACAATGTTATACGGTTAGTAGTATTTAGTATTGTTTTCTCCCATCAGAACAGACCTGTGACCCATTTTTGGGTCATGACCCACCAGTTTAGAACTGAAAGTCTAGAGTCAGACCACCCATTAACTAAAAATGGCATTGTCCGGTGAACGAGTCCATGAAGAGAGATAGAGAGAGAGGAGCATTTCTCCTTCTTCCTGTCATCTGTGTGCAGACTAAGCCACTGTCTTCGCTCTACCCTTCCAGCAGCTGGGCCCAGAGAACAACAGAGAGTGCTCTGTTGTCCAGCAGAAAGCTGACATTGTTACAGCCGGGACTTTATTGCAGGCACATGAGAGTGTTGAGACTTTAAAACACGCTCAAATGTCATGTGCACACCCAGTGACGGGGAAGAATAATTATGAAAAAGAGAGAGAGGGAGAAACGGAGAGCGAGAGAAAGACAACAACAATTCAGTGTGCATGAAAAACGGATGAAAGACAAAACGGCCCATTCATTGTATTCCGTCGGGAATGCTCGGACCCTCCTCCGCCCCATCCGAAACACAAAGCGGCCCTTTTTTTGTGCTGCGACGCGCAGGGCTGAATGCTTTGCTTTGCCACCCTAGCCCTAAGAAAACACGGGCCCCCTTTCTAAACTGCCGGCTGGCCGCACACAGTAGAGGCTATTAATGCCTTGCCTTCTTTCCCCCTGTGTGTGTGCCCACTGCGGAGGCTGAGGACCACGTTAAAAAGCCAATGCAAAGACAAAACAGTTTGCTCAACATTAACAGGGAAAACAGTGGGCCAGGCAGGAGGGGAGAGGAAACTAAGTCAACATCACACTGGAGGATGTGTTCTCCACCAACTGATATTTTTCCCCTTGCAGGGCCCGGGCACAATGAGAGCTAAGTATAGGTCCGTCGTGCATGGTCTGGGAGGGCTTGTGGTGCAGCGGCGAGTGACAGGTGCTTTCTGATGAGATTCAGGGGCTGGACAGCACCCGCTTTATGCCACCCTCCACTGGGTTTGGAGTCAAGAGACTGCTCTCATGGATCGTGAATTAGCCGCTGATTATGATGATGCTCAGTTGAGATGCGTAGATGCACAGGCTCCCAAAATGCCTTTGGTTTGTTCATTTCAGTTTAAGTCAATGTCACTATGCAAGGTACACAGACGGTAACTGCTAAAACGCTAACCGAATTTGGGTCTGTATCATATACGTTTTGTCCCTTACCCGCATGACCGTGTTAAAGGAATAGTTCACACAGAAATGAAAATGGTCTAATTATTTACTCACCTTCATGTCATTCCACGTGTTTTTGTCCATACAATGAAAGTCAGTGGGGTCAAAAACAGCATAAGACAACAGTGACTTTCACTGTAAGGACATTTTTCAAAACATCTTCTTTTATGTTCTACAAAAGGAAGGAAGTCATGCAGGTTTAGAACAACATGGTTGTTCAGCATGGGCGAACCATCCATTTTAAGCCGTAAGACCCTTTTTATTTAATTGTGAAAAAGCATGATGTTATGCAGTCAACGTTAAAACTCAGCCTGTGTTTGTCTGCTTTTTCTAAGCAGTCACTTGGAATGATCGCATACTGAACTACACAAGTATGTCTTTGTGTTGTGATCTCTCACCATATGCTGGAAACATGGTCTTTAGTCCGAACAAATGCACAAATGAACCAAAATACTGCTGTCTCTTCTATCAAGCAGTGACGATGCCAAAACCTCTATCCTCACTCTTCCTGTCGGCACGAGTGATTATTTGATCACACAGTGAAAAGCAATACTAAAGACATCGCCTTAACAGAAAAAGCAGTGATCAGCCAGGCGGTCAGTGTTTATATTCTTAATACCTGAAACTGTTTGAACTGCCGTTAAGCATTCTACCTTCACCCATCCATTAGCTTAATACCGAAAGCATCATGGCCCGCTGGTGAGGATGTAACTATTAGGCCCGTTTTTATGCGTCATTAAGTTTTAAAACGGGCCTACAGAAGCTTTATTGTTCGAACCGCACATGACTTTATTTAACGTCAGCGTTTCTCCTGCTTCGTGACAAGAAGTCACATTTCATAACTAATTAAATTGATCCCCCGCACCCCCTCCAACCAAGCACACTAAATGGAATTATTTGTATCCAAGTGTCAATATATTAAATCAAAGGGGGCTAATGAGTCGGGTCACTGCTTTCTTTTATCTCCGCTCTCGCATGTTGGGCTCTTCATCAGCTAACAGTCTCCGCTAAATGGAGGATGAGCGCGTTTCAGGCTCTGCCGCACTGGGCCCAAGCCAAGAGGATTTGATGAGACCGTTATGGCCCTCATCCTGGTAGAAGTAGAAGCTAGCATACTCCACACCATAAAGAGAAGGGCATTAGCGCGCAGAAAGACGCAGAGATGTAAACACACGCCCGCGCTCATTTCCTTCCTTATTACAATCCATTTGCCTGGCAGACAATGCTAATTGGCAACACATTCTTTTTTAGCATAGCTTGTTTTCAGCGCTGTCTCCGCATAAATGAGACTTTAGCATGAGAGATCACAAGGGTGCTGGGAGACAACCAAAACCATCTAACAAGAGGCAAATTAGGAGCATTATCTTTGTTCAATTAGACACCCCTATATTTATCTAAAAAAGCCAAGCTGAATTATTCACCATTATATGGCGCCTGGTGCATTTGAGGGAGCTTAATGAAATATTGGATTTAATTGTTGTTCATTGAATTAAAAAGGCAAACCAAATGGCTCTAGGCTAAAGACAAAGCTATGGTAATTAGCTTCATGTGCAGCGGCTAAATAATGGTGATTGTAATACGACTGAGAGGAGAAGAAACCGGCGTACAGTAACCGGATTACAATTCTCTTAACACGGATTCCGTCAAGCCGGAGGGAAATAGAAAATATGTTAACAGGCCAGAGTCTATTTTAATATATGACCTTCTCCTTAAATAACTTGAGTAAACTACAAAAACAAAGCATTTATTTATAATGGATCCCTCATGTTAATAAGCGAATCGGTTAGCTAAATTACAGAAAAAAAGAACTGAACATATCCCAAAGAAAAAAAAAACAGAGAGACACATTTTCTTCTCTCTGAAAAAGATATAACGAATGAGTTCCTCAAAGTCTTGTGTTTAATTAGGAGGCTCTGTTCTGTCTGCGCAGACAGGGTTTCTTTTTGTTCAACTTCCCCTGTGAATTCTGTCACTGCTCTGCAAAATAGTGAGAGGAGAGACCTGAACACCATTATGCAACTTCTCAGAACAGACTGCTATTATTCCTCCATCCCTGTTTGTGAGCTTTGAAATGCCAAAAACGATGAGAACGGCTTTTCAACCTGTGTAGCTCCTCATGCAAACTGTCAAGCTTCTTGAGTACGCATGAAGTTTTATAATCAAATAATGCTATTACACAAGAATTCAGGATTATTTACGATTAAATGAGTTTGTCCTGGGCAACAGAGCCGGACGTGTGTGTTTTGTGCTTGAGACCTGGCTCTGATTAACCCTTTAGCCTGGCCTCGTCTCCCACTGATAAACACGGCTATAAGGGCAAACTCACAGTGGCCTGGGGAAATGGTGAACATATGAGAGAGATCAGTCTCACACACACACAGAGAGACATTTGTCTATCAGTCCACAGGAACAAAGGAATATCCTGAAGGCCCACTCTTCCACTGGCCTCTCAGACTGTTCACAACACACACAAACACACTGGCACATTGTGTCTATCATCTGCACAGGTCGTCTTTAGTCTGTCTGGCTTCACTATGCTGGTGGTTAGCCGTGTATAATTAAAAAGAATCTTTAATCTGGTGGCTGTATGCAGCTATTATCAGTTAACCCTTAGAGGCTCCCTGCTGCTCCCCCACACCATTTAAAACCACATGTGAGGGAACCTTTCCTGCTTTGAAGTGAATGTTGACAACAGCTTCTGCTTTAGCTGTAATAGTGCCACTCCTCTGCTACTGAGCTGGAATGCAGATCTTATAGCTCTGGAAAAAAACAAACTGAAAAATGTAGAATGAATCTATTATCTTCATTTAAACGTAGCTGCTGATAAATAAATAAATAAATAATAATAAAAAGCCAGAATTATTTCAGATGGCGTCTGTCAGTGTGCTGATACTGAAGAGAATGGACAAAACCCAACATAGTAGGAGTGAGTGATTATTGAGATAATAAACAGGCCTGCTTGGAATCTGCTCATAAAACAAAAAACTCAAACGCAAATATCTGAATACAAAAATTCCATCTCTCTTCCTTTCATTCTTTATTTCTCATTATAACTGTATACTGAAAAAAGTTCCATTCCTTTTTGTGAGCTTTGAAATACCAAAGGACAAGGAACGGCTACTCAACCTGTGAAGATTTAATTTGTTTTTCCTCATTATAACAGCAAATTGAAAAGTTTGGAAAAAATTATTAAATCGTTAAAAATTTAATAAGTACAAGCAAAACCATTTTCACTATTATTTACCATTTCTTTTATATTAAATGTATATGCTATCCAATTAAAAGTAAACTCCCATTAATACACCTATAAATATATACATACTTTATATAATTATTATTTAAAAGATAACATAAATATAATTCTATATATTATATAATAGTATATTATTATTATTTCTTTATTTTTAATTTTTGCATTTTAAGTATAATTTTTTTTTTCTATTTTAACTTCTTCCACTGATTAATATATTTTACCAAATAAATTAATCAAATACATTCCAAATTTCCATGATTCCCCCCAATCAGCTTGGGAAAAAATGGGAAAAGGTGTCTAGGAATGAGAGAAGTGGATGAGAAGTGGCGCTTGGCGCTTGCTAGAAGAGGGTGAGAGATGGAGAGCAAGAGATCTGTGTGATCCAGCCGGTGCTGGCAGGAGAAAGAGGGGAGAGGGGGAGAGAGAGAGAGGGGGGGGGGACGGGTGGGAGGAAGAAAGGGGGAGGACAGCGGAAGACAGCCACGTGGAGGTTTCTCTCAGTAGAGTAGCAAGAGGAAGCGGAGCCCTGGGGTTAGATAAGTAGAACCAGGCCTGTACAATGACAGAGTGTTTGAACCGGCGGCCTGCTTTAAAACACAGGAAGCGACCGTCGGCACAACAATGGCCCTACACGGACAAACAGCATCTCTGTCCGTTGACAAACAGAGCTCAGTGTGCCTATCGCTCTCTCTGTCTCTCATAGTCACGCCGTATGAGGAGGGAGAACGAGATCGGAGCTAATAAACTCTTGTTTGCTGTGATATGAGAGACAGTATATGAGCCTCATAATGGAATTCTCATAGAGAAAGAGTTGTTTAATCTCAACGGGAATTTTTCCTCAAACACACCGCAGCCTCGCCTCTCCTCAGTATCTAAAGTTCATGCTGACCTTTGAGGGAATCATTCTTCTCTTGATGCTTGTGCGTGTGTATACAATAAGATGAGCCTGCCTCCACCTGTGTGTTCTCCTCCCTGCGTCACCTTAGCTCACATCGTACCAGCCCCAGCGTGCAGGAATGCCTGGAACCGAGCCAAGTCTGCGCTAGAGATGCACGTCAACCCGGCCCAGACCATCCCTGAGTCCAGCCTGGGAATTTACAGCTGCTGTCGCAAAACACAGCCCAGAGAGAGACAATAGCACCTAATGCATATGCACACATGTACAGGCCTTTGAAATCTCAACTGAGCACAGCAGCTGTAATCATAAGTATTAAGTGTAAGAGATGTATGAGCTCAGAGGACAATGAACAGTCTCTCCTGACAACCTCTTGGACAAAGAAAGCCTTTTTGTGCTCTTACCTCATATACACAGACATATTTTGTCATTATGGGGAGCTCAGGGAAAGCAAAAGACAAGGAAATTTAAATAGGAAAGTGATGTTACTTTGATTACGTTGATCATAAACTTTTGGTTGGTGTTGTTTTGGTTTTTAGCCCAAGAAACCCAAAGAGAAATTTAAGAATTACAAATGAAAGAAAGAAAAATTACTGCAACCATTTGAAAAGAGAAAGAGAAACTGAAAATTGAAAGCATTTTGAACAACTGATGCTTTGGTAAAATTGCTATCAATTATCAATTAGTTATCTAATATCAATTATTATCAAATATTATTATATGAATTATCAAATAATTAGTTTGATAAAACTACAAATAAAACTCAACATATTATATATTATAAATGAAAAAACTAATAAAAAACATTTTAATAAATTAAAATATACATACACAGATATTATATTATATGATATTAACCACATATTATATACACACATTAACATTACATAAGAAATTATATTATTTTCTAAAAATATATTATATTTCTTGGACTAAAATGCATGGATTTACAGAAAATTAAAGTATCGATTTTCTCTCCATTTAATCTAATTGTTGTCTAAGATGATGACTTGAGATATTAAAGATCTCTGACATATTTGTTTTTCTTTCCTACAGGAAGCCATTCACAATTACAGCTGATTGTAATGGCATGAGGGCGAATAAAACAGTGAGTGGAACTGTCAAGGAGACTGGCTCTTTGTAAACAGGTCAGCGGAACCCGAATCACTTGGCTTGATTAATACCGATTCTAAGAACAACCAACACAGGCTTGCCTTCCTGTTGGAGGCGGTGGCTTTTACATGGTCTTATTTGTGCGGCTTTACTTGTCTTACATAAGTAACACATTTTCTCTTTCAGATCAAGATTTACTTCGACATTTGTTTTTAATTGTTCCTAAGCCTCTCCTTCAATCTCTGATGGCGCTTTTAAGTTCGTGCTTGAGTCACATAACAGTAATCCGGTCCCTGGACGGAATTAGTTGCCATATGAAATTTCTCAACAAGAGGCTTTTGGCTAAAGGAATAAATAAGAAGTAAAACCTTGAGCTTGAAGTTCTGATAAGCCTCTAACACTATAATCTAAACATCTGTTATCTTTAAAACAAGTGACATTGTAATTCCCGAAAAGACAAAGACTCAATCTCTTCATCTCTTTCTTTCTTGTCCAAAATGTGATGAAACAGAGAGAAGGGCAATTTAAAAGTGGTTTGATTTGGACAACGCACAGTGCCAAACTCCGGAGAAAACCAGAACTGATTTTCCAAGCCGACGCTGTATTGGGTTACAGGCCCTATGGTTTTATTTGGACCCCATTCAGTCCCGTTTACAGAATCCAGTGATGTGATCAGTTACATCATCAATAAATGTCTAAAACGCTGCTTACCATGTGAGCCAAAACAGTAGCGCTTTGATGGGGAAGCTGGCTCTTTAAACCACGCATACGCTCCACGCTAACAGTGGGGAAACCCAATCCCTGCATGCTGTTTTACCACTCAACTTTTACGTCTTCTACATGAAGGCTGAAGAGCTTGTTTGGAGTACTAATTAACTCAAAGCTGTTGTATATTAAGAGCACTGGGCATTTTTTGTAGAGCTAGCTCTAATGAAAACAGAGTGCCAGGGAACTGCATTAGCAAGCCTCCTCCTCTCGCTTCCCATCGCATCCTACTCTTGTCTTCCGACTTCTTTACGACAAGCTGTGGGCTCTGGAGACGGAAGTTAAATGGGTCACAAAGGGAGGCAATGGTAATGATATATATGGAAACAAAGATAAAAAGCATGATAAGATAGTACACATCCTAAGCCTGACTTTCTTAGTGGCTCTGTTTTTGGTGGTGTTCTGTGTAACAGCCATGAACTGCAGAACCTTTAATCTTGGACAAGAAACGGGGCTCCATAAACTGCAGTCAAGATATATTTCAAAAAGTCTTCAATGTCTCATGATCCTTCAGAAATCAATATGCTGATTTGGTGTGAGAGAAACATTTCTTATTATTACTGATGTTGATAACAGCTGTCCTGCTTGGCTGTTTAAAGGGATAGTTCACCCAAAAATGACATTTTTGTAATTATTTAATATTTACTTATTTATTTTGAAGAATGCTGGTAATCAAACATCTGATGGTCCCCATTGACTTCCATAGTATTTCTTTCCCTACTATGGAAGTCAGTGGGGACCAACGACTGTTTGGTTCTTCAAAATTCTTCAAAATATCTTGTTTCATGTTCAACATGAGAAAGAAACTTATACATGTTTGGAACGACATGAGAGTGAGTAAATGATGACAATTTTTCTCTTTTTTGACCCATTGAAGGCTCTATTGTTGAATAAAAGTATTAAAGTTTTTTTTTTTTTTTTTTAATGGTAGTGTATATGCGCAATACAATGTGACAGTTAACATGATACTACACTTCCATTTGTACTTTTACAACAGCTTAGCTAATGTCATGCTACTGAAAAAAAAATACTTATGTTAACATAGCAGCTTCAATTAGATACTCTTCAGTGCACTGCAGGAATGACAGTATAGCATAGCCCAGCTGTTTAAGATGAGCTCTGTCGCTAGTTGAGAATATCCAACTCCAGAAGCCTCCACTCCTAAAGGTAATTAAACTGTTCACACGAACTCTTACTGCCACTGCGACACACAGTAAGCATGTAGAGGCCTGTCTACTGGAAAGTGAAGAGTGGTACTTCTCACACACGCGGCGTGGTAGAGTGGTAGTAGCACAGTGGCTAGTTCTGCAGGCTCTTCAACAGCGTGCGCCTTTAACAGATTGGGCCTTTCTCTTGAGAAGTGCACTTGAAAGAGGTTTAACTGCTGAGCTATAAATCTGTCGTGCTTCGGGGCTGTGTAAATAAGACAGTGGTTTGTTTTTACCTGACACATCTGAGCAGTGAGAGAAAGAAAGGCTGATGGTTAACCTCACAATGATAGGTAGAGCGCTGAGAAGAAAACCGGCCTGGATTCCTTTCTGAGGGCCTCAAGCTCAGGGGCTTTGAAGTGGAAGTCAAACGCAGAGGATGATATGAGATGTGAAAGAGAGAATGAAAAGTGAGAACTGAGAAGTAAAGAATGAAATGAGCGTGTTCAATGTGAGAGAAAACCAGCTGACATAATGGTGTATTGGGTGTGAATCTGGGAAAGAAAAGAGGAGTGGGGATCTTTGTACCTGTCTCCAGTGAATGCGCAAAAGCAAGCGGAAAAAAAGAAGAGAAGGAAGAGAGTATCTCCAGGCACGGGCTGCTCATGTTGCCCTTGGCTTTTATGTGTGTATGGTGTGTGTAAAAGACCTTGACCACTGCCACTGACCAGCTTGTGTACGTCCACGTCTCCTGACTGGGTGGTCTGCTAACCTTGCTTGATTGAGAACCACATACCACGCAAACCAACGGCTCACAAACACTCATTCTTATCCTGCATCTTTTCCTGCTCTTTCTTCACATATACGTCACATTTATTTACGGCGTTCTTGTAAGCATTCTCTTTATTCTCCCTCCTTTCCATTTTTTCATTTCACATAATTGCTTGATGGAGAGGGAAAAAAGAGCAATCCACTTTGTGGCAAGAAAACGGATTTGGGTGACCACAGTGTGTACTTTGCAACTAATCCAATTCAATTATTTTTAAGCAAAGAGCAAACTTTCAATGAGCCTATTCTTGAAGCACACTTATAAAGAGAGACCTTCAAAAGATTACTCAAACTGACTTAAAGCAAGCAGCAAATATTTGCAAAAGGCAAGGTTTGCGCAATTTACATGTCAACAAGATATGTTTACAGGCTCGTCGGCCGCAACGGAGTTAAGCAAATGAACGCAAAGTGATTTTTCCAATATTGGACAATGGGAAAAGGGGCTAACAGTAGCGACTGTTTTTCCAAAGCCGCTGCCACGTCACTGTGCTGGGACGGTGTAATTTCAGAGGCATTTATCACCGGCTTTCATGTCTCAAACCCTTAGGGCACTTTTCCACAAAACATGCAAACAGGCACCACTTGGTGTCATTAAGCTTTCTCTCATTTCTGTTTTTTCCATTCCTTCATTAATTAGGGAGTGATAATTATTCTACCCATCTATAGCCCCTTCCCGAATTACCATTCGCCAATTATCCTGATTGGTGACAGTTGTAACGTGATCGATGACAGATGTAAAAACAAAATAACGTTTTTTGACAGAACGAAGACGCGAAAGTCGAGCACTGACCTGGATCTGCTGCTGGAGGAGATTGATTTTGTGCTGTTGCTGCAGAAGTTGCTGCTGTTGTCTGGCAATCTGCGAAAGCACAAAGATTCGTTTAGTTGAACATCGCTAGAAACCTTCGAACATTAAAGGATGCACGTTATCATAGTCTACGAGAGAGCAACTGGATTTATTGTACCATGTATTTATGCAGACAGATAATATATGCAATCAGAGCTTGTGGGTAACATCTCTCGTCCACCAATTGACCCTAATGACTGTAATCAGAGGACGGCTAATGTGTATTATACCCAGCTCCGGGCCTGGCCGGGGCGATGCGCCACGGGGTGAAAGACTGGCATGTTTATGCAACCTAGGAATGGTCGGGTCTGCCCAAGGGTGGGCTCTCGATGTTAAGCGCATTGCCTCCTCCCTCTCTCTCAATTTTTCCCAGCCTCTGCAGACTCCCCCGTTCCTCCTCCTCAGTTAGCCTGACAGCCTAGGTTTAAGTGTCATTTAATTTTCATTTTCAAATATAATTACAAAGTGTTCACTGTAAGATATCACCCGTCTGCAAATGTGTCAGGATTAATTTGTGCTGGCTTCTTCACTAGTGTCAACAGTTAATTACTGTGTCGTGTCTGGATGGCTAAATGACATCCTAACTTCAGGCTCCCCCCTTCCTCCCTCCCTCTCTTTCTCTCTCGCTCTCTTCTGTCCTCCTCTCCCTCCATTTTGTTTGTCATTAATGGAAATGGATGCGGTTTTGAACATTTGCAAAACAGTAAATTCCTGAAATAACCGTTTATTAAAATCAGCTGAGCATACAATTAATATACAATCCTCATAAAGTCGAATATTAATGCGGAGAGCCGGGTGACATTAATAGGGTGAATTAGAAAACGTGCACCCGTTTCAGGTAAATGCAGACCACATTAATATGCACCTATTCATCTGCATAATAAATTGACAGCAATTATATGGTTTCGCTATAAAAATAGTGAAGATGTAGATGGATCTTGTGCGACATTAACGGAGCTCATGAGCTGCTGATACGTTCAGTACGCCTCATTTGCTTGATCTACACATGCTTTTCGTGCAAAGTTTGATGTAATTGTGATCAATTTCCCTACCAATTTACGTGCTTCCATATTTCATCAGTTATATACAATAACCGTAACTATGTGCTTTCCTCCTCACGACAGAGTCTGATTTATCAAGGAGTGAAACATCAAGCCATAAACTAAATTAAAATATTAAATCGCTAAATAGAAGAACTCATTACCTATTTAAAAGCAAATAAGAGCAATCTTGTTTTAAGTGCCTCCTCTGATAAATGAGGCTGTAAAATGAGAATATGTGATGCATCGCTGATAATATCTTTATTAAACTGGCTTTAAACAAAACAACAGGATTTATAGGACATATATACTATGAAGAGATTTGCATTTGAATTAAATTGGCCACACTCCACAGGAAGTTGAATTGGAATGGCAAGAAAATGTATTTACTGAATTGTACTTCAAATAAGCATTATGGGAAATAAATTTATTTTTCTTTGTACACAAAAGTTAATTTAAAAAAAAAGTAACTAAAATGAAATATACAAACTTAATTCAAATTTCTATAGGTGAAATTTCAAACATATTTTACTTTTCTCAAAATGTTTAAAAATTCAAATTTTGCCATTCTAGTTAAAAACTACAGTATAAATATATTGAATTTCAATTCCATTCTACATCCTTACATTCTCAACTCTAATTCAATTCAAATTCAGGCACATACTTTAATTCTGATTTATGACTTTGATTCTGAATGGCGCTCCACCCTGGTTTGCACATTCTCACCTGCTCTTGCTGTTGGCGTGCCAGCTCCATTTGTTGACGTTGTTTCTCCATCTGTGAGGCGGCCAGTTTCTTCTGCTCATCATGGGCGGCCAGGAGCTGCTCTCGCAGGCTGATGAGCTGTGTGATCATGGTGGAGAGCTGTCGCTCCTTCTCTGCGAGACTTTCTGGAGTACCTGCAACAGAACACATGCAGTCAAACACAAGGAATCAAACGGTAAAAGAGAAAAAAAAAGGTCTTCTCTCCATGACCCTGTACACTCTCCCAGCAGCGAGAAGAAAAGGTTTACATCTCATGTTACATCAGCCAGATGTCCCTCACCTCTTAAATATAGTCTCTATATGAAGGCAAAGGTCAGTTTTCCTAGAGACAGAACAGCAAACAAAGCAAGTGGTGGAAAACAGAGCCTTGTTAATTGATCCGCGCTTCAGAGATATAAAAAGCCTACAATCGAGAAGCTCCAGGGATCAGAACGTTTTTTTTTTTTTTCTTGAGAGGGCAAGACAGAGCCAGCAAATGCTGAGCATCGAGTATGTCTCAGTCCAGAATTCCTGAAGACCACAGATGGCGGTCCAGGAGGGAAACTCTAGCTCCTTCAAAGCCGAGAATGGTATCATCCAAACAGCCTCGGCCTGATAATGGAACGGCTTCATTAAAAGTGCGAAGGTCGCGAGTCCCGCTCTCTCTTTCCACTTCTGGTGATCGGCTGATAGCGGCTTCTTATAGAGATGGTGAGGAATGGAATTGTTCCTATTAAATAAGAGGAGCTGTCACAAGACGAGTGAAGGTGGCAGATTAGTGACAGACAATACAGGGCAAGTGTGTGTGCGACAGTTGCACGACTGGAGGCGCTGCCGTGTAATGACTGCTCTCAATTCTCATTAAAGGAGGAGCAGGCGCAAACACCTCGGAGCTGACGTGCCTCTCGCAAACAGGGTCACCGTCACCTCTGTATCCTCTCATTATCTCTCTCGCACGCATCAAACAGCGTAATCACACCAGACAATGTGCGTGCCTTCTGCACGTCCTCCCATGAGGCCGTGCTGTACCTTTAGCTAATCAATGCTAAGTGATCCTGCCTCCGGACAGTAACCTGCTGCTTCATGAGAACAGTACGATCGGCTTGGCTAGCAGCCAGCTCAGTGTTAAATTCTTTCCTGGGTGTCTTCCTGTGCTCCCCTGGCCACATCTGTCTTGAGTTTCTCCGAAGGGGCTCCCTGGGGCCTGCTCTAGTTCAACTATTTTAATTTGACTAAACACCTGATTTATTTTATCTCTCCGATGAGGAAGGCCGTTTGTCTTAATAGGGCCTGTCAACCTCCAGCCCCCATTCAGAGCAATTTACTGGCCGGGCTTGCGCGGTAGCGATGAAGGAGAGAGGCTGCAATTCTCCATTTACCCTCTCTCTCTCAAAAAAGGCACCTAAAAGCGCCTATTCACTGCTACTGCATGTGGTTTCCTCGGGCCTGAATTGACTTTTTATTCAGCCGACTACACTTGTTGTGAATAGCTTATCTGTAAAATTGATACATTTGCTACCAATTTTATTAACCTTTGGCTTGTGCCATGAAGGGCCGTATTTAGTGGCCGCTGCTGTCGGGCCTGACATCTGCCCCCGCGAACGCTCAAAAAAAGAAAGGGAGAGAGAGTCCGAAGGGGATGGGGGCGGCAGAGCATCTCTCAGTGGACGAAGGGAGAGACACTTCAAGTCAGAAGGGCTGTTGGATGTCAAATAGCATAACTTGCTCCTCCTCCCAACGGAGAATCTCAGGGGCCTCTGGGGGAGGACAGGACTCATATCCTACTGAGGGGCAAACATCTGGACTCAATTCTGCCCACTCAGGAGCTCTCTGGACAACCCTCCAACTCGATCACACATTTAAATCACACAATCCACTCGGCTATACAACAGTTCGGAGCACACTCCTATTAGGTTACATACCGTAATTATCATTTTTATGTATTTTTGTGTGTAGAACTGTCGTATATATGTTGTACATAAAGTGGTAACCGAGCACACACACGCGTTACAGTAGCCGAGTTTAACCGAGGGGCCGCAGACTGTGGAGGGCCCAGCACAGGTTCTTGTGTGTGCGGAGTGCTGGTCTGCACAAACACCAACAGCATACTAACAGAGGCTCCATTGTTTCGTCTCCGGCTCAATTGTCCAGAATTCACCCCAACCACCCCACCCTGCTACCAAAATGTCTTCCCTCTTCTCTCTCACTCCTGTTTTCCCCTCCTCAGATTTCTGGCCTGTTTCATTGTTTTCGGACTATAACAGTAACTTCTCAGTGCATCATGGAAAGCTGAATGTTTTAGAAATAAGTTTATTAGAATACCAAACAATATTTTTTGTGGGCTGAAATTGAACAACATTATGCAAGGTATTGTGTAAAAAGATTGTTTTATTTATTGCTTCATATCCTTTATATATATATATATATATATATATATATATATATATATATATATATATATATATATATATATATATATTTGTTTTATTATATAATCTAACATTTATTTTAATTATAGTTAGAGTTTAAAATATTACATGTATTTTTATTAAGCATATATATTTTAAATATTGATCTAATAGCATAGTAAATAATATGTGTATATGGCATGTATATAGCATATAGTATATGTATGCAAATATGTATATGTACATATTTAAATAATACACAAATAAACAATATACAGATAAATATAAAAATATTAAAATAAATAACAAAAAGTATTTAAAATTACTAATGCACATTAAATATGAAAAATATCTGCAAAAATATTATTACAAATAATTTCATGCAAAGTTTAAATCTTATATGTATCCAAATAAATACATAAATATTTATGCACTTGTTTATTTACTTTAAGTCAATTGTAGGAATTAAATGGGAATAGTGTATTTTGGTAGTCCTGTTTTGGTATAGAGAATCCTGTTCTTCCTGCGTTGAATTATAGATCCCTTTTAAAAGCAGATAAAAGTTTTATTGGCAGGGGAGCACGGGGGGAGTTCGGCCTGTATCTGTCTGCAGAGTGCTGACAAAGAGGGCAGTGGTGCATATTGCATTGCTCTTAACAGCAGTGAGTCTGGCTGCTCTTGTAAAGGTGTCTCATTGCATTGTCGTTCGGACTTGACACGATCTGGCCAGGAGATGCTAAATAATGAGAGCAGGTTAGGTTTGTCTAATTCATCAACGAGGACATAAGATTCCACTCAGGACCTTTGGCTGAGGAGGAAACAGAAAGAATGAGGGAGAATATGCGAGAGAGACAGCGTCAACAGAACATTCACCTTCCTCTCCCTTCACTGTCACAAACCAGATTGGATGACATTTCCCACAATGCTCAACTCGAATACCGGAGAGAAACAACTGCGACTGCAATGAATGAGCGAGAGAGGGAGCTGTCAAAGAGAGGGGCCACCAGATAAAAGACACTTTGTAGGGGTGCGATTTGTTCTGTCCAACAGCCATTCTGCCACCCCAGGCCAACCCAACCCCCCTTCCCCGCTAATCAAGCAGTCCCTAATTTGAGTTCCAAGTCCAGCACCAAGGGAAGAGAGGGCAGCTTGTTACTTTGAAGAGTCCCAAGTGAATAAGAGAGATAAAAGATCCAGGCACACACTAGGAAGAAAGAGGAAAGGGGGCGAAAGAGGGAAAGACTCTCTATTCTCTTCTCTTCCTTTGGTTAGGACAGCTGAACCATTATGACTAAATTTGAATGACTTTTTTCCCTCCCTAATGTCCGAATACTGGAATTTCTTTGTCTCTCCATCAGTTGGCTTTTGTGGATGCTCCCATATGCTGCGAGCCCATCCTAAGTAAATTAAGAGGGCTCTAAAAGCAGCGATTGTGCCCAGGCTGTGTCCGGACGCGGGCTGCACATAGCTGGCGTGCCTGACGTGACTGGCGGCTCGGGGGCTGTGAAAAGGTATATTCCCTCATCTCACCCAAAAAGAAAAAAAAAAAAAAAAAAAACAGTTACTAATGATTTTCAGCCCAGCAATACATATACACAAGGACTAGCATTTACAGCCCCCTTTGAACTCCGAAGGTTCTTTTATGTGAGGAATCTGTGTCTATTGTCAATACAGAATAAAAGAGTTCACGTAAAAAAGGGAATTAAAAAAAAACTATTTGATTGTGTCTTGTCAGTGACCTCAAAGTTTGCACGGTTAAATCACTATTAGAACCTTGCTGTATCTAAAGACAAGACCCAAGGGTGAAGATCAAACTAAATCAAAGATTAAAGACTGAGAACACACACAGGCACACACAAAATCATTATAATTCTGCTCAACTGACATTTATATGAACCTACACATGCAAATAAACACAAGAACTGCATAAAACCACAGACCATTAAACAGCAACTTACTGATATATAAAAAAAGTTCAATAAAAAATAATATAGAAAAAGAAGCGTTTCATTAAAAATAACTAATTGTGTGTAATTTGTAAATATAAACTGAAACTAATTTGCAAAATAATTATAATAATAATAAAGCATAATTTTGACTAATATATTAATTAAAAAAATGGTTTCCCTTTCTCCTGAATTGAGACGGAATGACCAACAGCTGTTACCTGGCCTGCTGCCCCATGCGATGATCGAAACCCTGCTGATCCTGCCAATAAAACTTCATTAACTAGCATGCACCAGGATCTGCTTGCACATGTAAGCATATGGCAGCTCAAATTATCAACTCAAAAAAACCTTTCAATACTGCATTAAAATTTAGCATAATGCTAATTTACAGCTCTTGTCCAGGCTATAAAAAGAGGGCGAACGTCTTGTCCTCAATATTCACTTGTGCCAAACCGGATACAGCACTGCAAGCATTTAAATGTCATTAGCTATGCATGTAAGGAAAAAATGTCTTGGAAACAATTTTCACTCAGAAATTTCTAGTAAATTTCACAAATAATTTCAAAGAAATGACAAGTACAGTAAAACACTGAATAAATGGTGAAATTTTGAAGTATAAAGCCTGTATTTTCATAATACAAAATAGTAATATTAAAATTGTTTTATTTACAAAATTATTTTTATAGTGCAGACTTCAAAATAAAAATATACACCTCTCACGTTTTTTTAAAAAACATAAATTTAATAAAAAAATATTTTGATCTTTTTTTCTTTTTTTGCCAATTTGCTAATAAATCTATTCTGGATAATCCATTTACATATAAGTGTGTGTGTGAGAGAGAGAAAGAGAGAGAGAGAGAGAGCAGAATATGGAATGTACTCTAAGTATGCGAAGTAATTTAAAACGCACTCCATTACATCTTACTACACACTCTCAACAAGGATTTTTATTCCCCCCCCACCCCTCCCATCTCAAAAACACTTGATTGACACCAAAAGTCAACAGAGTGGCTCTTAAACAGAGACACACTTCATGTTCTTGACGTTCATGGGGCACTTTAATACCGACTAATAATCTAATGACGACAGCAGCGATGCTCACGAGTGTAATTAAGATAATGCAAGAGCCCTGCTCTTCTCCCAGCATCCTCAGCATCACACGAACCTCTTCATTAAAGAGTCCTACCGAGATAACAGCTCAACCTGACCACATAACACACACACACAGACGCAGGACAGAGTGCTCCTGGTGTGCATTTCAATGTTCCTCCTATCAGAGTTGATCGTCACCGGGGTCACCTCCGAGAATGAAGCCGCCCTTGAACACACACTTTTAAAATCGCCCAATCATCACTCGCACAGATGCCTTGACCTCTTCCTGTTTTATTATTATTATCATTAGAGAGAATAAAAACCCTGATTAGACGCAACAATCATTCAAGGCCTAACTTGTTCTCGTGCTTGTGTGCCTGTGCAGAAAGATTTCATTAGTAGCAATGTACATCCCCTTAGGACCCTGAGGCTCGAGGAGGAGAAGAGACAGAGTCCGGAGACTCTACTGTAGTCGGAAATCCAGCGTGACACAAGCTAAAGCAGCCCGGGCATGGCCCTGCCAGCTCTTAAACAGCATTACACGGCCGTGAACAGAACATTAGCTCTGCGACCCACCCTCTGATAAACATCAGTTCTCCCGACACTGCAGTACACCGAATTAAACCGGTGTTTGCTAGTGGCACCACATCACGCAAAGATGTTTCTAATTTGTGAATAATTGCATTATTGGGTTTCACCACCTATGTAGCCTGGGAACAGTGTAGGACATTGTGAATCTTCTTAAAAAATGAAAATATTTGCCTAGCAGGAAAGCTTAAATGCATGCCCTGTGGTTTAGTGAAGTGATTTTCCTCAGGTCTGAACAGCGCGTGTGTGTGTGTGTGTGTGTGTGTGTGTGTTAGTGTGTGTTGGGCTGCTTCGACGGCTGTCTTCCCCTCAACGCTCTCCTGTTCACAAGCACTTTCAATAACACCATGTGAGGAGAGGCAGCAAACAAGGTGTGCCTTTCTACAGCCAAACGCCACAAGCTAAATTCCTCAATTCATTAGGAGAGAAACGGAGCACAGCTTTCCCCGCATTCATCTTGCAAATGTGGCCCAAAGAATAATAATTTACAGTGGCTCATATTTCACTTGTGTACATAAGGGCAAACAGTTTGACTATTGAGGCGTTAGGGAGAGAAAAATGCAGAGCGTGCTGCTAGAGGATGTGGGAGACGGAGGAATATTTCAGATGCTGTGATGGGTGGAGAAGGTTTCCTCTCTCTCGGTCAGGAACAATGCCTAAAAGGAGTAATGGAAAACGGTTTCAAATCTGGCACAGATCAAATATCAGTAAGCTGCCAGAAATCAGTTTTGTTTTGCCTCGCTTCAAAAGATGCTCAATTATTTTGGTAACATATTTGTGCTAAAATTATAAATTGAGTAAAATAATTAAATTACAATTAATCTCATATTTGTTTTGTGTTTTTTTGTAACCTCTATCTGTCTGTCTCTTTCTCTTTTTTTAAGTTTAATAAATATTTAATACACTGCTCTGTTCTATTCTTCTCCCACTATGTTTAAAATCACAAAAACAAAAAAGTGAATGCAGTTTTAAAACAGTTTTAAAAGTTACAAAATAATTGTTTACAAATTTGTCAGTGCAATAAAATGCACTGAACATAGACCTACAATAACGCATTTAAATTTAGTTTTATATAATAATTTCATTATGTAAAATAATAACTCATATCAATGTTTAGAATTATTATAATAAAAATAACATGATTAATAAAATCTATTTATATATAATAATAATAATAATAATAACAATACAAAATATAGAAATAGATAAAAGTAATTCGTATACAAATAAATCCTTTCAATGAGGATCTATGATCTGTTTTTGTTTTTTTCCCCACAGAACTGAACAAATAACTGTAAACTGAATAAATGTGTAAACAGCATAAAAACAATGTGCAATGCATTAAAAAAAAGACTGTCGTTATGTCAAAAACATTCATGCTTATCCCTGAGTGTCACATCACATACTGTATCTACACTAGCATGGGTTCGCTGCCTTTATTGGAGCCATTAAGAATAAAGCTGACGTTAAATTGAATAATCATGTTTTCAAGTAAATCCAGCTGCTGGAACAATCGGCGCTCTGTACCCTCACAGTCCGCTCTCTGTCCGAGAGCGCCTAAGCCAGGTACGAGTCACATCGAAATCTCACTCAGCCCTGCCGCTCTCTTAAAAAGCTTCTACTTATCTACCAGCCACAGGACTTTCTCTCCACAAGCATGTAGACAGTCAGAAATTGATTAGGCAAAGAGCGAGGGACCCCTTTTTCCACACAGCAGCTCTAGTCACCATTTTCATGCGGTCACACAATGCTAAGATTTCAGACTTTCTGTCCTTTTCTGGGTTTCTGATACTCTGATTTTCCAAGTACAGTTTGATTTCCAGACATTTTGTCACATTTTTTTTAAATAGTCAGGGACACCTGAATGTTCAAGGCGATAGAAACAAAACGTCTCCTGCGGCAGAAAGGCGGACCTCTGATTCACTAATGAAATCCATTAAAATGACAAAGCCGAATTAAAATTCCACCAGAATATTCAGTTAAAATATTTTTTGGAAGTTTCCATCGAATAATGAAACAAGGGTGCATGGGTGCCAATGTCTTTAATTGTATGAAAAATTAAATGTGGCTGAAGTGAATCAAAGCTTCTAATACACATTAAAAAAATTAACGTCTTAGTTGCATCAGCCGCACCTCTTTGCATTAAATTTGGTGATTAACACTCTCTGGCATATATCTGATGTGTTACTCTGTATTTGTTTTTGTTCATATATCTCTCCCTCTCTCTCTCTCTCTCTCTCTGACAATTGAGCAGGCACTGCTGTGGTTTGGACGTCCTCCAGACATCCTGCTTCTCCTGCTTTGTGGTTTTGTTTTGCAGATCTCATCTCTCTCTTCACCGTTCCTCCTGATTGACAGCTAAGCTCAGGTATGAAAACAAACACACCACTCCAGTGGCGGCGGGTGGAAAGCGATCCGTAGCTGACTCCCCCATACGCCCTGTACCCGCTACCGCTGGCCCTCAACCCTGCGCCGGTGTCAACATGGGGCTTAAAGAAAACACATAGGATTCTGCGACACTTAAGAGCACTTAAAAACTATTTTGGCCTGCCTCTCAAATTCATGCAGTAAATAACCCGATACAATTTCATTTTACTAGATAAACAAAGCTTTAAAACCACCTGAAACGTGATTAACGTCAACTGAACTAACTGAACTTGTTACACGCGAAGCGATCTAAAACCAAAAACCAATCTGGTGTGAAGACTTTGTTTACTTGTTTTGTGCAACAGAGTTGGGCAGGTCCGGACGTGTTGCGGTGCTTTAGAAAACAGGTCTAAGTGTTCTCTGAGTTTCAGCTTTTTTCCACTCTCTCTCTCTCCACTATTGTTCTTCATTCCCTAAAGCAATCGGTTACTTTTTTCAGATCCTAAACTTTGTTCCTTACCACAGCGTAGTGCCTCGACAGGTTCACAAGGTGAAAAATATGTAAAGGTTTTAAAGAACAACTGCGGAGATTTCAAAAGCAGCAAGAAACTTTATTTTATTTAGACGCACAGTTCAGCAGGGACAGCGATTCCTAGTTGATTTATTTATCGAACAAAGATCAAAGGCGGGTTTTTGTATTGTGGTGACAATGGTACAAAGAACTGTGGGTAGAATGCACAATGCCATCGGTTCAAATATGAGAGTAAAAACAGCAAGGCCAAACATGCAACAGCTTCCTTTTCATCCTCGTGCCATCTTTTATCTGGCGCTCTCCTCCATTAATTTTGAGCCAGAGGAACGTGTGGCCTTTGTATTGATTTTTTAACCTGACTATTAATGCGCTCTCTGATTTATCATAACACTTTAGATCTTAATCATAAGTTGTGTGTGTTTTCTCTTTTCCAGCTTGGTGCCTTTGTTTGTGTATTAATTAAGCAGACCTTGTGTGTCTCCAACCCTGAGCTTCCTTTTTAATTGCCCGTATTTACATCAGGCCGACTTCAAACGCAGAGAGAGACATTTTGTAAGGGGGAGCACAAAGGAGGCCTTTGAAATGTCTACAGTCATATGAAATGGCAGGCTAATTAGAAACCTTAGGCTGCCGGTATGATATGAAAAGTAATTCTGTCTGTTTCTCTACAGTCGCCCGCAGCCTCGCTGGAAATCACGACGGAGGCCACTGGTGGGGTATTATCAACGCCTTCTACCTGTTTATACCTTTTAAACATGACCTCACCCAATGCCATTTATCCAACAGAAAAATACCCTGTAATTTAAAAAGATCTCCTTTCAAAAGGCTAAATCTTTCCTCGCCATTTTCTTCACTGCACTTTGATCTACGGTGCCACATAACGGGGGCAGGTACAATGAATCTGGTTTACTGAGATGTGATTTACATTTGGGGGTTCATTAAGGTTATTGCCGATGAATGCACTTATTAGAATGTACGACTGTTTCTTTTTCCCCTGTCCCCCCATCCCCACCTCAACCCCTCCTCCACCCACACGCCGCAGAGAGTAAGTCTAATCCAATAATTAAAACCAAGGACAAACGTTATTCATAATTCTAAATAGCACAGGGAAGGAAAAGGGAACCATTAAGCGAAGGAACAAAAAAACAATAACACTTCTCTCCAATGTTATTACCCTTGCAATCTAAATCCCGCTATTAACTGCCTCCTAAATGTCTTCTCCATTAAAAGCGCCCTGACATACTGATGCTATAACATCGGATATTCCGGCTGCTATGACACCTGTACCTCATCCGACTGAAAAAACTGTTATCAAAACACGTGGGGCGGATTGGAGTCGGCAGGAATGGACGACAAACCCCAGCGTGCTAGAGAAAGGGAAGAGAATGAGAGTTAGAGATAGTGAGGGAGGAGTGCGTGGCTGGAGCCGGGCAGAGCTAGCACGTTATCAGAGATCCGGTGCAGTGCCGTCTCCTGCTACATAAACACGTCTCTGTAACAGCCAGTGCTAAGACCTGCTCGTGCAAAAAAATAAAAATACACATCCCATGAACACCTTCACTGGGTATAAACAGTGCATGGGCTGTACTGTCTTCCAATACAAACACAAATGCATTCTTCTCCTCTGTCCTCTGTTTGTACCAAGCCTACCTTTCCATTGAATTATATGTCTAATTTCCATTCCAGGAGCTAAATAACAAAATATAGCTGCCATAATGTGCATCACACTCATATAACAGTCATTCTGAGAAGAAAGACTGACCAGAAGAGGTTGCTTTCTGAAAAATATTTGTAAGAGGCTTCAGGCTTCTTACCTTTAATTTCTCCTAACAGCTCGCCTGTGTTGAGCCGCTCCATCTTCTCTTTCCAGTCTTTAGAAAGGAGTTTCTCCATGCAGGAGGATTCTGAAACAAAAGCAACTCAGAATAAAACTGAATGCATGTACAAAGAGAAAAAATATAGAAATACCAATAAAATGTATAAAGTACTGCTTTATTTAAAAAAGCAACCTAAATTGCATCTTAGCTATAAAAAGAGAATTACCACAAACACAGTTTGAGTGAAATCCCTCCATAACACAGACAACCGCAAAGAGGCATTCATATGATGGTGTGCATTGAAATCCTCTGTATCTCTCAAATCCATAGCTTTGAGCATGACCCACAAACCTTGAGCAACAAAACAATTTGTGCTCATAGAGAAAAGAGGCCTCAAAGACAAAGAAAAAAAGACAGAAAGAAACAGGGGAAAATCCTTCCCATTGAAAAGGTGTGCTGAGCAAACTGAAAGTAATAAATTCCGCCTGCTTCTCAGGAAAGTGAATGTTTCACACCTGTCTTTCAACAGTCACAGCACACAATAAATGTCGAATGTGTTTTCTAACGGCTGGACTGTGCTAATAAAGTGAAATTCTATAGAGATCAGTAGCTGAGTGCATTACAGTAGAAATGTGTGTCAGTTTAGTTCGTTAAGCTTATTAGGGGTGATGTCTAAAGGTCATAAAAAATGTTTTAATTTCTAAAAAAATAAATGCATTGGGGTTTGTAACTGAATGAAACGCTCTAATGCAATATTTTCAAGTTAGGTCAACTACATTCAGTGAAAGTGTCAAGGTGAATCTGTTTCTACCTAGGAGTGGGAAAAGATCTTTATGAAAGGTACTAATTGTTTGTTTATTTTTTATTTAGAAGGGCAGGTATGGTGTTTCTCAGTTTCTCAATCATGCACATACAGACAGAAACACAAAGACGAACACACATATAATATGTGGATAATGTGAGACGTGACCCCTGGTCTGTCGAAGGTCAACTGGAGGGGCTGAAAGAGTGATAAGAATGAGGCGCCGCACAAAGAAATACATTAAAGAGGAAGGTAGACGGGGTGAGATGGGCCCATTTGACTGGCCCCGCACAGCCGGCAATGATGAAAACAATTAACATTTGTCTGGCAGACAATGAATCAGGAGGAGGAATGGCTGGAATCCACAGAGCCGCGACCCCGAGGTCATTGATAAAGAACACACTGCTCACCAGCAAGAGCTTGAAGCTCACAGCCTGGGTCAGCCTGTTCCCATCGTACAAACACACATACACACGGGACAGAGGAACACCCAATCAAATGCACCGGACAGAAAGAGGAGGAATCGGGTGAAGTGTCCAAAAGGCAGAGTTTAATACATCAAGATCAGATCTCTACCTTCTCCAAGCTGAGGAGCTCATTTCTTGAGCAGAGGGGCTGCGGGTCTCATGTTGCCATTCGATGACATCATGGACAGGAAGAGTAGAGTTTGTTCCCTGTGTGAAAGGCTAAAGGGCACGGGGCTAAAGCAGACATTCTTGCACGCCGCTGGCAGCCCTCCGGCACCGTAAGCCGTAGTTAAACCGCTCGTGAACACAATGGATCATTTGTGAACACACTTTGCCAAACAAAAGGGCACAATTCATGAGAGTGGGAATGACTTTGGCTACTCTGTTGTGCGTGCTTTGTGTCTGCGTGTATTGTAGTCATACAGTATCTTGAGGTACTCCAGGCCATAGAACATTCCCAGTGAGTGACATCATCACACTCATGAATGTGGTGTGATGAGATCTTCATCTCATGCCTTAAAAATAGATGTTGCAGCTATGCCTCCATTATCATCTTATTCACTAAAAAAACTCATTTACATACTGTATGTATGATGTATGGAAGCCCTTTTTTTGTAGCAGTGTAAAAAAGCATTTACTATCACCATTTGATCAATTTGATGCATCCTTGCTGAATAAATTTAACCTCTTTAAAAAAAAAAATCGTAAAACCCCAAACTTTTAAACGGTAGTAGTGTATGAAGTTGTAATTGGAGGAAAATGTTTCCATTACCAGAAATAAAATGTCAATAACAAAAAAATAAATAAGTAAAAAAACAACCTTCCATAAAATAAAAAACTAGAACATCTAGGCACAGGAATAGCTTCTTCCCACAGGCCATTTCCCTACTGAACTGTTAAATGACTCCCAAGACCCCCCTTAGTGCAATATTCCCACTGTTTAATGCAATAATCTGTAAATTCATATTATCCTTCACACTGTGAACACGTACATAATCTTTAAATATATTTTTGAATATTTCTATTCTGGTCTTCATGATTTTTTATTCTTTCATTTTATTACTACGTGTCTTGTTGTTGAGTTTGTGTGTGTACATTGAAGCTATATTACCAAGAAAAATGTATTTATAAAGCACTTGACCTTATCTAAATATGCGTACATTGGCAAAGACAAAGTAAATGCACCAAAAAAAAAACTAAAGTGGCATCACTGTGGGCATGAAAATGTTTGACAGCTTGCAAAGAGAGAGAGACTGTGGTGACGGCCACTGCTTTAATACAGTGCAAGGTCACATCAAGAGGAGGTCAAATTTTCTTTGATTCTCCATTTCCTCTATTTCAGAAGGAACGACAGGACACCTCCGTCTGGGTCATTCTAACATTATTTCTACTTTACTGACTTTCCCAATCCAGGACTCACAGTTTGTTTCCTTGACCTTCTGAGATGCTGCGACCCTGTGTTTTATATGTGTGTGATTGAGGTCTCTTGAATAAAAGCGCTTCCTGTCACAACACTCTCCTCCCCTCAGATAATAACCACATACACACAACACACATACCAGCATATATATGTATAACAAATAGCAGTACATTCTTTCCTCCAGGCTGAAAAAAGAGCTGGAAACAGAGAAACTTCCTTTTATGGCACAGGGCCGGGGTGGATCAGTCCTGGGGGGTTAAAAGGTTTTAGGGAAGACTTTTCCCATATTCCTCCTCTGCGTCTTAGACACACACACACACACCAACACAGAGAGCAGTGCACAGATGCTTCTCCAGCACTTGATCATTAAGGAATGCACCAACTGTTGGAGATAATGCGGTGCCAGCTCCCATTCTGCTCCACTCTGCCTCCCTTGAGAGTGGCCGCTCCCTCACTCCTACACACACACACACACTACAGCTGGAATGTGCCGAAGCTGTCCTCCACACATTTTTACCTGAGAGAGGTGAAGAATGTCCAGCATCTGTAGATGACGGACACAGAAAACAACCAGTCCGCTACAGTTTGAGACTATACGGCTCTTCCTACATTTTCATGCGAGGGCACTTTAGGCAAACAAGCGGTTAATGAGACAGATGTCTGGGTTTTTTCAAAGTACCCTTATAAAGCTAGAACATTTGAAAGGAATTTAGATTAATAATAAGGGGATATTTTTTGCACAATTTCCCAAGTTGCATTCCATCTTCTCCGGAGAGAGCACTAATGCCAATGGAAACACTGCTTAACATCTGGATAATACTTAAATGTCATACTAACATATTACCGATGTAAAGAAACAAAAGTGGACCATTCATTTTGAAAAATCAAACAAAGCTTCAGCCACATCCATTCATCTCTCAGCACTGCTGCTACTTCAAATGAGAAACGCAGCACAGCCCATTGAACAAGGTACATTTCCTTTCCACATTTGCATTCGCATTTCAAAATACAAAGAGTTCAGAGACAGTCTGACATTTATAGACTCTGAAAACTGAGGAGGAAGTGTGGAAAAGACTTGTACTTGTCTGGAAAGGCCTGTCAGAGGCCTAGAACGAGCAGATAAATAAAGCAAGCACTGACTTTATTGTCGTTAACCCACGAGGGGCCCAAAAATCTCCTCATGCCCTCTTCTCCTCCGCTTGGATAAAGCGTGGCGTGGCTCGAGGGAAACCAATTCAGCCCAGATGAGATTGGAATGAAAACAATAGCCCTTATCTGTATCCTTTTCGCATTTTCCCAAGGTTCCCTCATCTCAACAGACAGCTTAGCCCCTGCCACATCGGAGCCTTTGCCTGTCCCACTGATATGACATAGCCCGGGCACTGGGGAGAGGCTTGGAGGACAACCCACTGATCTAAAACCTCCTGGGAACTAATTCTAAGAGACGCGAAGAGAAGACAATGAAGTGAGAGAAACAGAAAGACTTGTGTCTCAGAGTGGGTGTTGACTTAGCGTCACCCATCCGCACACTCGGGAGACCATCCCTGTCAAAACACCAGGATTAGAAGGAAGCACGCTCGAGAAGAAAAAATAGCATGTCACAGTCCTCTTCTGGCTTGATAAAGCCAAAGCCCCTAGTCTATGAAAGTGCCATAATAGTTGTAAAGTCAGAGAGACTTACTGATCTCAGTGCAGGAACAGGCATATGAAGTGTAACCACCTTGACATACTAATGGTCGATCTACACCTGGCCCCTGCGTATTTAACCACTCATCTACAATCTGATCTCGACAACTCGGTTTGCTGCCAGAGATATCTTGCTCTTCTTCACAAAGCAGCTCAATTAGGACACCTACAGCAAAGATCCGCTGACAAGATTACGCCGATGGTCTTAAACAGATGAAAAGGAAGAGCAGCAGTGCTCATAAATCTCAGCAAAGATTCAGGAATTGTGTTGAGTGTAAATAGTTTTTATCACCAGATGGAACACAGAGCCAAAACTGCATGTCTAACAGAAACCATAACAGTGGAACACTAAACACAGGTAGCATTTGGCTCTTACCTGCAATAAGATATATTAAAGATTTATAGAAAGATATAAAGATATTATATAAATACTAAATATACATTAAAATTATAATCATACAATATTTTAGCATTTAAATGTAATAATTTTTAATTAAAATTAAATGCACACAATAAATACATTAATAATAAATACAATGAGCAAATACATTAATATGTTACTTTAAAAAAAAAGTTTGTTGTTTAAGAAATTATTTCTATTCAGCAATGGTTGTTAAAATTTGAACAAAAGTGGCAGTAAAGACCTTTACATTGTAACGGAAAAACATATTTTTAAATAAATGCTGTTATTTTGATTCTATTCAAAAATATTACAGCACAACTGTTTGCAAAACTAATAATAATTTAAAAATCAAAAAGTTTCTTCAGCACCAAATCAGTTCAAATGATTTCTGTAGGATCATGTGATATCGAAGACTGGAAATTCAGTTTTGCCATCACAACAGTGAATTACATTATAATATATATATAAAATTGAAACCAGCCATTTTAAATTGTGATAATATTTCACAATATTACAAATTTTCAGTATTTTTGACCAAATAAATGCAGCCTTGGTGAGCAGACTTATTTCAAAACATTTGAATAGTAGTGTATAATATATAATACTGTATTATTTAAATGATATGATTTTAAAATAAAAATACATTAATACATGCTTCTCACACCAACATTTTATTTTGCAATGTTTTACAATTATATAAAGAAAATAAACGCTGAAATACTGTACACAGATTTCATGCTGAGTACAAAAAGTGGCCTAAAGATCACACTAATTTCTCTAGTCTAACTTCCTCAAACATTCAAGAGTTATGTAAAAAACCTACTTCAGTTACTGTCATTAATGACCTCCACGGCTGTGTATGTGGGATGGAGCTGTGTCATGCCCCTAAAGATGCAGTTGTGCTGAGCAGAGAGGGTGTACCCCCGTCCCGACGAGTCCTGCCCTGTGGCAGACAGCCAGAACATCTGCCAGCACCCCCAGGTCTCACACCGCCACTGTAATCCCCACCACAGGAAGCTGCTCTTCCCCCAATCAATCCTTACACTTGAGAAACGAGAGAGCGAGAGAGAGAGCAAGAGCGAGACTCTCTCCTGAAACACTCCACTTCACAGTACACACATCATTACAGCTGTCCTCGGTGAACTGCCCTATTGTCCCTGTGCAGTCTATTGTCAATTGTCCACCAAGCACTGCATCCTTAATCTGACTTTCGATGAAGTGTAGCTACAGTACATTATGCGTCTTGCTCTCAACAAACCTCAAAAATCATCACTCTTATGCTCTCAGAGGAAGGAGACAAACCTCCCCCTTCGGTCCAGCACATGAGCAGCCCGCTCCTAAGGGAAAACTGGGAATTACCAAATCGATGATCAACTGACAATGACGATATAAATTTCCCAGGCTTTCTTCTGAACGCACCCTCTAATGATGGAGAAAGCAGAGGAACCGCTCCCAGTCCGAACGGAAAGAGAGCGAGAGAGAAGGAAAGAGGAAGAAGGCCCAAGCGAAGAAGAGGTATTATGGTTCCACTTGAAGCCACCCAGGTTGAAGGGCGCTCTCACTGCAAGTGTCACAGTTAGATTAATAATTATCCTCTAAGCACTCTCATTTCTAATAATGTTATGAGAGAAAAGGCTTGAAAGAAAAAGAGAAGTAGTCAAGCAGCCAAGGTCAAGAGAATATTGAGAGTTTTGTGCAATTTAGAGGGAAAAACAAGTTATTCCAAGCATTCTCCTTGGCTCCTGCTGGAAAAACACTGTCCCCCCTCTAAAATCACATCTCAAGGCTTCTCTTGCACTGGATTTGTTTCTTACAATAGAGATGCTGCAGTCAAAAGAAAACTAAAAACGCTCTCTCTCTCTTCCTATTTCCCTCCATCTCCTTAGAAAAACAAACTGGAGTCACAAGCTATGCGCGCGCACGCACATGCACACACACACACACACACACACACACACACGCAAACGCAAGCGTGCACAGAACACTGAGGGAAAATCTTCTGAATGTCTTAATCACAGAGCCACTAAAACAAGACTCCATCATCATACAAAATAAGAGTATAATAATTACAAGAGGCAGACAGGAAAGTGAAACGGCATAAGAAAACATGTTTTGTCGTTCCCGTCGTTAGTTCCAGAGACAACAGCTGTTAGCTGGGGCGGCGGCGGCGAATGCTCCTGAAGTCTCCATAATCACGCCGTTATTGAAGTGAGGACAAAAAGGGCACTAATTGCAAGGGAGCAATCTAAACGTAATAGGTTACACACCCAGGCGACGGCGCACAATGCTAACAGCTAAAAAGAAGAGTCGGTTTGAAAAAAAACATAAAAATCACGACAGAGAGAAAACATGCACGCACACGCGCACAACACTGTATAACAGTAGCGTTTCCCTCATTTTCTGCCAATTACCTTCTTTCCCTGTCAACAGTTTTAATAACCTCGATCATTTCCACAAGCCCCTTTTTTTCTTTTTTGCATGTTTTTTTGCTTCGGTTAAATAATTTCGGTTCTTTAATATGCAAATGCACGCATTGGCATGCATGGGTGAAGAGGCTTCAGCTCCTTGAGATGTGTCAGTATATTGTCGAGCACCTGCACCTCGGGGAAGGCTTGATTTAATTGACACCTAATACTATTCATTATTCCACTTAGTGAGCATCTCTGCTAGTCACCTGTAGGCTGCTCGAACACCGCGCTGCCATTTCCTCCTGTCGACAGCTGCTGTAAATAGACTGACTAACCTTTGAAAGTCTTTTATTACCTCTTAGTAGTATAGTTATTTATTACTTCTACTACTAATAATAACATTAAAAACAACAACAACAACAGCAATAATACCAATACTACTAATAATGATAATATTGCAATTTTAAAATGTTATAATTGCATAATATTATATTTTTCAAAAACATTTTTGGTGTTTTGGAGGCTCAATTGCAATTACGAGGAAACCGACTGTGCTATAAAAAGACATACATTAAAAATAGCACATGGCTGTAGTGTCATTGTCTTTATTTGGCAGACCTGAGGTGCTAATCTCAGCGCTGACCCCATCGTCCCGGCAATCGCACGATTCCTGACCTATCTAAACAGGACACGTGTCTATCAAGCACATATGAATTAACCACTCCCAAGAGGCTTCACCTCTTGAGTAGGGCAGCACATGACCTCTTCTTCAATCCATTTTACTGCAGGACTCGGCACTAATCAGGGTTGAATTATTAAAGTGAGCAGCCACCGATGATCAATTCACGCTGGCCAGGCCTTCCACGACAGGGTACTTCTTCAGCACTAATGACACAAGAGAAATTCCATCGGACAATGAAAGACGTCAAGGAAAATAAATCATGCTGATTAGTAACGTGAATGGGAGAGATAAAGTTGAAATATGTGAAACAGAAGAAATAAAGAGTTCAAGTTCAATCAAAGCTGTGGATAAAAAACTATTTCCGTGGCATGTTTGCGCTGGGAAGACACTCTGCCAGGAACCCTCACCCTCAGAAGGAGAGGGATTCTGGGCACCAAATACAAGAAGAAAACTGAATAATAAATGTCGGTGAAGACAGCAAGACACTAGCAGAGGGTCAGCATCTTCTGAAGGCAAGCCGTCCAAATGAAGACTTGGGCAGGCGATTAAAACACACCCCTGGAGCCTCCCTTCCCCAACAGGAGGAGGAGAACGAGACAAAATTAAAGCAAAGTTGAAAGAGAGATTTCTAGAGAGAGAAGTACAACTCAAGGATCCTACAGATTGAGAAGAGGAGGGAGATATTAGGAGGGGGGAAAGGGAGGGGGCCCAAGATGCAGTTGGGGGGGAGGGGGGGAATCCAATCAGAACTTAGTGTGGAGAGATCAGGAGCCAAGATAAGCCCATACTCCGAGCCCCCAAAACTGCAATCTCCTCTTAAGCTGGAGAGTGGCAGCTGGCAGAACAGCTGGTGAATAGGATTAATGTCAGAAGAATGAAATAAAACTCAACATATGTCCGAGCCTGAGGTGTTGGGACTGCGCGTGATTGTGCCCCGATGGATGCCATGTGTGCAGCTGGAAGGAACTGCGCCGGAGCTCGGCTGAGCTGCCTTCCCCACAAGGTCACTTTTAAGAAAACTAGGACCATTTAATGCTTGGATAGCAAAATGAACTTTCTCTCCCCTGTCCTCTTTAGCCTCCTCTCAGGCTGAGCGAGCCCTCAGAGGCGGCCCACCCCGACTGCTCCGCTATTGCCTGCTGCTGCTCATTATGGTTTACTCACAACAAGAAACATCTTCAGCAAACACAGACAGGAAAAACTTAATTCAGTCAAAGAACTTCACAAATGTCCTTTTTGAATCAAAATCCAAAGATTAAGAAAAACAAAGATTATGCTCCTTACGAAAAACAACCCACACAAATGTAGACAAAAATTTTGTCTATTTCTCTTAATTCATTTGAGAGGGTGTGCTAAAAATAATAATAATAATAATAATAATAACGATGTTGGTAACCACTGCTAATTTTTATCATTTAGGATATAAACTTTAGGCAAAAAATAAACTCATAACTAAGTATGTCGCCTTTTTGTGTCCCGTTATCTATTGTGCAAAACTTTGTTTTATGTTTATTTTATTATAAGTGTATTTATTTTCTAATCTGCAACCAAAAAAAAAATTCCTCATCCATTTCTACAACATTACGATGCTTCTCAAGTGTTGGGATTTTATGTACCAAACTATAATTAATGGTTCTTTCTTTTTTTCTTTAGAAAAAATAAATAAATAAAAAATTAAAATACACAAAGGCTGCATCTTATGAAATCATCTTGAAATCCTGCTGTCAGGCTTGAGCACATGTGAAGGTACAAAATAAGAACAGATATGCAGATTTAATTTTAATTTATAAATTCCATTTCATGTCGGTAATCATTAGAGCCCACATACTGTAATAAATTATAATAATTTCACACAAGAATTAAATTACCGGGTACCTTGCAGAGGAGCCATTTTTATGCTGGCTACCCTGCAATCTAACTGTCAGATATAAACCCTTCTGCTAATCAATGCTTCAAAACATTCACTTTTATTCGTCTACGTTGAATTAATAAAAACGTGTGAATAATGTCGCTTACTGTGATCATTTCGGCTCAGAGTGATTTAGTAAATTAATGGGTGCTAGGGACAAAAAGAAACTGATAGGATCCACATGAATAGATTAAAATTTGCTGTGAAGCCAACTGTCTTGAGCCGTCACTGAAACTTTATTTCATCTTAAATGCCGGAGCAACTTGGACGTGCTTGAGGGGTTCTCCCCACAATATACGGCGAGTTAAAACGTGGTGTCAAAAAGATGATGTGCTGGTAAAATTCAAATAGAAGACATTTCAAGCATAAAAACATTACGGCTCGGTTTATACACACGCTTTCGGTAAAGTAATTGACAGAGTGTTTAATTTCTTGAAGTCTTAATGTTTAATGTTTAAGAAAAATATTAAAATAGCTTTCAAATTGATTATCTTTAGTAAACTAGGTATGTGCTAAAACGAACTAGTGTTTTACAGCCACGAGTGAACTGTTTTACAGTAATAAACAGTGCTGTATGAGTGCATTAAAAAGTGCAAGTTAAAAGGAGGCTTCTTCGTTCTTCGTAAAACTCACTTGACTAATTAAGGAAGCATATTTTCTGCCGCTGCATCTGACATTCTCCGCTTTTATGAGGCAACAATTAAAAATGTTTATGGTCCCGTGCAGCGCACTCTGTTTACCAGCATGTCAGAGTTCAGCGTTCCCGCACACGGGCCCAAAAGGTCACTATTTTTAGCCACCGACCTCCATTCTCTCGCACACACGCTATCGTGTAACTGCACACTCTCACTACTTCACAGACCACCAGTGACTGGCGGGTTCAGCCCACACAGCTGCACACGGCAATACAATCCGCCTGTGGAGTACTATTGAACAATACAGACGCGATCTATCTACTTCAGGGCTGGACACTGAGAACTATGTGATTTTTAAGTGGATGAAATGTAGTTTCATCTAGCAAGTATAATATGAGGTTGTGAAGACACGGCGCAGTTACCAGTAACCATACTTCAAAAGGTTAAGAATTTCAATTCTTCACAAGTCTGCTTGTCTTCTACAGCTAACACACACAATGTACCATTGTTTTCTGCATGGTTCTGCAACAATGGCCACCGTATTTTCTTTCAAATCGACCCGTTTCTTTTTCTCTCTGCTGTGGGGTCATATCCACCGCAACATGCTGTGAGAGCACGGAAAACGCTGCCGTTTCACATAGAGCTAAGCTCATTTCTTCATCACCTCTCAAGAATGGGAAAAAGAAAGTGTGTGAGAGACAGAGAGACAAAAAATATATATGGGGGAAAATATATGCCATGCAAGCCAGACCGAGACCACTGAGGAGAAGCCATCCTCAGGCAGGGCACTCTGAGAAATTAAAGGAGTGAGAAAAGTGTGCGTTGCTACCCAAATCACAAATTACAGTAGATGGAATTTTACAAAAAATAAAAAAAATTAAAAAATCTTTCCCACCCCGCTAAAACCATTAATTAGAATTAAAACTCATAACTTCAAGCTATCATTGGAACTTCATGACATGTAATGGATGACAGGGTCCTAAAACGTATTAACCACTCGACCTACACAGACTTAAAATTATATGGGGGCCACTCCCAATGAGAGATGGCGTTCAGCGAATAATTACAATGATCCGAGCCGCAGCATTCGCCGAGCAATAAAACATGTTTCTATCTGTTTTTTCTGACATCCCATCTCATCCCATGGCACCTTATTGAACAAAGAGAGAGCAAGAGAGAGAAAGACAAGGAGACAGATGAGTCGTAAACGTTTTGTTGTGTCTAACATATCGGGTGGATGTGTATTGTTCATCTTTTATTTCATCCAAATTTAAAAAATGAATATATAAAATGTTGTTCCAACTCTGTATGAATTTCTACTTCTACTGAACATAGAAGATGATGTTTTAAATTTTTTTGTCCGTAAAAAATGACAACACTCAATGTTCAAAACAACACTGGACCATACTGATGTTTATGATGTGGACAGGAAAAGCAGATAAAATGAAGTCATACAGGTGAATAAATGATAGAATTCGGGGGGGCAACTATCGCTTTAATCTGTTGGAGAAGGAAAACAATGTACGTGTGTGTACAGGAGGGCTTGTGTTAGCTGTTGTGTCTGTGAATTTCAGGAAGGGTGGTGGTATTAGCAACCAGATGGAGCTGACGTAGCTGGGTCTTATAAAACAAGTCTTGCTATGTGGCCTGAAATCATTAGCTGGGCACACCGGCCTGTCTGTGGCTACGGTGTGAGTTACATTGACACTATTTTGATCCTAGTCAGATGACACCGGCTCTTTTGTCCAGTTATGTGCAGTCAATGCCTGGGAACTGAGCACGAGGCGGGTGGTGGTGATCTCACACTCATATAGCGCAAATGCACACACGCTTTACAGGTTAAGTCCAACTCATCTCGTTCTGACCGCTTTTAATCTACATAAAGGGTCCTGTGCTTTCCACCGGCAGCATTCAGCTGTGCAGTGACAGATTTAAGGCTAATTAATGGGGTGGTCCTCTTTTCTCAGGCATCAGCATTTTGCCTTTCTCACTGTGCTAATCCAAATACCAAGAGGGGAACATAAAGATGCTTGCTCATTAAAACCACTCCATTCCAGTACTGCTTTACACATATACCACTATTCCAACACCGCTGTTAAACAAGAGCAGGACTCAACTCTGTCCTTGTCAACACTGTTGCTTGGGACAACATTCAGAACTTTCATCATACCCTATAACAGTGGTCCCAAAATGTGTTTTGTACATTTTAGCCACATCCAAACATGTATGAATGTCACTTCATAAAAAAAAAGAAAGTATATAGCAAGATTTATTTTTTATTTTTTTTAAGATTCTCAGAAAATTGTTTTTAAGTAATAGAACAACATAAATATTGTGTTCAAAATTAAGACTTTGACTTTGACTACTTTGTGATTCATCCACTTGGTTAGTTAACAAAAACACAATTGCAAAAATCAGAATTCTTTTTGACAAAATGTAACATTTGTTTGCAGATGACATTTGGATATATATTTATTAATTAATGCAATGACACTCAGACATTTTAAGTGTGCATTTAGGGATTATAATAAATAAAAAATAATCCTTATATAAATATATCACAATATGCAAAGAATGAGTATTTTGAATGTTGTCTAAATCGTAAATACATTTTTAAAAAATGCATTGAAATCTTAGAAACAAAATACAAAATCCCTTTACATATTGTGATATATTTACTTAGGAATTATATATTATTTACTATAATCCCTAACATCAATGCTGTGTTATTATAAATACAAACAATATTTTGTCCATTTTAAATGTAAATATTAGAAAAAAAATTTATAATGTGTTGTATTTATAATAATATAATATTTTTTTATTTATTTTATGAAGTATAAGGTATATGAAGTGCAGTGTAAGAAAGTCTCATTCACGGCTGAGGAGACGTACCTATAGTGTCAGAGGGGGGACAAATGGAGCTCTGTTCAGGAGCCCTGGCTGTGATTTGTCTCCCTGAAACACCCGTTTCCTCCTATCAGGAGAGCCCCAGCTCAATGACAGAGACCGGCACAATGGAAGCGTTGTGCTTGGTCCCACACAAGAGGGACAGAGTCAACAGCTGAGCTCGAGAGAGAAGATGGCTCCTGGAATGCTCTGCAGCAGTTGCTACTGTTGACTAATGGGAATCTGAGAAGAGGGAAGGTGATACGGACACAGAGAATGGCACAGTGAGGCAGAAGCAGCTGCTTGTTTTGTCATCTGAAAGAGGAGCACTCTATTTGGAGCATGGACAGAGTTTTGGAGGTCCGCACTAGGCAGTCAGGAGGGGAACGATTTGTCCCTCCTGTCACACACTCCTCTGGGAAGCGTGTTTGTGTTATGGATGTTTGATATGAAGCCTACAGGCTGCGGAGGGTTTTGATAGGGATTGAACAGAGCTGCCAGAGTCTGTTTGTATCAGTCTATCTTCTTTTTTTTTTTTGGTGCTGAAGGCTTGTCAGTAGCACAGTTTTCTCTCTGAGGGGAAAGACAGGATGAGTCGGAGCTATCATTTTTGTCAAAGTCCAGAGAGTGGCAGAATGCCCGCAACATTAAAAAAAAAAAAAATCTATTTAACGTCTGCCTCGCAGGGTGACAAGAGAGTTGACTGGCAAGGAGCGGAGAGCAGGGAGACGAGCTTTTGATCATATGTCCTAACAAGCCATTCCAGCTCATGTCTGCTCAACCCCAGCAGATTTACATTACCTATTCAAACAAAAGTGATGGGCCAGATCTTGCTCTTTACTGAGCTACCAACTCACCCGCACACTAGCTTACCTGCCAACTCTTGAGATCCACACATCACTCTGAAGAGTAACTAACATATTTTGACATGTATACGAGAACACTTGGATTAATGAAACCCATACGCTTTCATTCAGACAAGCGGCTCGGTTGAAGGTTGAAGGTAGACGGAAGCATGCAAGAGGCGAGAAAACTTCCAACGATTGATGATTGGCCCAGTGTACTCTGCCCTAGGGACTGGTGGACTGACATAACAGAGCGATGGAACATCGCGTTTGAAGCACTCTTCCAGATCTCAGGTTTGGTCCGAACACTAGCCAAGAAATTAAAAAGGTCGACCTCATTGAGTATGCACCAAGCCTAGGTCCAGTGCCACGTATCATTACAACAAAGATGGTTATTAATTAGGTGGAATAGAAATCAAAAGTAGATGACAGGGCAGCCGGAGAGCCGAAGAGCAAAGCTAGCCCCTCTGCTATTTCAACAAGAACACTTTCAAGAGGGTCATAAAAATGCAACCGAAATGGCATGCGGTAAAACAGCTTTCTGCACTCAATTCTCCCGCTGCCCAAACCCATCAATCTCCCAATCTCGATGGGGAAAAGACACATGCAGCCTGGAGATATTGGGCTGGATGTTAAAGAAAAGAGAAAAAAGGACAGATTTCAGTTAGAAATGTATAAATATAGGGGAGGGGGTGGGTTCCTAAAAAATGCCTTCACTAACATACTTCAACAGAAGAATGAGAGCCTCAAAAGAGATTTTGAGGACAGATAGTCCCCATAGAGCAGATCAGGAAGGTAACACACACACACACAGCTGTTATTCAAATGCACACCGGTGCTCACCTGCTGCTGAAATGGCTAAGGTCCGCAGGGCGGGAGGGCTCTGGAAATATCCCCCTGCCCCAGAGATCAGGCTTTACGTGGGATGGAGGCAATGAAGAATCTGCCCCCCTGCTAAACTCATTAACTCTGACTCAATACACAAAGCTCCAGGTGTATAGAGCTGTTCGCTAACCTCGCCTCTCCTCTGCCCCCTCAGAGGTCTCAGGGTTACCACCCCAGAGAAAGCCCTCATCCACGCCACATTAGCAACTGTTCTTGTTGTCACCGGTGTAATTCACTCGGTTTCAGAAAGTGCCTTTTCTACACCTGTTGGCTCTGACAGATTTCTAAACGTGTCTAACAACCTTGCCCTTTCACTTTTACATGGAAAAATAGATGCAAGGGTGCACGGGCTTGAGCAACTGTGCAGGGACGCTAACACAAGAAACTCAGAAAGAGCATGTTTTTATTTCTTTATTATCTTTTATGAGGGAATTTGTCTTTTAACTATTCTTTGAGGACTATGGAAACATTATATAACAAATTATCCTGGCAAACAGGCTGATATTTTATAAACAAAGTAAAACGCATCATTTAAAACTGATAGTTTTCTTGTGTGGTCTTCAGCAGTGCACACTGACTAGACATCACAGAGGAATGACATGCTGCGTGGATGGTCTATTTTTCAGCCACCAAAATGAACCCCTGCCACCAAACTGCCTGCAAAATGTAATGCTGGCATTCAGACGAACAGGGCTCTAAGCGTGGATTAGCAGCTAACAAGCTATTACCAGCAGCCATGGCCAATCCTGCCAATACAAGACTGCTGACTAAGTTGGCAGAGCCATTGGTTCACTGGTGCCCAAACTAGAGCAGTAGGCAGCGTGCCTTCTTGACTAGGTGCGAATGCTTCTTTCTAGATCTTTCCGCCTGCTGCAAAGTGATGTGGGAATGTTGAAGTAAAAAGAAAACTTGGGACGCACCAATATTAAAACTCTGTTCACTAAAGATAGGCCAATAATTATTTTTCTCTTATTGCTGATTACAAATAATAAAATAAAAAATAAAATCATGCTTCATCAACCCCATATACGTAACTGTTGAGTAAGTCACTGAGAGAGAATGGGCCGTGTCTAAGCATGCTGCTCAATGTACAAATCAGATATTTGGAGCGTTATACTGCAAACAAATCAATTCAAGGTTGAATAAGGGTGAGTGTGGTTCATCCAAATAGAGGTCAAAGAATCACCCCACTAAAAAAGGAGCGTTCATAAAGCGCCGGAAGAATACCACATAACTGCAACAATGAAAACAACCAACCCAGTGAAGGATTCATACATCAAATTTCATTACTTAAGTACATTTCATAAAAAGGACCTTAATCACTTGTGAATCCCAGACAAGGTCACCTTGAATCATTATAATAGACACTAATTTTTCCTCTTGTCCTGTTTATTTTACTTTCTTTTTATTTAGATTTTTCCTCTATAATTAAACTAATCAACAAGCACCAGAGAGTTCTCTATAAATAATGTTTTACAATACCAGTTACAGAAAAAATCCCAAGACCTCCTCAGTGGATGAGGTGGTTTGTGTAGCGCTTTTACAGCGAAGGTGACTATTCAGCTTAATGCAGTCCTCTAGGCAGGATATTTTCATTCATTAGAGCGGTCACAAGCACTTAAGGCACTTTAAGGATTGTTAGTGAGAGGAGAGATGGAAATGACAGTCCAGTTTCACTGACTTGCGGTACGGTTCTAATAGGTCTGATTGAATTTGAGAGCGGTTGACTCTTAGGGCCCCGGTGCACATTCAATTAAGCGTGTGTAAAGACGGGTATGAAATACAGTGTGCTCCTATATGAATGCATCCTTTCAAGTATGTCCCAATATATGGCTACTTGACTGAAATCAAAAGACACTGTTTTACGAACAAATCATTATGCTTCACTGCAGTATGTGCTGCCTACAAAATAAAATTTTCAAAGCTTATGATCCAAAGCGATCACGAGAGCCAAGGTTTGTTGAAAGGATGGAATGAGATGGTTAAATTTTTGCTTGGCAATGGCAGTGATTTAAAAGTGTGTTCAAACAAAGAACAGAAGCAGCAATAGTTTAATCTTCTGCTACTGCAAATTTGTAAATTTCAACCTGCAGATTTGAGATTGTTAATGTTACAGCAAATTCGAGGAGATTATTATTACTAGTTATTGATATATATTTCATCACGTTTCATAATTTCTTGCCGTTTCGTTGTGGGGTTAAAACCTACCACACTTTCCTACTATGTAGTATAAAAACGTCATAATAACAGATGGGCAATATGTACAAATGCGCAATATTTTAAAACAGTAAGTGAACAATATTTGAATGATTTGCTAATGTCCATCAAATGTAGTACACAATGTCGGATGCACTTCTAATTTGACCTTAAGCCAGTTAGCCAAGCAAGCTAATGAAAGGTTACAGTTGTTCCCTTAATAAGAGACTAAGATGAGTGATATTTTTAGCTCATCCATTCTTTGCTTCTCATAACATAACGACATGCTTTGTCGTTAAGACAACACATGGCTCTCTCAATTGCTTTTGGAGTCACGCAAGAGGTTAATCCTGACATTTGAGGTACTGCGGGCTTGAAGATTCCCCTTACAGCTGCACCAAACTGAGACGTCCTCAAGGACGCAGAACCGCTCCATTCCAGCATCTCGGCACTAACGTATTGAACTCCGCATGCCTCTCGTCTCTCTCGAGCTCAGGAACTAATTTCTGTGCAACGGGGGAGATTGTGGCGTGAGATGTGGAGGCATGAGGTCGGCTCTGTCTCCATTATTAAGGGCAGATTAACACAGCTGTACACTAGAAGTGAAGCACCCTCTCCTGCCTGCACTAAACATACGGGCCTTCAGGATTACAAGCTGCACTTGACCATTTAAATTACTGCAGCAACCGGCCATACCAGCTGGGGCTCATTAGCATAGCACCCTAGTACACAGAGGTCTGAGAGCACATCTTAAAAAATACCTTACTAGAAACAACAGGAGGAACCTATGAGGACACAAACCCTTCACACCCAAACTCTGGAATAGCCTTCCTTCAGACACACTCTCTCTGTTTAAATCTAGATTAAAGACACATCTCTTTAGTCAAGCATTCACATAATGCATCTCATAATCTTGTACTGCAGTTATATCTGATCAAATGCACATTATTATTCTTTAGCTTGGGTTGAACAAATTTTTACTTGGTTGGAACAGCAGCTATGCTAATCTTGTCTCTATTTGTTTCTCTGTTTCTGCCACGGGATGTAGGAATTACACAAGCTTCAGTCTGGATCTAACCCTTAAAAGATCTGAGATGACCAAACACCTGAGAAGAGATGATGCCAACTCTTCAGAGGACCTCAGATGATGCCAACACTGAAACAACACATAGAACTACCAAATTTTGCTATAAGTTTGATTGCACCATATAATCATTGCTGTTAATAGTGTTTATTGTCTGTTTGATTACGTCATTAACTGATTTTTACCGTACATTTCTGCCATATGTACATCAACTAGTCACCACTGATAAGCTACAACTAAATATATCGTAGAAACTGAATTTCCTGTAAAGCTGCTTTGCGACGATTTGTATCGTGAAAAGTGCTATACAAATAAACTTGAACTGAATTGAAAATTGAACACTATCTTTGGTTACCATTAAGCTGGAGAGGTAAGAAAAAAGGAGGGGGGGAAAAAATCACATCAAAAGACAATTTTATTTTATTTTTTCAGTTAAATGTTATACAGCAAGTCACTTTAAGTGGTATTTCCAAAACTGCATTTTGTTTAATACGGCACCTTAATTGACAGACAGGCAAATTATAGGTGGAAATATTTTTAGAGAAAAAAAAATCTTAAATCAGTTCACAGAAATTTAGATTGCTGTTAAATTATTTCATCACACCGCCCCACAAAATGAAGCTCCTTTATGATAATGGATGGCCTGTCATGATTTTCTATATCAATTATGAATATGAAAATATTCATGACTGACAGCCTCTCACTCAGATTTATTTAATTTGTCCTATTTTCTTATTCAAAATATTTCTCTAACCCTTGGCGATAATGAAACCGACCATAAACAAATACGATTAAATTAATATGAAGACCTTCACTGAACGGGAGAGGGAAAAAAAATATGAAGAAAAAATAAAATTATGGCCTAATTTATTCCTCTGATCAAGTGTTCGGGCTAAGAGCTCCCCAGATGCTTAAATGAGACTAGTATCTCCCCAAGGAGCAATACTGTCTAACTGTGTGTGTGTGTGTGTGTAATATTTGATTGTATAGGTTTCTGCTTTACACTAATTACGAGGAGAGGAACCGTTTCAGCAACTCTTTCCAGTATTTGCTTTTCGGTAGTTCTCCCAGAGGACTCGCTCCACTGCGGCATGATCTGCATCAAACTATTCATTAAAATTATTTAAAATATAAATAAAACAAAATAAGAAATGTTATCAATTAACTACAGTAGATACTCCTTTCAGCCACAGGACTGGATTTCTACTTTTACTTGCTGTAGAAACTACAACTTAAACGTGCCCAAATGCATAAATCCTTCATATAACAAAATTCTTACACTATACATATGTATTTTATATCATTTTATATCATTCAAATTGAATTGCCAAATCCTTGGATACTTCTGGGCCCTAAACACATGGAAGAAAAAAGTCTTCTTGGAGCTATTTGAGTTGGTCTGTAGATGAATTTTGCGGCATGAATGCTGTCGTCTGTACTGAAGAATAAAAAGGTAATGTTCCTGGCGTCAGGTCGTGGCGTGTGTTTTATGGTCTGAGAGTTTGGTTTGGCATCGTCCGGAGACCACACTTAAGCTGAGGGGTAGTGCCACCCACTCTTTGTCACACTGGACTCGGTTCAGAACAAACTGGAAAACATAGCCACGTCAGTCCTCCCAGGTTAAAAGACTGCATGTGTGCATGTGTACGGTGTGAGAAAAAAGATGGATTATGTCGAAGGAGAAAGAATACAGAGTTATACAGAAGGAGAGATCGCGAACGAGGAAAACAGAGTGACTGAGGAGATCAATGAACGCCAAAAAAATGCTTCTCGCTAAGAGGAAAAGAACATTTGCACACATACACGTAAATTCTTAAATCTGGACACACACAAACATGCTGAAACCTTCCATACCGTCTTGCTCTGTCTTTGTCATCTCCTCTAGTTTCTTCTGTTTCAGTGTGTCCACCACATCGGCCAGGCTTCCTTTGCGGCGCTCTGGCGTTCCGAAGGCTGAACTGCTCAGCAGGTCGCCGCGCTCCCTGGCCCCCTCCTCTGGCTTGTGTGGAGAGGTAGAGTTATTCCGGAAGGAGTATAAGGAACATACTTTATTGCTGTCCGATTCCTGCAGGAGAACACAAAGGAGTTTGAGAAGATTGATTTTTTTTTTTTCTTTATGTCAAAAGAGACATTAAGCTGTCAGAGTATGAAAAAGAGAGCAATTTAATCACATTTAAAATCTAAAAACTGTTTAAAAATTCAGAAAGTGCTAAAGACGTACCATTTATATTAGAGAAAGTGAGTTTAGAATACAAGTCAAATGATTACAGAGCAGATAAATGGTGTTTAACAACTCTTTTCTCTTTACAATTGTCATCGCTGTAATTCCTTTGCAAAGGTTACGAGTGCGTGTTTGAGCCGAGCTCGAGCGCAGTGTAATTTGTTGGTTCTCAAGCGGGTGGCTGTTCTTCGCGGAACCCTCCAGGCCATCGTAAATCTGGCCCCTGTCTCAAGCTGCTGTTGTTTTGCGGTCCCACCTGTGTGTGGTTTAGTGGTTAACTGGGCTTCTGTCTGCAGCTGATAGTTCAGTGTTCCCCGAGTGACTGCACAGAGAGGGAAAACAGAACGAAAGGGAGAAGCGATCTGTTTGTCTGATCCTACACAGGGCTCAGTAAGTCTACACACTACTGAGTGATTGTAAAAAATAAAGTGCAAAAGCACATTAGCGAGTGGAGTGGGAGTCCTGAGTCCTGACAGGGAAGAGTTTGGCGTAGGATTGCTCCATCAATGAGAGAAAAACTGGCAGGTGTATGTTTTGGAGAGCAGGGCACAGACGGGCATTAGGGCAGTGTGATTATGTGGCAGCGACACGCGGAATGAGATCCCACAAATCAACTGGCATAGACTGAAGGTTCTGCTAACACAAGCATGAAGTCAAATTTACAGATCAGATGAGATCCCTGGAATATCTCAATTGTTTTGTACAAGACAACAAAAGTAAAAGAAGATTTTTCATTTTTAAGTCTGCCAAAATCAGAGATAATAATTCTTCAATGACTATATATATATATATATACACTTTTATATATACTTTTTACTTTTTTATATATATATATATATATATAAAATTTGGGCACAGTAAGATTTTTTTAAAAGAAAGAAAGAAAGAAAGACTTTTTTTTCTTTCTTTTTTTTATTAACAACAATATATAAACCAGAATATATCACATATCAATTCAACTCCCCCCCTTCCCCTGTAAAGACGTGTTAATGGCTGCTGAATATTAAGCTTTGCCATTACAAAAATAAATTACATTTAAATATATATATATATATAACATTTTCTGCTGGGCACACAAATATAGTAATGCTTTGCAGAAGGACAACATTGGGATTACCAAGTCAGAGACAAGACTTGTCTCATGTCTCTACACTTATATTGACATAACAGATATTAATGCATGACTCAATATACTAAGAGTTTGCACATACTTCACATTACATTTACAGTTGCTTTTATCTAAAGTATAGTGAAGTATTTATCAGGTGAGAGTTGAAGCAAACTCCACTGAAGCAAAATGCCTCACTCAACAACAGGATGTCCTGCTCCTGTGAAGACAAGCGAGCGTGAATGCATTGCTCACTGCAAATCAAACACAAGCAGCTGCTCTTGAACATCAAATGAGCACAATTAACTTTTCATATGCTTTCCTTCATTATATCAAGAGGAAACCGAGAGATCATCCCGCGCATATCCAACCACAGTGGTGTGGTAACAATTCTTTGAAATGCCTTTCTAATTACTCCAATCACAAAAGCTCTCCGTAATCTAATTAGAAATCAGCACCACCTAAGCAGTGCTAAAGCATTTACATGTGAGGATTTATGTTTTTTTTTTTTGAAAACTGAAAACCTGTTTAGCAGAGAAAAATTATCCACTTGATCTCCATTTAATCTAATTGCTAAAAAAAATTATTTCAAAGAAGTCCTGATTTTTCTGTCCTATGGGTACAAAAGTGCATCCTGCTGTCCCTCACATACATTTGATGTCACATGTTGTGATGTTCCCACCAATGGAATGCAAACTCCTTGCAATTTAGATAAAGAAAAGGCAAAAAGCCTCTCATGACAGCAACATTTTTAGGCTAATTAAAGTGGGGTCTGGCGTCTGGATGCTGCCGGGCCAGGGGAGTTCAGACCTCAGGGGCCGGTCGGAGTCACCTAGCACTGGGCCAGCAGCAGCAGCAGAGGGAGGGTTTATGGAGAGTTCCCTTTTACAAGCATTGAACAATAAGTGGCTGTCAGTCTCCCGTCTGGGCTCTATGCCTTACGGTCTAGAGAGACCACCACAGAGGAGGGGGGGTGGGGGGCTGCCTCAACTCCCTCGAATTCCCACTCCTAGCCCCGCTTTCTCATTGTCCCTTTATTTATAGATTCATAAAATCGCTCTGACGTGAAATGCAATTCAATACGTTGTTCTCCTGCACTTTTACAGTGTGAGGGATCTCCAGGCACTTGTGGGGGACTTAAACTTCAAAGCCGAGTCCTTGGCAAATCGCAAAGTCTTAAGTCTTCATTCAAAAGCGTTCCGGAGAGGCCTGCTCTGTTCTAGCTGTGTCCTTGGGTTGAGGATTCCTCTCTACAGGGGTACAGAGTGTGTGTATGTGTTTGTTTTGAAAGAATAGATGTGGGATATGTCTGGAGGTTTACTCCATGTTGTGTTAATGTCGTAAGATTGTGTCATAAATGGAAAATATCCGTCAAGTTCTGGACAAATCTTCTCGTCCAGACAGTTCTCATTCTTTGAATCCTGCCAACTATCTTTAATAATGCAATCTTTCATCTACAGCTCATTAGAAAGTTAAAAACACACATAGCCTGTGTTAGCACACGTAAATGAGCTATGAAACGCTGGCAGTGGGGCTCACCATGCGCTGCTGGGCTGACATCAGGCTGTCCCAGTCGGATTCGGGCGGCACGCTGCTGCTGATTGGCTGGAGCTCCTCCGGGGGAGGTTTGTTGTGGAGCAGATTGTGCAGGGGCAGCTGAGGGACAACTAGTGACTCTGAGTTCTCCTCTTTCTCCCAGGACATGCGCTCCTGATTCACTCCATCCTCGCCTCCGTCAGGGGTCGAGGCGAACGGAGAGGTGGCTTGCTTGGAAGACATGATTCTGCTGAGAGAAGAGCAGAGAAGACATGTAAGTCACAAAACATTCAAACTTCCAATGGAAAAACTTTTTTTCCGAATACAAAGTCTTACAAATGTCAGACAGGAAATGCTGGATCTCAGTTTTCATTCTGTATGAGTGCCCTCACATCACATATATATGAACTTGGCTGCTGTTCTGAGCCTCCGCGCCACATCTAACCCCATGATTGGACCAGTATCAGAGCTGGGGAGATCCTATCAATGGCTCTGAGCTCGGTGCGGGAGAAACGGCATGCACTGGGGTCCCTCTTAATCCTTTGTTTAATGTAAATGGACGTGCTGAGCTACGGCTGGAGAGCTGCCTAAGGCAGGCCCGATCCCCCCGCCCCGCGCCTGATTACCGCGCTAAGAGGGTTACCATACCATATAACACGCTCTCATTAAAGTGCTAACCCTGCCACCAACCACAAAAAGAGCGGTGACGCTGAGGCGCTGACACTTAACGGGATTCTGATCATTACATTCATATTGAGTCTATAAATGTGCCATTTTCCTTCGTTTTGTTGTAATTGTGCCTTTCTGCTTTTGCAATTGTACATAAGGATTAATGCGAGTAGGCTGCTGTGACAGATGTGAGGTAACTTTGCAAAGATTTATAGCGAATTTCCAATTCACAAAATAGGGTTGGTAAATTCATTTGTTTCAAACAAAAGTCATCATGTCATATAGCGTAAAAAAAAAAATGTCTTTTATCCAAATCCCACAAACTCGACTTTTCTGTGCAAAAGTGTGTCTCCAGGAAATAAAAATGGGACTATAGTGAAAATAAAATAAAATAAAACAAAACATTTTATTAATAAAGATTTTATAAAAATTTATGAAAATACTCTACAACTACTGCTAAGGAAAACCTGCTAATCGAATTAAGCGCTTGATTTAAATACTTAATCAAAAAGCTGCAACTGATATGGTGAGTTGAGAATCGGCCAAGAGACAACTTTCCTACCGGCCTTTAAATTGCCTGCTCTGAGACAGTAATTTACACTAGACAGCCAGAACTCATAACATCATGAACAATGACATACACACGACTCTCTGCTGACCACAGGGTTGCAGACTCATTGTTTTGAGCCTGAAACATCCGCAATCAATGAGAGGCTCTGCAGAGATAGCCAAAACGCTGCCGCTAGCCACATTAGCCTGGACAAAGGGCATGGGAGTTCTAGGTCATGGGCTGCAGGTGAGCTAATGTCCTTCCACTGCCCACTGAGACTGAGGGGAGATGAGAGAGAGGCAGGCTGGGTAATGAAGGCAGCCCAAGGTGCCTCCAGAACTCCATCTCCCAGCCCTGCCAAGTTTTCCAGCATGTGGCTCATCGTGGGACGAAAACAAATTTGACACCGGGAGAGATTATTTTAACACCAAACTGTGAGTTAATCTATTCACGTGTGTGCGGCGGCCGTGCACTTCGGCGCATGAGGGATGTGTGGGTTGCAACGGGCTGTCAGGCCCAATTGCTCTCAGGCCCTTTAAAGTATGACTACTTCATTTGAAGACGTGCCATCAATTTGCACACATGGCTGAGCATTTAAGCCTCACACTCTCGATATGAATTGTTTAATACAGTTCGGTAAGTGAGCTTTAAAAAAAAATACAACAACTCAAGCTGCTATTGTCTCGCACTAGCTTCCGTATTAATAATTTTGTTATGCTTACCAAAAAATACAAAAATAACACAAACACATTCGCAAAGCCTTAGATGAGCTCTGCGGCAGCCAACAGAAGTGGACAATGGAAGTCAATGGAAGTTAATCAAGCGGGATACTGCAGCTGTGCAAACAAGCTAAGTCTGTTAGTTAGCGCAGAGGAAGGCACCGGAGACCCAGACCGCTCCGTGCCCCTATTTTCTTTAGCGAGACCGAGGCCTCAATTTTAATCAGCCAATAAATTGTTTCCTGTAATTATATCAAACAGAAAGTGATCTCTTAAATTGCAGAGCGTTAATTGAAAATCAAATTTAAGAGCAAAGTTCAGAGCTTGCGGAAGGGGCGTGCGACGGCTAGATGAGGAGAAAGCGTGCTTATGAGAGGCCGAGCGATTACACTTCTATTTTTTATTCATGGATCCAAAGAGCCGGAGCTTCCAGCACAACAACCCCCACCTTCATCTTCAATGGACTGCGAGCGAAACAAAGCACTTCTTTTGTATTACACAGTAAATCAAGTGGTATTATTTTACCTCTAAAATATTCAGTCTCTCAGGCCTTTCCCTCCAGTCTCCAGCCATCAGTCAAACTGCTGAGGCATGATAGCGAGAGAGGGAGAGAGAGAGAGAGAGAGAGAGAGAGAAAGAGATGGGGCTAACTCCATCCTCCTGTAACATGTGTCTACAGCAATTTTGCTCGAAAACGCAACAGATCTGAGCCAGGGCCCCGTAACAGTATTTGTCAGTTGGAGTTAATAATTCATTAGGAGAGCTGGGAGGGCGGCTCAGCCCCTGAGTGCCGGGTTCATGAGTTTTGCCCCTCAATCCCTCCCAACCATAACACCCCCGGCCCCACTCACATCCACCAGGCTAATCTGCACCCACGGCTGAGAACGGAACAATGCGGCTGCCGTTTAGCTGGAATAAAGGCCTGATTCCTGGATGGATTTTTCCTTTAAGCGCACTTCAAAATCATTTAATTCCTCCCTACGAGCCATAAAACAAAAACCTGCTTCGGTTCTACAGTATGTGGCATTTGACGGAGGAGGGGAAATAGCCTTGACGCCATCGTATTTCATCAAATTAAACGCTGCTTTACACTCACGGAACAGTCCAGCAAGCCACCGCAGCGCTTCCTTTTATTCTTATTAATAATTCAATCTGTTTCTCCAGTAAATAAGTCCGATCCGCTGGCCTTTGTGCATATTAAGCAGAGAATATATCAGCGAAGCCAGAGCGGCCTCATATGAATTCCTGTCAGCCCTCTCCCGCTCAGGCCTGATTACACAATAACAATGGACGGCTAACAAACCAAACCAATCAATAAGTGTAGGGAAGAGCAGACTGCCTTTTGGCAGTCCGAGGGAGAGAGAAAGGCCCCATATATAGCTGACAATATTGCGATACGTTTATGAGGATTAGGAGTTAAGTTCTCGGCATGAGTTCTCATGTAGCCTGGAATGCTTCGACTCATGAATTGTTGCCGCTGCTAACGTTTCATCACGCACTGACCTCTGTTTAATTGGTTAGTGGCATTAGAAGACACCCCACGCTAGTGCTCCTCAGGGGGTCTCATGACTGGGGGCCATGTGTCTTGGGATATCCGCTTTCGCCCCGCTCAATCGGTAGAAGCCCCCCGCTCCTCTGTCTCTGCCGTGCCTTTCTGTTGCCCTTTTATAGACAATGGCGATAAGTAACTCCTGAGCTACGGTGTCACTGTTGCTCCCTTCCCCTTGGTCACCCCACACCCCCTCAAAACCACAGGCCTTTGCAGACCCCCTAAATCACCAGCCACTCCTGAAAGGAAATATTAGAAGGCCGCCTTTTGCTCCGGCACCACCACCCAGACCTATATGAAGAGAAATAATCAAATAAAAGAGGGTAAAACAAGAGGGCCATTGTTGAAGGAGCTAACGATGGGTGAGCAGAAAAATGGCAAAAGCTGCTTTATGACAGGGCTTCAAGTTTCCACGGGTAACGGCACACACACAGACACACACGCACGCACGCGCGCGCTCGCACGACCGAGTACACATGTGTGTGTTCGTGCTTGAGCAAATGCACAAGCTTTCAAAATACAGGCTAATAAGAAACATAAAGGAAGGACGGAGAAAGTGATAGCAATATAAAACTTTGTTATTAAAAACTTTTCAAATGAGAGTTTAAAAGGCTAATCATAAATCTGAAACCGGACACTCCAATGCTGTTATTCAAAGTGTAACAGGAAGCATTTGAGTCTGAAAGGAAATCCGTGAAAAATACAAAAGATACAAGCAACTGTGTATTGTGCAATATTCCTGTGGCGAGGTTTATGATAATATGCAACTCTACAAAAACAAACAACACTAACAAAACAAGAAGCAAAAAAAAAAAAAAAAAAAAAATCATTCAAAATGGTAAATACACCCTGACAATTTCTGAATACTGATGATTTATGTTCAGCATTTTTTTTGACAACAGCAGCTGCTGCAGCCGTAAAGGCTGGTGAGTGTTCAGTTACGCAACATAGAAGCCACTGATACTTATTTTTTTCAAACAACAGCACAATATTAAACATAAAATGAATATAATACTCTCACTCATGAATACTAAACATGACTGTAGAGATTGCACACACATGAACTGGTGTCCCACAGAGAGTGAGAACAAGAGTGTGAGACATACAGTGGCATGAGTTTGCATATGTCTTTGTGTGAGCGTCTCTCTGACAGCAATTCACACAGGTGACGGCACAGACTCTCAAAGTCTTCACCTCCTATAATCAACCCTCTGTCACCTGTGAAACCTGGGCTGGAAAATTATCATCCCTGCTGTAGCTGTTTAGCACCTTCAAATTATCACCTTCCATTGTACCTGAGCAGTATACCCATCCATGAACAATCACCTGAGACAGAAGGAAAGAACGTTGTCTGTGGTAATATTAACAGAAAAAAAAGAAAAAGCGATTATTGTTCATCTATTTCGATATTTTTTAATGGTAATTATTAACTGATTTATAAGTAAATAAATAAATTAAATTTTGAATAATAGCAATAAAAACACATCTCATTAAAATTACATAATAATAAAAATAATAACATTAAATAAAAAGACATTATACATAATAGGTAAATAACAATAATAGCTAATACAAATAAGTATATTAAATTAATTAATTAATAAACAAACAATATTATTATTATTATTCAAAGAAGGAGAAGAAGAAATAAATAATAAAATCTAATTTAATGATAATAATTTAATGATTGTAGTGCACTTATAGATAGTGATACTAAGACACCTCTACACATGTGGGGGGAAAAAACTTCACTTTTAAAAGCCATCAAAACACTGTTTAAATTGTAGTCCATAAATGTTAACCTCACAAACCTTCCACACATCACTCACTCCAACAGTCTTTCCACTGTTGCTCCGCTCCATATCCAACTCTTAAAATGCAATACACAGTCAATTTACAAGGAGAACACCAAGTCAGTATTTTCTAAAAGTGCATTCTAGACATCAAGCATAGCCTGAGTAAGAATTTTACAAAGAAAATAAATAGAACTGTGAAAAAAACACCCTGCCACTATGCTCACTGTGAGTATGAGATATGTGTGTGTGAATGTGTGTGTATCAGGTGTGTACACTCACATACTGTCCCCCTCAGCCTGTTTGGCTGCTCCTGTCCTTCTCTGTTCTTCACACACCACTTCAGAGCTGGATGGCATAACACTTCCTCAAATTCTGATATACACAAACACACACAAAAACACTCGAGCACAGACAGGCCGTTCGTCCCAGCCACGGCACGTCTTGTCAGAACACATCCAACACCACGCTGAACGAAGTACACTCACACACAGGAACGGAGCAACCGGCAGAGCAGCTGTTAAGCTCCTCCGCTCACACACACACACACAGCGTCTCCCTCGCACGCGTGTCTCTTTCAGTCCCCGTACGTCCGGAGATGATTCCGAGACACAAGAAAAGCAGCTCGCCGTCTCTCTCCGTCCCTCGCTCGGGGCCTTACGGGGCGGCAGTTCCCAAAGTGCCTGGTGTCAGTGCTGCAGTTAAGCAAACTTTACAGCCAGTGAAGCCATCAAGCAACACAGCCTATTTGCTGAGCAACAGTGGAGCTTTGTGGTTTCCCTCACTGTTGACAGTAAGTTATGAGCCCTTTGTGAGTGCAGGGGAAGGAAAACAGAGATCGGAATTTGGCAGGAAAATATAATACAGAATTCTCCTGTCTGTGAAACCTGGATTCTTTTTTTCGTACTTTGTGTTTCTTTCTCTCTCTCTCTCTCTCTCTCTTTTCTCTCTCCCTTACTCTCTCTGTCCCTCTCGCTTTTTTTTTTTGTGTGGAAACAATCAAGCATTGTTGGGGGAAAGAAAAGCAACTCTGACAGATGAAATATAGTGGGGGCCCCTTTTTGGAAAAACAGTAAACAAAGCACCATTCAGGGACAGGTCCTCTCTGTCATTTATAAAGATACTTTTCTTCAGAGCGGTCGACTTTATAGCAAAGGAGTCAACAAATCGAGTGTAAAATCTCCCACAGTCCACTGTGACGAGGACAGAAGACAGAGAGAGACAGAATGAAGTGAGAATGCTAAAGACAGACAGAGGAAGGGGGCTGTATATTGCTCAATTTCACAATAAACATATTAGACAAGATGGAGGGTGATAGACAGGCAAAAAAGGTTAAAATGGGGGTTGTGGGGTGGGGGGGGCACAAAAGTGACTAGCCAAAAAAACTTTTTTTCAGACTAGCCAAAAAACGGGGACAATGGCTAATTATGAGGGAGTAATTTTGCCGCCAGAGGACTGGAGAGAATGAATGGACGCATGAAAGGCTGAGGGCTATTCAAGCCAGTGTCAACGAGAACTGTATGCCTACAGTCTTGAGCCTGGAGCTCATGAGGTCATCATTGGCACCCGGTGCCCAGAAAAACTTGGGCTGGTACAACTGCCGTTTGGACATCTGGAATGCCGGCGCACAGTGCCCTGCTTTCTCCAGCCACTGTCCCCCTAATTCCTTTCTTTTCCAAAAATAGGAAGCTTTTTTTTTTTTTTTTGCACCAGTCGCTAGTCAACCAAATTGGAAAATTTGCAGCGTCTAATGAAAAGAAAAGCTGTTTTGTTCCCTTTCATTCTCATCTCATAAATAGGATTTCTGTGGAGGAAGAAAATCGAGGAAATACCTTCAACGCTGTACTATTCTGGATGCTGTTTTTTTTTTTTTTTGGGGTGGACAATGGCTCAGTTCGCTAGTCCCATCCCTAATTCTTCTCAAAGTTTTATTTTTTTATTTTTTTTATTTTGTAACCTAAACTGCGCTTTTTATGCTTTCTCTGTCCTCCTTACAGTGTTCTCTCTCCAGTGTCCTCTCTTCTTTTTTGATTATGCAATGTATTATTTTTCACTGTCATTACACATGCAAAGAAGGACAGGGAAGACGGGATCAGGGAGTACCGGGAGTGGATGCCAAAAAGGCCACAATTCATGTGACACATCATTTGGAAAATCAAAACAGGGGCAGTACGTTCGCTCCACCCAGATGAGGCCATGTAAAGATGCCTGACGAATCGCAAGGGTCAGCCAGGACACATCTCGAAGATCTACGATTAAGCCTTATTATGTTGGGCCAAGTGACATTGATTGCCGATTTAAACCTCTGAAACTAATTCATTCGCCCCCTGTTCAATGGAAAGCATGGGCAACCGTGTGTGGCCGTGGTGACAGGTCGGACGAAGGCGGCTGAATAAAAACCCCTGCTAAACGAACGGCTGGCACTCATGTCTGTCAGGAGGTGGTTAGAAGTTCCCCACATGACTGACAGTTGATACAAAAAAAAGAAAGAGAGAGAGAGAGAGAACAGAGAGGGAGAGAGGGTGAGAGGGAGAGTCCGTCCATCGATCTGTGTAATTGCCACGAAAATCTGAGTCAGAGAGTACATGAAGGGTTGATGTTTTAGCAATGCTAAGATGGAGCGGCACAGGGAAAAGCGGTAAAGTGAATACGAAACACGCTGAACCACGGCCTAATAAAACCAGGAGCTGACAAGCATGGTTGAACAGAAAAATGTGCAGTAGATTTGTACCCAGGCCAGAAAGCAGGCACATTACTGGATTAGCCGCTGACTGATACAGAAAATGTCTCACCCGTCTGCTATTAAACCGTGTGTCTGACCAACTCACACGCTCCCGTTTCAGATAAAACAGCACAGTAGTGTCTTAAAAATGTTCTCAACAAGCTGGAAAAATATCTGACTGGAGTCTCGCTAAAAAAAAATATCCTCTCCGGTCGGTGACGGGCTTCCTCAGCCAGTTGTAAGTAGCATTGCAACGGTCTGCTCCATTCGGTAACACGATCCACACAGCAGCCGCAAGCAGTTAGAACTTAAGTGTAGTCATGTTGACTAACACCTTCGTCTCTCTTTCTTTCCTTCTTTCCGCCTCGCTCTCCTTTTCCTGGCAGGAGCAGACGCATGCATCATGAACAGGCTTTCAGAATGAAATCATTAACTAAATTGCTTTCTTTTAAAAAACCGCAAGTGTGTGACAGGGGTGGTGTGTATCTGTCTCTGGCTGCTGTCCATCGCTTCTGGGTTCGGGCTCGGTCTCTGTTGTGGTTCGCCGTCGCCACAGCCATCCCGCTCCGTGCGGCGGGGACCGGGCTCTGTGACTCGCCTGGGCCCCTGTATGAAATAATCGAGTAATCTCAACCCTGCTCCCCGAATTCACAAACCCTGCCTGCCAGCAGCACAAAGAGGCCTTTTGTGCTCCTGAATGCATGTGTGTGTTCTCAAAACTGACTGTATGGATCATCATCACTGAATCAATCAAAAACATATTAAACAAATACACATTTTGAGCTGGGCCATTCAGCAAAGGGTTTGTGGGAAGAGTGAGTGAGCAGTGAGCAAATTAACACCACTTCTGTTTGTCATCGACGCAAAGAACAACTCAGAACGCTAACGTATTTATGAGCGAGAGCGCGGCGGTGCACGATGCACTTTTCGGTCAGGAAGAGAAAGAGAAAATTGAAAGCAAACTATAAAACAAAAGAAAATGTCCATGTGCCCTCTGACAGCGAGGAGGTGAATAACCCTGGACAAAAAAAAGAGACTGTCGCATCTAGTCTTTGGTAACATTTTATCTGGCACAGAGAGACTTGAATAAGCAAAGCAAACAGAGGGAAAGTAAATAGGTAGCGAAGGCCGGACAAATATTTGATAAGCGGATAGGTATTGTGGCAGTGTGGGACGTGTGGCACAGGTCTTCCCTCCCCTTCTCCCCTCCTCCCCTTTGTCCCTCTCTGTTTCTGCGTGCGAGGCAGCAGATGTGTCTTTCACAGCCTGCGGAGTGTGCAACCAATCCGCAAACAATAGCTAGCCACCGACAAAGGTCATCTTTCGCAATCCATGCGTTATCAGAAGCTGGAAAACAGCGAGCACGCAGCTAGCCCGTGCTCTGCACACGTCGCGTGGCACCCCGGCTGTGTCTGTGTGTGTGTTTTAACCCCTCACTACAATGCTACTTGAGCCTTCTTAATAAGCCAATTACACAAGTTTAAGCCACCTCTTTGACCTCGAGTTAAACTAACAGTTGGTGTAAACAAGTGAAATCCTATTAACCTAATAATATACACGGAAGCAGGCGGCAGCGGCCAGCAGTTCAGGCGCTAAAGCCTCTCTACAGAGCCTCAACTGCAGCGAGTTTGGTCCACTGGAGCAACAGTGGCCATGAGCTTTGTGCTCCCAAACAGGGTCATAAGTTAATCCGCAGCGGTTATTAGAGTACTTGTCAGAATGGATGTGCTAATTTAGCTAGCCTGTATTAAGCCTCTCCACTTAGACGCCTAAAAACAAACACGTCCTCTGTCATTACATTAATACACATTTAAGACTGGAAACTCATGAAATGAACACTAATTAGAGTCTAAATAGACCCCATAATCCAGCAGTTACAAAGACACAGAGTGCCTTTCCTCTCACTAGCACTGCGGCTAACAATCTAGCATTGTGTTTAATGAGCTCGTTTCATTTACTATGGCGGCACTTAACTTTCTAACTGTTCCTCTTATGATCACAGAGGAAAAAAAAAAACTTGGGGATTTATTTTTTATGAATCCAACTTCTAAGTGTTTCCTCTTGAAATCAAGAGCTGCATTATTCATAAAAGTGCTGCATTTTAAAGGCGACAAACAACACGTTTTATACGGTGTTATGAAAGCATAATGCCGGCAGATGCTCCTTCTGTTTTGTTCTGATGTCACCTCCACAGCAAATGGAGACAGTTTTAGGGTAAATATTTAACAGTGGGCCATTTAGCCAGATACAATTTAAGCATGCGGAGAGTGTGTGTATTTGTACTTCTGTGTGTGTATGTGTCAGAAAACTTTCCCACTAGGAGCCATTTCTGGTGAGATGATAAATAAGTGATATTCATAGTACTATATAGATGGCTCACACACTGTATTCTTTCATTCTAGTATGATTGTGTGTACTGTTTTAGCTCATTTGACTATATTGTTGTATTGCTTGAGGCATACATGTATTCAAAACACTGTAACTGCTTTTTGATGCAACCGCTACCCTCGGGTTGAGGTTCATCATGCGTTTGTTTCTACATGTTAGTGCTGTGACAGTCCAGGAGTCTGAAGGGACAATTAATTGTAAAATGATTATTCTGTCATCATTTACTCACCATCATGTAATGTACGAGTTTCTTTCTTCCATGAAACACAAAATAGACTGTTAAGCTCCAAAAAGGACAAAAAGTACCATAAAGTAATATAAACTATATTCAAAGTCTTCTGATGACATTCACTACTGTTTAAAAGTTTGGGGTAATTTATTTATTTTTTAAATTAATACTTTAATTCAGCAAGGTTACACTGTTTTACTAAAAATGCTTTTGCTAAAAATGTCAATTTCAAATAAATGCTGTTCTTTTTAACTTTCTATTAATAAAAGAATCTTAATATTAACCAGCACAAATGTTTTCAACAGTGATGATAAAAAAAAAAGGTATTCTTGGAAACCAAATCAGCATTTTAGAAGGATCGTGTGACACTAAAGACTGGAATAAATTGCATTTTAAAATATATTAAATTAGCCTTGATGAGCATAAGAGACATCTTTCAAAAACATTTAAACAATCTTACAAGCCATAATTTTTTAACTGTAGTGTACAATGGATTGGTGTGAGGAAAATATACAATTTTTGAGTTGTTATTCACTGAAAGTATTCATATGAGACCCAGAGACACACAAACACACATATGTATATTTATATTTGTAAAGCTATTTAAGCTGCTCTAAACTTGAACTATCACTGTATGGAAAAGATCAGTGTGAAAATATTTCAAAACAACTTTTGTGCTCCACAGAAGAAGAAAAAAATCAAAGAGGAATGAAATAATAAACTGTCATTTCATGAACTACCCCTTCAACATACTAGTAGCTCAAGCTCTGACTGCTCTTAGCTTAAGGGGGAAAAAGGGAAAAAAACAAAAAAAAGTTTGTGACTGACAGGTTAGGTAATTTAATGCTACCACTTCACTGGGCCTTCCACTTTTAAAACACTGAGTATCTCTTGGCCAGTTAGTGAGCATCTGTCTGTCTCTGAGTCTCTGTGTAATGTGGTATGTCACATTATGAGCTCAGGAGTCAAGTGTAGATCACAGCGCTCTGTAGCACCCTTGCTATTAAACTGTTGGGAGAGCAGCTTGACATACACAGGGTGAGAGGAGGTGTGTTTGCGTGTGTGAGTGATTATGTAGTGGACCCATAGGCCAAGGTTTAGAGACAGGCAACAGATTCAACAATGTTCAAGCACTTACTTTACAAATTTCCTCTCTCTCTAACCGTGACACCCTTCCCCATCCGACTACCACCTATCAAGCTCAGGGTTTACATCATGGTTCCTTTAAAAAAGGCCAGTCAGAGTCAGCTGGGGAAAATACCTCACGCTGAGCAATACATAACCTCCCAGCAGAGACCTCATTGTGTATTTACAGCAAAACTGCTGGCCACAATGCTTCATCAGCTGACCTGGCCAGAAAGCGAGCTGTAAAACTTCATCTTCAGCACACACACACACACACAGGCGTACACTCAGGGAATAAAACAAAGGCACCATAACGGGACCGCATAGGTCTTAATTGAGTTCGCCCCTTTCAAGCGTGCTATTATTTCTGGCTAATGGCATCCACTGGCCCTCTCTCATTACTTGAGTGGGTCTTGAACAAGCCTCTCGTTTGATACAGTTAGAGTTAATGCACTATGAACAGATACACTGCTAGTCATCAGCGATCTGCATATTCAATAACTTCCGTAATTACAGCCGCAATTCATCAGATCCAATCTGATTGCAGAGGGGAAGAGAGAGAGAGAGCGAGCGAGGTTTGATTCCTGGAGGACACAATCTAATCACAAAACTAACATGATAATTGAAATCTAAATTGAAAGGGTTGGTGAGCCATGCACAACTGTGTCGAGGCAGAGAGAGCGGAAGTACTTGTGCCTTGAAAGCAGAAGAGAGGAATAAAAGATGCTGATGGAGGGAAAGAGAGAGAGAGAGAGAGAGAGAGAGAGAGAGGGAAGAATGAAATGGCTGGAAGACAAGCTCAAGGACCAGTGAGTCATCACAGGCAGTTTTCTTAAGACTCATTGTGTTGGACGATGTAACGGCCAATCATGAATCGTTTGGCATGTCACAACATATTATTGTGAGCCAAAAACAGTATCGATGTGAACGGAACATCTGAGGCAAACTCATGTTCAAGTATGTCTACTTAAGAAGATGTGAGTGCACAATACTAGGTTAAGTAAGATTTGTGTAATTATAAAGTATATATATTAAAAACGTGCACTTAAAACATTTGAGTTTATTTTAGAAAAAACGATTAAAATAAATAAATATGTATTGTGAGATAAAATATTACAAAAAAAATCAAATGTAATATTCATGTTATATATATTTTGATGTGTGGGTGTGTGTGTATGTGTGTACCTGTTTTTCTATTCAGGTGGGGACTTAAACCTGAATACACACAGACCTGAATACACACAGACAATTTAGGTGGGACCTAAATTGAGGTCCCCATGGATAAACAAGCTAATAAATCACACAGAATTAAGTTTTTTGAAAATCTAAAAATGCAGAAAGTTTCCTGTAAGGGGTAGGTTTAGGTGTAGGCTTGGTGATAGAATATACAGTCTGTACAGTAGAAAAAGCATTACGTCTATGGAGAGTCCCCACAAGGATAGCAAACCAGACATGCGTGTGTGTGTGTGTGTGGAAAAAAGGAAATACAGTTTCATAATGTTTGCATAATGCAGTATGTTGAAAAAGCAGGGAAAATATTAGTAAAAGGTCCATTGTCAAAACATCTGTATTCCAGGGTGGCTTAACTAATAACTGTTTTCCAATGCAAACTGATTCTCTCAAATTAAAGATAATCATATAAAAATTTCATTCAGATTTAGCTGAGTCAGGCTTGGTACATGATTTGCAAATCGTGAACTGATGAGTCAGAAACGTCCAGGCAGAAAAAAAGAGGTTCACAAACAATTGTTCTGCAGGTGGGTGGAGGGGTTCATCATGTGTTCTCATCATTTCCTTTGCTATCCCTCTTTCAACCGTCGTCATGCAAAGCAGAGAGCTTTACAATCTCTCCCATCTGCTGGGCTCCTCCTCAGCCCTCAATAACAGTTACTCAGTAATGCCAAATTCATTAACCTGTGCTGCTGTTACAGTGGCCCTGACCATAAATTAGGTTAATGTGAGCGGACATATTCCACTGCTAATAGGGGATATAAAATGAAAGAGGGACACGGAGGGACGGAGATTGTAGATCATAAACATATTGTCCCTGACAAAAATCCCTAATGGCTCTTTGTTCGCTTTAACTGCATGACAAATGTTTTTTGAAGGACGGACAAATGGCTTGGAAAAATGACTTATAATATTACATTATTAATAATATTTTACTATATTTTTTAATATTAATAATATTTATATGAAATGTTTTTTTATATTTAAAAAATGTATCAAATAATTATTTACTTGTGCTTCAGTATAAGCCACACTAGGCTTTTACTTAAAAGAAAAAGTAATATGATACGACAGTATTTAAAATCTGATGTCAAGTCTGTGTCAAATCTGATAAACTAGTACAATTGTGGAATGTCAGAATAATATTATTTGTGGATACGCACCTATTTATGTTGGACACTTACTATAAATACAGAGAGAGGAAGAAAAAAAGTTAAGTGCAGGCAGGAAAACTGCTAAGGCCATGGTTATCAGGCGAACAAAGTGCCAGGAACAAACAGAGCCGTGCAGAAACCTGTTCCCTCCCTCCCACCCTCCCTCTACAGCAATGCACTGGGAATAGCGATGGGAATGACTGGAGGCCGTCCAAACAACATCTGACAGCTCCTTCTAATTGGAGAAGTTATTTTCTTCCAGATTTTAGGCGTAAATCTAGTCAGTGTTTATTCAGAGTCAGTTAGGAACAAGTAGGTTTTGGCCGTGCAGCACTTTTGTTCCTGCTTGCTAAACTGCATCACTTCCCTCTGCTCCTCCCTTTCCATCTCCTTTCAAGAAGCGTAGAGAGGAGCCAGTCTGCAGGTCCCGCACCCGTGACGGCGCCGAGCAAACGTGACACCCAAAACAAACTGCTATTGTTCGGGGAGACATCGACCTTTGCTGTCCTCGGATTACGTGACGACCTCTCGTCTCCGCTATCCTCCCCTGGTCTTACCAAACAACTTTTACCAAAGAGCCTATTAGGCCAGAATTCCACTTTGTTGTTAAAAAGGGTCCTGTCCTTTCAGAGCGCTAGCTCTTTCGCTTCTATTTTTCAATCAAAGGTGGTGGAGGAACACAAGTCCATTGTTCGTCTCGCAGATGGAAGCTGGAGTAACTACGGCAACAGCTCTAATCCCTCTTTTTACCACCTTTCTTTATATTATTGGCCCATCAAGTGGTACCTTTTAACTCAGGAGCTGGAGGGGCCAGCGGCGACGCTCCCTCTGTCTAATTAGCTGTGATTCTTGCCGCACAGTTCATGATGAGCTAATCGAACATTTGCAAAATAATGACATACCGGGAGCAGCTATTCCTTCTCCTGAGGCCCTGCTATAAGAATAACAATAATGATTCTATTATGGAAGAGCGGACTTTAAAACGCCGCTCGGCCACCACAACAGAGAAGGTAATTGTGCTGGTGTTGTCCACACAATCAACAAGCTATTGTTGGCGACTTGAAAAATAAAGGAGCAGAGAATGGGTGCCACGGTGATTGGTCTGCTCTGCCATGCGGGGCCCATGCTGAATTGTCTGGCAAAGAAGGTCCTTGATAGAATGCTAAAAAAAAAGGTTTGGATGAAGACAACTGTCTGGCTTTTCTCTTTTTTTGTGTGTCTGGGCCTCTTTCTCTCATCGCTTAAATAACCACCAATCCGCATTAGACCGCTGCTATTCATATAGTGAATGGGGCTGGGCCACAGAAGAACATCTTTTGGGCATGGGAGGCTTAGGTAGCCTCCGTGTGCTAGACCCATGAAGATCTGAGCCTTTGTTTACTCAGAATTATCTCTGTGTAGCTTGGTTTCAATAAAAAATGACCCTGCCATACTACTTCTATACTACATTAAAGCAACGCATGAGCCCAGGTTGAAACTTTCCAGCTCAGCTGTCACTAAAATAAGGCTCATAAGCCAAACGCAAACATGTCAATGAAGTGACTGATAGCTATAAACAAAATAACTAACCATAGAGAATAATATCAATTAATCATCAGCATGCATGGCAAATGAGCGACAGTCCAGAAGTGCTGGAATCCGATTAAATCACAGCACATTAAAAACTTAAGAGATTTTTTTTTTCTGCTTTTTTTTCTTCTTCGTCGTCTTTCAAATCTAGGTCAATGTGGGACTGAAAGTTTGAGTAAAATCTGAAATGAGTTTTTGAGAGCGATGAAGGCAGTTAGTCATTTGAATCCTCATGTGCTGACTGGTGTGAGAACGGCTCTTTGTTCACGCGAGCAGAGGCCGAGGGGAGAGGGAATGCTAAGTGGGCCCCCTTTGCCTAGTCAACCTTCAGTGTGCTTCATTTATCTTCATCTTGTTAGAGTAAATTAATTAACAATCTAGCTGTTACACACTTTCTCCTTTCATTACATCAAATAATGGCAGAGATGGAGGAGGAGGTCCTCTCCTCTGGGATTAGCCTAGAACTGCTGGAGACATCTTTCTCTTACACTTTTCCTCACTGTTTCTCCCTCCCTCACTCTTTCTGTAACCCAACCTTATGCCAAACTTCCCAGATACGATCAAAGAAAAAAAGTCACTGTCCGTTATGCATATCAGTGAAAATGATTGATCAATGATGATGAATTTGATTGTGCTTCTTTTAAAAATTCATGTTCAAATGAAAACAGAGCCTTAACTGTGTTCATTGTCAATGTAAAAACATCATTTTATATATATATATATATATATATATATATATATATATATAAATAAATAATTTAGCGCCGTTAACGCAGGGGCGGAGCCTAGGGTTGGCCACCCCCACTCATAACTGCTGTTTCTGTCTGTTTTTTCAGAACGTCTTTACGATCACATCAATCCGGAGACGTTTCAGGCACACGCTCCAGCTTCACTTCAGCGCTGCGCACTGTAGCCTGTTTCAATTCATAACAAAGCGCAAAATAAACTACGTGCAAGCAATGTCGTGGTCAGTTAAGGCATGAAGTTACCAAAAAGGCGATTAAAGCTGCCTTAAAACTGTCCAAACTGTCCTGGAGCATCCCAGCACTGTCTCTCTCATCTAACACACCCGATTCAACTCGTCAGCTCATTAATAGAGACTGAAATGGGTCCGACCTGTAGTGGTTCAGAAAAGGTGATGAGAGTTGAGAGAAAATAAGATGCGTGCCAGATCTGCATCACGTTTAGCAGCGGCAGCTCTTAAAGAAATAGCAGCCAAAAACAACCTATTAACCAGCTGCAGTGATGTCTGTTCATCAAGAATAAAAGAAAAAAAGAGGAAATCAATAACTTTTATATAGCTTTAAGTATTTATCTGTATTTAGTTTAGAATTTAGTGTTTGATAACTTTATTCAATTTCTGTATATTTCTGCTGAGGGGCATAGGTAGCCTAGCTAAATATAACATTTACTATAATGGGTCTATGTGAAGATTGTTTTAAGTTCACTTAAATTAGAAGTTATTTTTAAAGTCTAATAAATGTAAAGATTGATAGCTCTTAATTATAATGTAATGTTTAAAGGCTATAGTCGATGGTTAAATAGTCTCAGCCTCAGACGTCACGACCACGGAACGTTGGCTAAATATCTGATGCATATGGCACACAAAAGTGGAAACACTTCAGGATTTTCGAAGTCGTCGTAGGATTGGTTGAATTATACAGAACTTCTGGGAGACGTGTGTGTTGCGTTCTTTAACGTTCCGCCTGGAAACAAAAATGCTGTGACGCCAAACCCCCTCACGAAAGAAGAAAGCCGTCGTGTTTACAACTGTGACGACGAGTGGTTATCAGGAACTAAACTCTGGATTTTCAAAAGTATATGAAATATTTAAAGTTTGCGGCATAGAATCTTTAAAATACGTCCGAGAGTTTTACACACCGGTCTGTTATTTTGGCGACATTTCCACACCCTGAAACGTGACAATGAATGAAGCAAACTGTGATTGGTTGTTTGACATGTCAGTCAAACGGTCTCATGGGCGGGCCTTGGCCAATGAAAACTACCATAGATTCCAGACCTTCAGCCGTCAGTCTGAAGGTCTGGCTACGCAAGACTAATGGTTAAATATTAGGGGAAATTTCTTTATAGGGAAATCATTATTACTTGGTATCACTGATACTGGCCTTCAGTCATAATATCACTCATACACTTTCACTGTTAAATTGAATGCAGTATAGAGGTGGATGAACAATGTTTCTTCCATTATGTATTTTTGTTTTGTTTTGTTGTTTGTTGTCAATGTATATGTTATCACTATGTGTACCTTTTCATTTATAGTGAATGAATGTTGTATTATTGTTGGTTGTCTTTATGTTAGTTTTATGTTACCTGTCTAGTGACTGCAGATGAAAAGTAGTTACTGTTACTAATTCTGGCATATTTACATGGTGTATTTTTTTATACAACAATGTTCATGAATATGCATGGTCCCTATTAAATAAACCAATAAATAAAAATAAATAAATAAAAAAGACACGCTTAAACAAATATTAAAAATATGCTGTTTCTACATTAATTTGAAGATTGAATGTGAAATTATTGCAATATAAAAGTATATTTAAAAACTTTAATGTTAGGTGGGATTAATCACGATTAATTTCAGAAAAATTTTCGATTAATTAGTTAATTTTTTTAATTGATTGACAGCATATATATATATATATATATATATAATCCTCATAATAAAATAAGTGATCAGCACCTGACTGAATTTTCAAGATGACTATATTAAACACATTTGAATAAGAATTGGTTGGGAGAGTCTCACTCTGACTATTGGTACAGTACACATTATTACAAACTAGAGGTCATTACTAGAAAGTTATTTTCTGTTCTCAGCTTTAACGCTATAACAAAAAACAGACATTGTGAGTAATTTCTGATCTCTTGGGGGGGAAAATAACATTCTGGTCTATTTTAGCTTATGTCTGTTACTGCTCATCTGCAAAATCTGTCTCATCTGTCTCTCCACTATCACATATTACTTTCTAATGAGACAGGAAGTGCACTGAGAACATGCATTTAATGCATTTATGCATTTTACTGTATGCATTTATTTCAGTTTAATCATTTGGTTACTCTGAAAAAGAATGAAGGGAAAACATATCCTTTTGGATGAACTTAAAAGGGAGTGATCTATATTTCAGCACACTTCCTTGGTAAAGGTTTGAACATCTTGGAGGATTAGAGAGGAAGTGATAAGGTGTTTCTGACCTGCCCCGTACCTCCCTCTATATTTAGTTATCCTCCTGCAACAGGTGGCCGCAGTCAAACACAATCCTCCATACTGTACATTACAGGACGAAGGCAGGCAGATAAAAGCATTGTGCTGACAATAATCCAGCATGCTATACCAGATCCTGCTGCCAACGGCAATATAAGTGGGTCACATGTCTGCCAACAAATTCATCAGCTGCACGAATGCCTGAATGACAACGGAAAATTATTACAATAAAATAATGAAGTTTCTTTACAGATTATCTAACTGGAGTAAATCAATAAGGTATGCATGCTTTTCTGCCACAGACTGTCCTAACAGCATGTGATCACTCTCAAACGCACTGGAAAACTCAAATCCTGCAGCTGTTTCATGTGGATATGCAGAGGGGATCAGAGATAGTCTATTCTGCACCTTCAGGTTCATTTAGTGCAAGTTAGCTTCAAATGACTTAAGTGGCGGTGCCCCTACACTGAAAAAAAATATGGTGTAGGATTTCCTTTGAAACAAGTTTCATTTAGAAATTGCTAATACATTTCACAAATACTAAAAGAAGTAAAACATTAAATTAAACATGAAATTTTGAATCAGAAGAACTAAAATGTTTTCTTGTAAAACATGTTTAAATATATTGGACTGTGCTGCATATAGAATTAAAAAAAATCAATATTCAATAGAAATTAAGAAAACACAGTGGCTTCAAAAATGAGGCACATGAACAGATATTTACAATCTTTTAACTGTATTTGTGAATTTTGTGGAAGAAAATGTGAAAGATTTAAAAGCTTAGGTTACACTTTATTTTAAGGTGTCCTTGTTACAATGTAATTATACATTTAGGTGCTGAGTAATATCAATTAACTACATGTACTTACTACATGGGTAAGGGTTAGGAATGGGGTTTGGTTTAGGGTTACTTGCATGTAATTATGCATAATTTATTGTTATTATAATAAGTACATGTAACATGTAACAAGGACACCTTAAAATAAAGTGTTACCAAAGCTTTTTTTAAAATCTGAAATTTAAATGAATAGCTATTAAAATAAATGTATAGCTATTAAAAACTGAAAATCAAATATCATTAATTACAAAATAGCTTTCATTCTTTTTACGTGTTCTGACAGCTTGGAAAGAGAATACATTTTTTTATTAATTTACTCAAATAAATGACCTTTTGAAAAAGAAATCAAAGGGGATTCATTAGCTTTAGCAAAGTTTAGCTGACAGCAGCTTTGAAAGGCAGATGTTGCTGCTGCTCTTTTTAATGAGAGATCACTAATTAGGGTTGCTAGCAATTCAAGTGTGGGGAAGGTGCTTTGCACAGAGAAAGAACAGCCAATGGCTAACACACTCGCTGTTATTTACTTCCTCTGTGCAGTGACACAGACACACAGCACAAATTCTTAATTAGAATCACAGGAAGGGGATGGGGTAATGGCGTCCTTACTCGTTTTGACTGCAGTTATAACACAAACACACACAACAGGAAATGGTGAGAATCACAAATCAAGCGCCGCCCCATTTGCGACCCGACCGATCAGTGAGCTGGGACTAAGGGGAAGGTGACAGACATGTGCATGCAGTATGGAGGGAGTGAAACCTGTCTATTACCCTCTGACTGACAGCGGCTGGGATGGGCAGCACAGGGTGTATGAAGGGAGAAAAGTCTGATTATCTGCAGGACGGGAGTGTGAAGAAGTTGCACTTTGGAGTTAAAACTTGCACACATACACACAAACAAACACAGACGGAGACAACACATCATCCCACAAGTTGGCTAATGCTAGGTGGTGTGATATCGGAGCTGTGAAAGGACAGATGAATTCAGCCCGCCGGACCCCCTGTGGCAACGACAGAAAAACTAAAGCAACTAACCTCAGTAAAAAGCTGCTACGCAGAAAGCCCTCCATGTTCAGCATTTGGGTTCTGTAGCAGGAGAAATACACAGAGAGCCATTGTAACTGAGCGAGCACAAGTTAGCATGGCAACTTTAAAACAGTAACAGAGGGGAGAAAACAGACAAAACCACCAACACATCCTTGACTGTCCCTGAAACATTTTTATCTTCCAAACCAAACGCAAGAACAAAGATGTAACACTCCCCACAGCTCCACTAATAGCTTTTCATCCGTCTTTTCGGAGAAACAGACATTTGTCATTAGTGTACATGGTTTTCCAGTCCCGTTTTTGATGATATGTTATCGTATGACAGTGGTTCCTGGGCGCTGCTCCTCCCAAAGCAGCGTGTGGTGGTCCAGCTGTGGACCATGTGTGGCGGGGCTGCGGCGGCTTCTAGGAGCTGGACCACAGGAGCCCACACGGGGCCAACTCTGAGCCAATGCTGGGCCACGCACCCACGGGGAGGCGGGAGGATGTGGTCATGATATCACCACGTGCAGAGGCTGCTCTAAAAGTCTAATGCCGCAAATTTGGGAGCACATGTTTGGAAATGGTCTCCAAAGGGTTTCCATTAGTCTCAGTTTTTGGTCTTTACAAGACATACATACATATATGACTTATAAAGATCAAGTGTCTGTTTGTATAGTAAAATAAACTGTTGGGCAACAGACAATGTAAAGAACATAATGAAAAACAGAACTACAATAATGAAAAAATATAGTTTTTTTATCTATATAAAAAAGCTTTAACTGTAAAATTAAATGTCATGTACTGCATAGACACACATACATATATAGGTATATGGCATATTTATGTAACTACTGCTTTACATATTTATTTTTAGAACTTATTTTTCTTAGTTTAAGCTAAATAAATATAGAAGTGCAGGCTATATAGAATGTATATTTTTATCTATTTAAAACTAAATTAATTATATATATATATATATATATATATATATATATATATATATAATCATATTGTGTTTATATATGTATACACACACACACAAATTTAATATTAATTTAATTAATTAATTAAATATTTATATATATTATATATTCTAAAGCCTTTTTCTAAAGACAATGATGTGGTCTAAGACAGAAAAACAAATGCTAAAAATAAAATTATTAATATTAAAAATAAATACATATATAGATTCAATTAAATAAATATTCAATTTAATTAATACATTATTTGTATAATGAATTGCAATTAATAAAATAATACAATCCACCCCAAATATATGTAGTGTGTGTGTGTGTGTGTGTGTGTGTGTGCATCCATGGCACCCAGTGAAGCTTTACAATATAAGTTCCAAATCTGCATCAGGTCTCTTACTTTTGGTCCGTTCTGGAGCTACAACCAGAGATGATGCATTTCCAGAGCTGTTTTTTAATTTTTTTTTTAATGCAATCCTGCAGAACGGGAATTCATCAAGTGCTGAAACTAATTAGCGATTTCTCTCATGCTCTAACACTCCACTCCCTCTCTCACATCATCATCATCATCATCATAAATAAGAGACACATCAGAGTCAAAAGACATCCAGTCTTCTGCCTCCTAAATGCTTTCGCTTTCAGTGACATGGGTGTAATTTGCCCCACGCTTCTCCCCTCCCTTCATGCTCTCTCTCTCTCTCTCTTTTTTTTGCGATGGCGAGTTATGGTGCTGTGGACGGGTAGACACAAAGCCACTGAGAGAATGGAAAGAGTGAGATCAGAGAACCCCAAGGACACTGCGCCTTTCAGGCCAGCCAGCACTTAGCGGGCCAGAGGACCCGTAAGACCCGTCGAGACTTTTCTCACAGTCAGGTGTCTGGGGGCTTTTGGGGGATGGGAAAGGAGTGTTTTCGGCCATGGGCGCTCTGCTCACATAATACCCAAGTGCTGCCACAGCAGTGACAACGCGAGAAAACAACAGTAAAAACGCAACAGTGGCAACCAAGCGTGTCTCCTCACTATTCCGAGAGAGTGTTAAAAAACACACACACACTCTCGCACACCTTCCTCTCACACTCTCTCTCTCAAACTCTTGCTTTTGTTAGGGGGGCAGCTAGAAGACAGCAAAAACACACGCATGCTGACAGCGTCTGTCTCTTTCGGAGAGCACGCTCTGAGCAAAGAGTGAAGAGAGATTAGATTTAAGTGTGGTTTGATTGTCAGGTCTGTTTATTCTGCTTAAAAATATGCTAAATAAAACAGAGTAAGGAATATGCAATATGTATCTAGATTGACTAGTTAGAATAACACTCTATAAAGGTCAAGTGAGATCTCTGGCACAATACAGAATAACTTCGCCAACATGGTCAAAGTCACTTAAGGCTTTCCTATTTAGTTTAAATTCTAATTCACTTTAATTCACTTCATGGGTAAATCACATAAAAAATGCCCATGTCTCATTTTACCCCAAAAACAAAAGAAAAACGAAGAAAAAAAAAAAAAAAAGTTTTTTTTATTAATTATTGAATAATTAATTCATCTCATTTCTGTGGGTTTTTTTTGGGGGTATTTATGTGTTATGAAATAATGCCATAATGATTATAAAAGAGGCTTAATTTCTTTAAGCAAAATTTTATTTATAGTTAAAATTTTAAAAAAGATAAATTATTATTATTAATTATTAATAGCATTCAATTTATTATTAATCATAATAATAACAATTTAAAATTAATCATTTTATAATTTAATAATAATTTTAAATAATGGATAATAATTATAAAAGCAAACATTTTTAGAAATTGAGATTTATACATCATCTGAAAGCTGAATAAATAAATAAAACTTTCCATTGATGTATGTGTTGTTAGGATAGGACAACATCTGGCCGAGATACAACTATTTGAAAATCTGGAATTTGAGGGTGCAAAAAAAATCTAAATACTGAGAAAATCGCCTTTGAAATTGTCCAAATGAATTTCTTAGCAATGCATATTACTGATCAAAAATTAAGTTTTGATATATTTACAGTAGTAAATTTACAAAATATCTTCATGGAACATGATCTTTACTTAATGTCCTAATGATTTTTGGCATAAAAGAAAAATCTATAATTTTGACCCATACAATGTATTTTTGGCTATTGCTACAAATATACCCCAGCGGCTTAAAACTGGTTTTGTGGTCCAGGGTCACATATAAAGTGAGACATTATCACTGAAACAGTAGCATTCAAGTGATTAGTTTCTCTGTCTCCCTCAGTTTTCTTACCCTTTGGCTGCTGTGTTACCTCAGCTGAAAAAAATAACTCAGAGCAGAAACTGAAACAACTAGGATCCCTGTGTGAGGATTTAGCTGCGGTTTACAGGCCGAGCCGAGGAAAAAGTGACTGAGCCACACAGTATTGTCTCAGCATATCAAAAAGAAATAAATAAACAGAGTAAAGCGAGGCTTAAATTTAGAACAGACCATGTTTCAAGGGCAACGGATTGTTGAATGAAAGACAGCGAAAATCAACATCAGCGTTAAAAGTTGAGCTCCATGTGCCTTTTTCTCTGTAGAGCCCGAGACCTGCCAAGAACCGCTTCTGCCCAAGCGAAGTCTCCCACCATCTGCAACAAATGTGCTCTATTAAAACAGTACCATATGGACAACAAGCCCTCGCTATTAACACGGCTTCTGTACGGCCCCCCTCGCTAACGCAGTGCACATTTCAAACTTTCAGTCAAATTGACTGGCTGAATTAATGTAGTGCTATAGAGAGTGGGTGGGCTCGCGCACGGAGATGGAGATCCCAGCGATGCCGTGACTAAACTTATCCTACATACTACCACAGAACTGATCTATAGATGTTCTCCAGACAGCAGGAGGGGAACTGAGAGCCAGACAAATTCATTCAGGACAGGAAAAAAACATCTTGCTACATCTTCATTCACAAGAAAAGCCCACAAACCAGATTAACGGCTAAAGTCTTGAGGTTACAAAACTGAATGAAGTACCCAAAACGAATCATTTATTCCATGAAGAAGATGACCACGACTTCCTCTCAGCATGTCAAGATGGCACTGATTAAACCCTGAGGGCGTGGGATGTGTTAATGCGACGCTGTGGCGCTGCAGTGGCGACGCCCCTCCTCAGCGAATCAGAGCGAGGCAGACTCAACGCGACCACACCCACAGACTATAAAGCTCTTCTATTCTTCAGCGCACATGATGTCATCATTTGGAGGTCTTCTTTTGTAACACACACACAAACAGAACACACACCAAATCAATTGGGCCTTTGCGGATTTAACCCGACCCAAAGGTTCACTCAATTTCTGTTTGTTTATTTTTCCTGTCACAAGGCCTTAAACACTATTCATAATTAGTTGGAAAAAGGGGGATATTTTTCCTCAGAATGCCGCTCGCTGACAGGTATTAGAGGACAGCATGATGTGAAACACACTTTGTGTTTTCACTCATTCAGTAAACTGTTTCTGGACTGGTAATACTAATCAGAAGCTACCGTGACTGTGCTCTGGCAAAAGAGGTAAAATGAAATGATGACATGTGCCAATAATAACGGCCCACAGAGTCATGTGATCTCCCAGTGCTGACCAGCATACACCTGAGTGCTCAGTGAAAGCACACTGTGTTGGGGTGTATTGCAATAGGGAAGGTTTAATTGAGGATGTAATAGGGAGTTCAGCCTTTTGTGTCAGCCTAGCCTTGGCCACACAAGACAAAGTGTGTATGTGTGTGTGTGTGTGTGTGTGAGAGAGAGAGAGAGAGAGAGAGAGAGTGAGTTTTTTTGTGGCAAAATAAATAAATTAATCAATTAATTCATTAATAACATATTAATAATAATGTATAATATTATTTACTTTATTATTTATTTATTAGACAAATAATAGCAATATTAATGATGATATATATATATATATATATATTATTATTATTATTATTATTATACATGCACACACACACATAAATATAATGAATACATTTTATAAAAATAATAAAAAAATATTAAAAAATAAAATTTCATTTTAGATTAATGCCTATTGGAACAACTACGCGTGTCTTCCGTTCAAAAACAACAATATTTATTAACTCTGTTGTGCAACTCAGCTGATATATCTAGTGCTAGCAACACCAAAATTGTGAATTCATTTCCCAGGGGAAACTGTTATGTACATTCACTACAGTAAAGAAGCATATCAAGTTTAGACAAAAAGACTGAAGTAGATTCTATAGCAAAGCTAAAACACTACGTTTTGAAGTGACTGATGACAGTCTAATTAAATTAAAATTTTATCCGCTCTCATCTGAGCCACGAAAGGTGTGAAAAGGTTTTGACAGTGCTGGGAACGGGGAAAAAAAAAAAACCTCTGTCCACAGATCCAAACACGTCTCACGGGTGTCCTCCTGTCACACGTGTGCACACACCTCCAAACGGCATCACAAAAGAAGACGTGACAGAGAGGGGCTTCCTCCGCCCCCCACCACAGCCCACAGATTAAATACACTCTTGCTAACAGCAGCGGTGTCCCATCCTTTAGTCTCAACCCCCCTCGCTCACCCACCCTGAGGAGTAGTGAATTAATTTGTGCGAAGCAACCCAACATTAGGAAGGTGTGTTGAAAGGTGTCTGCTCATGTTTCAAATTAAACGCACTGCTGGTCAGCATTAGCACCTAGATGCCCGTCGAGGCTGCGCGCCTGCCTCTGACACTTATCTGAGAGAGAGAGAGAGAGAGAGAGAGAAACTGGATTTGCCTGTTCACACTGGAATAATTAGAACATGTCAGGAAGAATTAATTTCCTCATTTTTCAAAAGGATACACAGAAATTACCATGTTATTATATGACAGGGTCCCTGGGAGGATTGTATTAAATTTGATTTCCAGCGCAGCCCACACAACAAATTAAAGTCATAAATAAGATGGAAAGAAGCGGGGCACAGAGCATATGTTTATGGCAATGAGTGAAGCCAGGGGACCAGAAAGAACTATCTTCATTTCATTTTATTTAAATCAGGCCGACACTCTGTGTCTGAATGACAGCGCTTGCTAATGAGGGCTCAGGGTCTCTTTTATATTAGCAAAGAGAAACAGCCACTTAGTGGGTTAGACGCCGTGCACCTTTCCTCTACAACTCAACCGGCTGAGCATCTGCCTCCCCTAATGGACACATTACCGTGTGCTTACAAACTTACAAGGCCTGCAAAAGGTGAGGTCTCTCTTAACTTACGTCTGCGCAACAAATCAATTAAGCCTCGGAAGCAGTTCTTCGTTTCACAGGGGTTTTTTTTCCTCAGTGTTTTACGCTTCATTTGATGTTTGGGCTAGTTGAAGGAGACAGAACTAAGTTAAACAAGTTAAAACGTAACAATGTTAAACTACTATCAAGTGCACCGTTCATTCATTGCATGTGAGATGTGAAATTCTATGAAGGCTGCTATGTTGTTTAGCGAAAGACGTATACAGCACAAATGAAATAATGAAACTCAAAAATAACAACAGGAGTGACTCAAGGTGAATCATATTTTTATCTCTCTGACTCGCTAAGCGTTTGGGTGGGCATTGCACTTGTGAATGAAAGCATGTGGGAGAATCTACCCCATTATATGCAGCAGAGAAGCAGAAGCGCTAATTATATTCCTACAAGTCAAGTGGTAATCAGATAGCCTCAGATTCATGGGCATGTTTTATGTGTACGGATGACCTCAGCAGTGTCTGCCTTTATTCTCATCTAAAAATATTCCCCTTATTACTGGGAGACATATTCGTGCTTTGTGGATCCACAACCAAAAAATACGTCAAGATACGTCAGTGAGATAAACCCAACAATGATATGCGCACTGTCTCTAATAAAGTTTGAGAAGTGGCTGTAAGTCCAAAACATCAGAACAAGTCGTCTTTTCAGATATGCTTCATGCAGGTGGCTGGCAAATACAAAATAGCAAGATGCCTTTATATATTCAATATAATTAGCAGAAAATGTGTTAAAAGAAAAATGACTGTGGATAGTTCACAAATGCAACAAAAAAAAGACATAATGCATAGTTTTATGTTTATTACCCTTATCATAATCAAGGTTATAAGGAATGTCTGTGAAAAAAATTCAAGCGATTTTTTTTTTTTTGAATTATTAATAAATATGTTTATGGAAATGTACAACAACAGTTAAAAATAAATTTGTAAAAATGTATATATTTCTTTAAATAGGACATTTATAAATGTATTATATTTATTTTTTATCGTTTATATTTATTTATATAAATGTTGTCATTTATGCAAAAAATTCATTATTAACCACAATTACAGTTTTTGTGCTAAATGATGAATTATTGTCAAAGTTTTAAGACTTCTAAATTTCCACCTTTCCTACTGGGGAAAATGTGCTGTAAATCTTTGATAAGGTGTATTGGCTTATTACAATCGCGCCGAGGCAGTGGAATACAGAGAGAAGGAAACTCTGGGAATGGGCATCATTAGAGCCAAGCGCTCCCCTGGGCCCCACAAACTTTAAATAATTTGCAAATCAATTAACTGGCAACTCTCAACATAACAAGGATTTCACACCCCAGGGTCAGGGCACATTATCAGCTCTGGAGGATTCATGGCATTTTGGGAGAAAAGTTCATGGTTGGAATCATGAATTCATTTTACAGGACTTTTAGTTATGCATTACTCTGCCCAGCTGTGGAAGCGAAGAGATTAATGACATGTTCCTCAGTAAGTCTATGGCCATATATAGCTAATAAGAGAACGCCTTTTTACCTTGGTTACTGTCTTTACCTTGAGACGAGGGAAGACTGCCAAGTTTATATTATGTATAATTCTTCTGAAAATTAGATAAAACACACCCAGCCATCAAAAGGACGATATATTGAATAAACCTTGGCAGAGGCCACTGCCCCAGTCATGACAGCATGTTGCTGGGATGTTAGGTCACAGCGGGGTGATTGAAGACCACTGAAAATCTCATGCTCCAGATGATCAATGGTTCTCAGATGAAGTCAGTCTGGTCTGTTAGACTACACCAGCTGAATGTAGCACAAATAAATAGAGTGTATTTTGTGTGAAAAACGTATCCCTTACGACCCTGTGGATTGAGAGGCCACACCTGTATGCATGCAGAAAAACAAGCGGCAAGCCAAAATATGATGCTTTTGAACCTCATGAGAACTAATAAGAAAACGAATGGATACCGTGCCCTAAATACTTCAGTGAGGACCTCAACCATCGCAGATGTCTGAAGACCTTAGGACTTCCTTTCATGAGAATAATTCAATTTCCAACAATTAAATCTTATTCTAAATTCACACTGATGAAATTTTATGTTCTATCAGGCGGAAAGAAGAGAACGAATAATTTTTTTTTTCCCCCCTATGGGGCTGATGAAATTAAAATGCCGAACCCTATTGAACAGCCTCTCTGACAACAATCAAGAAGAGGGTCAGTGAAGAACTGTAGCTGGAGAGAGACTGTTAATAGATGGGAAAATAACCACCCGAAGGTTATTCATTTTCATTAGGGGTCCAGGAGAACTGTTTATTTAATTTTTTTACAGAAAATCATTCCTGGAGACACCGGCCCCACAGAGACATCAACAGCGAGACACGCTAAATGCAAAATGAAGGAAGGCTCCGGCAGCTTTATTAGATGAATGGCACACTCTGACAAAGAGTGTATTCTGCCTGTTCAAACAGATGCCGTCGCCTCTTCCTCAGGTGTTTCCAAATGACTTCGCACAGGAGTGATTAAACGCTGGGCGCATGCGAGCCACGCTTTCGCCCAAATTACTTACTGCCTCATTTTGTGATTAATTAAACATGCAGATTAAAGTTGCAAAGGAATTTAGATTAATAGGTGTGTTAGGTCTCATAGGTCTGGTAAGCATCAGAGCATTAGAGAAAGAATGTTGGACGGGTTCATTTCTTCTCTTCCTCATATTTAAACAGCGTGAAAACTGTGAAAAGGAAAAAAAAACACTGGACAAATATACAAATGTTTAACACATATTGCCAGCTTTAAAATAATGTATCTCTCGCTGAAAGCTTGGCCTTCACATCAGTTGCATTTCGCATTTAAATGACTGAAATATGTTTTGAAATCAAATAATTCCTTTCAGATAGTCAGTTTACATAGTTTAAGTTGCTTAAACTTAAGTTGCTACTTACTGTTTGTTTATTTATTTATTATATATAAGATTTTGGTCTTGACTAACTTAAATGACTATGCTTTAACTTACTAAAAAAAAAAAATTCTCAAAGTTTTCTATACGGAATAGTAAAATGCTGGCTCTGCCGTAAGCGTTCACTCTCACCCACCCACATACACACACACACTTGCACCGGTCTAAATGCTGACACGACGCCAACCTGATGTACAGTACAAGGCTTACACTGTTACCCTCAGTGCTGGAGCCATGCCAGCATATAGGCCTGATGTTTACTGTTCTAACTCAAGTGGTCCTTTCACCTTCATTCAGCCTAACAATCAGCGTTTCATTCCCTAAATAGAGACCTGACCCTGTGACATATCAATGTTAATATCTGTATTCACAAGACCTGGAATGATACAGGCCGCAGCTGTTCTGTAGTGGTGACTGTACAACACAGATCATGAATCTTTATCCCGAATGGTAAGACAAAAACCAATGCGGAAGTTCTGCAGACGTTTTAAACATCACAAACACCAAGACAAAAGCATGCCTGTCAAGCAGAGGTTAATCTGAGAGTCATCGAGAGTGGTATCATAATTGTTCCCAGCACGATTTTCCAATAATATTTCAGGCCTCCATTTGTGACTCTTCCCTCCAGAGTTAGAAGCTGGGCAGACAAAAGCTGTAATCACTCCCGGCCCCTTTGTTATTTCTTCATTCAGCTCACCTCACCGATCTGCCTCTCTTTCCTCTGACAGCCATTGAGAGCGGACTTAACACGCCGGCAGCACGCACTACAACCGCAGCTAAAATAAAAAAGAGCCTGGCGCGGTGTAATAGAGCGTATTGATCTGAGCCGAAGATTCTGTTTGACTTGAAATCATGGGGATAAAGCTGCTGCATTAGCGTGCGGCCCTGAACTTTGAGCTGGAATATGCCAGTCTCAGTGGCCTAATTATGCAGGGCCAACAGTGGGGCTTTCTGCACACTAATATAACTCTGTCCTGCACCTCATATCGAAGTGACATTTGAAAAAAAGATTAATATGAACTTAACTTTCAGGAAGCTTGTTTGCTCAACATTACCAGGAGCAACACTTTGCCAGATATGATCTTTATTACTATGCTGGAAAGAGAAAACTCCCATTTAAGACATATTGTGGCAGAAAACTGCAGCCATATATTGACTGTTTACTAAGACCCTGTCTGTGTTTCTTTAAAAGGGGCTCTTTCTTCATTGCTGTGAATACTCTTATTGAGGGCAACTGGCAGCCTGAAAGTACCAATAACATAGTTGGTATTAGCATAGAGAATAGATTCACTCTATACGCACTGATGGAAGCGTGTGTTTGGGGGGAATGTGGAGTTAGGTGCTAACAAGCAAATCAGTTTTCAAATGACTACTTCATGCCTTTTAAAAGTAATAAAAAGACTATCATCTACATAAAATCATTAATAAGTGGCATTTTATATAAGTCACTTGTGCGTATGAGCTCTTTTTCAAGCTATTTTAGTTCTAGGAAAGTGACGCAGAACAAAACAACACACTCATCATTGTAATCATTTGTGTAAGGCCACCATTTCCTGTGTTGATGAAGCATGTACAGTGGTTTCATGAGTTAAAAATCATAGTAAACAGACATAAAGGGGTAAGACAGCAGCAATCATGGGGGGAAAAATGCTGTTAATGGAGCAGTGATACACGTTGGACAAGATGCATAAACCAAAATATACGGTTTGTACTTACATAAACAGAAAGACTTTATCCCCAGCTCCCAAAGATCACTGGTGAGTTGATTTTGAATTCATGAAAATGACCTACAACAGAACAAAAATAAATGTGTTTAAGTTTACATGGCCTCTTTAAATATGTGTATATTTCAGTGTTGGGTGAAACTCAGAATTGGCTTCCTTTTAATGTAAAATTCTTTACTGTCACTTTTAAATCAATTTAATGCATCCTTGCTGAATAAAAGCATTCATTAAAAAAAAAAAAAACGAGGCAGAAGAACAGAAAATCGTAAGAGAGAGATTGTAAGAGGAGCAAAGTGAAGTGAGGTTGCTGGCAGGCGGTCAGAGTCCCAGCAGATGAAGTCAAACAGTCGTAGCGCCGCTCAACCTCCAGTTACTCTGCTCTCTCCCTGAGGGACTCAATCCTAGACAATGTTTAGAGTCCACTTCTCTAATACCTCATTAATCTGTCCCTGCACTGTTTGATTCAACTAATAAATGGCTTTCATACAAAGCACTTGTTTTCTCTAATTCCTCTCTCTGCAGAGCACTAATGATTTATTTAGTTACACGCACTGCTAGTTCTAGCAGGTCTTCTGAGGTCCTCCAGCAACTGCGGCACCACCAAAGAAACACAAACAAACAGACGGTGCACCAAAACCACCAACAACACCCAATTTCGCCATTATCCGACCATATGTGTAGCATTACACCTCCCCTGCATGTGACGGAAGACATAGATGAGCAAAGAGAGAGAGAAAGAGTCCTGCATAAACCTCACGGATGTTCATTTCTCCACATTATACTGTTTTTCACAACAAGCAGGAATCTCATTACCAGCTGATTTATACAATTAGCCTGCCTCAGCATCACCAATTAAACAAGGACACAGGGGTTTGAGGTCACAGCTAATTGATCCGGCTGCAATTTGCGCCATCTCTGCTAGCACCGAAATATGCCCTCCCGTGCAAACGTTGAAGATCTAAGTCAAACGCATAGACAAAATAAATGGCTGTGTGGGAGGGTGGGTTAATAGAATAAACTGAGAGATCTTTGGTCTCCAATGGATCTGAATGTGGCAACCTTGAGGCTGAAGGTGACAATGGGAGAAAAGAGGCAGGAGGTCTGACCCTCGTGTGAATGGAAAGCTGTTGTCATCTTAATAGCACCTCTGAGCTGACAGACTATTCCACATTCTCAAAGGACCATGCCACAGGCCTGACTGAACTCCTAGTTCACAGCGTGCACACACACACACACACACACACAGTGTGTATTTGTGTGTACACGCTCACATACATCTCTCACAGAGTTAGTGCCAGCTCTCTTTCATGCCTCACAAACACACAAACCCTTGACAGCGGTGGTAATTCTATAAATGCTTTTCTCTTTGTGAGCCATACAACATCGGACTAATACCTGTCACGCTTTAATAAATACAGGGATGTTTTAATTGCAGAGGGCAAAAAATAAAAAGAAATTTGAAATTATAATTTGATGCTAAATGATGAAAGTAACAAGCTTGCGAAAAAGAAAATGGTGCAATTTTATATTCATGCTTTATTTAAGCTAATCACCATGTGATTGAGAATAAGATGACAATGATATTGCAATGCAATAGTAAAACCTGCAACATATAAAAGACTGTGGCAGGCCACTGTAGTGTTAAACAGAGCTGGATTAAACAGGACTTCACTGCCATTTCTAAATGGGTGATCATGAATTCATTAAAAAGAGTTCCAATCAGCACCAGCCTGTTTTTATTAGTCACCCAACAGTTTTATTACTGATTCATTGTATCCGCAATTACCACTGCGGCTTTCTCACATGTTGAGCTCTGTTTTTTTTCTCTCTTCTTGACAATGACTGCAGTGATGTAGCTGTGGTTGTATAAATGGGAACTGAAATAAAGAGAGATGAAGAAAGGAAGAACTGTTTGAGTAGCCGAGCGTCTTGGCAAATTACTAGACGAAAAGCTAAAGCCCATTAAACCCCATGAGGACAGACTAGGGGGCACCCAAAAATTAATGATAGGTTTTCCTGCGAAACAACCTTTAGTCACTGAATCGGATAAAGAATTGAGCCATTTAAATGAAAACAGATTATATTTTCAAATGTGCTGAATATTTCAGAGAGGTTAAGTGGGGTGCTTAAAGCTCGTGTTGGTGAGGCCAATCCATCGACCATGACAGTGACTCCAGCTAGACCCTCCAACAAACACACTAGCAAAAACTGGCTCCAAGAGCACGAGCCAATGGATACACACGTGTGACATGACGTAAGAGAAACAGATGCTCCAAAAATCCTCCATTCTCCTTCCTTCAATCATTCACAAGTTAATAAAACAAGAGTGGGAATGTTACCTTTGCCTTAGCCAGTGATATACATTCTTTACATTTTACTCAAGAAGAAGAATTCAAAATCACAAGAAAAGTCCTTTCAGAAATCCAATGAGCCTTCAAATTCCAGGCATGTGTTCATCCACAGTAGGTTCGGCTGATTTAATCAATCCTCTGCATAACAGCACTGTGTCTTTGACCGTCATATGACGAGGGTTGGGAATCAGTGACTAACCTCAGATTAGCAGCCTTGCTCTTGCATGGCAGATGCAGGCAGCTTGTTTTAAATATATTTGCAAAAGTGGGAGAAGTACAGTAGCGTGCTTTACATAATACGCTGTAAATGTGTACCGATAAGAGAGCTTTAAGAGGCTGAACTCTAAGTCAAAGTGGTTCACATGGGTCAAATATAGATGAAATCCTTCATCTTTCTGAGCGTGGACATGCTGCACTCTCCTAAGGAGGGAACATTTTCATTTGCATCAACTTTGCCTTAGCTTTCTTCTGATCCAGCAACCTGCAAAAAATAAAATCACTTTAAATGTCCTATTTCCCCCAGTCCAGAACATGTTAAGAGGGGATTTAGGGGAAGTAGTTATTGGGACAAAAGAGGCAATATCCCCCATCAGCAGGACGGTCTCTTACCTGGTGGAGGACAGGTTATCTCTGTACTAACAGCAGGACCACTGATGGGAGAAGAGGTGGGGGTGGGTGAAAATAAGGCAGAACAGAGCCGATAGACGGGCCACTCACACCCAGCAGTGGGCGGAAGAGCAAAAGAGGTAAAGTGGTGTTTTTGTCAGATCCAATATTCCTCCTGACAAAAATCAAGTAGTGCGCACACACAGCTGACAGATCTGCAGGTGTAAAAGCTCGGAACCAGATATTAAGTACAGATGTAAGTGCTGTGAATTGAGAATATCCTTTCAATTCCGATTCAATTCCTGAATTTGAATTAAATTTGAGCTGCGGTAGCAAACAGGATGCAGAATTGCATTTTAAATTTAAATAAAGTACAGTAGTAAAATTAGAAAGGAACTGAAATTCAAAGAAATTCATCTAACTGTAATTTTAAACTTGACAAAAAGTAAAAAATTACATTTAAAAAAAAAAAAAACATTTAAAAGGTTTTTAGAGAGAAGAACAGATAAGCAGATAAATATGAAATACAACCTATAGAGATTCTGTTTAACAATACTTAATATTATTAATTATATTGGTATCACTTTATTTTAAGGTCCAATTCTCACAATTAACTAGTTGCTTACTAGCATGCATATTAATAGCATATTGGCTGTTTATTAGTATTTATAGGCACATATTAATGCCTGATTTTGTGTGACCATGTTCTACATGCCTTAACCCGACCCAATACCTAAACTTAACACCCTCCTAACTAACTATTAATAAGCTGCAAATTATGAGTTTATTGACGGAAAACTCTTAGTTGATAATGAATGTGTGTACCTTATTCTAAAGTGTTACCATAATGTTAAATTAACGTTGCAGAATGCATTAGCTGTGTTGAATTCCTTTAAATTGTGATTCAGTATCGCCATTGCTCTTGATTTCAATTCAAGTCCCAATTCAACTTCCTCTGGCATGTGGCCAGTTCAATTCAAATTCAAACTGACACACACTGCCAAATCTTCAATCTGGATTGTCTCAAGTTCACAGATGAGCAATAATGAACCGATGAGTGGGATTCACATTAGAAAGCAGTGGATCCTAAGAAACCACCTTTCTTTCACAGGAATAAAATAAGAGACTTTCCATTTCATTGATCTCCCTCTTTGAATGTCCACATGCTTAACTTAAGAGGGCCTGCTCACAGCCGAGGGTGTTTATAAAGCGCATTTCACGACTCCCATCGTGGATGGGGGAGGTTGTGCTGTTTTTAAATCAAACATCTCCTCTCCTTGGACTTGCAGACGGCACCGCGACCAAGCCAGACTTTCATGTCCGACAGTGGAGATACATTTCATGTGATTTACTCTGCTGTGAAATAACAACAACGAAAGTCCGTATTAGGGGAAGAAAGGGTTGACCGGCATCCACGGGCCTCAAATCCACCCCGAGAGGAATTCAAGTCCCAGCTGGTAAAATATAGTCTCACCGGTTCTCTGCAAAGCAGACTACACACACTTCAGAGCATGATTAGAATGCAATTGCAGCAAAAGTGAGAGAGCAGGTCCTTGTCTTTTTTATCATCGATTTGGCGTCAGTCGATGGAGTTTATTCCCTAGCCATGACACAAAGCACTTTTTTTGTCCTCCTATTTATCCGTCCCTACTATTGAGTTGGGTTATGGAAACAAGTCTGCTTCCCTCTCTCTCTTTCCCAGGTAATGTGTTTATTCTCCTGGTCTCATCTTCTAGTTTACGGGCTGCCGGCCGTTCTCTCGCTCTCTCGCTCTCTTATCGCCCATGCTCTCACGGGGCATTTTAGCTGCTGAAATCCTGTTCACCACATACCGGTTTTAGAATCTGTGAAATGAGTGCCGAAGAAGCGTGGCCACAATGTCTGCCTGTGTTGCCAATGGCCTCGAAAATGGGTCCGGGAGCTTTTTGTCCAGGGAATGCATAAATGGAAGTTTTTAACACCTCAAAGAAAGGCAGTGCCTTTGTGTGGCCAGACGAGAGAGAGCCCTGGCTCTCCTGAGGAGGCAGACATGCTGAGTGCTACAGGACAAAGAACCCAGAGCCTGAAGCAGCAGGAGCACACGTACACACACACACACACACCTGCCTCACACGCACACACACTTTTATGGTATAATACGCACACAATGGCCATAAGAAACATATACGCGCCACGCACATACAGGTCAAGTTTGTGGAATAACACAAATGATTGCTGAATGTTTGAACATTCACTGACTCGCATGAAGCGTTTCAGAGAGAATACCACTGGTTTTACCGTAGGGCTGCACAATTCATCCAATAAACAAGATTCTGATATGTGAAAAGCATCTATTAAAGCATTCCATCAATATCAACTTTTTCTATTTAAACACATTTTCCAGCTGTATATGTTGTGACTCCTGCATGCATCAAAGATGGTAACGTCTGATAAACATCGAATTGAGCTATGCAACAAACATGTTTTTTGTTGCAGATCAATTCAGTGTTTATCAAGCATTACCGTCTATGATACACAAAAGAAAATAACAACACCAACTGAAAAAAAAAATTTGTTGTAAAGAGTTACGTATTGATTTTCAAACTATTTAACGTGCATCGCAAATGCTTTATTGCTTATATCAGGACCATTAGTTAGATCCAGAACTTGACCTTGTGCTGAACTGCTGGGATCTAACAGTTCAAATTATTTCAGACTAAACTGCAGTGACAGCTTAGTTGATTGTAATGGGATGAGCATATTCTAATAAATTGACATCATTTATTCAAAATTGCATTTAAAGGGTTTTTAAGCTAATTATCTAGATTTATGGCTTAAACTTTTAAATAAAGTATTTTAGGAACACAGTTTCATTTATTTAGTTGTTTATTTAACAGGGACAATGCAGAATGACATTGCAGATGCTCTACATACAGGCTTCTAGCCAATGGATAAATTGCATTGTTTTGGATATCTAACCAAATTTTATGCAATTCACCCAAATAAAATGTCATTTAAAATTCTGTTGATTAAAATTACAATATTAAGGATAAATCACTGAAATATCTGCACAGCCACAGCAGATAAAGACAAAAAAATATTTAGATGAATTATGCAGATGCTGATCAAATCGTACTCATAAAACAAACGGAGATGAAAGACATAATGGGACTGATAACTAAAGCCTGAAACAAGTCAACAAATGCTGGCACATTGATTGATGTGCTTCCTATCATTGGAAAAAATAATTCCCATACAGATTATCCCTTATTGCAATTCATTTGATTTTGTTTTTCAGACAAATATAAAAAGACAGGTCGTGCAGACAATCAGAGTTGCTATGCTTCGGCTGCCTACAATAAGCATTTAAATGCAAATATGTCTGATGCACAAAGAACCTGCAACTTCTGTCAGTAGCAACATAATCAACCTGCAATTGTCTCCTGACTCAGAGTCATTTCCAGTGACAAGGTCTAAGCAGCAAGCATCTGTATTCAAATTACCGCACTATTTAAGGCCGCAGTCTGTGCAGGGATATTTTTCCTACGGTAAGTCGTGCTGAAAGTCAATCATATGGTGAATTAAACCAGAATGGAATCAATCGATCCAGAAAAGATCAGGTTACAACCAGGCCTGGCGGTTACGAGCAAATTATTTGTGTTGTACTTGTTCAGACGCAGGAGTGTGTGTACGGCAAAGTCCCATTTTTCAAATATTACATTTGCAATTGAATTGAAATCTTCATGGTTCGCATTCTCTTTGAATGAACAGAGACTATTTAAATGAAGAGACGTGGTCAAGAACACAGATGAAGAAAAAGGAATTGTGTGCAGTACTCTCCTTCAGAAGAAACCTTAGTTAAGTATGCCAAGAGAGGCCTTGGTTCCCCAAGGATGGGTTTTGTGGTATGTTAAATCTGAAAAATATTTCAGTTCTCAATATGAATGATGGAATAACAAAAAAGAGGTTACGACTCATCGGTACTTGCATTCTTCATGCACAAGTTCACTTTTAATTCTTTTACCAGCAAGCAGGGAGGAGCACATTGAGCTCTAGGGTTTTGACCGGTGGCTTCATGAAAATCCAGAAGCATTCTGCCATGTTTTCTCAGGCAGAGCAAAGGTAAGAGCAAAAATAAAGAGAAAAAAAGAAAAATCAGCTTTTCTTCACTTTTAAAGTTCAAGAGCATAATCAAATTCCTGCTCTAACTATGTTTGATATAGTTCAATGGGGGATCTGTTCTATGAAGAAGATAAAATAATTCATAACGCTTTTCATTTTTGCATGCATTTTCTCTTTTACAAAGTCTTACAGCAAGAATGTCAGCATAGCTGTAAATCTTCAACACTAAGAAAATAATTGTCTCTTTTATTTCTTAACAAATCACTATTAACCACCTTTCAAAAATCGCCTCAAAATCCACAATCACTCAGCATATGCAAACGAATTCCATTAATTACGAAAAAAAAATGTTGGCTTCAGAATTTGTCTTCGTTCTTAATTTTTTAGAGAGGAAAATGATTTAAAAGATGGACACAAATCTCAGCTGACAGGACTGGGAGTCGCTCGGTTTCTCTCTCTCCGCTCTCTCCCCTATAAGCTACAGATTCTCAGACTGTACAAGAGAGAGAAAGAGCTCCTCTCTCTTCTCCGTGGTTCCCTTCTTCCCCCCCTCGGAGAAAACAAATGTAGTGTTTGAGTCACTGATCGGTGGTGTAATTGAGTTTAACACTCTTTTTCTGCAGGAAAAAAAGAGTCTTTGAAATGAGGAGGTCAAATTACCTCTCCAGTCAGGCAATAAATAAGTCAAACAAGGTAAGGGCTCCTGCCAGCATATTTTAGTGCAGAATTCAATTAGTGAAAAACAAGAGATGCGTGGTTCTTCAGTTAGCTATTAGATGCACGTCCTTTCCCATGATGCTCTCATTCTGCACGAGGCAATCAGGCTGGAGTACACCGCTGATGGAGGACGGCTTTAAAGAAATCCACTCCGTTCCAGCGATTGTGGGGGGGCTTGGCGAAATTACAGGTCACATGACCGGTGCAGGCAAGTCGAAGGGTGAGATTATTGTTGCTCTTTCTATGCCCTCTCGCAACAAGCCAGACAGCTATGATCTACCAAGCCTAATATTGTTAGAAAGCAACGATCCAAATAAAAAGAGCTGAAACTGGTGTTAAAGGGATAGTCTGGCCAAAATTTAAATTCTGTCATCAATTACGTGTCATTCCAAACCTGCATGTCTTTTTTTCATCTGAGAAATGCAAAATAAGATTTTGGGTTGTTTTGGACTGCATTAACTTTCTATGTAAGGGAATAAATTTAATTAAATGAAAATAACTTTTAATGTGCAGAAGAACGTTTTTTGGGGGGTAAACTAGCACTTCAAAAGGACACTCTACATTAGTGACTATGAAGTCTAAAAATGGACAGGCATAGTGTGTGGCATATTATACATATTTTTTCCATTATGAAGCCGATATGTGGAGCAGTTTCCATTGATTTTAGCACGGGAGTGCCGTGACGCACGTCAAGCATGTACTTGACGGCGGTTGGACAATGTATAGAATTAGAAAGCAAGCTGGGCCGCACACAAAAACGCACATACACGAACCCACACTGCAACACACCCAACTGGCTACAATGTCGCCTTTGTGACATAATGCTCCTTGCACAGTGGATTTTTGGAAAATAATCCAACTTTTCCTATCCTACGTATCCAGCAATAACAACTGACATCACGGGTCCAACCATATGCCCTGTAGTGCTTGTGCACGTTGCATTTTCTCAGCATGTAGGGGGGGTAAAAGAAACACTGTAAAATGGTTATTATATTCCAATCCTGCCCAAGGAACCTATTACAGCATGGCACAGACCACATGAAACCCGAGGAACCATGAGGAACCCCAACGCTCAAAACAACAGACAGTTGAAAAGCTAACAAAAAAGGAGAAAAAAGGAAACTGAGAAGAAAGAAAAAACTACCACCACGACCATGTGTATTTGTGAGATCTGTTTCTCTTATGAGAAACAGTCTTTTAATGCAAGGTCCGTGAATGTGTGTCAAACGCCGTTGCCGGGATTCTAGCAAGATGAGAAGCTCCCCTGGTGTTGATACACATACTCTCTTCAGCTCTGTTGGCCGATGATGGCGACATGAGGTTAGCATTATCAGCACTGAAAGCGCGACAGGTGGGTCACGTGAAAGGTCTCTAATTTTCTCTCGCTGGCGGGACACATGGTTCATATTATTCTCTAGAAAAGCTGACAACGCTCCAATGAAAATATCAAGAGGCTTCCACCACCACTACTGTTCGCCACACACTATTTTCAAATGTATCTTAGATTATGTAGCAATGTAAATTTTCCCTCCCTACTGGGCTTCGAAGAGTAAATTCAGAGGGAAGCCGAAACGTAAATAAATAAATGTGGGGAATTGAGGAGGCATGTGGGAAGGTGTTTTAAGCGTAGGGGGGCGATGTGAATACAACATGACACAAGCTAAACACACGGTTGACTCCTGCACCTTCTGTTCCAGGTTCTCAAGAGTCGTGTGCGAGGTCGACTTGATTAGTGCTCGCAAGACGAGAAACTCAAAGAAATGTAGATAATTAGAACATAGAAATTAGCCTTCACCTGAAACATCTGCACTTCGCTGCTGTTTACATGGCATATGTGTGTGTCCATGCTGAAAGAATCCCATCTTTATGTAATACGGTAAAAGCTTCTATTTTGTGCAGCTCACAACAGAGCCAAGGCTCAAGTGCACAACAACACAGGCGTGAATTTTTTGAAGTGAGGTGAAAATACGACTCTTTTATAAAGTCTGTGAAAAGGCTGCAAGATAAGCAGCATTTAGCCTTAAATTCAGAGTCGGCCCTAAGCTTTTTTTATGTATAGCTCACCGAGCGCAAAACCATGCCCTGCTGAAATCAAAAGCGGTAATAGTCAGGTTAGCCACTGTCATTCTAAGAGGGAAGTCGGTTGTGAAATTGTAAAATTGTGAGGCTCTCGCTGTCTATTTCACAGCCTACATTTTATGAACGCTCGCTGAAATGATTTATAAAATAGAGGCTATCACATGGCAGCCAGTGTTTGAGGCTCAGAGAGGTGAGGGGAGAAAAGGCTCAAGCAATCCTAATCTGCCTGCTGAAGACGGCCGCTAATAATACGCTCCTTTATCTCCTTTGCTTAAACAGTGCATACCTTGAAGTTCACAAAAACGTGTGATACTCATCGTGCCCTCCAAGCGCAACAGAGTGGAGAGAGAGCAAGAAAGAGAGAGAAAGAGAAAGAGAGACAGAGGACAAGGCCTTGCCATTTTCCCCTTCACATTCCTCACAGATTCAAGTCCAATTTGCTCTGAAAGTCCTCTGCATTAAGCCTGCATGCCAGACTGATAGAATACGAAAACAAGAGTCAAACTCTGTCCATTCCTCCCTTGTTTTCTCCCATTCATAATCAGCAGCCGTTGTACAGTGGCAGAACTAAATCAGACTCTTCAAACTAGAGAGGGGAAGAAATTTACCCTCGAGATGTTCAGTTTAAACCTTAAGTTAACAAAAAAGGGTTGAACTGTGGCTTCAGTATATATAATATATAAAAATAGAAATTGCACTCTCAAAAAAAAGTGGGAAATATTTAATTTTGGAGGTACAAACCCAATAACTAGCTGCTTTAAAAAAAAAAAAATTAAATAAACATCCTAATGTTTTTTTTAACTTCAAAACAACTATATAAAAATATATTTGAAATATCTAATGTTGTGAAGAGCACTGCATCACAGGGTTAAGAGAGAGGCTGAACATTAATGGGCCGATATCTGTATGCATATTTTCTGCCCAATAGCTAAAGCTGAAAGGGCCCAGATGAAATCTGTGCGGTAAAGATGATATCATAGCATTGTGGTTGCACAGCAGTCTGGCAGACACATACCTCACTCTAGAGAGAGAGAAGAAAAAACAAAACTCTAAATAATATTTCTCCTTGCCTTTCCCATTTGAATATTCATTCCGTTTCTACGTCCCCAGAAACTCTTCTAATCAGAGTCACTTCCCCTTTAATCACTGGAGCTGTAATTATGATTTGATAAAGCATTTTAGCGCACTCTTCAGTGTCACTCACATATCTATGCTTGGAATACCGTATTAAGAGCTGTCAGCCCTTAAGGGAAGCACTTCCCAAACAGTGCTGATCCAAATATGGCAAACACGCCCATCGGCTCTAATTGAAATTATTACAGGTTTGAACATGCTAACGCTACAGCTAATGTTTCCCCTGAAAGTGAGCGAGTCGAGGAGAAAGCAATGAGTCTAGCAGACTCAGCTAAGATTCCTCTACTTCCCTCTGATGTGCAGTAATTGTTTAAACCTGAGTGGAAATGGCTGAGTGCCTTTTTTCGCCGTACGCCAACAAAAAAAAAAAGAAAAGAAAAGAAAAGAGAAACAGCCCTGTGTAGCACTTTCCTATTCTGCTTTTCACTTTCTAATTTCGTCCAACACAAGGATTGAAGGAAAAGCCTCTCTGGTTCCATGTTCATCTTGGAAGAGCGAGCGTTCGAGGATGATCGTTGACCACAAGTTGATAATGATGACGATTTAATTAGAAGCCTCTCTCTGGTCTGGAGTCGGCCCAAACTTCTCCACCCTGCAGATGGAATAAATTTAGCAACAGTGAAGAAGAGTAGGGCCATCTTTTGCTCCTTTCTTCCACCACTCCCTCCCCCCTCACAACTTCTCTTTCTTGTCATCTAAGTACCACCTCCAATCAGAGACAGAAAACATTCTTCCCCTCTGACACCGCACCGCAAGTTGTTTGTGCACCATCATCGCTCAAGCTTGCATTCCCTTCGCGCGCATGCGCCTCAACGCTCTACAATTACCAACATGTGGCGCACTGAAATATTAATATAATGCTTAAATAAAGCTAAAATAACATTCTGATAGTAGAAGTTGCTAAAAAAGGTCCAGGAGGAGAAGAGTGCTTTCAAGGTAACAGCGGGAGCAGCTCTCGGCTCCAGTACCAAGTGGAGCAAGGTGAAAAGATCTGGCTCTGGGACGACCAGTGTTGTGGAGAAAATGTCTCATTTGCATCCTGGCAGGCCCTGGGGGTTTAGTTTAGCCCTATGTCATAGTTTCGGTTTCTTTCCTGCTAGAGAAACAACGTGTGCTATGAGTGAGCTCTTTTCAGCTGCAGGCCCATGACGGAGCGCTGCAGGACAACATGCCTGCCGGTGGAAATAGGGTGGTGGGGCTGTAAACCTGCCAGGATCTTTCCTTATTCCAGCTTTTTGTAGAGATTGTATGTTCCTGAACACTGGCCTGTGATGAGTGATTTTGTGCGTGCCAGTGTGGGTATGCTGATAGATGTCAAAGAGGCTCCAAGGAAATGCATGGGAGGCAAAACCGCAAGATTTTCTCCATTATTTTAACAGATTTCTGCCATCCTACATATAAAAAAAGATCACCACATTAGAGCTCACTTATTCAGCTTGACTTGGCTTTAGCTATAGACAGCTCTCTGACACAGCCCTTTGACACCGGCGACTACTCATAAGAAAAATGTATACTTAAATTATGTTTGTAGCCCTTCCTGCCCGAAGATTTAACATGACAAACTAATGAAAAAGAGGGTCGTTTTTTTAATTCAATTTCAATTTGTTTTCCACTCCTCCACAAGAAAATATTCACTTTTTCCAGCCTGGTGTTTTCTCTTTGGTGTGGTTAATATATCCTGGCAAAGCCAAGAAGAGAGAGAGCGGAAGAGAAAAGACTTCACTTTGAATATACTGCAGGATTAAACTAAAGCCACACTAAGTTAAGGCATACAAAATTACTTCAGTTCAATTTATTAAGTTTGAATTCTTTTTTTTTTGCACTAAACAAATTTTTCATTAAGATTCACTAAGCTTTAAGCAGAAGATAAAACGTGCATGAATGGAACTGAATAGAGTGCAAAATCAAGTGAGTTCATACTACTTTGTTAAAATTTTGTCATTAAGGTGTGGTCACAGTAGCAACATTTCCACAAAATTTTGTAGGCAAAAATGGTCCATTATCTATTGTCACACAAAATTCTTGATCACCTGGATTCATATTAAAAGGACATGGGAAAAATCACTTTCAAACCAAGCAGTTTTCTGTTAATGAACCCACCAAATTAGTGTTATCAATTTGAACATGAGCGACATCTGCGTGGGGAACTCAAAATTCTGTAAATGTGACCTTAAGCCAGCGGTTCCATGAAACCAGGAACCATGACCCCTACAGGATCTTCTGAAACCCTCCTCACTCCATACAGTTCTGAGCAGAGACACCCAGTTCCACAGCCACATCTCTGAACTAAGACATCATGACATCATTAGCTGCTGCGTCCCTTCACGTGGAGACCACTCAGACAAGCAGCTCTCTTAACTGAAGGCAAGAATGGCAGATCACGCTAACACACAGACACACACTCTCTCTCATCACATTAGCTGCTGTCACCACTTGACCCGTCATCAAAGGCTGTCCATGGACACATCCATAACGGTAGTCAAGTGCTTTCTCTCAGTCTGTCTGTTTGCTGCTGCACTACATCTTATTCCACTGACAGTCAGGTAGTAGCGCCTTTCACTTCTTCAGAAAGAAAGAGAGAAGGAGATAAGTGAGCGTGTGTGTGAGAGAGAGAGAGTGAAAACACTTGTGGTTTGGTCTGCTGAAGCCATTTTCTCGTGAAGCACATGTACATCGACGGCAGAGAGCCTTTAAAACTGCGAGTGGGTGCACATAATCGCGGAATAAGGAAACAAAAGGGGCTGGTTTCAGAAATACTTCAGCTGAACTACTGTCAGACACACAGCCACAGAATTCCTCTCCTCTCCTTACCAACCTCCTTTGTCACTTTAATTTGCTTCTGGCTTTATGCATCTTGAGTTTCCATACATACACACACAAAATAACTATGGGAGATGTGCTTTTGGCGTCTAATTTTTCCACAAAATTTTCCAGACTTTCAGATGTCCTATCAACTAGCATAATGAGTTTGCAATTAGCTACCAGCTTCAGTATTTCTTCATTCTAGACCATTCTTATTATCACAAAATCAAGTGATTACAATACCGTTTAAGAAGACAGCAACAGGCTCTCTTTCACAACACAGAAAAGTCCATGAGAAATCAAAGGCCCTTTTGTCTTGAGAGGAACTCTGCTCTGAACTTCAGGGTGGATATTTCTTTAACACAAATATATCTATATTATATGATTGAAATAAACACTCATTTCAAACACAACCTTTAATCTTTTAATCACATGTGTACTATAAGAGTACAGTAGAGGGCAATTTGACAGCTTGATCTTACTTGCTCACATCTGCTCTAATGGCACAGCATTCAAAGTGGGCGGAGTCTTCTGCTGGGGGCCTTACAGATCCCTTTGTAATGAAAAACATAGCATCTTAGGTTAATGATCTATTATTCGCTACTACGAAAGGCCGGAATTATCACAATTTTTATTTTATTTTTATTTTATTTTTTTTTTAAATGCCTAGCTCCCAACAAGAGCCTGATTCCCTTAATCTGTTTAACAATGATTTAGCTAACACAGTACACTTTCACCATAAGATGATGTAGGGCTGGGCGGTATATCGAGTTTGTACGATATATCGATAGGCCTATATTTTTTACAAGCGACACGGTATGAAGAAATACCGTTAACATCGATATAGGCCTACAGTAGGTTTGACACGAGGGCATCTGAAAAATATCTAGTGAGGACACAGACTGAACTGCTGCGGAGAAAGTGCATTATGCAATTTGTTCTAAACATGTGACAAGCTTTATATGAAGGGCTTTAAAAAAAAACTCGTAAGATATAGTAACCTATAGTTTCTAGTTTCAGTTTAAAGCGGCTCACGCTCGCCCAGTCAGATGCTCTGACAGAAAGGCTGTGTGTGCCGCTGACAGAGACGCGCTGTTTAATGTTTGAGATGTGCTATTTTCCTTAATGCATAACTTACATTTCACAGGTATATTCTCCATCTGTAAATGTTAAAGAAAGCCATGGAAATATTTCCATTTTGCTGTCAGAAGTGCATGAGCTTTTGCTATGTGAGTCTCCGCTGAACATCACAGACTTCATTTAGAACGAGCACCGCCACGCGCATGCGCGTCAAACAGACAAAGCTCAATGAAATAGTAGCGAGACTAAAATATACATTTTGCTGAAATATTTGTAGTTGGACAATAAATGTGACGTGTAGAATTTTAAACCTACGAGTAAGTGTATTTGTATGATAGCACTAACTGTAAAGTGTAATAGAGAAATCAAAATAGCCTTTTTACTCAATTAGCCTAGTCTGTGCTTTTTATTATTTTCATTTTAGTTTAGTAAATTTAACTTCTGCTTTAAAAGCATTATTTTTGTTTTTAGATCGCAATGCTACAATGTTCCAATGTAATGTGATTTTAACCCTTTTTGCACATAATATATGCCTACATGCTTACATTCACTTTATTTGTTCCAAATACAAAATACCGAGATATATGGCCTATACCATATACCGCAAATCAGCCAAAAAATACCTACATATGAATTTTTGCTCATATAGCCCAGCCCTAAGATGATGTAGCCTAATATGAAATTTATGATCTGAACAAAAAGATTTACGTACTTTTTAAAGCAGCATTTTTGTAAACAAATAAACACTATAAAAAGTCACTGAATTGGGTTTATTAAATTTGTCCATCAATACATGTCATTCATACCCCAATAAAGTTCTTCTTATCAATAATTAAAAAATGAACAAGAAGCCAATGCAAAATCACAGAACTTTCAAGTTATTTTTTACGATGCCTATAAAAGACATCATACAGACCTTTCAGCAACTGCAATAGTGAATTCCTTCTCCAAAAAATAAAAAATAAATAAATAAATAATCAAACACAAAACAACTGATCTGCCATTCAGCAATATTTGCTACTAACTAGTTTGAGCATAAAAAGGGTGAAGGAAAAAAGCAAGAACAATCGCGAGCAGAGAAGGACTAGTCCTAAACACAGAGTCCATATCAAAAGATTTATTCTCATTATTTATTCATGCACCAATTAAAGGTTAAACATGTGCCAAAGCCTGTGTGTCAGAGAGCAGCTGTAGCGAGCGAGAGGGAGAGAGAGAGGAGGCCACAACAAGAAGGTTAAGGAAAAAGCAAACTAACTTTGTCTTGAAATGGTTTTGGCCAGGAGACAAGCTCTCCGCAAAAGAGCACGGACTGGCATAAACATTTGTACAAAATTATAAGTGCATTTGGAGACGCATGCAGGAGTCAACCGCCTGCACACGGTTCCCCGCGCTCGCTCTCTCCCAGCAAACCCTCCACCCCAGAGCGCGTGTGTGTATACGGGCTCCAAACCACTGCATTTTAATTACTGCCAGCAAGCACAGCAAACCCCTTTGAAATGGAAATAGACCCAGAATCTTCCTCTGCACCACAGAAATCTTCTTCTGATTTGAAAAAAACAATATGTTACACCAGAGCCTAGACCTGATAATGCTGATTATAACCACCAATAAAGCCAGTGTCAACAACCTCACGCTCCCAGAGATCCCTAGCATTAAATCTACATATTCATGCGTGCTTATAAAAGAGCTTTAGGAGAAAGAACGGCGGAAAAATATTAAATAATGTCGAAGGTATATTTGTCACACACCTAATTTCACATGAAGTGTCACGCTACATCAAGTTCAAGACATTTTGATTTGAGCAATGGTGTGTATTGATGGGATACATTCAAAGAGCAGCTCTATATTGTGCTAGCACATCCTGTTATCAGGCAAATGCTGTGAGAAGATGAGGAAAAGAAAGCATTTAGTAATATTTCGGAGTGAAAAGCTTCTGTGTCTCTGCTTTATTGTGCAGAATCAGGCCGTAGGTGAACATGTGTTTTCAGTAGTGGGCAAAAGCATGCCCTTCATTTACAAAGAGTGTCCAAGACATCAAAGACATCTTCAGTTTTTATTGTAATGTCTAGACCTGAAGTTGCAAAAGGGTAAAAAGCATAAAACGTTGAAAGAAAAAAAAAAGGCCTTTTCGGCGTGGATCTGTATTGGCATTTCACATGGCCTCCTGAGCTATAGCTTCACTATCTTTTTTTCAGACGCAAGACTGCAATTTGGGTGTGTTGTTAAGCCACAGATAAGTATAGGTTGGATAATTTATACTTGCGCCGGAGGAAAGAAATACTTAAGTCCTAATGTTAAAGATCTTCACAAGACTACAAATCTATTTATTTACTATCTGTCATTTGATTGTTACAGCTTTGATTTGATTTCGGTGTGTCCGGGGTCAGCATTCCTGCCTATATAAATCATTAAATCATCGAAGATACTGGATGCCCTGGGGATCTGGAGCAGCTGTCAGCATGCCATCTTCATTGATGACAATGGATCTGTCATTCTTTAGGAATGCAGCAGACGGCTGCGAGAAAAAGCTGCATGTACTGTATGCGTCCAAACGTCAGCTTGTGTATCAATTCAACCAGTTATGAAAGTGATGCTTGCAAAAAATAAAAAATTAAAATCATGCCTCATGTACCATCAGTCAGGATCTGAAAATCACCTACTAGAAAACGCCACCTTTCTTGTGTCTTCCACACTTTGCTAATTAGTAGCCTAAACTTACTATAATTAAAAGTGCAGCAAAGCTTCAAAAACACATTCCAGAAACTTGAGAGATTCTGCCACAAAAGGAAAAAAAAAGCCTTCTAATAAACATGTTGCCATCGGTTTTGATCATTGTTGAAATATTCCTCAGCAAATTAGCTAACACTTATAAAGACAGATGTCACAACATGTGCTGCCACATTTCCTCCTCATGCATTCCTCCCCTACGGCTGGCGTGCTGCTTACCTTTACCAGGCCTGCTGTTGTTTACCTCCAGTGTTGTTTATCATTAGGATTCTGCTGGCACTATTCTAACCCTCCAATACAAGACACAGCCAGATGAGATTTACACCTGAGCATCTTCCACTACCCTCAACATGCTCCTTTCCACTAAATACTAAATATAATACTGGCTTACGCACTACTACATTACAAAAAAAAAAAAAGTAAAGTATTATAAATTAATAAGATGAAACATTATTTTGAAATTGAAAATTGTGTCTGATAAGAACGTGATTGTTCATCTAAAAAAAAAAAAAAAATCGCTACGCTTCCACTTAAGATGTATAAACATCATTTAAACATTAAAGATGTATTGCTGTACTAAAGTAAGAAACGATAAGTAAAGTCAAATTAGGTAATCAAAACTGTAAATAATAAACCTTTGCAATAAAAAATAAATAAATGCCAGAGCTGTTTAAAACCACTGAAAACAGATAAAAACTCAAAATTGCTGGTAGAGAAATCTGAGACAATATTTCACAAGTACTAAAACATATGGCAGACAACCTCTGGAAACAACAGACTGTGGCACATGAAAGAGAATTATTCAAAGTTCATTTACTGTCCAGATTTTAGGACTGATAATGCATTCGACTGATGCCCTGTTTGCAATTAATGTTTCCAAAGAAGCAATCACAAGTCCCTTCATAACAGAGATACACATATGCAGCTGAGCTTACAATAAACTGCATGCAGAGAAAAGCTATTCTCTTGTTCAAAAAAATTGATTAAAAAAGTAATTAATTAATAATAATAATAATAATATGAGTACCAAATAAAATAAAAAATTAGAAGAACCCACAAAGCATATTCCGTGAGGGAATAAAAAAAAACACACACAAAAAAACACCTGCATGCATTTAAAGATTAAATTAAATGCATTCTGGTGGCATGAAATTACAATCACTCAGTCATTGCATAAAGTCTCATATTGATTCTCTGCAACAGTTTTTAACAATTTAGATTTAGAGATAAACAGATGCAATTCTTCAATTAATAAGCTATCAACTATCAACACTGTAGATAATATAAAATTAAAATGAATCTGGATGAGCTATAAGAACAAGTAAAAAAATAAAAATAAAATACAACCCAACTTCACACAGTTCATGTGTTAAAATACATATTCCAGCTGTCAAGATCTATTCAAATTCAAGCGAGGCAACGCAGAACAGAATACGGTCCAAATCTCTGAACTTACTGGCACCATAAGCGTTCGTCTGCGATCTGTCGGTATCTGCTCGCCGGATCCAGTAAGGAAATGCTCTTTGCTTGCACAAAACCACAAGTTCCTCCCCAAATCCACGGACAGAAAGTCCTGAAAAAAACAACAGAGATCGTCATTATCTCAAACGCTTTAATCTCAGGGAAAATGAAACTGCGTTTGTCTGTGATATCGTTATGAAACTGTACATAAACCTTCATTCATACTTAATTTCTGGCCACAGAAAAAAAAAAAAAAAGCATTCGGGAAAATCCAGCATGTGCATGGAAAATAGGGTTGAATGAAAACAGCGTTTAAACTTTAAACAGCGAGCCGTGAAGTTTGAACAAAAAAAAGAAAGAAAAAAATAAAGAAAAAACAGTTTACACGGATGCGTACATTTGTGGAGTGTTAATAATAAAAGAGAAGGGATTTTGATAGGTTCATACCTTTAATATTGTATTTGCAAATAACACGTTTAGTTGATTTTTAAATGTTGATGAATTAACAAACGTGATCATGTTTTGTCTTTTCAACGCATGACTTTAGAATAAGTAAATAAACGTAAGGGTTAGGCAGCAGACATAAGTCTATCTCTATTGAGTGCAGCAATATCCCTGTATAGCAATCAGGACAATGTGCTGAACTGGCAGTCTAATTATAAATGTTCCATTGGACTCCAGTGCCATCTTACCTTATGAGGGAACAGCTAACAGCAACTGCTCAAAACAAAATGCCATTACGGGCTCAACTTCACCCCAACAGAGGGACAAGCCAAGGGGATTGTTTTTCAAACAGCCCCCTCTCACTTAAGACAAGAATGTATTATTAGACACCCGGTTATTCTTACAGACTGGACACAATTTCAGGGGAGAAAAACTAGCAAAGTTAAGCTGTGTTTAATTAAGGTGTCAGGTTGCGTCCCTGCGCGAGAACAACAAATCTTTTGTGTTTCTGCTCTGACGTTTAAAAAGCAAAAAAAAAAAAAAAAAAGGAGGACAGTGTTTGGCTTTCTAGCGCCGGAAAAGTGTTTAACAATAAGTAATGCATGTGTTTTAATTTTTGTAATATTTTAAAATGTCCAGTTTGACGTGTCTGAGGTGCTTCAGGAGTTTTTAAAAAACCTTTCAGTTCCGTCATACGTCGGCGTGCTGCGTTATGTTCCGTATTAAAATATTATCGCATCTCTTGCAGCAGTCAAAAAGAGCTTATCTGTGTCTATGAGGGTCTACACTTTTGGGAAACACCCATGAGATGATGGGCTATCTGTGTCCCACAGACTGAGTTCACACACATTGGCGCTCCATTTGTCCTCTCAATACCTCATCGCACTGTTTCTGGAAATCACAAAAGCATCATGTAGCACAAAACCAAAAACAATGGCAGAATAAGGATAAACACTAATTCAAAGATGAATTAGCATATAATGGAAAATAAACGTTCCATGATTTTGCTGAAATTATTTTGAACAGAAATGTCATTTTAAAAACTCTCTAATTTAGCTGTTTAAAGTTTTTACGCCTGTCCTCTTGGTTTTAAAAATAAAAACTATAAATAAGTAAACAAACAGCAGATATTTTTAATAAGTGCCTAAATCGCTCAAAAATACATTTTTACACATTCTGATCAAATAAGTAATCACGTAGCCTAACAAGTTCCGGAGTTCACTTACTTTCAGTCTGAATGCTGTGTTTCAAAGCACCGGGGTTTTTTTTTCAAGCTGGGAGACTAAAAGGAGTCTGCTTTTCCAAGTTGCTTATTGTCTCTAAATGGATCAGCTTTGGATGAGTGCTTCATTTTAATTTATGGCTTATACATTCTTCAAAGGTCAATATGTCTGACCTCGAGCGAAAGTTGAGAAACAATTCCCATGCTTGCGTAAGAACAATTTTGCCTTCAAACTATTTTTCTTTAAATTACCTCTCTTACGGACAGGAGCTGTATCCGATCTTAAATACACAAAGCGTATCCATTTTTATAAAACAGAAACTTAAAACGACGTCGACTCGTTTTCTTGCCAGTACTGTAGCCTACCTATAATAGCGCTTCTCCCGTTATTGTCAATGAATAGTACCGCTTTGTGGACAAAAGTGAAATTACCTCATGTGCAGGCAACTTATCCACCGTCCGGATGACAACTACGGGCTATCTATTACTCAGAAATAAAACTAATTAAATAGTACCGCGTCCGGTGTAATAATCATACAGACACTGTTAGTAATCAGACCTGCGCGCATAATTATTGTTTCCGTTCAGCGCGTGCGTTCGTGAGCAAGCTACACAGTTCGACAGCGGACAATGAAGTACGGACAAAACATTATAACGGACGGGATAACATACAAGAACCACTTAGATCATGTCTGTTTAACTTTTTTTCTTTTAGTCGTCGAGATTTTTGCATTTTCTGCGAAGAAAAAAGCTCCTAATCGCTCCTCGTCGCATCGGTGTACGGAGTAGGCTATCACGCGTCACTCTTCGCTGAAAATTACCGTCAAGACAAATATCAATCCAGGACAAGCCAAACGTTTCAAATAGTTTGGACATCTCCTGTAAAGCTTCTGTAAAGCTGAATGTATCAATGCAGCAGCAGCAGTGTTACGACGCAAAATGACGATAAACGTAACATGAAGAAGACACATGAAATCACGGACGACAGGTTACCTATGATAAAAGTTTACCTTGATGTGAGCAGGGTACCAAAACAAGCGCTCGTCTTCGCCGTATCCCGTTATTGGTATTGAAACAGGTTAAAATAAATGTACACTGATGTGTGGTAGCAGAGAAAGAAAGAAAAAACTGAAGTGTATCGCTTCCACTGACCGTAGAGGGAATCCCGCTTTGGCTGTATGAAGTTGAACTGTCAAAACTGCTGAGAGCAGTTATAAGTATATTTATCGCGTTTTTCCTCTCTACTCTAAAACAGAAGCGACAGAAGACGATGGTTACTGCTGTCAATCTTGGCAATCAATGCAAGCGGCCATGTCGCAAGTATTCAAAGCATTTCCCGTCGTGCAACATCAGAAAGTGAGTGGCCAGGGCATTGATCTGAGGAAAGAGGCAGGGCTCCCCCTCCCAGACAACACATGAGAGAGAGAGAGAGAGAGAGAGAGCGAGAATGAGTCTTTGACGGGGTGGGGTAGAATAGTGGAGATTGTAAGAAGGAAAAAAGTCAGAGCTCAGGTGATACATTTTCAAACAGCAGGAGCCACATTTGATTTATAGGCTATTTAGAACATGAATATATAAGATATCAATATAAATCTTTTTTTTTCTTTTTTTTTTACTCTATGTTGTTATGTAAAATTTCGCATAAAAACAACAGTAATAGGCTACTTGCGAACACTCACGCGTCATTTTTTAAAGTTATGTTTTTGCAATATTTGGTTTTAAACAAAAATCATTTAAAAATAGCTATTATTTGCATTTTAAACAGTTCATACTTGGTAAAGGGCTATTATGATCAGGTAAAGGGCTTATTTATTATTATTATTCTGATTTTAAACCGAATTCTATGCTGATTCTGTCGTACTGAATTAAGCTGAAGCTCAGGAAGCTTATCAATAAATTTGGGACATAAACATGAACATATGAAGGTGAAAATGTATGGATGGGGATTTTTTTTTTTTTCATTGTGTTACTCTACTTTTGTGGATAAACACGTCGAACAAAGTTTAAGCGACGGCAAACCTCTTTCTTTTTTATTAAGAGTAGGCTGTAAGAAATCAGTCAGTAGTAGGTTATTATTTATATATAATATATATATATATATAAACGATGTATAGACAAACTTCACTTGGTCTGCTGATGAGAAATTGCCCTACGAGCACTTTGATGGAATTTGAAGTTACCTAAGCTAAACCAATCCTCACTGCAGATGGAAAATCGTAATATGTCCCTCACAGAGACGTTTATATTAATATTAAATTGAAATATGGTTAATGTTTCGCTAAAAGAATGATTGCTGCGTCTATTCATCCAACGCGCCTTCGTCTTAAAAGACGGTAAAACAATGTTTTACACCTGGAACGATTGTTGAAGTTAGTCTTTGCCAACAATCAAAGGCCATCTCAGGTCATTCTACAAAACCGAATGTAGAAGATTCCTGTCTGTTGAAACAGCACCATGTTTGGTAGAATGTTTCAGTTATTAGGCTATAGCAAATTATTTGATCGATGTATTGATGAATTACAGAGACTGGGCATCCTAAACTCTTCACCTTTTGTGACTCCCTGGAACTGCTGGGAAATAATTTCATTTTCTCATAAATGCAAAAATATAAATTAAGATTTTTTACACAATATTTAAAATTATATTACAAATTAATTTCACGGAGACAAGCATGGATTGAATCAGTATTCTAATTCAGGTAAACGATTTTGAAATGTTCACAGATGTTTCACAGTATCTTAACTTGATTTACTCACGTAATAAATTATTTAAAAAAAACAAACAAACATATTTAACATAACAGAGTTTGATCTGTTTTAAGCTGTAAAACGGTTTCCTTTACACTGGTATATAAATATTTAAGAAGTTATCAATAAAGTGCATGAACAAAATCCCCTCACTACGGAGACATTCCTATCCAAACAACTTTTTAGACGATCCACTATATAATTATATTTTATTAAGTTGTGAAGAAACTGCTCGCTCTTAAAACTGTCACAGTTCAGGTCAGAAGAGTTTGGGTATTTACATGTAGCGCACTTTAGGAATGCAGGTAACACAGACAATGAATTAAAAAAAAAAAAAATCTGACAGACTGACAGACATATGCAGAGATCGTAAACTATAAATACAGTCCGGTTCGATACATACAATGACAGGCAGTAAAAAGTCAGTAGTTAAAAATAAAAGTAAATAATCGCATCTATAATAATCGTGAATTGTCGCGTTTTTAAAATATAACTGCGTGCGTCCTATTTTAAATGCATGTTTATTTTTTTGCTTAAAATATCAATACGAAAGAAAACAATAGATACACAATACGATGTTGTACTTACAATGATAAGGGCAGATGCAGAAGAAAATGCTGTTTGTTAACTGAAGAGTCACACAGGGCTAAAGAGAGGGGGAGAGAGGGAGGGAGGAAGAGTGTGTTAGAGAGAGAGAGAGAGAGAGAGAGAGAGAGAGGATTAAGGATGTAGAGGGCATGCCAGAATAGATATCCTTTCACAACATCTCATCACATCTGTTCTGGCTCTTGTCTGTCTTTCATTTTCACATTCCCTTTTTTCCTGAGAAAAATCCTATCCACGCGTCACATCTTCATCCCCAGATACACCAAAGAGAAGATTAATTATTCAAACAAAGCATTGCCTTCAAGGCAATAACGCCAGTGCATTGAAACTTTTCTCTTCTACAGCCTGTTCCAGCTGACACCGAAAGTATTTTCCAAATACTGTAAAACAATGTCTGAGTCAAAAGTTTCTTCAAGCGCCCCATTTTCAAACAGTGATAATTATTAGCCTACTTTTAAATATTAAACTCGTTTGGCTGCACGAAATTTCAGATTAATATATAAAGGTGCAGACACATTTTCTGACTGGTTCAAAGACGTAAAATGTCGATGTTCTCAAAAGAGCTGAGAAATGTAAACACATTCAAACTGCCACCGCGCAAAACACTTCATAAAATAAAAAAAAAATGCAGCCAACAGTCTTTTAAAACAAGTGTTTCCCTGAAGGTAAACACATTTGTGTCTCAAGGTTGTGTCTCAAAAGCTAGTGAACCGCCTCACTAGACAGCATTTTTAGGAGTTAAGTGTATTCACAGTCAGAGGCGTCATGCCCATTCAAAGTGAGGGGGCACGTGCCCCCTCAGATTTTTGAGCCAAGTGGATTTTGAATGCAGCCTCCAAAAGACAAAAAATAGCCGATTCATATTTTTTTTATATTTGATACAATCACACCAGCGTGATTAAATCGTTCAGCCTGTCATATCATCAGCTGCTAAATTTAAATCTGTGTTCGCTGGCTGGCGCTGAGCCAGATATAGACGCATTTGTACAGCTCTGCGCATTATAACCAATCACACACGATGCTGTTGAGCTTATGAATGCAATGACCAATCACAGGTGTTCAGATGAGTCATCGCTAAAATGATCAATCGCTCGCTGATTGAATACCTCTTTCTGGTGAATTCTGGTCAGAAACAACAAAGTGCAAATGTGTGTACGAATCTGTAAGATATTAATTTCATAGTGTAAACAGCTTCAGGGATTTTAATGGGAGTTTTTGAGAGTGCTTGAACTCTAGACTGTCAGTGAAAATGCTCTTTGATAACGTAAATGTTCTTTGCTCTCTTTCTGTACAATGAAATTGTTATGATTAATAGCCAAACTTGCAATGTTTTTATTCACATTAACTTTCAAAGTTAAATTCACATTAAATATAAAGTCAGTCGTATTAAAAATATGTTATGGCATGACACCCATAAACAGACAGGTTTTTATGCATAGTTAATAGATTACATTATTAGGTTACTTTGACCATCGCCCACTATCAACATAATCTATAAAGGTGAGAATCAAGATATTTCATGACGTAGTTAATGCGTTTGGGAATGTTTCGAATAAAAAGGAAAAAATAAATAAAACATAAGTGCTGTTGTGGCTGTTGTGTGTCACATGACGACCCCCACCCCAATCGTGCCCCCTCAAAAATAATGAGTGCATGATGCCCCTGTTCACTGTCTAGGTAGGTAGCTCAAACGGTTTTGAGAGACCCTCACAGACATTTAGCCAATATCAGGTAGCAATTATTCAATCATTCGATTTTAAAATGTATTTTGGTGTAATTTTTGGGTATTGAAAGGAACGTCTTACTTTTTACGCACAGCGCTGCGCTGAATAATGAATCCTGCAGAAGGCAGGTACAGTGTCAGGTAGACGCCGCTCACCGATGTACAGGACTAATGCGCCACCCATCGATTACTCGAGGAATTGCATCTCTGGATGCAGTGATTTTCTCGAGCAGAGAGTGTTTTTAAATCAACCCTTGTTTTTTAATTTTAACTTAACGGTTAGGGTTGAGCTTCAGCAAAATTCTTAAACATAATTTTATTTATTATGTTAGGCGTTTATTTTATTAACGTGTTATGAAAATGCAAATGAAAAACGCAAGTGTGTGCTAGTTACCTTATTCAGTAGAGGACCTACTGCACCAGTAAGTCTTAATTAAAGAGAAATTCTGACTAATGAGATTCTCCAAATTGCAGATCTGATAAGAGTCGATGTGTAAAAGACCACCAAACGTATTAGAGAGCTGTAATAAAACTTCTTTTAAAACCAAATTCTATTCATAAATAAATTGTAAGTTTGTTTTATTTAATCCTTGGTTTTTGCTTCTGATGTAGTCTGGCCTTGACTGTGCAAAACAGTCACTCAAATACTTATAGGTTTTTAACAAGGACATGATTCATTTTAGTCTCTCTAATAGTGTGCAGGTCTTAACTAATTAGCTCCGAACAAATGTATAAGTCGTTTTCTGCGGTCCCTTTGACAAAATCTAAAAATCACAAGGTCTTTTCTGAACCATGAGTATGTAATTAAGCAGTTCGCGGGTGTGAGAGAGCCGGTTCAAGCCTGTAGGTCTGGTCTGGACCAATGTTCTGTCCAGCTCGTTAGAGAAAGAGGCAGCATTCATCACATTAGCATATCATGAAATGCTTTGATGCATCGTGAAATTCAAGCCTAGCCTATTAATATTTTAAAAAGGCCTGCATAAAAATCAACATTTTTGTTACATTAAATTAACATGTGTTCTTCTCCAGTTCTGCATGTTTAATTAGGCCGCACTATTCTGTCAAAGGAAATATGGAGGCTGCCATATGATTTGCTGTGATTACTTGAGAACTAGCAAACAACACTTCACAAATATATTTGTCTGGTAGATTCAAATGCCTCACAGAGGATGTGCGTACGAGAGGCCTCTATTAAAATCTCATTTCAGACATTTCCATATCTGCAGGAGCCATGGAAATACATCTGATGTGTTTAATTAATGAGCGATACATTTTTAGCCCAAATCTACAGAACCGTGTCTGTGTTGCTCCATGAGATTTGACACCGGATGAAGATTCTCCAAAACATCTTTTTAAACCATGCACGAAACAGCACTGTTGTATAGTCCAGAGGGTTTCAGCATCACTCGGGGTCTGTGTAAAAAAAGAGAAAATGACAAACTGCAAACCATTATGTGGCAGGAAACACAGGATGAGGTATTTTAAATGTCAGTGGTTGGAAAACCCCATCCATTATTACCTTTTGAAGAGTTTATGAGCATTTTAATTAAATAAGTATTGTAGAGCAGACATGTGCATAGGATTTTTTCTAAATAACCTAATAACGATCTTCAATATTAATACATTAAGGTTCCAAACTCTTAGTTAAATGGTCCACTGAATCATTATCTTGCATCTCCAAATCTAAAGATCAGAATAATTACACCTTAAAATAGTTAGTTCACACCAAAATACAAATTCTGAAATCATTACTCACTCTCAAGTCATTCGAAACCTGTATGACTCTCTTCTGTGGAACACAAAAGAAAATATACTGTGCCGTTGCGCTGTAAGAAATAAATCTGTAAAATTACAGATACTGGCAGCTCATTACCTGAACATTATCCATTCATTTTAATTTGCAAAATTAAAAATACAGGTAAAACACCTATAAAACAATACTAAAAATTCCTTCAAATGAATACAGCACATTAATTATATTTAACACAGTGCCCTATTTGTTTTTGTTTTTTTGATATTACAAATTAAATAGGCTCTAAACAACACTGGACCCCAATTACTTTATTTTAGTTTATGGGGGGGGGAATCTTATGAAAAAAAGTAAACACTGTAACATTATTGTACACACACACACTTGTCTTGTATGATCACTCATAAAATGAACAAAAAAGTGTATTATAGCTGTTGTTTTTTTGTTTTTTGTTTAAGATAGAAAGTGTTTCAAAATGGTTTTATCAGAAAATTCTTGTGGTTTGGATAATGCATGAGTTGTAAAACCGAAGATGTTTGGTGAGAATTAAGTAAGGTACATTCACAAGATTTGATTGCCCTTAAAAAAAGACTCTCCCTAAGTTTGTTCTGTAAGCACCATCTTTTTCTAAGGTTGCAAAGCGAGAGAATAATGGCAGAAGAGTGTTGTGAAAGCAGTCATTATAAATCAAGCATGTTCCACAAGGTCAAACATAAAACGGTTTTGTGACTTTGAGTCAGAGGACAAAGCGCTCTATCTTCCACATACTCCAAAATTCAGTTCGCACAATAATCTCTGGCTGGCCTCTTACAGGAAGCAAGAACAGCCAAGGAAGCATTGCACTTTTACAGTAAAGTTATGTAATTAATACATGCCTCGTTTGCATACATGCAAATCACCCCGGTCCCATTTGGATCTGCAAAGTGGGACGCTCTGTTCTCATTTGCTGACCTAAATATCACTTGTCACTCTACATTTCATCAGAGTTTTTATTAGTATTATCATTTATATTTCCTTTTAAGTTAACAAGGAACAGTTGATTGATTAAATGTTTAAATGGAAGAAAGCTACATGCTCTTAATTGCATCATGACTGAGGGCTTCGGCTTCTTTACTCTAGGATGGTTTATGAATATGTTCTTTCCAATTAGTGTAAATCTACATAAATGCAAATCTAAATGACGGAGTCCCAGATCCCCTGTCGAGACTTTCGAATTTGATCTGACTTTGATCAAACACCAATGGTGCAAGACTTCGTCCAAGTTTTACATTGGGACAAATCAACTTGCCCTGTGTTTCTGATCTGACAAATGCAGATTCAAGGTTCAAACACAGCAAAAACAGAACATTTCTGGTCAAATTAGACTATTGATTCTTAATTGTGCTTTTTCAAACCGAAGTTAACTTTGAAGTAAAGGCTTTTAACACTGGCCCTCGAAGAAAATTTTCAATACAGCAACCCAGAGTCTTTGTTAATGGAGGGTTAATATGCATATGAACTTCCCATCCCATCTGAAAAACCCCTTAAGAAACGTGTAGCGCAGAGCTGGTGCAGAACACTAGAAGCTTTAGGTGAGCCTCATTAAATGGTTTCATCAATGATTAATTGGCAGGTTTCGCAAACACAGCAAGAAAATGAAGCCGAAGTGTTGTGTTTTTCTGCCTTGAGACAGTGCTTTGCTTTAATTTGATGTGAGAGGTGCAGCAAAAAGGCTTCCTGAAGTTAAAAGAACTGTTGGATCAACTGAAAAGCCCAAGGACATTTACCTCATTTATGTTTACAAAAAGCCCAATTCACTGTAGGTATTGTAAATGCTGGGCATTTAGGGAAAATGTCTCGTTGCTTTGTTGCGCACAGCACTTTTTACACATGCAGGAGTAATCGTTTGTCTGGAACGATTGCGTTTTCTCTCTCATCTTGTTCGCTTGTTTGAATCAGAAAGCCAAGACGTTAGTCTCGGTGAACATTAACATCTTTATTGTTGTCGAGAACAAACAAAGACGGCTTGACATTTTAGATCGCGGGTAAATCTTTGCTCTGCTGTACTCCTGAAGCTGTGGTGGGACTCGGAGGTATTATCTGCCTACATTCTGTTCTAGTTTTATCTATTCTTCTGTTAGATATGCAGGAATGTGTATGAAAGAACACTGAATGATGTTGAGCCGACCTCCTCAATTATTCAGCATCTCTCTCCGAAAATATAGATAGTAAATCAATGGTGATAAAAGAGCATAAGATACCATTTTGGATTCAAAGTACCTTTTGTATTAGAATCTCAGCCTCCCTTAGGTGAATGCATAAGTCAGATGCAGGCGTTATGAGAATCCCTGCAGTGTTGGGAACGCCATGTCGAGACAACACGAAGTCTTAAAACACAGTAATTGTGTGCCTTTGAATTATTAGCGCCCGAAGAGACGTGGCTGGATCCAGAGAGTGAATTTGTGATTTCATAGCTGATTTGTTGGGTGCACACAATGGATATTGCAGTTATGAGTCTAAGAGTAAGGGAAAGAAAATGACTGAGTGAAGAACAGGTGCATGGAAATCATTAACGGGCATATGCTACTCGCCTTGGATGTCTAATGTGGCGGATTGTCCAACTCAATATGCTCCTATGCATCCATACAGGTTTGGCTACAGTGTGACCCGTTCCACAGTCTGGAGGAGCTTCAGGGACTGGAGAGAAACTGAAACTAGTTCAGAGACACCAGACAGGGATTCTTCATCCTCACAGAAGTTCTCAGAACATCAATCCCTCCTCAATAAAATACTTTATATGTATCAGTACATGTTACCATGTGTGCGAGAGAATGATTGAACAATGAATGATTGAACAATGATTGCAGCAATTATTCTATGTCCTTATTTTCAAAACATGAGCTAACATCCCACTTGAGTTTGATATTTACCCACTACAGTATGCATTAAAGAAAAAAAATTCACAATTCAACCGTTCAAAAGTTTGGGTCGTTAAGACTTTTTTGAAGAAAACTTTTTCTATTTAGTAAGGGCATTAAATTGATCAAGTGTGACAGTAAGGACTTTTACATTGTTACCAAAAAAAGAAGAACTTTAAAACAAAAAAGATGCCCAAAAATATTAAGCAGCACAACAAGAAATGTCACCTGAGCATCAAATCAGTATATTAGAATGATTTCTGAAAGTAATGACTGCTGAAAATTCAGCTTGCTGTCACAGAAATTGATTACATTATAAAACAGAAAACAGTTATTTTAAATTGTAATAAATGTAGTCTTGGTGAGTATAAGAGATTTCTTTTAAAAACATCTTACTGACCATAAACTTTTCTGTGGTAGTATATAGTACGTTGGGACTGTTTCAATGATTACATCATTAATTCATTATTAATCTTTTTAAAAATAATTGTATATATTTTACTGGAAAATCAGTAACCTATGCCTAAATCTACATAATACAGAATTATAATCGTTTATAAAATATAATAAATGTATTTAAAAAAACAACTGTGATAAATTTTTTTAAAAACTCTTGAATTGCATATTGCATTTCATCACAGTGAGCCAAATTGTGTCTTGTTGCCAAAAGGCAACACCAGAGTACTTCAAAACCAGGCCTAATTTTGTGCAAACTTTACGGCATGGTAGCGTCCACACATCAGGTTCATGGATTGTATTGTGCCTTTGACCTTACCGGGGCCATCTGTAGTGTTTCACTGCTAAATGCTCTTTGGCTTTCTTTGTGCACTGTTTTATCTCTGTTTATTCCACTGCTGAGCAGCAGTTTTTTCTCTCTGCGACTGGAGCTTTGTCAGGCTTGATTCAAGAAAGCAAAGAACAGAGCTTTTTGTCAAGCTGTCAAACTCCAGGGTCAACATAGCTTTCATTCCTAAGACAAGGTCGGAATAGTTCAAAATTGCTCCTGCTGCTCAGATTTCACTTTGAAACAGGTGGCCATTTACAGAATGGAATCATTTGAGCCACTCCAAAACACATCATGTTTTGACAAATTTATGGAGACTCGTGGAGAAATGCTGCACACAGTTTTACGCTAATTAATTCAGTCACTTCTAGACATTTAGTAAACAGTCGCCTCCAATTCACCAGAGAGCATTTGGAGTAGTCCTGTGGAGAGAACACCACCCAGATTCATGTCAATATTGACAAATAGTCTATACTCAACTGCATATTTGTAAATGATTCTTGGCATAGACTACAGCTCTTGCCATGGACATTATTGCTGAAAATCCCCACAATCCTCCTGAGAGTTATCACATTTGGTTGGGCGGTGAATAAAGAGCAATATTTTTTCCCCCTCCAATCTCTTCAATCTATCATTCATTCATTCATTCAAATGAAGGACATTTATAGTATTCAACTTTAAATACAGCATTCCTTCTGCATTTCCAAGGAACTTCTATTCTATGCTAAATAACCACGTATTCATCCAAGAACTGAATTACATCGCGGACACAATAGGACCTGTGACGCGCCACAACTTTGATATGGAATAACGCAGTAGATACTCAAATGAATTGGATTGAACAAAGGTTAAATGTTTTTCAAACACTCAATGTCGTAGAAGCCTTGGACGACAAAGCGTCTAAATACAGTTGTAGGCGTACATACATCTGTGTCTTTAAATTTCTTTGAACGAGGGTGAAATATTTTGTGCCGCATTAGCGCCTGAGACATTCAGTGCATTTAACAGAACAGGACAGAATTTGCATAATGGGTTTTTTCTTATTCTCTTTGAAATCCAGAGTGCAGAATAACAAATGTATATGAAATAGCAGCCAAACATCAATAAATGGAAATGCCACAATTCTCTGTGGATGGTCTTGGGTGGATTTCTGCTGGAGGAGGAAAAACAGCCCGCTTATTGCAAAATAAGCAGAAAAGCGGATGTGATCAAACTCATGCCCACCAGGCTCGCTAATGCACACACACACACAGTATAGCCCACCTCTCACTTCTTCTAATCAGATGCAGTGAGATGTGGCAGCTCCTGCTGTGGAGCTATGGGAGGAGCAGCATGTCTCACAGGTGCTTTCAAAGAACAAGATACAGCAGTGGAGAGACTGTAATTACTCTCCAATTACAGATAAAGATCTCACTTGAGGGCTGCAACACAAAGTATCCTAACAGCCGTGCAGACCCACTCACACTACGACTTAAAAAAGTCCAATCAAGAGTGTCTTAGGAAATGTCCTTTGCAGGTACAATGATAATCACGATCATGTAAAGGACACTTTTCAATTGCAGTGGTTTTCGTACTCACTCACTAACAGATAAACAAAAGTGCCATTGAATCAGTCAGCAAAATGTGGAGTTGAGATAAAAAAAGCATTCTTATATGTACCTTTTTGGTCAGCATTTTATATATATAGACACAATTTGGCTCACTGTGATAAAATGCAATATGCAATTCAAGAGTTTTTAAAAATTTTTATCACAGTTGTTTTTTTTTTAAATACATTTATTATATTTTATAAACGATTATAATTCTGTATTATGTAGATTTAGGCATAGGTTACTGATTTTCCAGTAAAATATATATATATATATATATATATATATATATATTTATTTATTTAATATATATATACACACACACACACGCATGATGTATATGTAAATAGTGTGTGTGTGTGTGTGTGTGTGAAAATATAGTACATAAATATCTTAAAATACATAATCTATTAAATGTTGAATATATTAAATATATCATTTGTTTTTATTAATATATTAATGTAGAAAGATGTGTACAGGTATGTGCATTTAAGTATGCATGTGTGCGTGTGTGTGTGTGTGTGTGTGTGTGTGTAGACATACATTAAATGCAGATAAAAAAAAATGTAAAAAGCTGAATGAAATTAAAATCCTTTATCTTTATAACGTCTTACAACATAAAGAGGTCAAAACACTTAATGCCCATTGTAAAGGAAATCCTTGAAGCAATGACAAGAGCACATTTCACATTTATGGGCAAAAACCTTTGTTCTACATAAAAAATAAGAGGTTGTTACAGAATATACGTGGAAAAGGAATTTCGAAACGAGGTTCTCTCTTCATGTCCTTATATTTTATTCTTTTATTCTTATTCTTTTAACCGAATATGTATGGAAGGTGAGATCAGAAAATATTCACAAAATGTGTAATTTCGAATTACTTTGTGAGACTGAAGTTGACGACTGCTTATAATGCGATGCAAATCATTTCATAAATTCCTTATTTGACATCATTTTTCTTCTGAAGCTGAAAAACCTGAAATTCTTTTCTCTCTTTCCTTCATTCTTTGAGAACACAAACAGAATAAAAGACAAAAAGCTTGTTAATATCTTTAATATTTACAGTTTCTTTAAAAAAGTATGTGGTATTTCCCTCCCCAACCCCCTCCCCACAAATCCTGTCTGAAAATATTATTTCATGTTATTTTTTCCTTAACTTTGTCAACAAAAATAAAATGCATTTGGCAAGCTAACTGGAAACTGGCAGTGCTGGATACATAAAAATAATATTTCAAGTGATTTGGTGTAAGAATATCATCTGAATTGACAAAATACAATTGACATGACATTTTTGTAACCTTCATGTTCATAATGCGTTACACATGTATAATACTTTTTTTAGCCATTACGTTACCGTTGTTTTCAAACTGAACTCTATCCAAACATCTGTCCTGCCTTGAGAAGTAAAACATGAGCTTTGAATGTTCTCTACAATACGGTGCATATTAAAAGTGCGGTAATGTATATAAAATGGCTCTCTATATCTGGGTTATCATGGTTAGATTTTGTACAGCATATGCACAGCAGTTTCCACAGCAAGATGTCCATATCAAATAATAGCTCTACAAAAATGCATTTCAGAAGTAAGTTCCCATGTGAGTCCAAAAGTGCACTAACGTCATCTCTAAATGTGAGCGATGTGATTCGATAAGCTGAGTTTAAGTTTGTCCACCACTAGTGGGGTTTTCAGAATGTGACAGCACCTCAATATCCAGACACAGCTTTGGCTGGAAAAAAAAAAAAGATAAAGAGCAAGAGATGTGAAATGTGAAGAAATAAAGCAAAACAATACAATACACTGAAAAAAAGACCTACACATAAGAGTTTACTAAAGTAATACATTCTTCAGTGCTAAAACAGAAAAAAAGGTTCATTAAAACCCATATGGTGCAAGTACCTACACTGCAAGATTTTAAAGACAATTTCTCATTTAATTTAATGTTACTTACTTTGTCATTTTTTGTGAAATTTACAAGCAATTTACTAGCAAAATTGTTTCAACACAACTTATTTTACCCAGTGTAGTCTCTTCAACTCAACTGCCAAAAATGTTTTATAACCCAAGAATTACCTTACTAAATAGTAGACAGGTAAACACTCTCCACCCTCCTTCTCTCTGTGCAGCATGTTACATAGAGAAAATGCTGAGTTAAACACACTTTAACACATGCATGTGCATGACACATGCAGCATGCAGCTCACTTTCATACAAATGCTGCTGAAACGGCAAAATAACACAGCCAGCTCAGGCATTCAGTGATTAAATGGATTGGCTAATAAACATGTAAAATGTAAAGTTATGCACGGACTCTGAATCTTTCGTATAGTATAATATAATCACGTCACTGTCCAATAGAGTACGGTACAAAAATAATTATTTTATTTACCTCAGTGGGTCAAACTAAATATTGTTAATTTTTCATTTTCTATTCAGTTTAATTATTTGTGATATTTGGGGAATGTCTAAATATAGTTTTAAACACTAATGATTTTATTTTCTAGCAAGATAATTAAAAAAAAAAGTTTGTATTGTTTTATATTATTATTCCTATTTATACATATATACAGTAATGTACTGTCACTCAGTATGAGATCTTTAGTTCAGTTTATTTAGTTAGTTAGTTAGTTATCAGTATATTTTGATTTTATTTTTTCCTGGGACATCAAAATAATGATATTGTAGTCTAAAACCATAACCAGGATCAAGACTTCTAAGGTAAAAATATCTAACTCTTCATGCTGGTTTATTTACATGTTAGATAATGGTTGATAATATAAAAATCATGAAAAAAAAAAAAAAAAAAATGCTTTTAAGACCGAATGGGACCCAAATGTGTACCGTATTTGTGGACAGTGCCTCATAAACTGCATATGATAGCTCATAATTAGCATGTGTCAAATGGGAAATCATGGCAGTTCATTGATTTGGGAAATGCTGAGAAGCAGAACACACAATGCAGGTGGAGGTCATGCTCTTTCATGAACTGCACTAAAATAGCTTTGGAGAGATGCACACAGATATAAAGTGTCCAAAGACGAAGGGCCCGTGTTTTTACTTTTTTTCCCCCCACAAAACACTGACAGTCATTCTGCTGTTTATTTCAGTGAGCCACAGACATCAAAACACTAAAGCTCTTTGCAGATTACAGATGGCAAAGCAAGTGGTGTTTGGCAACACAACAGCATGTGCTGCCTTAGCGATGCCCTGAGTCTTTGTTAATTACAAACAATTCACAAAAAGACAGCATTTGTTTATGGCTTTTTAGGCTTATCGGCACACAAAAAGCCAATTTGCACACAATTTACACACCTCTCCATCTCCAGATGTGGAGGCAGTTGTTAGAGGGGGGCCAATCTACACTACTCATGAAGTTACTAAATACTACAGCACAAGCCCTGATGAAGCACAATCATGCAGCATGCAGACAGAAAAGGTGCCAAAACACACAAGGAACAATTAGCAAAAGCACATTTGCGTGCTAAACGGTTAGCAGTTAGTCCTTACTTTGTTTTTCTCTGATTAGACAAAGGTGTAGTGAAATCCATTGCTCAGGGGAGGGGGAGCAGACTGAGCCGTAGAGACGGCAACAGGAGCAGGGGGAGGAAGAGGAGGAGGTGGTGGAGGTTGAGGGAGTGAGGTGGGACTGTTAACCGGCGGTGAGGCTGAAGCAGAAACAGGAACAGAGGAGTGTAGTAGCACACAGGGAGCTAGTGGCACAGTTAATTGTTACTACACACTACAAAGTGCTATTTGTGAGTACATAACTACAAGAGCGATCTGAGGACATCAAGGTAGTCAAACTTAAAGGGATATTTATCAAAAAAAAAAAAATTTGGTCCCACTTTATATTAGGTGGCCTTAACTACTACGTACTTAGATAAAAAATGAGTACAGTATACTTATTGTGTTTGTATTGCATTGTGAAACACTTCTGCTGCAATCGAGGTGGGATACGGGTAAGGTTAGGGACAGGTTTGGTGGTATAGGTAGGTTTAAGGGTGGGTTAAGGTGTAAAGGATGGGTCAACAGTGTAACTATAAAAGTAATTACAGAAATGAATTACAGATATAATTACATGCAGGTATTTTATTTATTTTTTTTAAATATAAGTAAATGTAAAAACATGTATGTACACAATAAGTTAATTGTACCAAATTTAAATGTAAGTACATAGTAGATAAGGCCACCTAATATAAAGTGGGATGCCATTCCAAATCTAAATGACTTCCATTCTTCAATGTAACACAAAGAAGGACCTTTTAAAAAAAATTTTGTTTTCAAACAGGAAGGAAAAGCACCATAAAAGCGATATTCATGATTTGTTATATTTCAAGCCATAAGATAACTGTATATGAGGAATAAACCAGTAGTAATACAACAACTTTTGACTTGGACCCTTTTTTAAATTAAATTAATACTGTTCTTCTGAATTTTATTCATCAAAGAATTCTAGAAAAAGAAGCAAAGCCATGATCAATAATAATAAGAAATATTTCTTGAGCACATGGAGGCCTAAAGAAATACAACCCGAATTCTGGAAATGTTGGGACGTTTAAATTTGAATAAAATGAAAACTAAAAGAATTTCAAATCACGTGAGCCAATATTTTATTCACAATAGAACATAGATAACATAACAAATGTTTAAACTGAGAAATTTTACAATTTTATGCACAAAATGAACTTTTCTCAAATTTGATGCCTGCTACAGATCTCAAAGTAGTTGGGACGGGGGCATGTTTACCATGGTGTAGCATCTCCTCTTCTTTTCAAAACAGTTCGAAGACGTCTGGGCATCGAGGTTCTGAGTTTATGGAGATTTGGTGGTGGAATTTGGTCCCATTATTGCCTGATATACAGTGCCCTCCAAAAGTATTGGAACAGTGAAGACAAAATTGTTCTGTTGGCTGTGGAGTCAAGACATTTGCAAATATGATGAATATTTGATGAATATGAGACAAAACTACTGAATGTCACATTTTATTATTAGCCGTTTCAACACATAGATGTTTTACCAAATAAAAAGAACAGCACTTTTAGAGTTCATCCCACTCATTGATGTGAGCATAAGTATTGGGACAAATGAACATAAGGCAGATATAAAAGATTAAAAGCTATTATTTAGTTGCAGATCACTTGTGCACAATCACAGCAGTGAGTCTGTGACCCATAGACATCACCAGACTCTTGGTCTCATCCTTTGAAATACTTTCCCCAGCCTTTAATGCAGCCAATTCCAATTGTTGCTTGTTTTGGGGAGTTTCTGCCTTTACTCTCCTCTTCTTCTGGTGAAATTCATGTTCAATCGGATTTAAATCTGGAGATTGATTTGGGCAATCTAAGACTTTCCATTTCTTTGCCCTTATAAATTCCTTGACTAAACTGGCAGGGTGTTTTGGGTCATTGTCCTGATGCAATATGAAGCACTTCCCAATGAATCTGATGGCATTTTCATGAATATCGGTAGGCAAGATGGTTTTGTACCCTTCCAAATTTATTCTGCTACTGTCTTCATACATTAAGTCATCAGTAAAGTTGAGAGAGCCTGTTCCAGAGGCAGCCATGCATGCCCATGCCACGACACCACCTGCACCATGCTTTACTGATGAGGCTGTATGCTTGGGATCACTGCAGTTCCCTTTTTTTCTCCACATTTTTGCTTTCCCATCACTTAGATAAAGGTTCATCTTTGTCTCATCGGTCCATAAACACAGTTCCAAAACTCTTCTGGCTCACCTTTGTGCTTTTTTGCAAACTCTAATCTTGCCTTTCTATTTTTGGAGCTGGTCAGAGGTTTGTATCTTGCTGTGTAGCATCTGTAATTTTGTGTCAAAGTCTCCTGAGGACGGTAGATTGTCAGAGCATCACCCCAGCTTTCTGGAAGTTGTTGGTGATTTTACAGACACGTCTTTTAGGGTTCATTTTCACAGCTTTTATGATTTGTCTGTCATCAACTACTGTTGTTTTCTCAGTCGATCAGGTCGTTGTTGGTTGCTGGTGTCGCGGGTGGTTTTGACTCTTGATTTCTCCATGCCCTTTGTTTTTGCTATAGCTCTAATTGACTTCCTCTTTTCTTTTAGCATCCAAATTGCTTGCTTTTCTCTCAAAGTCAGCTCCCTCATCTTCATCCTGGTTTGTGTGCAAGATTCAGAATGCAGAATGCAGAAGTAATGGATGTAACTGATACGACACATTCCCTGCTTTTAATACCTGAAGAATTAATGCAACAGGACACAGCTGATCACTTAGAAAGACCTGTGAGGCAACTGTCCCAATACTTATGCTCACATCAGATAGAGGGATGAAACTCTAAAAGTGCTGAACTTCTTAGCTGGTAAAACATCTATGTGTTGAATTACCCAATAATAAAATGTGACATTCTGTAGTTTTGTCTCATATTCATCTTTTAATCATATTTGTAAATGTCTTGACTCCACAGCCAACAGAGCAATTTTGTCTTTACTGTTCCAATACTTTTGGAGGGCACTGTAGGTTTCCAGCTGCTGAAGAGTTCGTGGTCGTCTTTGACGTATTTTTCATTTAATGATACGCCAAATGTTCTCTATAGGTGAAAGATCTGAACTGCAGGCAGGTCAATTCAGCATTCGGACTCTTCTACTACGAAACCATGCTGTTGTAATAGCTGCAGTATGTGGTTTTGCACTGTCCTGCTGAAATACACAAGGCCTTCCCTAAAATAGACATCGTCTAGAGGGGAGAATATGTTGCTGAATCTTTGATGATGTTATGCACTGTAGATGATGAGATTTGCAAAGCCTTTGCAATTTGATGTTGAGGAACGTTGTTGAGGAACGTCTGCGATCTGCCGTAAAGCAAGAAGAAGAAAAAGACACATCACTCGCCGGCTGTTGTGAACGCGCTCAGGACAGTTGGACATTGCGGTGGATCAGGGGTAAAAAGTGATATAAATACTGTTCAGTTTCTTCCACAGACCGATCGTTTCGTGTCTTTAGACCCCAGTGTATCATCACGACACGCGGGGTTTAATTTGGTTTTGTCTGTGTATGTTTTTTTGACTCTCAGAGCTGTGGAGCCTATTGACTGCCATTATATGACTGACAGACTGCAACGGTTTGAGTTAAAAATCCACTGAAGAAACAAAGTCACCTACATCTTGGATGCCCTGGGGGTAAGCTGATAAACATCAAATTTTCATTTTTGGGTGAACTATCCCTTTAATTAGTAGGGCTGGGACAATAAATCGTTGCAGAATCGATTCCTGGATCGATTCTGGTATTTTCCAAATGCATTGCGATTCCTCTGGAATCGATTCTGAGCTTAAATTTTAACAGCAGATGGCGCAGCATGCCTTAGAAACAGCCGTACTCTGCTTGTTTCCAACTCCATACACACACTTGAACCTAAAATAATCAACCTGGTCTCATGGCATTTACGTACCTCTGCGCACTTTTTGTGCAACACCGTTTTACGTACCTTGCTGCACGTTTCGCCGCAGTTTGAAATAGAAATGCCCACTGAGTGGCGCTAAAACACAGGTTCAATATGTGAACCCTGGCAAGTTTTTATTATGTAGATATTGGTACGTACTGCTGTTTTTTTATTACGTTGCTTCAGATACGTATTGCGGCGGTTCAGAATTCAAATATCCGGGGACTGTTGCTAAAGGTTAATGCTCTATCGTGTTGGAAATATGCCCTACACCAAATCCAACCCTAAACCTACCCGATAGTGTTAAGAAATGCAAAACTGATATAAAAACGTATTAGCTGATGCAACTGTGCCTTTTAAGCAGATTTTAACTGCTTTGTCGAACGTCTCCTAAGTCTGTCTCCGTACTCCGTGAGCTACTGAACAAACTTATCATCTATGAAAACCCATAGATATGAAGCTGGGTGTGCGCGATGCTAACGTTCAAAGGCATCAGTTTTCAAATCTCCCAGCATATTAATATTGTTTTGAAGTCATAGCATGATATTCTTCAAGTAATTGTGCGAAAATTACGCTTTATTAATTGCAACTCTGTAAATTTGTGTGAAAGTGTTCATTTATTTTGGAAACTGCAGTGATATGTACTTATTGGTACGTATTTCATGTCACACTAAAAAGTGCACCCAGGTACGTAAATGCCATGAGACCAGGTAGAAAATAATCGTTCATAAAATTCGAAAAGGTTGAAGCAATTTACAAGGGTGTTCACAGTGGGCTGTTTATACATTAATCTCGCATCATAAAAGCATTCTGAGCTGAGGTGAAATTACATGACTCGGCCGAATGCACAAGCATTCTTCTTCATGAGCATTTGAGTGTGCAGACAAAAACTAGAGTAAAGCACCATCTGCTGTTAAAATCTAAGCTCAGAATCGATTCCAGAGGAATCGCACTGCATTCAGAAAATATCAGAATCGATCCATGAATCGATTCTGCAACGATTTATCGTCCCAGCCCTATTAATTAGTTGCTAGATGTTCTCCCAGCTGAATCTTTTCAAAATGTCTTGCTTTTACAGCCCATTGTTGCCCCTGTGCCAACTTTTTTTGAGACCTGTAGCAGGCATCAAATTTGAAATGAGCTCATTTAGTGGATAAAAGTGTAAAATTTCTCAGTTTAAACATTTGTTATGTTCTCTATGTTCTATTGTGAATAAAATATTGGCTCGTGTGATTTGAAAGTCTTTTAGTTTTCATTTTATTCAAATAAAAAAAAACATCCCAACATTTCCGAAATTCGGGTTGTACCATCACAGAAATATATTACATATTAAAATATAATAAAATAGAAAACAGTTACTTTAAATTGTAATAATATTTAACAATATTAGTTTTTACTGTTTTTCTAATCAAATAAGTGGAGTCTTATTGTCTTATTGAGAATAATAGACTAAAAACTTTTTAAAAAGACAGCAAAGGTTACCAAGCCCAACCTTTCGAACAGTGATTTATTTTCAGTGAATCAGAAGATCCAGTTCACAAAACTGGTCTGATATGACTCAAGTTCAGCTCACTGATCCAGTCGCAGTGGTTAGCAGCTCACTGAATGACTTTGGTCTGCTCTTCGTATGACGTCAGAAAATTAGGAATATAGCACACAAGTCACATAGACCACCTTGATGGTGCTTTTGCATACTTTTTGAAGATTGAAATCCTCAGTGCCCATGGGCACTATGTCTTTCTTTTTTTCTTTGTTAGAAATAAAGTCATATGGGTTTGGAACAATATGAGGGTGAGTAGTACATTTTCACTTTTGGGCAACTATTCCTTTAACCAAGGTGGTCTACCAGCTTTAACCAGGATGTCCTTGGCTCCTCCAGCTGGTAGTCCACCTGAACCAGTTTGGACCGGTTGGTATCAATTTTAGCTACATCTGGCTTTTTCTACCATTGTATTCATACAACAGACAAGACAAAAACAAACAGAGGGTTAGTGGAACCAGGCCAGGTGTCTCAAGCCAACGTGTGTTGCCCACATGAACACCACAATTCGATGTGTTACGAAAATGTGCTTACATGCCACAGCTCTGACTATTTTAATTGATTTCTGTCTGCGCTCATAAACTGAAAATAAATGCCCAAAGTGAAGCTCTGGGTGATCAAAACCCTGCCCTGCATTCACAGATGAGATCCCTCACATGAGGTATTCTGCTGTTCTCCAACAGAAACACTGTGATAATTGTTGACTATGCCATACTGCCAGCCTCACACATTATGATCCATCACGTCAAGACGAATTGACTGTAAATCTGTGTGACTAAGAGAGACACGCTGCACCCTGTCTGAAGGTTAGACCTGGCAGAGTGAGTGAGGCCTCTGTAAGAAGTAAAGATGAAACGATGGTGTGCTTTTATGCCAGTTCAGAAAGATGTTCAAAGTGCTGCCACGGGATGCAGAGTGAACAAGCCCCAGTGCATATTCAACTGGGTCATTGATCGACTCTGAAAAAAATGGCCTCATCAAGAGATTCCTCCCAGCCTGAAAGATCCGACATGTCTCCCAATTAGCAAGCATCTTTACTCGTCAGATCTGCGCTAATAAGGAATAATGTTCAGTTATTAACGTTGCGGCTGATAGGCTTGGCTTTGCTCTTTCTTTTTCCTCATCACGCCTCCAATGCCGATGTTTTGAAACAGGGTGGACCGTTTCTCCCAATGTTCACAGTTAATCAGTAGTTGTCAGTGTGATGATTTAGGAACTTTTATTGACACTGTCAGATTTGCATTACAAATAACAATTTCTGAAGTGTTTTCTTCACATTTACCTTGATCTTTTCAGAGTATCTGAACTTGCCAAGGTGTACTGCAGAGCTTATCTGAAATTAATCTATTCAAATAGAGCTCTGGCAGTCATACAGGTGTGAACTGTTGATTGTGTGTTATTATAGGACTCTCTTTCAGCGTCCTTAGCCTTAACATGCATTGTGCACACTGAACTACCTGTCCTTGCTCTTGCCATTTAACATAATCTGTGCTTTTTACAACAAGTTACAGCGATTTGACTGTTTTGTAAAACACAGTATATGCTTCCACAGAAAATGGAGTGTATTAACAAGATAATTTCAGGAATCAGTAATAATAATCAGTAATAATTTAAGGAATCAGTTCAGGTTGGTAGTAATGCTGCTGGTTAGTTTACCTGCCACTTGTTTGCTCTTGAGCGAGGCCTCTGATGCTAAGGCGTAGGACATGGTGATGATTCTCTCTTGCTCCTGTAGAGCTGAGTCTATGTCCGGCAGCACCGGCTTGTCTACTGCTGCAGGAGGAGGTATATTCTGGACACTTATATGCACACACAAAAGAGGTACATTAGAGTAAACTCTCAGAGAAAATGTAACAAATGTTCTCAGCATTTTGGGGTCAGTAAGTGTTTTTTTTTTTTTTTTTTTTTTAAAAAGAAAGAAATTAATACTTTATATTTAGTAAGGATTCATTAAATTGATCAAAGGTGACAGTAAAGATATTTATAATGTTACAAAAGATTTTTTATTTCAAATAAATGTTTTTCTTTGGAGGAAGAAAAAATATGAACAAATTCTGCGCCAATTGCATAGAGCAAAAATAATGTTTGTAATTGGGTGCGTCGATTCAGTCAATCGAAGAAAAATACAAAAAACCAAGGCCAAAAGATCCGCACACCAAACGAAATGCAAAGTTCAAGGTCCTTTGAACAAGAGTTTATTCCTGAAGATTTACGTGAAGGTGACAACAAAAACTAAAGTGCACATAACAAAAAAGTGACTGAACACACAAACAAAAAAGCAAACGTTTCAGTCCTGGCTGGACTATCTTCAGTGCTACAGTTTCAAACATTAGTTAGAAAGCATTTAAAGATTTAATTGTCCAGCTGATTCACTTCAATCATCTGAGGTCTCTGTTTTGTGCCCCGATCTCTTTAAATGCTTTCTAACTAATGTCTGAATCTGTAGCACTGAAGATAGTCCAGCCAGGACTGAAACGTTAGCTTTTTTGTTTGTGTGTGTACAGTCACATTTGTTTTGTTATGTGCACTTTAGTTTTTGTTGTCACTTTCATGTAAATCTTCAGGAATAAACTCTTGTTCAGAGGACCTTGAACTTTGCATTTCGTTTGGTGTGCAGATTTTTTTGCCTTGGTTTTTTGTATTTTTCTTTGGAGGAAGGACATTTATTTCCAACATAAAAAATAATTACTGAGCACCAAATCAGCATATTAGAATGACTTTTGAAGGATAATGCGACACTGAAGACTGCTTGGCCATCACAAAAATAAATTTAATTTTAAACACTATTTAAATATCAAACTGTTTGTATAAATTGTAATAATATTTCACAATATCGTTTTTACAGTATTTTTGATCAAATTATGATACTTACAAACCCCAAACTTTTGAATGGTTGTATATATAATGGCAAGAAAACATGTATAAAGATGACTATAAGAGCAGCTGTGTTAAATGACACTGATCTGCTAGTACCTAGACTTAGCCAGGATGCTCTTGATTCGTTCCACTTTACGATGTCTGGCTTCCATTTCCTGAGGGCTGAGGGGCTCCTCTGGATCCATGTCCACATAGCGCTCAGGGATGGCCACCTTTTGTGGCTTTGCCAGCTATACAGGCATTGAGACCAAACACACACCATCAATCACTTAATTCTTAAATCTAACGGCCAGTAATTTAAGTTTAATATTTTCTTTATTTTGATCATTTTTTGTTCTCTTGAAATAAAAAGCCTACAGTTTATATAATATGAAATTAAAGGATAGTTCAACCAAAAATGAAAATTCTGTCTTAATTTACTCTCTCTCATGTGATTTCAAACCTGCATGACTTTCAGAAAAGAAAAGGTCAATTTAGGCAGTGTTGTAAGTTGTCTCACTCAACATTAACATTTACTGCATCTTTTCTCTATAAAGCAAAAGCACATGGTGACTGAGGCTTTTATTCCACACAACAAGGAAATGATGTCAGAATCTTCTTTTTTTGGGTGAACTATCCCTTTAAGCAGTAGGGTTACCTCTTTGCTGAGGTCCAGCTGGTAGTCCAGAGGCTCCAGATCTAGTTCTCTCATGGGTGTGCTGCTCAGGGTGAGCCATTCGTCTGAGTGAGAGCGCTGTCTCTCTTTGTGCTCGAATGTTCTCTCTTCACCTTGCACGGCCCGCTCCAGAAGCTGCAAATCAAAGTCCTGCTCTCTCCTCCACTGAAGGCACACAAACACACACAGCCCTGAGACGGCTGATCTAGACCTCACATACATCCAACTCAGGACATGAAAATGTAATATTTTGGTTCTGAAATGGTCTTCACCTGATTTACAGGACAGGTAAAGAGTAGAATAACATTTCCAGTTACACTGGGACAGATGTGACAGATTTTGTGACAGAGTATTAAAGCCAAAATGACCTCTGTGCTCCACATATAAACTTACATCCGACTTTCATTCTTTACATGAAATAAAAAGTTTAAAAAGGACAGCCCTGCACATAAACAACACACAAAACTGGGTTAAACTGCAACCTTGAGCGTAATGGTATATTGTCCCAGTGCGCTCCGGTACCTCTGTACCATGTACAAGTGATTGGACTGATTGTGTGTGAAGTGTCTCATGTTCAAGCTCTCAAACCGTAGCGTACAGCACTCCTGCAAACCAAGAAAGATGCAATAAAATGCTCCATCTGTGACTTCATTTACATGTTTCATTCCCAGGCTTTATTGTGCTTACTGAAAAGAAAATAAACCAGTGTGTCGTGAAATAAACTGTGGTTTCACATTCACAGTAGAGAGAAAAATAACAATTGTCTTCTTTCACTTTTTTTACTAGCAAAATGTTTATTTTCTTATGTGCAAAAATCTACATAAAAGATAAAGAAAGCAGAGCTGTGCAATTGATTTTCTTTTTGCAAATTATGCTACAATCCGCTGTTATATTATTATGAACACAAGTGATTAAAGAAAAACATGCAATTATAAACATATAAGTCATTCATACATTACCCAGGCCATTCATTGTGTATACATTCAATACATTTTGGTAAAACAAGGTGTAAAATTATAAAAGTATTTATTTTTTTAAAAAAAAGCCAGATAAGCTAAACCAAGTTATAAAATCATGTTTTGTAGAAGGACAGTTAAATTGGTAAATAAAAAAAACAAAAAAAAAAACAAAATGATTATGTAATTTATTCTGTGCACTCAAATCATACCCAAATTGAAGGGGAAAAATTATTTTGCAGGTTTTATAAGACTTGTTATTCGAAAGCTGGATGTGAAAAGTGAAACTGGGTGGAATTAGTGTAAAACAAAAGAATAAATGAGTGAGGTAAGCACAACAAAGTCTGGTTTTACACTTTAGTTATGCTATAATTATTGCAGTTGAGTGATGAACAGCTAAAAGGTTTGAGAGCTTGTGCTTGAAATTTAGTTTAGTTTATGAGCCCACTAATACAGCAGACCCCGTTTCCAATAATTTAGAGCATTAGGTTATTGTTATAGAGATGTTAAAAGAGCATTTTGATGTTAGTGTTGGCTTTTGCCTATTCAAAGATCCCCAAGTAAAAGCACACTACTTTGATTCACTATCCCAGATGAACATAGGAGCTGCTCCCTTAAGGAGTCATGTCCCAAGGTTAAAATTAAACACTCATACAAGTCATTAAAACATTTTGAAACTACATTAAGATAATCAGTAGCATATCAACTTTCCTTATTAATCCTCTAAACACATTAGTCCATGTCTTTCATTGGCAAATAGCATAACTCCCATCTGTTCTTATTCTGTAGCCCATCCATGTGGCCCAACAACATATAATAAAATCTCTCACTTCTCCTTCTGAAACACCTCCGACATACCCACTTACCTGCGGCACACACTACTTCACTAAAATGCTGATCATATTAACGCCAAATCTTACAGTTCTTCATCAAAACAGTGTAAATAGCTGAATGTGCATTTATGTCAAGGCGATAGTTCTCTCTGGAGGATAATGTGTCATTGTGCTCTAACGTACTGATCCCAGGTCTGCAGACACGGGTCTGGATGTGGAGGAGGAGGAGGCACGAGATGAAGATGCATGCCGCTCGCCCTGGCTAAGCGTTCTCTTGCGCTCCCGTACGAGAGCCTTTTGGTGACGCTTCATCCTCTCCAGCTGCTCTTCGGCACTCATGCGGCCACGCTGCTGCACGGGCTCCGCAGAGTACAGCCGCTCCAAGGCACTCTTTGGTCTCTCCTAGGAGACACCAGTGGACGTGTTAATAATGTTGAAACAAACCGCACCAAAGAACAGTGTGGAGAGAGAAAAATCAAAGAGAGAAATGTGAACAATTTGCAAAAGGGAGGAGGAGAAGTAAAAAGAAAAGGGGTAAAAAAGAGAGACTCAGCCATCTATATTCACTAGATATTCTGACCCAACCAATATTCACTAGATGTCTGTCTATGCCTTTACTATATTCTTGCTGTTCACTTACCGTTTTTGCATGTAGTATTGCAATGTACTGTATGTATTGTTTTTTTTAATGTTAATTACACGTCCATTCAAAAGTTTGTAGTGAGTATCCAACTTTTGTTGAAAAAGAAAATAACTTTTATTCAGCAAAGATGAATTAAATTCCATTTCAAATAAACGCTGTTCTTTTGAACTTTCAATTTATTAAAAGAATGCTGAAAAAATATATCGTTTTCTCAAAAATATTAAGCAACACAACTGTTATCAACATTGATAATAATAAGAAATACTTCATAAGCACCAAAACAGTATATTAGAATGATTTTTGAAGGATCGTGTCACATGATCCTTCAGAAATCATTCTAATGATCACTGTGACACTGAAGACTGTAATGATGCTGAAAATTCAGATTTGCCATCAGAGGAATAAATTATATATCACAGGAATTAATTATTATAGAAAATATATATAGAAAACTGTTACTTTAATTAGTAATAATACTTCGAGAAATATGAATATTTAAATAGTAATAATACTTCAAAATGTTAATATTTTACTGTATTTATGATTCAATAAATACAGTCTTGGTGAGCATAAGATACTCTTTTCAAAAACATTTAAAAAATCTTACTGACCTCCAACATTTTGAATAGTTGTGTACATTTAATCATTATATGAAGAGTTCATTTGTAAAAACTTTAACCATTTTCAAAAATCAATTTTTTTTTTCATTGAGCATTCCAATTAATCTCAATCAAACTGCAGTTGGGTTATTTTGATTAGGTTAAAAAATAACAAAAACTACAGCTAACTAACACAGTAAAACACAATAAAAACCATGACATAATAAAAAACATGATTTTTGAAAATTAAAAAAAATATCTGTTTTTGCAAATGAACTCTTCATATATTATGTCTATTTTAATAACTGTATGTTTGTGTAATGTGGGGTTTGGGTTTTGTTTTTGGGTTCATGTTTTCATGTCTTTTATTTTGAAGTTTAGTCACGGTTCCTGTTTGTTTCATGTTTTCCTTGCCCTCATGTCTTCATGCTATTGGTTCCTCTGTTCATTGTGTCATGTTCTGATTGGTTGTCCAGGTCATGTGTCTTGTTTCCCATTGGTTGGTTCATGTCATGTGACCCTCTTTGTTTGCTTAAGTAGTCCAATTAGTTCCATTGTCTCTTGTCGTGTATTGATGTTGTAACCTGCTGCCGGTGAGTCTAGTTTGTCCATGCCAAGTCAAGTCTCGGATTATGTTAGTATTTTAGATCACGTTTGTAAATAAACTGCACTTGGGTTCTCACTACGTTTGCCGTTCAGTGGACTGAGTTGTTACATAATACACGACCATAAAAATGAACCCAGCAGTTGTTCGTCTCCTTCACCTTCGTCAAGGTGATCAGGTCACTGAGGAACAGTGTTTCCCACAGACTTGGACTCTATTCGTGGTGACATATGCAAATTCATTCTCTGCTAGCAGGAGGCGCTTTTAGAGTGCGGAGAAATATCGGTTTCCCCGGTAACGCTGTACACAAAGCAGTGCTCCGCTCACAAACGCTGCTTTATAAGGCATTACATCCCAGATGAAATGAAAACAATGTCCAAAATTTTCTGAAGACAATTGGTTTCCTTCAGAAATACAGTGATATAAAAACACCCGCACCGTGTTTTGAAACGTGCAGTGCTCGTTTATTCAACGAAGTAGAAGCTTTTTGAAAAAATCTATTTGTGGCGGTCAGTTTGGACCGCCACAAATAAATCAATATATGGGAAACAATAAAGAATATGTTCAGGACTTTTGTGGACTGTGCCATTTGGTGGCTATTAATGATGTGGCCCTTAAGAACATTTTTCGAGTGGGTTTAAATGAACCCATTCGTTCTCAGTTGCCTGGGGGAAAGATCAGAATCAGAATCAGAATGAGCTTTATTGCCAGGTATGTTTACACATACGAGGAATTTGTTTTCATGACAGAAGCTTCCACAGTGCAACAGAATAACAGTGACAGAACAAAAAACACATAAAAAAAAAAGAAGAACTAAAAAGTAGAACAAGTAAATAAGGAATAAAAATTTACATATTGACAATTGTATGTACAGGTATATAACAATAGACCGTTGTATGTACAGGTATATTAAGTGCAAATTGAAATGTAGACTAAGTATGTGTGTTAGATAAATAAGTGTATAAGTGTATAAATAGTGTGTGTTCCACACTTATTGTCAGGTGTTCATGAGATGGATTGCCTGAGGGAAGAAACTGTTTCTGTGCCTGGCCGTTCTGGTGACCAGACGGCAGCAGTTCAAAGAGGGAGTGTGCTGGATGTGAGGGGTCCAGAGTGATTTTGCCAGCCCTTTTGCTCACTCTGGATGAGTACAGTTCTTGGAGAGTGGGGAGGGTTGTACCAATGATTCGCTCAGCAGTCCGGACTACCCTCTGTAGTCTTCTGAGGTCAGATTTGGAAGCTGAGCTGAACCAGACAGTTATTGAAGTGCAGAGGATGGATTCAATGATGGTGGAGTAGAACTGTTTCAACAGCTACTGTAGCAGGTTGAACTTCCTCAGCTGGCGAAAGTAGTACAACCTCTGCTGGGCCTTTTTAACAACAGAGTCAATGTGAGTGCCCCACTTCAAATCCTGGGAGATGGTGGTGCCCAGGAACCTGAATGTCTCCAGTGCAGTCACAGTGTTGTTCATGATGGCGAGTGGGAGGAGTGCAGGGGGGTTTCTCCTGAAGTCCACGATCATCTCCACTGTTTTGAGCATGTTGAGCTCCAGGTTGTTAAGACTGCACCAGACAGCCAGCTCCTTAACCTCCTGTCTGTAAGCAGACTCGTCACCGTCCAGAATGAGGCCGATAAGTGTGGTGTCGTCTGCAAATATCAGGAGCTTGACAGAGGGGTCTTTGGATTTCTTTGGGATGGGGATGATGGTGGAGCGTTTGAAGCATGAAGGGACTTATCACAGTTCCAGTGATCTGTTGAAGATCTGTGTGAAGATGGGGGCCAGCTGGTCAGCACAGGATTTCAGACAGACTGATGTAACACAATCTGGGCCTGGTGTTTTTTTCCTTTTCTGCTTCCGGAAGACCTGGTGCACTTCGTTTTTGCTGATCTGATTTGCAGGTGTGGGGGAAAGGGGGGTTGCTGGACGTGTTAATGGTTGTGTGGAGAGGTGTTCAGGGCGGGTGTGGGGTGTTTTTTTCAAACCTGCAGTAGAACTCATTCAGATCGTCTGCCAGTTGTTGATTCTCCACAGTGCTGGAGGATGGTGTCTTCTAGTTGGTGATCTCTTTCAGACCTTTTCACACTGATGCTGAGTCACTGGAAGAGGATTGAATCCTTATTTTTTCAGAATAATTCCTCTTTGCCACTCTGATCTCCTTTTCCAGTGTGTATTTGGCCTGTTTATACAAGCCTTTGTCCCCCTTCCTGTAAGCATCTTTGGCCTGATGGAGCTGTCTGAGTTTTGCAGTGAACCATGGTTTGTCGTTATTGTAGGTTAAATGAGTCCTGGTAGGAATGCACATATCCTCACAGAAACTGATATAAGAGTTCGTCCAGATCGGTGGCAGCAGCTTCAAAAACAGTCCAATCAGTGCGGTGGAAACAGGCTTGTAAATCCCGCTCTGCTTCATTAGTCCATCTTTTAACAGTCCTTAAAACAGGTTTAGCTGATTTCAGTTTCTGCCTGTAGGTCAGTATAAGATGAACCAAACAGTGATCAGAGAGTCCTAAAGCTGCCCGTGGGACAGAGTGATATGCCTCCTTTATTGTTGTGTAACAATGATCCAATATATCACTGTCTCTGGTGGGACATATGATGTGCTGTCTGTATTTTGGCAGTTCACGGGAGATATTTGCTTTATTAAAGTCCCCGAGAATGATTAAAACAGAGTCTGGGTGCTGTTGTTCTGTGTCTGTGATCAGATCAGCAAGTTTCTGTTAAGCTGAGCTCACGTGCACCAGAGCATTTTCACATCCCGACCTTCATGTCAGGAGTTGTTCACATCATGCCAGTTACTCCAGAACCAGCTCACGTCATGCCTGCCAAGTCAAAGCCTGATCACATCATGTTTGCCAAGCCAGATTCTGCTAACGTCATGTCTGCTACTCCAGGGCCTGCTCACGTCATGCCAGCCACTCAAGAAATTCTTCACAACATGGCCGCCATTCAAGAGCTTCGTTGCAAGATGGCCGCCACTCAAGAGTCTCTTTGGAAAATGGCCACCGTTCTAGAGTCTCGTCACATGACAGCTGATCTTCCAGAGTCTCGTCACATCTCAGCTGATCGTCCAGAGCCTCGTTACATCTCAGCTGATCGTCCAGAGTCTCGTCAGGTCTCAGCTGATCTTCCCGAGTCCCCGGCAAAAGATGGCCGCCATGCCTGATTCCCTGGCCAAGATGGCCGCCACGCCTGAGCCTCATCGCAAGATGGCTGCCATGCCTAAGCCTCGTCACGCCACGGCTGCCAAGCAAGTTTCCCCTAAGGATTTTTTTTTTTAACACTTCCTGTTATGGCGGTCACCATTTTGAGTGTGTGGGCTGCACACTGCGCTCCAGAGGCCTCTTTTGTCCACGAGTCTGCCTCAGAAACCGATCCGACATGGTGGCTCCCTGCTCTGCCTGCTCCGCCATGGCTCGAGAGTGGGGTCCAGAGGAGCACTTAGGGGTGTACTCACTTTTGTGGCCAGCGGTTTAGACATTAATGGCTGTGTGTTGAGTTATTTTGAGGGGACAGCGAATTTACACTGTTATACAAGCTGTACACTCACTACTTTACATTGTAGCAAAGTGTCATTTCTTCAGTGTTGTCACATGAAAAGATATAATAAAATATTTACAAAAATGTGAGGGGTGTACTCACTTCTGTGAGGTACTGTATGTATATATATATATATATACAAATTTAATGTAATTTAACTGTTTTTTGCATGAAGTATGTTGTTATTAATGAGTGTAAAACAGTCAGCCAGAAAGAGAGAGGCAGAAGGAGAAAATAAAGTATCAGGAATAGAGGAGTTCATTTTGAAGCTCTGCTGTGCTCATTTCTGTTAACATTTTCTGCATGAATCCATCAGGGTGGGAGACACACACTGTGTTCACAGTCTGCATGGCAACACTACCGCAGTAATTCATTCGCAAAGTACAGTCTGGCCCAAGCCCACACTGGCTGCTTTTATTTCATGTGCTCAGCGGTTTGTACTGCTGCTGCATCTAATCAACCTGCTGTTTGTCAGCTCTGCCAAAGCAAACTATGACGGACTCTTTATGTCCCCCTGCCTCTCAACAGACGCTTTCAGGACTTGTTTGGCTTCCTACCTTCAAGCTTGTGGTGGTGAGTCCTCTTCTGATGGTCACAAACGATGAAATGTTTGATGACTGGTTCAGTCTTGAAGATGAGCCTGTCAAGCCTAACAGAAGTTTAACTGTATTAGACAAATCTTATAGATTTCTTAGGAAATCCTTTCTAAAATTCCGAGCTGGGGGGTTCATACTTTCAAACATGGTTAATTGTCAGCTGTTTCCTACTGAGCAGCCTGATGTCACGTTCACACTTGGCACACTTGCTTAATTGGGTGTTTCTTCAACTACAGTATGGTCACTTTTGGCCATGTGGGCTCTCTTAAAGCACACATTTTAATATGTCTACCAACAATTCCCAGCAGTATGCAGACTACCATTTAAAAGTTTGGGGTCTGTAAGAAGTCACCAACTCCATGTTCACCAAGGCTGCATTTACTTGATCAAAAATACAGAATAATTTCCTTAATGTTCCCTCAGGATTTTAAGCTGAATTTTCAGCAGCCATTACTTTAGTATTCAGTGTCACGTGATTCAGAAATCATTCTAATATTCTGATTTTGGGCCTAAGAAATATTTCTGATTATTAATGTTGCAAATGGCTGTGCTGCTTAATTTGTTGTGGAAACTGTGATGCATATTTTTCAGGATTCTTCAACAAAATGAAAGTCCAAAAAAAAAAAAAAAAAAACATTTATTCAAAATTTGACTGAATTTATTTTTACTGTCACTTTTGATCAATTGAATGTGTCATTGCCAAATAAAAATATTAATACCTTTAAAAAAAATCATACTGACCCCAAAGTTTTGAACAGCAGTGCATCAAGTGAAAATTCTGTCATGAACATTTTCACCACAGCATCATTTCCATCTCAAATTATGCACAGTATTGTGTTAAACAGCATTCTGTGGTGAAAATTATATATTTGCACCATTTTTGGCTCCTTTGTAATGTTAAGGCTAAATTCACTGCTAGCTTCTTATGTAGCCTAAACACACACCATTAAATATTATTTCAAAATTTCTGCTCCCGTTGGGAATGATGGAAATTGGAAAGCGCCTCCACAAGCTACAACGTCAACATACAAAATAATTAGCAATTTACTAGCAGACTGTTTTCACGTCATCAATAAACTGTGCTGTGGTTTACATGAACCAAACCTTGTTTTCCCTTTTCAAACGAGTGCTGTACACTAGTGCGGACTAAAGTCTGTATGACGTGTTCGGGTGTGTGTGTGTACCTCTGTTTGGTAGAGTTTGGTAGCCACTATCACGGCTCAAGCCACCAACTGCCAGCAGCTCAGGCTCACTCAGGAACGCTCGTATCTCAACCTAGGGTCCCAGGAAAATAGAACTCAGAACTATATTGACATTTTACCATATACACAGATGAAAACTGGCTGTATCACTGAGTGGCAAACCTTATGGTCTCCATTAGGGTACTGCCCGATCTCACGATCACGCTTCCGCTCATCAGACTGTCGTTTCAGGCCCCGGACTGATGTGTGGCGGATGACGGAGGTCTCTTTGGGGAGAGGGGGCACAGCCGGGGGGTGTTCGTCTGGACTGTAGAGGTGAGGGAGAGGGGGTCTGGGTGGAGCGTCTTCTTCAGGCTGCATTGTGTAAACATGAAATGTCCATAAATACAGATAAATGAACTGAAGGAGTATCTTGATTACTTTGTTTCATTCACTCACCCATTTTGGCTTGTGTGCTGTATGTGAGAGCTGCAAGGGCTGCTGGGTAGACTGCACCGGGCTGAGATGGGGGCTGGGCTGAGCAGCTTTCAGTTCACCCATGGATGGGCTCGCAGAGAGAGAAGGCACTGCGGAAAATGACACTGAAGGCACGAGTTTCCTCTCTGGGTCAGGCAAATATTCCACCCGTTGATATCATATGGGCAAAAAAACACATGTATGATTATCAGTTGCATCTGTATGCAGTAAGCAGAGTTGCATGTGGTGCTGTTTGACCTCAGTACCTCGGTCTGTGTTCCAGTGCATGGGGGTGATGGCAGGCAGGGGCCCACTCTCACCTGGATTGCGAACAGAGTCAATGGTCACTTTGTAGTTGTCTTTGCTGGAGCTCAGGCCTGCAAGCACGTCCTCGATCCGCCACAGCTCCTTCCTCAGCTGAGATTTCTCCTGCTGCAGTAGCACAGAATATAATCATTTTTATTAATTTAGAATGAAATAAAACAGATTAAAACAGAAAAAAAAAAAACTGAATAAAAAGTAAATATAAGAGACTGGAAAAGGAAGGAACAGAATACAAGTATGCATACTTCAGTATTAAAGTAAATGCAATGTATTTAGCCAAATAGGAAATAATTCTGTATATTTTATAAAACTTGATATATTATTAGTAACACAAATAAACACACAACTAAATTAAGTTAATCCTAGTATAAAAACTCTTATAATATTATATATATATATATATATATATATATATATATATATATAAATCAGAATATATCAATGTAACATTATGCTTGGGAATACATACGTTTTCTTTATTACACTCAATATAGAATACTAAAAATGAGTGTCTGTCTTTCAGTATGTCAGAATACAATATAGTACATATTATAATATAATATAATAAAGAACAACAATTTCTTCAACAGAACCTAAAAGCTAAAAATTAGAGTAGAACAGAACAGAACAGAACAGGAGTACCTTCATACCACTGCGATAACTCTCAAAAAAATATGACAACCCTAAGGCTTGTCTTTGATTTTCTAAGAGGCAAATTTAGAGCTCAAAGGGGCACTGAAGAAAGGATAGGATTTTCTCTTATTTGTATTTTCAGAACAAGCCATAATTTATTGACTGTGTCTGTGTGTGCTCTCACACAAACACTTGAGAAATCAATAATCTTAGACACTGTATGCCTTGTTCTTACGGCTCTATCACGCTGATCAAAAACTGACATTAGATCTTCACTCCGGCTCCGAGAGCTCCATATCTCTTTCATCACTTTGTTCTTTCTCTATCAATTACCGGACTGAGAGGTGCATGCTGAATAGAAAAGGAGGCTGACACGGTTTAACATCTTCTGATACACTCTGCTACTCAAACAGTATTGATACTTTAGTTTGGAAGCACGCATTAAAGAGATAAAAGCTGAAATACAATTTTGGGCTTGAGTAAAGAAAGACTGGGTCTCATTTTTCAACTTCTTTCTCTGGTTCTGACCTGAGAGAGAGCACTGTGGGACATCTGGTCTTGAAGGGCTGAACGCAGTCTGTCCACATCTCTCTCCAATTGGCTGTACTCTGCCCAAGCGTTCTCCATCTCCTGTTTAACATAGAACAAATCTCAATACAAGTGCAATGAGCTGATATTAGTGTTGCATTGACATTCATTTTTGGCTTAATGTGATATTAGCATTTCATGGATATTCTTGAGTCTTCTGTGAGTGTATTAACACAAGTATGTGTCCTCACCGTGGACACCTGTGAGATGTCCGCCCTGATGTGAACCACGTCCTCCCGTAACAGCTTCTGTTGATAGGCAATCTTCTCCGCATGGGCGGGCTGATCCAGGTACTGCTCCATCTGCTGATGGGAAACATCCAGAACTGACTCGAGCTTGTCCTAGATTTGGGTGAGAAACAGAAGAGGATACAGATAAAGAAGTTAGAAAAGAACTAGCACCAAAGACCAAGACATCAAGTGGGCACTAGGGCTGCACGACTGTTCTGAGATATGATTATTTTCTTCTGTGATTAGCTTATTCTGAAAACAGCATTCCACTGAGGTCTAAATTTTGCTTTATGTAGTAACATCTAAATTACATATCTAAAACTGGTTATATTCAAGTAAAAAATTTATTTATTAAGGTTAAGTCAATCTGGCTATATTAGGTTACAACAGAAAAATAATTTTAAAGGGTTAGATTAAGTAGAAATAGATCTTCAAGCTAACAATTGCACAATACCACATTTCACTTTGAGTGCAATTTACTGACATGACAAATCACAATGTTTCTATTATAATCAACAAGGTATAGACACAGAGTAAAAGTGCAGTGATGTGCAGTGTAGACATCTTTGGGATATTCAAAAGTCTGGGATCTGTAAGATTTTTTTTATGTTTTTGAATGCTCACCAACAGTAAATCAGTAATATTGAAAAATAAGATCACAATTTACAATAACTTTTCTATTTTCATTAAACATTTTTTGGCAAAGCTGGAATTCAACAGCCATTATTTTAATGGAAACTGTGATGCATTTTTAACAGGATTCTTTAATGAATAAAAAAAGAACAGCATAGAAATGTATAACTTTTTAACATTATTTTGTAACTTTAGCATGATCTTTACAGTCACTTTGGATCAATTTAATACATCCTTACTAAGTAAAAGGGTAACACTTTACTTAAAGCCTTTATGTACAATGCATTATAAAGGGTTATTAAAAGGTATTATGCATTATAATTATTCATAATGTGTTGTAATACATGATATATTGTCGTAGATAATTATAACCAAATTTAAAATGTAGAGTGTAACAATGAATTCATAAGTGTTATAATGTATTAAATGGTGGTTACAATTATTCATGAGACATTGTACAATGCATTATAAGGTGCATTACAAGGCATAAAACTACAGTGTTACCAATAAAAGTATTAATTTCTTTAAAAAAATAATTAAAATATAAATCTTACTAGCTCCAAGCTTTTAAATTGTAGTGTATACAGCTTAATTGATATGAAATGAAAATTATGATTTCAGGCATAAATTGGGAAGCCCTGCTGAAAACTAAATGACTTTTTACCATTCAGTTGACACACAATTCAATATCCTCAAAGCCTAATTTAGAATACTAAATTTAGATAAGAAAAAACAAAGCACCTTATCTTCTTTGAGTGTGCGTATCCTGGCCTCCAGCTCCTGTAGGATCTTGTCTTGCTCGCATAACCTACTAAGCTTTACCTGGAAAAACAATCACAAGCAGCAATAAAACATGGTCACCAAACAGAGGCCACGACTGAACTGAATCCATTAACACATACAAACATATCAAACAGAGGGCCGACGGAATACATTCTTCTGCTATTCCATATTCAACATTTCCCACTATTGAAGATAACCATTAGCATAAACTCCATGCACCCAAGACAATTCTGGTGTCATTATTTGCAGAAACAAACAGTATTTTCTCAGCGAAAAATGGGTTAGGGTACGTGTGCGCGTGAGGGAGAGACATAAGCTGCAGAAGTGCCTTGTTTACAGTCTTCTTCACACTGCCTGTTTATTCTCCGCTGTTTATCGTTCCCTCCGATTAATTATTAAGCAGTTATTATTTTACAGCCATATATTGTTGTTTTAACAACATTAAATATTCATCACGCAGATAAATCCACCAACAAAATTCTTATAAATTGTTAAACTGAAACAATGTTAATGATGAAAAGCCAGGACTTCCAGATTATTTACCTCCAATCAAACGAAAAACAGTCGGAGCACTGGAATACAAAAATCAAACTGAAAAATTTACAAGCCCAAAGTATAAAACTCCCATTGCATGTATTTTTCTCTTTAAATTGAGCATTGAATATAAAAAGCCCTCGTCAATAATTTCAATTTCTTCTTGACACCGAGAGAAAGCTTGCTTCTCCCCACAGCGTGCACCACCGCCTCACTCCGATGCCTGTGTTTACTTGCACAAATTCAGGCTTGACTAACAGCCTTCTGTGCAAAGCAAACAGAGAGATCGAGAGGGGAGACAAGGCTCAGAAAGTGGGCTTTAATAAACAGAGAACAGAACTTACATCTATGTCACTTTCAGCTATTTTAACTGGCCGAGGTGGTCGACCTTTAAGCGAGTCACGTCCAGTTACCTGTTGACGAAATGCAAAAGCTCATACACTTTCAAAGACATTAGCATCAACATCAAGACTAAGAAGCTGTAAGGTTGCATCGATCAAGCAACCATCAAGGCTGCACAGCCTACTGACAAAGGGTTGTTGAAATCATATAAACAAACTGTGCTTTAGCAAACTCATAATATCTCGAGATGAACAAAACAACAACAACAAAAAAACAAACCAACACTCTTTTTGGAAGCTCTGCGATGTGTTTATGTACAAACAGCAACTGGGGTATTTGGGGAGAGCCGCAATGATCCACCCAAAGTGCTGCTCTTGATTTGGCAAGGTATCAATACTTTTCATCAGTGGTGAACTTGACATGAACCGTGTGGGAGTGAAGCCTACGACAAGCTGCAACCCACTGAAAGACTATCATTTAGGGATAAACAGGGGTTAGCTAAAGGATACTTTATAAGTAAGAGCAGCTGTCTGTAAACGTTCGCTCATTAACGGAAAACCTCAGACTCTAGGGTAATTCCTTGATGCCTAATGTCTTCATGGAAATAATTAGCACAGCCTTTACATAATGTTCACAATTACAACGCAATCGCTATAACAATCCCTCATCAGAGCAGTATTGATATTTTACCTCAAGAACAACCTTGGGCGTCCTTGAAAAAAAAAGTAGCACATGCACATAGGAATGACTCTGCAGAGCAACGATAACGGTACAGGGGGTTTACATCACTACAGCAGGTGAAGGCATGAAATGGTCACATTTTGTTATGCACACCATCCTTACATTTAGACAGAACGCACTGTGTACCGAATAGATGAGAGGTTCAATACTTTTCATCTGTTTGAAATGAAGATAAAAGGGTTTTTGTGAACTGTGGGTATACATTTAGGCAATGTATACATTTGAATTCTGAATTAATAATTAAAGCCGGTAATGTGCTCCATATCAAACAGGATCGGAAAAGTCTGTGAACATAAAGTTTATGACAAAAGTGGAGAAACTCTAAATAAGAGCTCTAAAGGCCACTGATGTCACTGGACATAAGAAAAACAACTCCGAATCCGATTCTAGTGAAATCAAAATCTCCACCTGGGAGCCATCATTAGTAATTACATCCATGCATCCGTAAAGACTTTTATTGCTAAACTGCAGCATAAAATCAGATTTTAGCTGCAAAAGCTTAAAATCACACATTGCTCTCTGTGAATATTGACTGATGTAAATTTATTTAATCATCAATTTCAAAATTCACTCTACACATCCTTCTGGGTTAAAGAGCACGGCAGCTGTTATAGAGAATAAGGAGAGGGGGGAAATCAGGAAGAATTTATGCCTTGAGGAGAGAGGGAGAAGATGAGAGGAGGAGGTAGGTGAAGGCAGATCCACTAGAGCCCACCTTCAGGTCTAGATACTCCAGGTCCTTCTTCAGCTGGATGTAAGTGTCATCTGCCTTTAAATGGGAAATGAAGAAACAGGTCACATGACACATGGTTGAGAGTATAACATGCAAAACTGAGACTGATTTTCATGCACACTGTAAGTCCAAATGCTGGTACATTATTAGTAGTACATTGTGCAAGTGCATGTTATCATGATGGTTATTTAAAAAGTCCTGCTTATTTAAAAAAAATACACTACTGTTCAAAAGTTTGTGGGGTTTTTTTACTTCAGAAATGAATACTATACAATGTAACATCATTTATTTCATTTATTTCTAATGTTACAAAAGTTTGACATTTCTGTGCTGGTTTTTTAACTTTCTATTCACCACAGAATGCTGAAAATGTATCACAGTTTCCAAAAAAACATTAAGCAACTGTTTTCAACGCTGATAATAACAAATGTTTCTTGAGAAGCAAATCAGTATATTAAATGGATTATGTCACATGGATGGATTATGTTACATTGAAGACTGGAATAATAGCTGCTAAAAAAAGCTTTACCATCACAGGAAATTACATTTTAAAATATAATAAAAAACATTTATTTAATAACATTTCACAATATTACTGTTTGAACTGCATTTTTGACCAAATAAAAGCTTTGGTGAGCATAAGGGATGGCTTTCAAAAACTTTTAAAGAAAATGTACTTATCCTAAACTTCTGAACAGTAGTGTACATAATACATTTTTTTGTTTGTTTATCTGTTGTTGTTTTTTTTGTTTTGTTTTGTTTTACAACAAGAAAAGTTACTGACAATTTAGTATCTGGAAGAACATTGAATCTTCAGTCTGAACTCTAAATCTGATGCACTGTGGTGTGGGTCAAAGTTCACTGGAAAAAAAACAGTACAATGAAGTATTTTACAACAATTCTGTAAATGTTGTAGAATACTAGTTCATTTAAAATGTGCAACCCTGTAATTTAGGGGTCTTCAAAACTATTTAGACAACGGACTGGTTACATTTTTTTAAATTCACACACACACACACACATACATATATATACTGTATATATATTTAGTGGTTCAACGGATCATATTGTGGTTTTTGAGTCACAGACCAGATGATTTTTCGGATAAGCAAATATTTAATTTAAGCATTATATTTAATGGACTCTGTATTTCCACGCTGTCAAAAATACGTCTCTATGCTTGTGCGCGCTTAGGTTATGTGCAAGAACAGCGCATGAGTAACGAATTGAGTTCTCTTTCATTTCTTCTTCTTCTCCGTACGTAACATGGATCAACGGCACTCTGTTTAACCCCTAATAAATATATGACAGACCACAGCAATCTTTCATTTACTAATTGAACATATAATTTACATGAAATTGTCAAATTGCTACTCCATAGCGATAGCATACAAAGAAAATTACTGAATAATTATAACAATCATTAACACGCAAATAAATAACAGTGTCATATCTGTACACATTTTTCCAAGAGCGTTCTTGTGACCCGGTAGCAACTCTTCCACAGCCCGGTACTGGGTCGTGACCTGGTGGTTGGGACCTTGGCTGTAACTTATGTACTGACAGATCTAGAGAGTAGAATGGATAACAGCTTATGTCTGTTCAATCAAATGTTTACACTAATTCTTGTGTACTTTTCTGACATTTCATATCCAAAACTACATTTAAACAAGTAAACCAGTGATGTTTTTAATACGTTTTCGGTTCATGGAAACATTCAATCATGTGAATGCAGGCAAGTCAACAAGCAACATGCTGTTATCTGAGGAGCAATCTGACGATCCAAAATACAAGAGAGGAAGAAACTACAAAAGAAGTCCAAAAAATGCAAAATGTGGAAGAAAATATCTTCAAAAACACAAAACAGACTGTTACATCAAATTGCGCAGCCCAAGCTGTAACATTCTATTGCAGACTCCATGCTAACGGAGAGCTAACACCAAACCAACGCAATCATAACTACAACCAACAGCGTACGATAGTAAGATGAGCACAGTATGGGAGTTAGGGAAAGGAGGGCATGATATGCTCAGATGGGAGGGGGGCTCAGGGTGGGTTGAGGGGGAAATGTGACCCTCTAACCTGCAAACTGGGGCCTGAGAGGCCGTTGTGCTGGTTCTGCAGGTGTGTGAATGTGTCGCTGCGCACGCTGGCCATCTTGGCCCGGTGTCTCCTGAGCTGGATGAGCAGCAGGGTCAACTCCTCCGGCTGCAGGACAGCGGGGAGACGGGAGAGAAAGCACTTCAGGAGGTGACCACCAGAGCGGTGCCAAGATGTTGTGAAATTTGGCCAATAGAAGTGGACTAAGGCGAACTGTAACTGCCAGTCTTTAATGATATAGCTCAACTCACTGTCTCAAAACTAGAAAGCAAAAAGCTCCTTGAGGCCAAAATGTCATCTACTAAGCAGATCCCCTATGTTTCCTAGATAGTTTGTCTGAAAATGTCTGCTCTCTATGGAAATCTTACCGTTTTTCCATGCAGACTTGGTGCACTGACTGTGTGTGTGATGTATCCCATCGTTGGCATGGATCTTCTCTCTATTTGTGAGGTCTGTAATGACACAAAAATACAACAAATGATGATGTTTACAATGAAAATGAAGAACATCACAGTTTTATCACTATTGTTCTCAAATTATCTCTTTTAGTTTATGGATACTGTACATTTTTCAAGTCAAGTAAAAGTCAGTTTCAAAGTTTAGCACAAAACTAGGGCTCAGCAGAGCACATTTTACTCATTCATCTTTTTATTTTAGCTAAGAAACTGTGTGCTTGATTTCAAATGTGCCACAGGGCTTTGAGGGTTTGACAGTTTTGCTTAACATATAAAATTCTTCATCTAGGCCCATCATAGCACCTCAAAAGGACACAAACAACAAGAGATTTAATTAACTACACATAAATTATCTTTAACCTGCTTTCTTAAAATAACATTTGTTTGCTACCAGCAGAGTAGCACTGTAGACTCTGTTTCCAATGTGAATCCCACGGCACTGTATTTTTGCTGTATAATGGGTTTTTTATTTAAATACAAGATCAGAAGAAAGAGACCACTGCTGAGGAGGTTCATTGGGCGCTTTGCTTAGCCTTTGGCAAATCTTATCAGCTAAACACCGTCTAGTTATCATCATCCATAGAGATATGCTCCACGACAGCAGCTATGAAGTCACATTCTACGAAACACACAAACATTCAACACACACACACACACACATATACATATACATATATATATATAAGTTCTGATATAGAAATCTAAATTTTTTACATGCAGTACTTTCAATTAATTGAGAGCCTGCAATATCTGTACTTTTAAAAATGTTTGAATACAATTCCAAAACATAAATAAATAAAGAATTTAAACTTGATGGCAACAAGTGATTAAATAACAGCACCTAAAATAGATACTATCCCCTTCTCCCACTACTGTTCAAAGGTTTGGGGTAAGATTTTTAATGTTTATGAAATAAGTCTCTTATGTTACACTTTTATTTATTCAAAAATAGTAAAAAGAGTAATATTATGAAATAACATTATAACTTAAAATAACTCTTTTATAATTTAATATATTTAATTTTCTTTTTTTAATTATAATATTTTTTTTTTGGTGACGATAAAGCTGAATTTTCAGCAGCATTTACTCCAGTTTTCAGTGTCACATGATCCTCCTGATATATTTCTCACTATTGTCAATGTTGAAAACAGTTCTGCTTAATATTTTTGCGGAAACTGCCGAACATTTTTTTATAAGATTCTCTGGGGGAAACAAATCAAAAGAACCTAATTCTTTCTCTTTAAGCATTCTCAAATCATGCTAATCATCACACTAAAATGATCCTAAAAATAGGAATTTCTCAATTAATTGTAAATCGTTATGCTGATAATATAATATGTAATGAAACAATTACAGCATTTTCACTAGCATTTCAGATTTTTAGATTCTGCTGTATATTTTTTGTGGTATTACTGCACATTGACTGAAGGTCTGTTTTTTCTTTCTATCTGGTTTTTGACAGCTTCTGTGAATCTTTCTGTTGGAGGCATGTAATTAGTGAGTTCACACGAGTCCTGACGTATGCAGAGCAGAAATGGTAGTGACAGTATGTTAACTTGTAAGAGGCACAGAGGCTTCTGTGACTGCTGCTGCGTGTGAATGTGGCACAGGGAGCGGCGCTCTCATGTGGGGGGTGTAGATGGCAGATGCTATTTGTCACACAAGCATCTTCAGCGACACACATAAATAAAAATGCTCTCTTTTAACACACCCTCTGCACCTGGGAATCAAGGCCTGAGTGAAGACTGTGTGAATCCTGTCACAAAGTCCAAATCAAAGCTTGAGTAAATGGAAACTCGGTTTTCCCATGACCCATAACGCCTTTGGTGGTCAACACTTCTGTGGTCTGAACAAAGAGAGGAACTCACCACAACTAATTTGAAATTGTGAGATTATGTGAACTGCTCCACATTCCCTACCTTTGAGATCTGGGAACATATTCCTCTGGGAGAACCCAAACTGGGAGTGTCCACGGTGTCGAAGTCATCCAGTGGGCGCACTGTCACCCTGTCGGCGGGCGTGTGGGGCCTGCGTGGGGACAAGGACTTGGAGGGGTGGCCGGGTGGGTGTATGTCACATGGTGATGGTGGCACAGATATGGATCGTGGCATTTCCAGAGTAACTCTGAAGGCAGACGTGTCCATGTAGTCAGGGCCGGTGTAGATTGGTGCAGTGGGGCTTCCATGGCGGAACTGTTGGCGCTGCTGCCACTCGTACAGCTGCCACACCATGCCCTCTTTAGTGGCCAACCGCTCATCAGTCGACATACGAAAGTGACTAAGACGGTCGTGGGCGTACTTATAGTCACTAGGCAGGTTGCGGGGCACTGGTGGGGAACTGCTTCCGGAGTGGTGGCGAGTGGTCTTTGGCAACGACTGGTACGTATCCATCATGACGGACTTAGGCTGGAGAGGTGGTGTCCGTCTGGGTAGCGTGTAATCAGCAGTGGGATGGCTGTAATTTCGTGAAAAAAGTTATTGTACTGTTAATATTCTGTCCTTCCCACTGTTAGTTAGCATTCATATGCTATACACAGTATTTCTATAAAAACATTTATTTTTTTATTCTTTTAAAATGGTTTTATTCCGGCCTGTGCTGTAAATTTATTATTATTATTATTATTATTATTATTATTATTATTATTATCATTATTAATCACCAACAACAATAATAACTCATCAACACATTAACCATTACACAAATAATAATAATAATAATAAAATAATTATTATTATATTAATAAACTAATAAATAAAAAGGAAACAGACATTTATACACACACACACACACACATATATATATATATATATATATATATATATATATATAAAACTTAAAAGGTAAGGTGTTGTTTTACAAGGGTGTTTTTCTGCTAAAATGTAGATATGTCCCATGGGTTTTTATTTTAAGTGCAATAGTGTAAATTTGATTACTGGATGGTTTTTACAAAAAAAGGAAAAAATAAACTGTAATAACCAGAATGCTGTTGCTACAACACGAAACATTCCCTTTAATATTTAGTGTGTTTACATCATAACCACTAGTGGGAGCTCCTTCATAAGAAGAATCTATATGTGAACTAAATCCTACAATGGCTCGAGTTCCCAATGTTACATCATTTAATTAGAGTATTACATATAACCCTGTATGCTTTTCTAACATTTTTTCCCTTATCACAGCACAAACACACAAAACTGACCTTTTTGGGTCTCCTTTCTGCACCTTCACCCAGTGCTCAACCTGAGCCAGCGCAGTTTTCCTTTGCACCTTTTTCTCTGTGTCTGTACGGGGTACGAGACCCCTCTTATACACCACGTTCCCGTTCTGATCAGGAGGTATGCCCGAGGGGGGCATCCCGTTCCTGTGAGCGGGCACCGTGGAAGGTGGGCGAGAATGGGCACCTGATTGGGAAATCCCTTCCATCTCCAACTCTCCAGAGGAGATTTTAACAGGATCCTCGAACACTTCCTTGCTGTAAACGTAGCACTCCTCCCCATCTCGCTCCGGCCTCAGCTCTGCCACCTCCACATGCACTGTCTGCTGGAGGCCCTCGGCCTGGGAGGAGCTTTTGATGCTGCTGCTGAAATGGTTGGTCTGAGGGACTGCTTGCTGCTCACTTTTGAAGCTTCTTTCGGCTTCTCTGTGGAAGGAAAGAGAGTTATTTAATAGTAGAAAACAAACAGTTAATAAGTGACCTTTAACAGTGCATTAAGACTTATTTCTGATGATGTATCAGTATTAGGAAGCAAAAAGGACTGAGTTTAGACTTTTGCATTAATTATAATTGAATCTACAACTCATTGTGCAGACAACTGACCTTGAACCGACTATTTAGCTATCTAAGTCTATCTTAATTGCAACATGACATTTCAAAAAAGTATGACATTCTTTCTGTGGAACATCAAAAGAAGAATTTAGCATAACATCTGAGCTGCTTTCTACTACACAATGAAAGTGGAGGGTACCAGAAGCTGTCATGCTCCAAAAAGTACAAAAATATGCCATAAAAACCATAAAAGTAGCTCATGTGACTCATGTACTACTGTATATACATACTACTATTCAAAACATTGAGGTCTGTAAGATTTTTATTTTTGAAATAATTATCTTATGCTCAAAGCAATATTTATTTGATCAAAAATACAGTAAAAACAATAATATTGTAAAAAATGGTTACAACTGAAAATAACTTCTAATATATTTTAAAAATATATCAGTATATAACTTTTAATATATTTTAAAATATAATTTATTTCTGTGATGGCAAAACTGAATGCATTACTCCAGTCTTCAGTGTCACAAGATCCTTCAGAAATCATTCTAATATGCTGATTTGTTCAAGAAATATTTTTTATTATTGTTGAAAGCAGGTACTGCTCAATATTTTTGAGGAAATCAAACTCTTTTTGTGCCCAAATGAAGACAGATTTGGTTTCAAAATGTTTTTTTTTTTTTTTTGGACTAATTATTTCTTCCAAGTGAAAGGCTGCATAACCTCATAATTTTAGTATGTTTTAGTCTAATTTGACCAGATATGGCATAATTAATAAATACATTTAGCATAATTCATTAATACATACCTATAATGTGTCAATTAATTTAATTTCATCATTTCATTTCAGCTATTTATTTTCTTTATTGGATCAGCCCAAAAAGTTAATTTAAAACACATTTATGATACATTTACAAATGAAAACGCAAAACAAACAAAAAAAATAAAAGGAAACTTGAAATGCATCAAAACATTAAAAATCGAATTGACAAAGGTAAAGTCATCATGTGCAATACTGTCAATCTATCCCTAGATGGCACTGTTATATTACATTCAAGATCTCCCTCAAACAAATCAAGGGCTACAGAGGAACCTCAAAACAGTACAGCAGCACTAACACTGACATTTCACCCCTCACCGTGATCAGACAGGTGGTCTGGCATCAGATTGGCAAGTATAGCAACACTGCCAACAATCCACATACTTGTGTAAAAGCATTTGCCTACAAAATCCAACAAATACAGCCACTACACTAGCCCTACCAACCATAAATTACATTATAAACCACCTTCAGGGTTATTAACCACCTACTCTCCTTTTTATGTATACTATAAAAGCCCAGCTATAAGGAAAGCCCCAGGGACAAACCCTCTCTGCACTCATGGAAGTGAAGAGCATGGGGGCAGCACGCTAACATCACGCCCCAGTCCGAGTGCTGTGTTCTGGGCTGGTGGCACACAGTCAGCTGGCTGCAGCGTGCCGCAGTGATACTCCTCCCCAGAGCTGCAGTTTCAAAGTGTACACAAATATGGCACTGTACCTCTGCACCAGCACAACAGCAGCAGATGAGCGAGTACACCATGCTGTTTTTGCTGTACCCCTGATCTATATACATCACATCAGACATGAGCTTAAAGGAACAGTTCACCCAAAAATTTAAATTTGCTGAAAATTTACTCACCCCCAGGCCAAACTGCAGGTGAATTTGTTTCTTCATCAGAACAGATTTAAAGAAATGTAGCCTTTGATTACTTACGCACCAATGCATTATCTGCAGTGAATGGATACCATCAGAATGAGAGTCCAAAGAGATGATAAAAACATCACAATAATCCACAAAATAAAGTACCATTTAGAAGCAAAATGTGGAGTCAACAAGTCATGTGGATTACTTGTAGACTATTGTGATGTTTTTTCAGCTGTTTGGACTCTGATTCTAATGGCACCCATTCACCGCAGAGGATCCATTGCTGAGCAAGTGATGTAATGATAAATTTCTCCAAATCCATTCTGATGAAGAAACAAAATCATCCACATCTTGGATGGCCTGAGGGCAAGTAAATTTTAATTTTTAGGTGAACTATTCCTTTAAATAACTAGTCCATAGCATACAGCTACAGTTTATTAATGCCATCAGCATTTCCAGTGACTTGAATGCCTATCTTAAAAAGAATCCAAATACTTTCAAGGACAGCAAATTGTCCCCAAAATGAATTTTTAAAAAGTTAAGTAGCAGCAATTTCAAATACACAACCAAGTCAGCACAAAGAGCAAAGCTGCAGTCATACTGAGCCCAGAAAATTACCTTAGACCCCAAAATACTGCAAACCAGGCAATTTTAGGTTTGTGTATGCTTTGAATTCACCCAAGAGGTCAATTTGTGATGTTTTAGATGCTCTTTGGGTCTGTTATAAGATTAATATCTTTGTGATTTGTGAATTCGCAGCTCAGAGCTCACCAAACTTGAATTTGGGTACACAGCGAAAGGCAACTTATTTTTTTTTTTTTTTTTGCATGTGCTTGTGTTGCTGGCCTCCCGAGTTAAATAAAAATGAATGGATCTCAAAGTCAAGAATGACTGTAGCTTTAACCCTGATAGATGGAAGACATCAGTGGACAGCTTTAACTAGATCAATTAACTTAACAGCAGTGCACAAACCATTAAGACCACTTCACTTCTATTGTGCATGAAATTATATAGCTGGAAATATCAATCACCACATTACATACATACCAAGGCAAAAGAACATAATATCAAAGAATAAGGGAAAAAAAAGTTTAAGTGACAGTAATGAGTGTTAAATAGAGGAAATGCAAGAGCAAGGAGAAAGCAGTAAGGAGAAGATTTAATACTATACCGGGTTATTTTCTCAAAATGTCTAGAACTGTAAGCCAGTTATAAAGAAAACATTAAACTGCATTGACATTTTTTTAATGTGGCATTTTTCTGAGAAAAAATATGCAAGGGAACTTCTAAGGACATGTGTATAGACAAAATCCATAGCTATTTGACTGGACCATGAGGGAGTGAAAAATATTACACAGAGATATTATTGGGTAATATTATTTTTCTCCAACCATGCAGCCTTGGCCATGTCAGCAGAAAAGATGAGTTGTTTCAGAGTTCCTTTTCATTAAAACAATAAAAATAAAAAAGTATATTTCTATGAATCCAGCACAAACAGGAAGATTCATTACGGTTTTTTTTTTCTTTTCGATTCATTGGTGTGTACTATTTATGTATATTTTTGTATTTTGATGTATCTTGGATTTTTTTTTTAATGTAATTTTTATGCATTTGTTGTCTGCTTTTCCTTGTTTGTATTATGTCTGACAAATAAAATCACTGTTTGAAATATAAATAAGTGCTGTCAATATTTTTTTTTTTAAACTTTTATTAATTGCAAATTTTTCTGAAATTAATCGCGATTAATCCCACCCAACATTAAAGTTTTTAAATATACTTATATTGCAATCATTTCACAGTCAATCTTCAAATTAATGTAGAAACAACATGAAGAACAATTTTCATATTTATCTTAATGGCATCTTTTTTATGACTGAAGGTGAGTATCACTGATACCAATACTACTGATGTGTCTAGGAAAATGTTATTTTTTCCTAATATTTAACTATTGACTATAGCCATTCAACATTACAGTATAATTGAGAGCCATCAATTTTAACATTTATTAGACTTTAAAAAAATAACAGCTTATAATTTAAGTTAACTTAAAACAATCTATACTTGAACCCATTATAATAATTGTCATACCTGTGCCCTTCAGCAAGTAGAAAATATACAGACATTGAGTAAAGTTATCAAACACTAAATTCTAAATTAAATGTAGATGAACCCTTAAAGCTACAAAAGTTATTGATTTTCTCTTTTTCTTTTGTTCTTCGATTAATAGACATCACAGAAGCTTATTAGGTAGGTTATTCAGCTGCTATTACTTTAAGAGCTGCTGCTGCTCAATGTGATGCATATCTGACATGCATGCTCATAGTTTCATGCGTGCTTTAATATGAAATGATACAGGCTACAGTATAACAGCTGACAGGACAGGAAAATTCATTTTTACTGACATATGGCCTGACAACATCTCATCTGACCGCAGTTCGCTGAAGCTGCCTCATCATCTGTACCGTTTCCACGCTCGTTTGACTAGCGCCTGCCGCTGAGGTGAAGTTGGAGTGCGTGCGAAAAGTCTCCTGTTTGATGTGGTCGTAAAGACGTTCTGCGTCTAAATAAACAATTCTTGTCAAGAAAAAAAAGAGACAGAAGCAGCAGCTGTGAGTAAGGTGGCCAACACTAGCTCCACCCCTGCGTTAACTGTGTTAAATATTTTTTAGCGCCATTAAACTGGAAAAGTTAAGTTAATCGCCTGCGTTAAAGTGCTAATTTTGGCAGCACTAAAATAAATAAATAAATAAAAGTAAGGGTTATCCTGTTGTATTTAATGGAATATACTGCCCAGGTCTCTGAGATACTGATCTTGTTTCTAGACACCAGCCCTGAGAAAAGATTTGCAGCAGCAGGAGGTGACTGACCTCTTCACGCCATGGCTTTGCATCAGCGCAGCCTGGTTCATGGCCCGGATCCAGCCATTCATGTCCTCTTGTGTGTCGGCGCTGAAGAAATAGGTCCTCATGCCACAGTGCTCGGCCTGCGAGCCAATCAGAGAATTCTTATTGTAAATGTAGGAGCGCATTCCCGTGTGGCAAGCCTAAGGGAGAGACAGAGACAGAGGGGACCATCAGCTCTGACCATACATAGAGGTTGCACGTGAGGCACCGGACCAGCGGGCCCCATTGCTGTGAAAGCATCACTGTAGCAAGCTTAGGAGTCATGCTCAACTGGTCTGTTTATTTTGTTCATCAGAGCTGAGGAAATGGCCTTTAAGAGGATTACCAACCAATGATAACTACATTATCATTGTTACAAACACTACCATGCACTTCAGTCAAATGATCTGCACTAGTGATCTGTACTGTGCGAGCATTTGAGACTTTTGTTGAAAAATAATAAATTAATAATTGTTGTACTGCAGTCAGACTACGCTTCAGAATATGGAAACCCATTATGCCTTAGAGTATAGAAGCTGATAACTGTGAGAAAGTTTAAAATAAACTTTGTGAGACAGAAAGTCACATTTGTGAGAATGCTACACTACAGTTAAAAAAAACTGGGGGTCGGCAAGTTTTTATAATGCTTATAAAAGTAGTCTCCTACTCACCAAGGCTGCTTTTATTTGGAAAACAGTAAAATAAATAGTATAATGTAATAATTAAAAACATTTAAAATAACCATTTATATTTTAATATATGTGATTCTTTGACTAATAAAAAAGTTCTAAAGAACAGCAGTTATTTAAGAATTTAAATCTTTTTTAACATTTTTTAACAAATGTCTTTACTGTCAATTGTGATCAATTGCAAAGAACGCATCCTTGCTGAATAAAAGTATAAATTTCTTTCATAAAAAAAAATGAGGGAAACAAATGTGGGAAATAAAATTGAGGTATAAAATCACAGTTCTAAAGAATAAAGTTGTAATTGGAAGAAATAAAAAAAAGATTTTTTTTTTTTTTTAAAGTCGCTATTTTAAGTTAAAACATCAGTAACCTTTTACTTTTTAACCCTGAGGTAGAAACAGGCTTCCATAGAATAAAAACCCATCAATGTCAGGAAATCAACATTGAAGATCTGAACTCCAACCTTCAGTACACAGCAAACAAATGATAAATCAATAAACTGAGCCATTCCTGCAGAGAGGAGAGCGATGAATGAAATTATTTTCTGCTTATTTCACATATTCCAGGAGTATCGTATAATTTACATCAGCAGACAGTTTGCACACAAGTGTCTCTGTACTTGCCCTCCCCCTCTTCATTTGGTTATCAAGTGTTCAAATACTTTTTGGGTCAATTGTACATGCCAAACACACCACACAAATGTTAAAAACACAATATTACAGATGCACACAAATACTTACATAAACAAAGCTGTTAATTCTCTTACTCTGTTTAATGCCAGGGTTAATAGCCCCCCAGCTAAACTAGCTCCATGCACCTTCTGTTCACTAAATCTGCTACTGCCAAAATGCAACTGTTGGTCTAATCTCTCTGATGGGTGTACGGCCACCACTCACACATCTAAACGCTTACAAACAGAGTCCAGCTCAGCGCTTTTGCCAGTCCCACCCAGACCCATTCAGACCTTTCCACCTCTACAACAACACACACACACAGAGCTTACATCTGGTAACATTGACTCATTCTGTATAAAGTCGATGGGCTACATCGAAGGTGCCTCTTAATTCACAACTTGACAGCTGCATCTCTGCTCACGGCACATCTCTTTTGCCTCTCCAGGAGTCTATTATCCCGCCTGTCACACACTAATGGCTAAAGCAGCCCCTCCAATATCCGATATCGGCTCCTGAAGTCTTCATATTATCCTACTGTTTTTTCATTGACTTTGTGGCAGTTCTTTGCCTGATAGCACACATGCGTTGACCAGAGAAGTCTATATGATGTGTGCGTTGTCATTTGAAAAACATATCAGCAAACCTGAACACTCAAAATGATTGACAGACTGTCTAAACAACAGTGTCCTGCATTCTTCTGCAGTTTACAGACCCTAGGGCTGTCAGAGAGACACGCGTCATATCTCAGGATACTTGTTTCAGTGATCTGTAAGGATGTAGAGACATTTTTTGTATGTTACTCTATTTAAAAAAATACTTTTAATTTAATGTAATAAAATCTCTTACTCATATACGCACATCTACACATACAAATATGAATAAACAAAATAAATTCACAATAGCAGAAAGTAAAAAGGCGGCACAAATCTTGTAACCATTAATAACATTTTATCATGACAAACAATAAGAAATGGAAGACAAAAACCTGGGCAAGAGAAAAGTGATTTCAATGCCTGTTATAATATATCAAGTATCATCTGCTGAAGGAAAGCATGTCTGCTGATATATATTCTTCTCACATTCCTGTCTTTAAGAAGTTAATGACCTCAGATTACCCATCTAGTCCTGGGCTTTCATTCAGCGTTATCCCTCTAAGAGGGATATGCAGTAATTAATCAGAGGAATTTGCTCAATCACTCAACCCCTTCAGAGGTTAAAGGAATATTCTGGGTTATTTACTACTTCATATCTACGGACAGCATCTGTGGCATAAAAAGCAATGTTCCTAAGATTGTGAAAAATCACCAAAAACAGAACTGTAGTTTAACTGTTATGAAGGCAGGGGTGCCGAAACATAAAATGTACAACTGTTGCAAAAGAACAGCCATAAAAAAGGTTGATATGTTTGCATTTAAGTTACGTCCAATATAAAAAAAATTCTGTCTGAGGGACAAACAAATGGGACAAATCAAAGTTATATCTGTGGTATTCAAAAGCGTGCCACAAATGTTGTCTACAGATTAGAAGTTGTAAATGACCTGGAATATTCCTCAGAAAGAAAATATATTTAAGTTAAACATTCAAGAGGACATACATTTGTTTAATTCCAAAACCTATCCTTTGGCTTTAATGTCTGTGAGAAATTCACATTTGGTTAAACACATACATAACAGTCCAGAGTAACAATTCAGATGTGTTACACATTAAAAGTTTGGGGTCATTAATTTTATTTAAAGAAATTAATACTTTTCTTTTGAACCTAATATCACAGTTTCCATAATAAATATATAGCAGCACAACTGTTTTCAAAACTGGTGATAATAAGAAATGCTTCTTGAAAACCAAATCAGCATATTAGAATAATTTATGCAGGAGTAATAGCTGCTGAGAATTCAGCTTTGTTGTCACAACAATAAATTACATCTTAAAATATTTAACAATATTACTGTTTTTACTTGATTCAACAACATTAAATAAATCTTACCAACCCCAAACTTTTGAATGGTAGTGTATACACAAAAAAATTTAAATATAATTACATACACACATTTAACAACAGACGCACTTCATATTTTAGTTACAGTACTGAAAATTGAAAAGTGACTGAATAGCATATGAGAGTGTAGAAATATGTGGATGATAACCAACACTGGAAATACTGATGCATGTGATGAAGTGAGAAGAGGAATTGAGCAATGCCAGTCTGCAACAGTCCTTATCTTTACTATAAGATACACACATTCATAAGGACATATCAGCATATCCAATATTCACATCAGGGAGATGAATATGAAGATAGGATTGTCGAGCTGGCATTGCCTGTTCCTGAGGAAGCGGAATGAGTTGCAGAATGCATGCTGAAACACATCAATGCACATGGGCTATGTGCATTTTTCATCTGCCTAGGAAAATGCCATACACGGGATGGTGATGGAGTGGAGATCCGCTGATAGTAATGAATGGAAATTAAAGTACCTATTCATGCAAGAGGCTGACTCAGGAGACGGCCCTTCCACCAGATGCACCCGGTTCAGCTCCCATAATGCACCAGGTCACAACAGGAAGCAATAGGCCAATAGGAATGAGAGAATAAGAGTGAGTTGTGCAAAAACAGAGGGAGGTGAATCACGGCCTATGTGAAAAATGTTAACCAAAACTAGAAGATGTGTTGAAATGTCCCTGGTTGTGAAATATCACAAGCAGGGTGAGTGGAATCGCAATTAACATTAGAGGCAGCAAAGCTAAGCAGAAATACGCCACTGGGAGAGCAAAAGTACAACACTCCAGAGAACAGGACAAGATGAGTAATAAACATCATAATATTTAACTGCTGTAGCTGAATAAATGAATCAATTAAAGCTAAGAATCATGAGTTCTTCTATGCTTGAATTCAAATACATGTTGTATCATTTCCTATATGAAAAATAAGACCTTTCATGACTTCATATTCTTAGATCTGTCAACAATCAGTTGATTCTCTGAAAAGAACATATTCTTAAGAATCATTAATTCATTATTCAGGCTGCACTGTATGTTTTTGATTGACTAAAAAACTGCTCATACTCAAAGATGCAGTCACATTTACCATTGCTCTGTGAATTTCTGAGTGCAAAATCCAGGCATTTCAATAGAAATTCACGCCGTCTAGAATTTTGCGTGAGGGTGAAAGTTTTCCCCATGCAGATTTTACCAACAGATCATATTTAAATACAGAAATGAACCTTACTACAGACAGTTCTAAAGATAACTTAATATTACAGAAAATAAACATGCAAGACTGCTCTTCACATGTACAGTATGCAGACAAACTAATTAATTGCTGACTAAGAGAAGACAGTTAAGAGCAGAAAACATTAGACCAACAGCATACCTTCGGGTCTAATACACATGAAAATAAAGCAGCCAGATGTTCAAATAGCTGCTGGCTAGTTTCACTGATGGAGATCTCCTAACTAACAACTTGCTAATTAACACCCAGAGCGCCAATGAGAGAACAGGGCCTCTCACCTTGCTCTGGTACATTACAGACTGTAGGGCAAGTAAGAGGGAGGATATTAGAAATAGAGTAGATGTATAATTAATCTGCCTGCTGGCAGAATAGTCAAACAAATTCCAGAACTGGGGAATACAGGCAGGGTAATGGAGTTTGAACGATGCACTGTGTACCCACAGGGAAGAATGACTGAGCGGAGGAAATGAATGAGCTGCAGTGATGGGATCAAACATTCCTGGAGTATTGTTATTCAGATGAGGCTTTGCTTCAGGAGGAGACCGAAGTAGATTAAGTAAAAACGCAAAGCTTGACACAAATTTAAAAGTCAGAGGTTAGCTATCAGTGAAAAAATGCTGTTTTTTCCATCTCTGTGGTACAAGGGTTTAAGCCAGACTTGATTTTCCAGAGCATTAGGTATAATATAAATGGTTTTAAGCCTCCAGGGATATTCTGTTCTTAAACATTATTTCACTGTCCGTCAGACCGCAGTAAACAGTGGAAGGAAGTTTGTGAGGCTCAATGGAAGCTTGTCATCAACAGGCCTCACTCAGAGAAGGGTTTAGATAATGATGTTCCCATGTCCGCTCTGTGAAAGAGAACAGGACTGTGGAAAACTTGTTGAACGAGTTGGGTGGAAGCTCAGTGTGAATTCCTGTGAGCAAACAGCAGCTTCGGTGATGACAGCATTGTGATAACAGACATCGAGGGGAACAGTACTAGTCAAAACGAGATGAGCTATTCCAAATGTAAAGAATAGAGAGGCTGCAAGATACAGTGTTTTACCTCATTAAAACCATGCTGGTAGATAACACAAAGCTCAAAAAATGGTGGTATCAGCACTGATTAAAAAATATTCAATTCAATATTTTTTTTAATTATGGTTACATTTAATTAAATATTGCATCTATTTCAATAATATAGTAAGTAATACAGTATAGTAATGTAATAATATAGTATTAATATAGTTTATCAACAACACTGTTTATGGCTGCTAAGCATTTTAATAGTTTGTACAATGTGATGCATGCATATAAAATATGAGACACTTCTAACTTGGCTCGTTCTGAGGGTCTGAGGGTCTTTGTCTCCATGACAAGAATATATTAGGTAACTGAGTACAGGAACATGATGCTATTAGTTAAAACAAGCAGAGTTTTAGTTGAGTTCCTTATGAGGTTGTGAGCACCCTGAGCAGAGAAAGCTTACTTAGTGATCTGTGTGGCCAGAAGAGGGCAGAGAGAGGAGCCAAACAACTGCCACATTAATCAGTCATCCCTGACTGCTGCCCACACAACACCACTGATAATATGCCACATGATACAAACTTCCCGAAGGCATAGCCAATGAAGCCAGCGAAGGTGAGCCTACACACAGGAACAGAGTAGCATTAGAGTACAGATTATCATGATGCTCTTACCTTGAAGGCGTACTTGCGGCTGATGTGGTCCTCGGGTCCCACGGGGGAAATTACATAGCTGGGCAGAGGAATGCTACCCAGAACCGTCTCTTCTCGACTATCTGTGAGCAAAGTACAGATGTTAGGTGAAAATGTTTGAAAATGGTTAGATTACAATTGAAAAAAGGTAACTGGTTTGTTGGCAATACTCTTAAACAGACATACCAAGAGATATTGGCACCGTTGGTAAATATGAGTAATTTTTTATATTTGATACAATTATACCAGCGTGATTAAATCGTTCAGCGTGTCATATCATCAGCTGCTAAATTTAAATCTGTGTTCGCTGGCTGGCGCTGAGCCAGATATAGACGCATTTGTACAGCTCTGCGCATTATAACCAATCACACACAATGCTGTTGAGCTTATGAATGCAATGACCAATCACAGGTGTTCAGATGAGTCATCGCTAAAATGCTGGTGTTTTCCTCACTCGCTCGCTGATTGAATACCTCTTTCTGGTGAATTCTCTCATCAGAAACAACAGTGCAAATGTGTGTACGAATCTGTAAGATATTAATTTCATAGTGTAAACAGCTTCAGGGATTTTAATGGGAGTTTTTGAGAGTGCTTGAACTCTAGACTGTCAGTGAAAATGTTCTTTGATAATGTAAATGTTCTTTGCTCTCTTTCTGTAAAATGAAATTGTTATGATTAACTTGCAATGTTTTTATTCACATTAACTTTCAATGTTAAATTCACATTAAATATAAAGTCAGTTGTATTAAAAATATGTTATACCATGACACCCATAAACAGACAGGTTTTTATGCATAGTTAATAGATTACATTATTAGGTTACTTTGACCATCGCCCACTATCAACAATTTATAAAGGTGAGAATCAAGATATTTCATGATACAGTTAATGCGTTTGGGAATTTTTCAAATAAAAAGGAAAAAATAAATAAAACATAAGTGCTGTTGTGGCTGTGTCACATGACGACCATCAGGGCAATAATTTTAAAAGTTTCAATTTTAAAGTTCCAATCAACTAAAGATGTTACAAATCTGCCTGGAAGAGGACGTGTGTCTATATTGTCCTTATGCACGATGACGAGGAGCGTTTGAGTTGCTAAAGATTCTCCAAGGATCACAGCTGAACTCCAGCATATTCAGTTGTCAGACACGACTGGAACTTCAAACGGCACTGGCTTCTATGGTCAGATGAAACAGAAAAGAGCCTTCTGGCAGCAAACACCAGATGGGTTTGGTGCAAACAGGGATAAAAAGTACCCCATGTCCACGGTTAAATATACTGCTGGATATTTAATGTTGTGGGCCTGTTTTTCTGCCGGAGGTCCTGGACATCTTTTTCAGATGCATGGCATCATGGATTCTACCAAATACCAACAGATAAAAAAAATCAAAACCTGACTGCCTCTGTAAGAAATCTTATAATGGACCATGTTTGGATCTTCCATCAAGACAATGATCCAAAACAAACATCAAAATCAACACAAAAATGTGTCACTGAGCACAAAATGAAGCTTCTGCCATGGCTGTCTCAGTTCCCTGACCTGAACCCTATAGAAAATGAGTGGGGTGAACTGAAGAGAAGAAGCACCAACATGGAGCTGGTATTCTGAAGGATCTGGAGTGATTCTGGATGAAGGAATGGTCTCTGATCTCTTATCAGGTGTTCTCCAAACTCATCAGGCATTATAGGAGAAAACTCACAGAGCTGTTATCTTGGGAAAAGGGCGTTGCAATAATTGGGTGCCAATACCTGTGTCTAATGTGAACTAGAGAAAAACATTTCATATTTTTGCGTTTCCCCCACTTTCCATTTTTTTTTACTTCAATGAAAGGTTTGAATTTTGTCAATTTTTTGAATGAAAGATCAAAACGATAAACAATGCAGATTTATTTTCACAGCCACTTTTGCTCATATTTACCAAGGGTGCCAATATCAGTGGGCGGCACTGTAGATGGGAGAAAATAAGTGAGACTCCACTCTGCCCACCAAAATGATTAAAGATCAAAACAATTCTATACTTAATGTTAACTGTGTTAAAATCATATGATTATTCAATATGATATGTGCAAGCAATAGGGATAAAAATAGTAAATGAAAAACCTTCTATTACGTATTAAATTATAAGTACTCTCATAATAATGTATTAAAGAAATGGAGTGTTTTACTTCTAAAATATGATTGTGCAATAAAATTAGGAACTATTTTAGATAATTGCAGCTAATTAAAGCTGAGTATTACAACTCACCTTTATAGTAAAACAGGCAGTAATCGGACAACACAAACCATTTCCTCTTCCACAGTCTCATTCCTGAGCTGTCCTGATGGTGGAAGAACAATAATCAGCCCACAAAATCATTTTCAGAAAAAAAAAAAGTTAACAGTCAGATTCTGTAATCACTCGCATCAGGGTTTCACTTTTGAGGGCCGCACCTGTTTGTAGAGCCATCCTCTTACCACCACTGGGACATTAGGGTTCCTTTTGATGGAATGGTCACGCTTGCCAAAGCAATGCACCTTCCCACTGGGTTTCAAACTCTGTGGTATTTAAAAGAAAAAAGAAAACCACTTGATCATTTGATTAAAAATGCTGCATACAGCAGGCATCAGTAAGGTAAAGTGGCATCCAAAAGCATTTGGATGCTTGACTTTGTTATTTTTTTAAGTGTGGCCAAAGTGTCAAAAAAACATTCTGGGGCCAATTTATGTTCAAGGAAAACACTTTTACTACAAAATGCTTACAATAACAGGGTTTGTTGCATTTATTAATCTTGATCTGTACAAAGTTCGATTCAGCTGATCATTTGTCAACCCAAATATGCACACTTGCGTGTTACTTGAGAGTAAAAAGAGATTTTTATTTAAAAGAAATGTGAGATAATGACTGATGCCTGCCAGGAGCCTGGTTTATTCCCAGTAAAGTAAGTGTGTGTGTGTGTGTGTGTGTGTGTGTGGTCCTGGTAAACCCTACATTATGGGGACAAAATGTCTTAAAGATGGCAATATCCAAAATCCTTGTGGGGACATTTTTTGGTCCTCGTGAGGAAACAAGCTTATAAATCAAACAAAATGAAGTTTAAAAAAAAAATAAAAATGCTAAAAGTTTCCTGTGAGGGGTAGGTTTAGGTTGGTGGAGGGCAATAGAAAACACAGTTTGTACAGAAAAAAAAAAAAACATCACGCCTATGAAATATCCCCATAAAGCGTGTGTGTGTGTGTGTGTGTGTGTGTGTACGCAGAGATGAGGGCCTCTGGGATTGATCGATTGTTTTGTGAAAGCTCATATGATGCTGACACAGTCCTGTCATTGACAGGCCAGCATCAGACTCTTTACCACACAATGACACAGCCCATGTGTCAGGCCAGGCCAATAAAACTTCAATGTGTCAAAAAAAAATCACTCTCTAATAGGGAGGAATATCTGCATCTCTGCATTCCCATTACCAGTGAAACTTGAGAGACGCATGTATGCATTCAAAATTAGTTATGATAAACAACATGCATGTTATCTAAAAATTTGTAAAAAAAAATTATATAAATAAAATTGCGCGCACATACACAATTTATGTAGATAGATACAGTATAAACACCCACTTTTATATAGATATTAATTAAAATTATATTTATAATACAATTTTATTAATTACGTTTTATAAATGTATTTCAAATGAAAAATGCTTAATACCCAGCCTGAAATGTAAGTTCTTCAACCTCTAGTACAGCCCATATTCTGTAACACCTGAAAAAACTATTTATGGCAGTGTATATTAATGCACTAGACCAAGACAGAGTATTAGCGGCACCAGTAAAACAGTTCTGCTGCATTTACACCTAGAGTGTAACTGTGCCACACACGCTCAGATTTAATTAGCAGAAAGTAGCGAGAGGCGTTCCGAGCATTTCTCAATCCCCTGCAGATGTTCTATGCAGTATTACCTCATGACCTCTGCACAACACAGCCGACCCGCACAGGAGATTAAGTCGAGCTTCTCTGGTGCTAGAAAAATCAGTAACCTATTACACCTTCGGCTTGGGTCATTTATCAAAACTGGAGGAATATAGCAAAAATAGATGAGGCCAATTTACTCTCCCCATTACCTATAAAAACATTATCAGTTTTCAATGATTTAAAATGAGATACACACACACACACACACACACACACACACACACACACATTAGTAATGGTGAGGCTCGCTAGACAATTAGCCAGCTTGGCACTTTCAGGAACCGGAAGTGCTCTGTGTAAATGTTTGCCTTTATTGAGAATCAGTACTACGACAGACCACATTAAAACAGTCACAGATCAACACTAAATGAGGCTGGGCTTCTCACCCTGGATCCTGAGGTGGTGTCCGCAGGGGATGAGGAGACAGCGACAGAGGACTCGCTGACCATACTGGGAGGCCTTGGCTCTGGTGGTGGCTTGGACATGCGTAAATTTGCCCTGCAAGAGTCAGAAATAAAAGATATGATCTTCACCAGGTATAAGGTGTGGTTACTAATACATGGTGAAATCAGTGAAAAAGGTACATTTTTGTAATTTAACAACCAACAAAGTAAAGCAGAGCCTGGGGACACAAAGTGTTCAAGAGAGGAAGAGACTCAAGTAACACATTGACGAACACATTCCCTGAGGGCAAACTACTCAGAGACCAGAACAGGAGAAGTAGTCAGACAATATCATAACTCAGCATAAGCAAATCTAGTGAAAGTATTAGTCTCAGGTGACCTGAATATGGCAACAGTGACAACAACACATTAAGAAAAATATCCTAAGAGACACATTCAGCACCTGTCAATCAAGTCTACATCTATCAATGTATCTATCTATCATTTTATTTATCTATCAGTCTATCAAATGTATCTGCATATTTATGTATCTATCTATCAAATCTATGTATCATCAATATCTACCTATACAGTGCCTATATCTATCTTTATCTACCTAGCTATATCCATCTATACCCAGCAACCTACCTATCTATATCTGCCAATACCTATCTACCTACTGTATCTATATTTACTTACATACTAGGGATGCGTGAGAATAGCCAATTAGTCAACTAAACATAACTAGTACTGCTGCCCCTAGTTGACATTGGAAATATGAGTCGACTAGTTGAAATGTAGTCATTTTAATATGTTACTTTCTAAAAATAACACATTATTTTGAAAAGTGGATATCTGGGGCGGATAACAAATTCATTTCAGTTTAGACCTTGCATGCATGCGTTTTCTTCTTGTCACTCGTGTCAGTGTATTTACCAGTTTAAAGGGGGAAACAATATGAATGAAATGGAACTGACTTTCTTCAGAAAGATTTCGTTGACATTTTTTCATGTTATCTCCGTGTAATGCCTAATAGAATAGTGTTTATCAGCGGAGCACTGTTTTGTTTACAGGGGTAAACCACTGTATTGCCACTTATCCAAAAGCGCCACCTAATATTAGAGAGTGAACTTGTATTTTCATTCAGCACGTCTGCTGCTTTTGTTGCTGTCAGTGTTGTTAATTTTAACGGTTTGTTGGAAAATAAGAACAACTCAATTAATAAGGTATCTGGAATTTTTGGACTATTTGATTAGCATTCCAAATGAATCGCATATACATACAATGTTTTTGACGGTCTTCTCAGTGTTTCTTACTTTTAGACCAGTCGACTAGTCGGTTACAAAATTTCCATTTGAAATTAGTCATATCACACCTCCTTACTACATACCTACCTAACTATCTACCTACAGTATCTCACAGAAGTGAGTACATCCCTCACATTTTTGTAAATATTTTATAATATCTTTTCATGTGACAACGCTGAAGAAATGACACTTTGCTACAATGTAAAGTAGTGAGTGTACAGCTTGTATAACAGTGTAAATTTGCTGTCCCCTCAAAATAACTCAACACAGCCATTAATGTCTAAACTGCTGGCCACAAAAGTGAGTTCACCCCTATGTGAAAATGTCCAAATTGGGCCCAAAGTGTTAATATTTTGTGTGGCCACCATTATTTTCCAGCACTGCTTTAACCCTCTTGGGCATGGAGTTCACCAGAGCTTCACAGGTTGCCACTGGAGTCCTCTTCCACTCCTCCATGACGACATCACGGAGCTGGTGGATGTTAGAGACCTTGCGCTCCTCCACCTTCCATTTGAGGATGCCCTACAGATGCTCAATAGGGTTTAGGTCTGGAGACATGCTTGGCCAGTCCATCACCTTTACCCTCAGCTTCTTTAGCAAGGCAGTGGTTGTCTTGGAGGTGTGTTTGGGGTCCTTATGTTGGAATACTGCCCTGCTCTGCTTCAGTATGTCACAGTACATGTTGGCATTCATGGTTCCCTCAATGCAGCCCCAGACCATGACACTCCCACCACCATGCTTGACTGTAGGCAAGACACACGTCTTTGTACTCCTCATCTGGTTGCCGCTAGGGCTGCAACTAACGATTATTTTAATAATCGATTAATCTGTCGATTATTTTTTTCGATTAATCGATGAATCGGATTTTTAAAAAAAGAAAAAAGAAAAGCATTCATTTCCAACCCTTTATTCAAAAACAGAACTAAAATCTTTAGAAAGTGCACCAACATGTTGCTCCTTGAAAATCCCTGAGCTGTTATAATAATAATAAAATAAAATAAAAATGGACTAACACAAAAAACATACACATGTATGCTTTACATCTGCCAAATATATAGACTTTTTGGGGGGGGGGTGCAAAAAATTAAATAATTTAACAACACTGCGTCGTTAGCGTTGGTATTGTATCAGACACTTGCACTTAACATTATATGAAAATCAAGCTCAAATGGAGTTAACAATGTTTTTGACCAGAGAATGACGGAGATGGAGTGTTTTGTCTGTCATTAGAACGGCTGTAACTGTTATCTGAAGCAGCAAGTGCATTATGCTTTCATCAACTTTTACAGGTTATATAACTTTGATTGTAGCCATATGGGCGCTTAGTTTTTTCTTGTTGTTTAATACACTTGGCCAAAATCTCAAATTAAGCGCTTATGCACATAATGCACAGGATATTTAAAACGTATATAGACAGCAAATAACTAATTCTTCTCCACTCTTCAAACACACAAAAACATTATCCTTTACTGACATAGTGTTTGAGTAAAGAAAACGCTGTACTATTCAAACACCAATTATTTATTCACCCTTGCATTGCGAAAAGCAGAGATCTCATCTTCTCCAGGCTGTGCGCGCGCGTCAATCTGAATGGAGGCGGGGTGAAGTTACGAGGTCTCGCTGAGAGCTCGATGATCCAATGGCGTTCACAGTTTTACTGACAAGTTATTTTAATGCTTATCATTGGTTTACTATTTTTAAAACTCTCTGATTTAAAATAATAAAACGAATTATAAGCGACTCAAGTTTGGATAATTTTTCACAGCACCTGACTGGGCTAGGGTATGGCAACTGCCATACTCTGCCATACGCAAACGCCGCCCCTGCTCCCACACCTTGGATGACTTGGGTCGCACGGATTTCTCTGCCTCCGCCATGTATCTTTCCTCTACCTCCGCTCGTTTTTTTTTTTTTTTTTACTTTTGTTTTTTATGAGGCGCCAAACTCTGCTACCATCCGTGCGAGAGAGACCGAGTGTGTTCACTCCGCTCCACGCTCAACTAAAGTTTTTTTTTTAATAATCAAACGTCTCGCGTCGCGCGACACAACGAATCGATTATGAAATTCGTTGCCAACGCTTTTAGTAATCGATTTTTATCGATTTAATCGATTCGTTGTTGCAGCCCTAGTTGCCGCCACACACGCTTGACACCATCTGAACCAAATAAGTTTATCTTGGTCTCATCAGACCACAGGACATGGTTCCAGTAATCCATGTCCTTAGTCTGCTTGTCTTCAACTGTTTGCGGGCTTTCTTGTGCATAATCTTTAGAAGAGGCTTCCTTCTGGGACAACAGCCATGCAGACCAATTTGATGCAGTGTGCGGCGTATGGTCTGAGCACTGGCAGGCTGACCCTCCACCCCTTCAACCTCTGCAGCAATGCTGGCAGCACTCATACGTCTATTTCCAAAACACAACCTCTGGATGTGACGCTGAGCACGTGCACTCAACTTCTTTGGTCGACCATGGCGAGGCCTGTTCTGAATAGAACCTGTCCTGTTAAACCGCTGTATGGTCTTGGCCACCGTGCTTCAGCTCAGTTTCAGGGTCTTGGCAATCTTCTTATAGCCTACGCCATCTTTATGTAGAGCAACAATTCTTTTTTTCAGATCCTCAGAGAGTTCTTTGCCATGAGGTGCCATGTTGAACTTCCAGTGACCAGTATGAGAGAGTGAGAGCGATAACACCAAATTTAACACACCTGCTCCCCATTCACACCTGAGACCTTGTAACACTAACAAATCACATGACACCGGGAAGAGAAAATAGCTCATTGGGCCCAATTTGGACATTTTCACTAACATTAATGGCTGTGTGTTGAGTTATTTTGAGGGGACAGCAAATTTACACTGTTATACAAGCTGTACACTCACCACTTTACATTGTAGAAAAGTATAATTTCTTCAGTGTTGTCACATAAAAAGATATAATAATTTTTACAAAAATGTGAGGGGTGTACTCACTTCTGTGAGATACTGTACATCTACCAAGATACCTACGAACATATCTACCTATCCATCCATCCTGCATCCACCTACCTACTTATCTATTTACCTTCCTACATTCATCTATCCACCTGCCTACCTAACAACCTAGGCACAACGGGATTAATATGAATTGTAACAGTGCCTCATTTGGAAGCTAGAGAAACCCCATATTTAGCTCATCTTGTTGTGAGCACCCTGTGGATAAGGCGAGCGGAGGAATGCACTGCAGCTGAAGAAATGCAGGGCATCTGCAGTAGTCACATTATAAGTCACGGTCACTACACTCAGTCTGACTCTGCATGAGTCTAACGGTTCCTCTGGAATTACAGTAAAAAGTAATGAAAGTACTGTTATCGAAAGTAATGTTCGTTAAATAGGTGTTTAATAATAAATGATTAACCAAATGTTTGTGAAATGCCAGAGCCACAATCTCTGTGATACAAATGCCTTAATGCTAGGCTGCTTCCTGGAAGTATTTGGCTCCATTTTTCTTTCCTAATAAGGAGAACTGTATAAAAAGCTGCATTGAGATTCAGGTAATGCTAATGTAACATTTTGGGTAAATCAGCAGAGAGAAGAGGAGAATGCCAGAGAGATGAGGGAGAAGGGGGGGGGGGGATAGAGGACAGAAGAAAGGTGAAACAAACTGTCAGAGCTGCCTCTGCAGGCACCAAATAAAAAAACTTCCAAGCACTGTCAAAGAGAAGTGTCAGATTCAGAGACTGCAGGGAAAGGTATAACCTAGAGCGAACAGCAACAGAGAGCTGCACGGTTCAACCAAACATCTGTCACATTTCTAAATCTCCTTCAAATAAATGACAAGGCATTTTGGACTGGTACCCAAGGAGTTATAATTCATTGGATACAGTTGCCTTTTCCCGTAAACATGCAAAATTAATGTTATTGGGTAAATAGTTTATACGATGGGCACTCTGAAAATAAAATACTATGAACAAATTCTGGGTACAGACCTACAGCCAGAGCCAGACAGCACAGCCACGGAGTGCCTACAGTCTGCCTGATGCATATTACACACAAAATTGCCAAGCGCTGGCTGAAATAACCTACAGCAATGGGATTGGCTGGCTCAACATCTTCCAGAAATAAGGCTGCATTGGGTTTTTTATCAGTGTGCTGGAAACAAAGCTGTTTACAAGGTACCAGACTGCTCACATTTCATTTCTTTTCCCTTCTTCTACCTTGTAAGCTCCAGCTCTGGTTTCAGCTTTGTATACCACTAACACCTCATCTGTGTTACAGAGCAATACCTACTGGTGGCATCAAATCTCCAAATCTCTGCAAGATAAAAGTTTAATTAGAGGCACTCAGTAGCAAGAACCACAGGGGTCTTTATTACTTTCCAGACGCACTACAAATAATTTTCTGCTTTTTTAAAAACAGTTCCTAAATGGCATGTAAAAACCAAACAGATCGCATTTGGTATCTTACATGCTAGTCAGACTGTCTCTTCCTGTTTAAGTGGGTGAATTAATAGCAAAAGTGCACCAGACAGTCAAAAGTCTGGCTATGCGAGACTAAGGCCTACAATAAGTCAAATAAAAACAGCACCACTGGTACTCGAGCATATAATTGAGTCTATAAAATGTAGTAGACTCTCAGAAGCCTTCAGAGTAGTAACAAAAATCTCTCTTACTAACAGCTCTGTCTCTCAGGGACACTCTTTTAGAGAATCATCTGAAACGCACACCATCACTGACATCACACAGAAGGTGTGGACACATATGGTGAACTCTGATGTATGAGTGGGTTGAATCTAGAACATGCTGAGAGAGCAGATAAGTGAAAAACCTACTGCTCTTAAATCATCGGCTTCATACATCAAATAACACACTCGGGACATAAGGGTATAATTGACCCAATGTGAGGGGAGAAACTTTGGGAAAAGCTGTAATAGCGTAATAGAGCTGTTGCTGGCAGAATATGATTTATTCGATTTTGACCAAATAAAATCATGAATTTATTAGTATTTATTAAATTATTAGTATTGTATTTTATGTAGATTTGGTTTTATAATCCACATACATAACATTCAGTTATAACCCGATAAAATATAATAAAACTAAACCAAAAATAATGTACTATAAATTTCTATGGCATCACATTTTAATCTGAGGCAGTTTTTTTGTTGTTTTTTTTTTACCACAAATCTACAAATACAAGTGCTGATAATAGAAAATAAACCAGTGAGAAACAGAAATGCATGATGCAACTGAAAAAGGTCATCAATCCAAAAAAAAAAAAAAAAAAATTGATTATGCTGCTAAAACTCACCAAAGCAAGCAGATTTCCAAGCCACATGTCAGGCTGACTCCACGCTTTTCATGGGTGCTGGAGCTTACAGTAAAACACAATAACCCTGTCCAAAAACTGACACATGCACACACACAGACAGCCCCTCAACAAAACCATAAACAGCTTTCTTTTTTTTTCCTGTGGAATGTGAGGAGTTCCTGTAGTGTGACAGAGTCAGGAGGTGTTTGTGGCCTGTATACAACATCAAAACAGCAGGAAGCTACAGCAGCATTGTCATGGGAAGAGCTGCGGACTGAAACAACGCTGCTTCTTTCTCCCCCTCATTTTTCACCTCACAAACTGGCTTCCATCCAAAATTGTTTGAAGTATGTTTGCACCCTGGGACTTACTAGTGTTTTATCTAGGCTTCATATTATTTACCTACACTGTCTTTTGAATGGATGGGCACACAGGGCCTTTATTTTATGCTGGAGAGATGAGAAAGATCCTGGCTGAAGCTCAGCAAGATCTTAGTCTAAAGAAAAAAAAGTCCACATTCTGTTCCCAAATGCTCAGAGCTCCACAGAGGGGGAGCCTCAGACCCAATAACCTGGTTAAGTTGCATAATACATAGCATACAGTGGTATATAATGAGCTCTACTTACTTTACATGATGATACAGCAGTTCTCAAACTGCTACCAAAAAAACAACATGTGATGGAATCAGATACAGTAGTACTTTGTTGGGTAGGCTACCATGTTCCCAATGATTACCATATTCAAGAACCATGAAATTTAAATGGTAATTTTTGTTAGTGATGACTGTATTTTAAAAATAAAACAATGACCGACTGACTGTACAATATCCTAATTTGTTTAGATTATTGTACAATGTGACAGAGACATGAAAGTAGGGATAATGGTCAATTAAAATAGTTTAGAAGCCACTAAACAAAAATATCTTCAAGCAAAATGCCACAACTGACCTATCATGAAATCTATAATATATAACAATATATTTAATTTAATTTAATATATTGTATAATTTAATTATACCAGTACCACAGTTATTTTATATATGTAGAGGGCTTTTTGTTGTTGTTCATTAATAGACGTTACATAATATTTCACAGAAACACTGTTCATTTAAAGAGGAAAATTTGAGATATTTTTCAAACATGAAATTAACTGCAATGTACATGAACTGAGAATCTGTTAAACAATATATAATGTACTAATGTTTATTAATTATGTTAATAAAAGTCACCAATAAGTGTTGTATGCAGTTTGGCCATTAGAGAAATGAATAATTCATACAAAAAGACAGTCAGCCTTTGTGGCAGACAATGCACCATGCCCTAGTGTTTGTTGAGATGTGCACTGTGCTCAGATTAGCCATTCAGATCAATAGTGCTGCACTACCAGGGGATCAGAACACTTCTATCACTGCACACGTTTCCACTGTCATCACCACCAATGGGATCGCAGAACACATTTTAGCTCTTCACTGAGAAGGGGTGGGAGTATGCAGTGCTATTAAGGGCACCCAGATCAGCTAAAATATCAGCATACTACATATTTAGGTAGGGTGTGTCTGTGCCAGTCAACCATAGAGAATACATATTCTCCAGAATTCAGGATCTACAACTTGCTAATACACACCCATGGCAACCTGCAGCAACATACTGGCTGCGATGAATGATTTTGGTATGTCTCTGCTGACATCATGACATATTTCAGGAGGCTTTTCCCAAAGTTCAGCATGTATCACAGCCGTTAGGGTGAGGTTAGTTTCCATAGCTAGATTACTAGAGGAAAAGGCAGGGTTGATGGGGAGAGAAGAGCGAATGAGGCCGGACTTGTGCTTAAAATAGCACTTATGAGCAGCCAGGAGTGGCAAGTATTCCAGTTATGTCCTATAACTTCACTATCTCTCTCTTCTACAAACCACAGGCATTTGAGAGCCAACAAAACATTAAGAGTCTCGCCGGCTTATCGACACAGCTGCAAGTGACAAACTTCCTCTCTCGCTCAATACGTTTGGCCATGATCTTTGTCTATTGGGCACTCAGGTCTGTAAGCTGGTAAACTAATAACTAGATCCCTCTGTTACACAAAGCTCAAGTGACTCTCCTGATGATGGTTAATCTGAGCCTGAACCTAGCACAGGGCCTCCATGCACTGTGCCCCTAATGAGAAGCATCAATCAACCCTGGCAGCAACATTTACTTACCTGTCATTCGCATGAGGAATGGTCTTCATGGCCGTGTGCGATATTTCTATGACAGCCCAACATTCTGAATCCATGAGCCCACCTCTATATGGAGAACATGGAGTGATAACAGGAAAATCGAGGTAGGCGGCTGAACTTCGTAATAGTTTTCACCTGGGTTTGTTTCAGCAGGCAGCAGAATATTCAAAATAAACAGCAAACCCTCAGCTCGTTCTTTCCTCTGGCGTTAGCGAGTAACAGAATGAGATCTGTCTCAGCAGGGCATGTAAATCTGAGCTCTCTTAACCCTCGCAGCACTGATGAGGTAGAAATCCCAGCTCAGCTTACTGGCATATACGAAGACACAGAAATTAATTGAAAGGAAGAGGAGAGGAACAGGTGCTGTGGTACGCATTTTAATGGAATAGTAAAGAAAATGAACAATTCTTAATATTATAATAATTTAACTTTGATTTACTGTATATTTATGGTTGATAATGACCAATCATCCATAACAGCAAGCCTCCATTTCCACTGAACTATTCAGGTTGCTTACTGATTCCATTAACATTCCCCTGGTTCTCTGTTTATTCTAAGTTGGACATGAAATTATCTGCGGTTCAGTGACTAAATCAAGAACCACTCTGAATGAGTTGATTGATTGATTCAAACCAGTAATTAAGGCGGCATTTGAAATTGTATACTCTCGGAGTAGGTTTTTCTTTTGAATAAGTACTTCACAACAGTTAAAAAGTTCTATAATGTATAAATGTAATCCAGACATTGTTATTGGCAGTAAAGCAATTCATTTGTAATATTGTCATTGGCAGTAAAGCAATGCAACTGATGCTGGTAGGTCATATGACATTCACAAATCCTCTCTCGATGCCTCATGGGATAGTATAAGCACACTTCAGAATCTTGCCAGAAGCAGTATGCCATCCAGGTACTTTTTGTCTACTATTTAAGTTGGACATACTACTCTTTCCCCATACTGTTTTTTACTTGCTATATGGTACAAAAGTATGCATATTTGAATGCAACCTAAGTTTGAAACTGATTTGTGTTTTTTTTGTTTTTTTTGGATCAACTGATTAAAAGAATCAGTCCATTAGTTTGCAAATTGGTCTACATTAGTGTTGAGTGTTTGTTACCTTTGAGAAGAATTCAACAAAAACATGTCTACTTACACTCGATCTTTCTCCCTCATCATGTTCAATTCAATCTGAAAACTAAAACTTTCTTTTTCCAAGGTGCTGTGAATTTTATTGCAAAATAGATTTAACCCATCAGCAGTTTATAGTAGTTAGTAGTTTATAGTGTAGGTAGTTTAAAATGATCTTCCCCAAGACTGTGCCCACCTACTTTGCAGTCAAAATAAAGTACAGATTACCAGATATCTTTATTTCAAATACTATTTAGTAGTGCAGCTTCAAGCAAGAAAACACCCACATCATCTTCACGGGAAAATGCAGTAACAGTAATGGCCATCATTACCATTACCTCTGGACATTTCCAGCTGATTTGCTGATTCCAGCACAGACATATGATATCAGTGGCTCGTGAATCATTACTATACATCTCATTACTCACGCATCTGTTAAAGAACCATTCAAAAATCTTGCAGCTTTTCATTTAATCCAAGGCCCTTAAAGGGATAGTTCACCCAAAAATGAAAATTTGATGTTTATCTGCTTACCCCCAGGGCATCCAAGATGTAGGTGACTTTGTTTCTTCAGTAGAACACAAACAACGATTTTTAACTCAAACCGTTGCAGTCTGTCAGTCCTATAATGCCCATCAATGGGCACACAATCTTTGGGAGAAAAAAAAAAACATGCACAGACAAATTCAAATTAAACCTTGCGGCTCGTGACGATGCATTGATGTCCTAAGACACGAAACGATCGGTTTGTGCGAGAAACTGAACAGTATTTCTATCATTTTTTTACCTCTGATAAACCTCAATGTCCGACTGTCACAACATCCGGTGCGTGACGCGTCAACCTGCTCTGGCACATAGACGTATGTACATAGATGCCTCATTAGCGACGGTTTCTATGGGCCACGATACGTAAGGGTCTATGTATATATATATCTATGTTCCAGAGCCGTTGACACGTCACGTGTCGATGTTGTGGATGAGCTCAGGATGGTTGGACATTGCGGTGTATCAGAGGTAAAAATTATATAAATACTGTTCAGTTTCTCGCACAAACTGAGCTGCAAGGTTTAATTTGGATTTGTGTGTGCATGTTTTTTTTTTTTCTCTCAAAGATTGTGTGCCCATTGACTGGCATTATAGCACTAACAGACTGCAACGGTTTGAGTTAAAAATCTTTGTTTGTGTTCTACTGAAGAAACAAAGTCCCCTACATCTTGGATGCCCTGGGGGTAAGCAGATAAACATCAAATTTTCATTTTTGGGTGAACTATTCCTTTAAGAACTTATTAAACAAGGCTAACCATACAATTAACCTGCATTGACCACATGCCCTCAGAGAAAGCAGGAAGTGTGCATCCTAAAGTGTATTTTGTGCAAATAAAAGGAAAAGAAGCACTCACTGGTCCTGTAAAATGAAGTCAGTGTTTTCTGAGGAGATATGTCCAGTCACAGGATGTCTGAACGTCGTCGTTCTCAGGTTGTGGCTGCATCCAAGAAGACAGGGAGGGAAATGGGGAAAAACAAGAGAAGAAAAACAAAATGAGCAATCCAATATTAATCATGTTTAATTTGGCACTTCCTCTCCCCTGCTGTGGGTACTGTAGCCGTAAGAGCAACATTCTACAGGAATACACTAAGTTTGAGGAATTCTGATGACTTCCCACAGGAGTGCAGAATGTGTGGCAGCGCTGAAGCCTGGCCAAGCCCACTCATATTATTTAACACAAAGTGTGGGGCTAAGCACAAACCACTGCAGAAACTTTATTGATTTCAATTACACAGGGTCATTCACCGTTTTAACTAGAGCATTAAAACATCTCACTGTCATCAGGTGTAATAAGACAGAGACAGGGGGCTTCTAAGGGTGAGAGGACTGTGAAATAACATACATAATACGCCTGCTGTCATCGATTCAGTTATTCATTCTGGCTTCACACTGTGTGTTTGACTGAAAGGGAGTGAGTGGTGGTAATTTGATGAGTAAGGAGGATCCCCACGTGAGTAAATGTGGTCCTATATGAGGGGAAAAGGCTCCACCACAAGTCACTTATCTGCCTATCATGATTTCTATTATGTTTAAAAAAAATTATATTCACCTTGCTTCAGCGACTCTCTGTGGACTCAAGGCTGATAGATACAGTTAAAAGAACAGGTATATAGCCCTATTCGGACGGGACTAGTTTTACAGGGGGTCGTTAGAGAAATGTGTGTTTCACAGACGTACTTGGTGATTTTAATCCCGTCCGAATCTGCCATGTCTGTGTTTTTCTCACACAACCTCTGTAATAATTCCAGAGCAAATTACCTACTGTTTTTCAGCAAACTCAGTGATCCTGAGAAAACTAATCCCGTCCGAATGCAATGTCTGTGATTGCCGGTGAGATTTACCGTAGACACTCTTACCGCACTCATGTTTGATATATTTGCCTCCCGGCAAGGAAAAAATAAGTAAATAAATTAAAAACAATAATAAAATCAAGAGTCAGATCTCGTAAACCATTCAGACTGGCTATTGTAATATCTGCGTCAGGTAAAATTACTTGCGTTCATTCACCATGGTATTTGTAGTAAAACTGTTATACTAATGGTAATCAATCCGAATGATACGCAATGCACGCATACAGAGCGCGTGACCTCTGAAACGCCCAGATGTCCAAAACAGACCCTCCCACCTCTGTAATAAACACGGAGATGTTAGTCCCATCCGAATTGGTACATGAAAATCGCAGACGTCAGGTGATAAGAATCGAAACTCAAACGTAGTTTAGAAAACTAGTCCCATCCGAATAGGGCTATAGTCATGCTTCAGGTTCACTGTACAGCAAAGTGAAGATGTCCTTCACAGCAGACAGGGGTTAGAACAGATGTTAGAACTAAAGCTACACTAGTAAAAAAGTAATATATTTAAAATACATTTATTTCATACATGTTTACTGACATATCGCTTGAGACTTACTGATATAAAAATAATAATGAAACTTTTTTTGGAGTACTACTTGTGCCCAATGCACATTTCTTAATATTAAGCCTAAAATGTGCTTTAATGTCACTATTAATGAGGATTGTATTATTTTGTAATAATATCGGTCTTTAAATGCAAGATATTTAAAAGTTTACTTAATAGTTCCACTTTTGCACAATCAAATATACTTTAGTATATCTTTAGTTGGACTTCAACACTACAATTAAAGTGCATTAAGTACAAAATGAGTTGTTCCAATTTAGCAGACTTGAAGTATACCAGTTTAGTATACCAAAAGTACAACTGCAGAGTATTTTTATCAGTGTTTCCCCTACCATTATTTTAGGGGGGAGGCCCGCCCCCCCAAAGGCACCCCCCACCCCCCTTGAAGGTCAAGTTAATTTTATTTTCTCTATAGCGCCAGACCACAAAAGAAGTCATTCAATGTTACCTTCCCTATAGAACAGGTGTATACCTTGTTCTTTTATTAAACAAACTAAATAGCCTTATGTTATTTATCTTATTTACACGACGGCGTGTCATTTCTGAGCTACGTTACATGGTCGCGCTCTCTGTATCGCGCTCACAGCGGAGTTCCGCCCCGGTTCGCACACACACACACACACAAACGTAAGCGCACACACAAGTTTATTGAATTACAATAAATCGAGCTACCAATGGTGATTTAATCTAAAGATCATATCACATTAAACCATGCAAAGTATTATTATTGCTATACTTTATTCTCAAATCATTAATGTTAACATCAGCATTGCATGACTATGAGTATAGTGTGTATTAGCGTGTAGATTTCAATTTCTGTACAGTCTAATATCTAATTGTCATGCCATTCAAATTTCCTATTAAGAAATTCTTTTAACCCAAAAAGCTAATTATTCTCCCTTCGAACTGGTTTTCTTTAAAATACAAATCTTGTGTAATCCCAGGCTATCTGTAATCAGAAGCACATTTAAAACTGAAATATAATTTCATTTCATTCACATGTGTTTCATAAACACATAATCCTTTCTGGATTACAATCTGCCATCAAAATGATACATTTAATTATTCCAGCTGCTGTGAGAAAAGGCTATAAACGATGCGCCACCTGCAGGATCCTCACATGCGATAGCCTACTAGCCGGGACAACTTCTTTATCTTTACAGATGTGACATAATGACGCAGCAGCATGCTCGAATTTCCCACGAAAACCTACCCGAACCACTCAAATTAGAAAACATTATTATAAGCTAACCATTGTGAATCGGGCTAAAGTAAGGTGATAGTTTTGAACACTGGCTGGTTATGTACTTGCTCAAATATTGATTTCGGATCATTTTTAACCAAAAAAAGTTACGGACTGCAGCTTTAAATAAATGTATTTCAGATACATTTTAGTATATTTATTTTGAACTAGGGTAATGAAACAAGGCCGAAATAAAACTTAAACTTGCCTCTGCAACTAACTGAAAAAAGCGAAGTGCATGGAAACATGACCAATGAAAATGTGCTAATTGTGTAATTGGTATGCACATATATATATATATATATGGAATGAATATTGTAAGTGTACAAGTGCAAGTGTTTATTGACAGTGTACAAGGTGACCTTCAGTCCAGGGCAGCAACAACACTCAACATTCTGATATGGAGATGATTAAAGGGTACATATAAAAAGCAAGCAACACTGAATAGAACAGAACTTATTTTTCCTCTTAGCACTTATTTGATTGTAAGACTAAAGAGACGACAGGAAATGAAATCAGCTGGACTCTAACCTTTGCGGCCTGCATGAGCAGCATGGCTCAGAACACTTAAACTGCTACACAAAACATTAACAGCAAGTGATCTATATCACAAGAGATATATGTCAACATCTCCCAAAAACAGCCTCTCTTACATGCCTTCATTCCATGGTGGTGGCACGTTCACCATGACAAGAAAGCTTAGGCATGCACCTTTCACAGTACACTGTCAAATTTAACAGGGTGTGGAAAACGCTTTTCTGCCTCTGCGAAACATGGCATCATACACCCCAAATGACACAACATTGTCAAGTTCATTCTTTAGCGAACAATCATAACGCAGGAATCCAAGGTACAAACGTACTCATAAGATAGTTCAGCTGAACGCAAACACTACAACAAGCTTTTATCTCTAATTGAACATTTAGTGCATCAGCAAACTCTGCTGCATAAAAGCTTTTCAGTGGCTGCATGAAAGAACACTTGACATGAATGCATGTACTACAAAGCCTTCACTACAATAGTGGTTTTATGCAGCCTGATCCAGTTCCTGAATAAACACTATCCTTAAGTCAATTCTGCTAACTCATCTGTGAAATTAATGTATGTAATGATCAATATCATCATAACAAAACCAAATAAAAAATTAAATGCAAAGAAAATGTGCAACGGAATTTAGTAAAAACTTTGTAACACTATCAAACACAAAACAAAAAAAGTGCAACCAGGCCCCTGAATATATGAAAGCTTATTTCCATCACAGAATAAAAAATAAAAAAGGTATTTGCAACTTTTTATCTCACAGTTCAAACTTATGTCTTCAGAGTTGCAAGACATAAACTCAGAATAGACAGATACAAATTTCAAATTGCAAGAAAAATGTCAGAATGACGACAAGCTTGTTTCCACCAAGGAATAAAAAAAGACAAAACACAAGTGAGACTTATTTCGCAATTCTGACTTTTCTGTCAGGACCACTATCGTCAAAGATGGTTGACAATAGCATATTGGATTGGCGGTATGGTTCTGTTTTGGGCAAGAACTCCCTGCGCATCCATGCAGCCTATAGCATGGATGAGAGCAGGGAGAGCAGCAATAACCCCCCAGCGTAAACAGAACAGAACCAACAAATGGATTGCAGATATCGTTAAAGTTCAGTAATTTTATATACACATTTTAGAATTCAAAGGAGATTCAGAAGGCTGAATCCTGACTGACAGAGGAGGAGTTGGGGATGGAGAAAACTGCTGATAATACGGAAGGACCTTATATATGGATGCTTAGATGCGTATTCCTATAGGTAGATGGGGATCGGCTGAGAGTCAGCTGATGCAAGCTTGACTAACGTGACAGGCCAGAACTAACGCTACACTTGATTTTTCTCACAATTCTGAGTTTAGGCCTATATCTCACAACTTTTATTCTCAGAACTGCAGAAGGAAAAGCATCTGAAGAGATCTGTGAGACAGAAACTCAGAATTCCCAGAGAAATTTGCAATTAACTTTTCTTTTCTTTTTTTTTAATTCCATGGCAAAAATAAGCTTCCATACTACTACTGACAACACTGTATAAAAACTCTTCACGTCATAACACAACCGTGGTAATCATATTTTTAGACCACCAAACATAACAAAACATATCTGAGAAGCAGTTCTCTAGGTCAAAAACTACAGCAAAACAAACCAGAAGTGAAACCTGTACAAAAACGATGATGCACGCAAGGTACTGTACCTCGCTCAGTCGTCATCAGCCTGGCAGGCACAGACTGGGGCACCTTCCTGCAATGGGCTACAAAAACACAAGCACATTTCCTCTTTCCCTAGCTTTGTTCCAAAAGCATCATGCCATGCGCTTTGCTAAACTACATCGGCCCTATACAATAGTTTTGCTATTTTCCACTGTTAATTAGTAATCTGCATTCTTTAGCTCTTTTGTTCTCATCATATTACTTCCGAACTACTTGCTACGGAATTCCCTGCATTAGCATTGGAGGATAAACAGAATGGCAAACAGTAGTGCTGTTTGTTTAGTCGTGATGCAGGCAGCATATGACATTATGAATGATGATTATGAATTAACTCTTGTTCCTGTTGGACTGCTGCTTTGTCTTAATTCTAGAGACAAGAAAAATGGCAATCCATATGATTAATAGGACAAACTAGAGGTGTCAACCCCTTATATATTCTGAACACCTTAATATATTGTCACATGACCATAGATTTTTTTTTTTTTTAATTTTAATAAAATATTAGAAGTTTAAAAAACATTGATGGAAAGATGGACAACGTGTAACAAACATTATGTCCAGTATTTCAGAAACTACAAGAATGCTGACATTCAAGTGGAAGAAATGTAGTGGTGCAGCCTGGCCTGTTGATATTCATCAGATTAAAGTCCACATATTATTACCTCACCTCTCCACTCCCCTAGTACTAAGACAGCTCTTACCCGTGGGATGAACATATCATTTGGCATATCACAAGAGCCGAACAGGCAATTGTGAAACCAAAAGCCATGTTTATACAGAGCAAAACACCACATTATTTAACAAAACTGCTGATAACAGCACAGCTACACAAAACATACCCAGATTTCTCCTAGTACAGCAATTCAAGTCATAATGCAGAAAAAACTCCACTGGCTTTATGGGACTTGTCAATGTCTCATAGTATTTAAGGTCTGTATCTAAAAAGAGTTTGGTGGAAGACTTAAAAAGGAAGAATTTGTTCTTAAATCAATGTTCTTTATTCTTCAGATAATTCAAATGTTCTGCCCACTAAAACAAAATTGGTCTTTTAAGAACTGTTCACTGAAAGGTACTTTGGGGAACCCAAAATGGTTCTTGTATGGAATCACTGCAAAAACACTCATTTTTAAGAGTGTGTATTTAAATGTTGTGTTTTTCTAATGGTCACCATTAATGGCCAAGACCCTTACATGAAAACACTATAAAAATTAGCAGGCATTTTTAATGCCAAATCAAGATAGCATTATCACAAAGCGCTATCAAGGGGTTTGTAACTAATCAAATGTGGTTTCCCTGACTGATTAACCCAATTTCACTTCCCATCCACCACTTAAAAATAGCATTAGCAAAAATAACAGCACTTAAAAGTTAGAAATATCCTTGAACCACGGTTTTTAACTTCATATTTTAAGTTCATATTATGTCAAATCATGTTCATATCATGTAAAATTCATTCTCTAAACAGGCCACTAAACAGTTATTACATTTTTTTTTTTTAAATAAGATTTATATTGTCACTGCAGAAATTTAGTTTCCAACGGTCAGCTAGCAGTACTGAATTTCACAACGAACAAACACAGGGGTAATTCTGTATCTGATGTACCAAACTAACACCTCTCTTAGTATCAGAGCTTAAATGGCTAATCTAGATACTTCACTTCAGGAGTACTATACAGAGTACAGTCACTTTTGCACTAAACACAAAGTTTTAGAGTTCTCATTTAACCTACTTTTCAACTCTATCTTTTGCAGAGCATTCTACCCTAAGGTTGTCTCACCTGCACAAGCACAGTATTATCTACCTCTTCATGGGCACATTCCGGGTTTGTTCTCTGAAACGGTGGCAGGATGAGAGAATCACTCTGATGGGAAAATTGATATCCTGCTGAAGTGAAGCAGCCAAAGCTCTCCAATCTCCACGAGTTCTCCTGAAGGAGTTTCACTCACCGCAAAGTATTTGACAGCCGTTCAGAGATCAAACTCTTTCATGACCAGAACCGAGCTGAGCTACACAGCTTATCTAGCTGATCTAGCCCTCTTCTCTCTAACTTTCCCTCCCTCTCTTTTTCTCTAACTCCCACCCTCTCTGTCTTTTGCCAAACTACAGCCCATTAAATGAGGACGTCAGTGGGCAGAAAACTAAATTGGGAGGAGGTGTTTCTGTCCCAAAATAAATATTTCCCTGAGCTTCATAACCCAAACCAACCCGGTTCTATCACACTAGCCTGTCGCCCTCCCAGAAAGCATCTCTTGTTTCTATTGTATTGCCATTTTCTTTGGCAAAAGCACAGAGCTGATCGTTTTATTGTTTTGAGAGTTTCCTGTGCAAAAATGACTGACAATTGGAGGGCAAAACTTTGATGTTTTGACAATATCACTATTTTTACTGTAAATTTTACCATATTCGACAGGCTGCAGAGGAATGCGTTTCCCCTCTGTTAACCAAAACCTTGTTCTGAGTCAAGGCACACACCACTGCACCTGCGTCAGACTCTCTTCAACCTACTGGCCAGACTGTGGGCTGTAAATACTAGTAGGTTAGCTCACAGGAGATAAAACATGAGGTATGCAGTCCAGGAAAGCAGGTGTTATTTGCACAGCTCGAAAGCAAATATTGAATCAGATACGCAAAAAAAAAAAAAAAAAAAGAAACTTCCAGCTAAATGGAACAATGGCCTTTAGACTTATTTCAAATACCTTTGCACACTGAAAATAGTTTTAAAATGCATTTTTGGATGTGAAACTGTAATGAGTTTGCTTTGATTAATATGTATATTTGTGTGTAGTACTATTGGATTTGATTAAAACAAAAAAGGTCTGAATAAAATAAAGTCAGCAGCAAAATAAACAGTACAAAACACATCACATTAGGCATGAATTTCACTAAGAAATATACTCTACACTATAATAATCTATAGTTTTATGAACATTATATATCATAGTCAAGAGTAGAGACTGAGGAAGAAAAGATCAATTGCAAGAGGAAAGCACTGTGGGATTTGGTTACTCAGCCTTACAGTGAATTACTTTAACTGTGCCATTTTTCAGAAGAGAAATTGTCCAATTGTAATTCATTTTGCCAGGCCGGTTTCACTGGATGATTTTAAAGGTTTTATATAGTGTATTCAAAAAGCCATTTTATAGAGCTCTAGATCCTATTATCCACAAGAAGTTTTTTTCCCATATATTTTAAAGGCTATGGAGGAGTCACATAAGGTCTGTCAATTAAATAAAAAAAATATATAATCCAAATTTGTTTTTAAATAATCACTCTAAATTAACATGTAATTACATTTTAAAAATATATTATACAGTATTTTATTTTGTTTAAATAAATATCTTATTATTGTTAACATTATTATAAGTATTAAGAAATTATTACAGTTATAGAAACATTACAATTAGGGGTGTAACAGCACACAAATAGGACGGTTCAGTACGTACCTTGGTTTTGATGTAACGGTTTGGTATGTTTTCGATACAGCAGGAGGGAAAAAAAACTAAACATATATAGTTTGTTTTGTTTTTTTTAATTAAACAATGGTTTACTGAACAAATTGTTTTTTCTTTAAATAAATTCAATTACCTCAGTTTCTGCTCAAGCCCTTTTACATTACTATAAGGTTACAATTAACTTAGGATAAAAGCATCTGCCCAATGTATGAATGTAAATGTAAAAATTTTAAAACAAAATATATAAAACTACTCAACATTTTTGAGCTTATTTTGAGTCTAACCAGCAACAGTTACTGCTCTTTTCCTGTTGGTGGCATCAATCACCTCTCTCTGAACACACTGACCATCTTTTCAATAACAGCCCCTAATCTGCTGCTGAGTAACATCATGATCCCAGCCCAAGTAAAGTCACGATTGCCTACGGAGAGGAGCGAGGAACGAGGAGACGAAGAGTAAACTCAAACAGCAGTCCTTTAAATCAACATCCAAGGGGTAACGCAGGGCAGGCAGGAACACACACGTAGCACAACATAGGCTTTCAATCCTGGACAAAGACAGACTGGAACTTAAATGCAAGGGGTAACGAAGGATAATCAACGAACACAGGTGAATCAAATGACTAATCACACATGGGGAAACTGGGTCACAGAGAGCACGTGGGGAGAAAAACACACACAGACGGCCCATAATCCTGAAAAGTAAAGCATCCCTCTTAAAAAAAAAAAAAAAAGGTTGCTTCAAGGTGCCGTCACTGTGGGGCAAAAGAAAACAATCCTTCCATTCTGACTATCTCAGGCTTCCATGATACAAAGGACAGTTTTCCAATATAAGGACACTTGGCATATAAAAGACCTCACAGGCCCAAACAAGCCTTGGTACAGGGGATCAGAGCCCACCCTGTTCATTACACAGCACATTTCAAAGGATAGCCCCCAATACTGAAGAGCACCCCGGCAGAAAGCTAATTAGAGTGGAGTGAAAAGGCAAGAGTTCTGGAACAAAAAAAGGGAGATTTAGTTGGCCACAAACATAAATACTGTTGTTCACCCTACCTGGTTGCTCACAGACTCAGCTGCAGAACCCAGTCCACCGTGCAGTGTGACAGACTGAAGATGATGTACTAAACGACAAGCAGTGAGCGTAAAGAGACATTTAAAAGGGAAGAAATGCTAAGACATAATTACCGAGATGATTAGGTCAATTTCCTATGCAAACAAACAGTAAAAGCCAGTACAACTACCCCATCGCAATTTATGAAATATCAAACATCTAATTACGCAGAAAATAAACCCACATGTTTTTGATGTAGCCCATTTAATTTCAGACGAAACAGATTAAAATGAAAATCCAATCCGGCGTTTTGCTCACTAACAGAGCATTACCATGACAACATTTGCTCAGATGAACTCCTTCGGATTTCAAAGCCCCCGGAAAAGCTCGTTCCAGAGCACCTGGAGGGGAAACTATGGAGAAGTCTTCAAAGTTTGAGAACAACTAACAAAACAAAAGTTGAAAAAGTTGAACCCTTGGCCTTGAAACAGTCCTCGTCTATGAGGTAGAGCTTCCCATGGTCAGCACTTCTGGTGGGTCTTTTAATAGCCTAATATTAACAAGCCCATCAAATACCTTGTCATTAGTCGGCAAAAAAGTCTTAGTTAAATAACTACTGATCAACAAAGCGCTATATACACCCCCTTTATCCATATACCAAGATCTTCACGATGGCCTGAGGGAAAAGATGCGCCCGTAGGAATACAGCAGCATCAGCACTTCCATCACTTCACTGGCACAAAATTAGCCTGCTGATAAATATTTATAAAGAACTATTTCACAGCAATTTATCACAGAAATAGCTGTTTTATGGCCACCCAGACAGTCACAATGAAATGAATTTCAAAGGCACTTAGAAGATCAATAGCGACAGCAATTTGAGTTCAGTGCGGAAAAAAAGTTGGAAGTTACCCGGAACGAAAAAGATTGGGGGATCAATAGTGAGTTCTGCAAAATCAGGGGAAACAATTAGTGAAACACGCCCAAACCTGCTTCATCTAAATCAGGAATGGTGACCTGTGCCGGGTTCATTAAGAAACTGTGGCGACCCCAACGACAGCCTACAGCACGCCTCCTGAGTTCATCTCAGCTTGGCACAGCCTCTCAAACTGCCAGGAAATTTTAGCTCCACTTCTGAAACATTGATTCACATCAGCTAACAGCTCACGTCTTATAGCAGAGGCATAACATTAAAAAAAGCGTCATGTAGCTTTTATGGCTTTGCTAACACATATGGCGAGATGGGACCTAATGACAGGAGAGACGGAAAGAGACGGACATGAGTGGCTTTCGTAAGTAATTCTGAGTCAAACAAATGTCAGACAGGCAGAAAAAAACAAATAAAGTCACAAACCATAAAGTTTCCACATCAACCACCCGACAGATGCCATGTCTAGGTTTAGTACCTCAGCATCTGCAGTAATAGCTGCAGGATAGGAGTGACGTGCCCTGAGACTGCAGCAGAGCAGCAGCACATATGAATATCTTCATCTTATTTCAGTAAAGTCAACATTCTAAGTAGAGAAAAACATCTTACAATAATCAAATAACAGCTGAAATGTCATTATAGTGGTGACTTTTCAAATTCATATGCTATTCCAAGCACTGCAGTAACAAATTTGTTTTTGGAAACAAGATGCATATGCTTGTGATACTGTGTTTATGTTCCTTCCTTTGGGACTGCAATTAATCATGGTTAATAACAATGCACAATATTTTCTGGCTTCTTTTCCTTTCCATGGCTTGTTACTTATTGCATGATGTTGCATACTTACTATTTCTTATTATCAATGTTGAAAATAGTTGTGCTGTTTAATATTTTATATGTAAACTGTGATATATTTTTTCCCAGAATTCTTTGATGAATAGAAAAAAAAGCATTTATTTAAAATAGAAATATTTTAACAATATAAATGTTTTTACACTTTTTGTTCATTTTGTGGTGAATAAGTGTTGAAAAAAAAAAAAAATTACTGACCCTAACTTCTGAATGGTAGTTTACACACATACATATAGGGCTCTATGAAATCTGTTTTATTTTTCCATTTGAATTTTTCTAGACTCTTTTTCAATTGTTAAATTAAATTGTATTAATCAAAAAGCATGTCTAATTAATTAAAATCATGACACTTACACAATTTAACAGCAATTTATTAAAAGTTTAACAAAAATTACATATTTAAGGCCCTATGAAATATGTTTTTTTTCTCAAATTTAATTTAATTTTTATCAAATTCTGTTTTCCATTCATTTTCTGGATTCCATTTTAATAGTTTCATTACAATAAATTTATTATTAAAATAAATTAATAATCAAAAGCATCTCTAAATAATTGATTTTATAAAAAACTTTTTTTTTTTTTTCAGAAATACTGTGTTGTTTATTTACATTTTACTGGTAAATAAGTTATGGTAAATAATTTTTCTGGCAAATATCCTTAAAAATAAAGTTGTAATAATAATTGATTACATTAAGTAATATATTTCTGTGACAGTTTCTTTAAGTTAAACCAAACTTTTATTTTGATGGGTTGTTGTGAAGACCTTTAAATTTCTCGGTTAATATGACGTGATAATAGTTTTTCTCAAAAGAAACGGTAAAATGCTCATGAAGTGACTCTCAGAGCAGTTCTAGAAATTAGGTTCATGTGTTCATGTACTCATATAGTGAGAAGGCAGAGGCTGAAAACACCACAAGCATCGCAAGCACTTCAGTATGTGTGTAGTAAACTAAACTGCACGTCTGTGCCATTCATTCACAAAGAAACGCACAAAACAAGCAGGATTTACATTTAAATAGTATTTTTGCAGTCCACATCTCGTTTTGATTTAAGTGTACTGACCTTTCCAGAATTTGGCAAATTCCCTGACATTCTGTATTATACAGTAAATAAATTTTTATGACTGGATTCTGAGATTCTGTCCAAGTTTTCCACATTGCATAAATCATATGGCCCTACATATATCACAAAGGTGTTAACACAAGGGCAATATTCTTCACAACTGCATTCTCTGGGCTACAATAAGATGCTCAATCTTGATTGCGTGCTGTTTGTAAATTTGGAATTGAGTGATTGTGGCGTTCAGTGATCTGACACAGCTAACCAGTAATGACAGAGCGATTGGGCTGCACATTTGTCGCAGTAATAAGGAAGCATGCGGTCTGTAGTCTTAGACAGCCCCAGGCATCACATCACCACTGCCATTCAAAATGAGGCTGTCATAGAGTGAAATTAGAAACGCTGATACTGATTATAATGCTGCAGATTAAATTCACAGGTGCTTTGAAAAAAATGAGAAAAAATATCAGATTCTATTAAAACGCAAACACTCAGGCTCATTTTTCTTTGTAAATAGGACTGTTCCTACTTAAGAATTTAAGCCCCCTGTGTGTTTTGTACTAGCCTGCGAGCACAAACTATAATTCCTTCTTCCTCTGAAAGCCAGGTAATCAACAACAGCAAGATTCATTTAATGGCTCAGCATCAGGAATACACACAAGAATGCGATAAGGCACAAACAAAAATTAAAATGAGGCACTTTTACCACTTGAAACACCTGGGGCCTAATAAAACTCTCCATAGATTTCATCCTAAAAGTGTACGTACACACAAAAGCTAGATTTTGCATACGCACAAAAGTTTTCAGATTTATAAACCATGCGTACGCCAGAACCTGCGCAAAAATCCCTTTATAAATCCCAGTCAGGGGAAGATGCGTACGTGCATCTCCACCCCATCTCCTCCCCGAAATCACCATATATGAAGCTTACAACGCCTAGTTTTACTATGCATAACCTCATCTGCATATCATTTCCATGCATATTCCCATCCACGTGACACCGTGTTTAACACCATCAAAGGTACAAGAGATTAAGGAAATATGAGATACGGACTATAAATGCCATTTGTGCCATACATTGATTTTTACTGCTAAAAATCATCAAATATCATTGTTATGTTTTAGAATAAATATATCAATATATTTATAAAAACAAAACTGTTTAAACCAGTTATCAGATAAATATTTTAGAATTTTCTTCATTGATCTCAATGGACCGTTCGACCACCGAATCCAGCAGTGTCCGCGATAATATCGAAGTAAGTGAGCGTCATTGATCTTTGTTCTCGCTAAAAAAAAATGTTTTAATCATCACATGAGATCGGCAGTTTAGTGTAAAGATGAATTATTGTGCACCTACAGCACTCCTTGCTGTCATTAAATGAGGAAAAGTGATCAAGCGCATCCATTACAAATATGTCTAAATTCATATGATTTTGGTAATGAATTTATGTAATTTCAGTGCTTATCTCCATTAATGAGAGTGGAATATTTAATGTAAATGTGTATATCGACATGAAAACAGAGCTTAAAATCGTTGTTTTTACTTCATTAATTTTCTCACTCCAGGAAAAAGAGTTCGAACGGATGGGTCAGAGTTTGCGTGGATTTGCGCAAATTTTCCCGTCAAGTTTGTTTTTATAAATCCCAACTTTTGTGTAGGAAGTGGCGTACGCCTCTTTCGGGGCTGGTTTTGTGCGTATGCAGCGGTTATAAATGAGGCCCCTGGAAATCCTGATCTATTGGTTTGGGACAAAATATCCCTCGAAAAATTTTTTAAAAAGTCATCATAAAGACAAGCAGCCAAATTATGCACTAAGTCCTTTTTTAATTGGACTAAACTGACTCTAATGAAAAAGAAATAAACCCAGAACAAATATGCACTAACCAAGACTGACTATCCTCATCATTTACATTATTATAGTTGTCAGATGTAGGTTTCATGTTATCAAATAGATATGTAAAACACTGACTTTGTCATCAGAGCATGTGACTGCATCAGTATTCTTGGGCTCAGTGACATTCGGAGTGACCTGCCAGTGACCTGAGAAAACTTTAACCTGAGATTAAATCTGAGATGCAATACCTTCTTTCTGACTGTCGGAGTGAAAATGAGATGAAGATATGAGACAATACATTGTCAGCAGAGTGCTGGAGAGGAAAATATTGCTGTGGCAGTTGTTCTTTGGGCATAAACATGTTCCTGTGGCCTCCACACAGTCAACATCAGAGCAACCCTGAGAATATCTGCAGCAAGGACACAGTCTCAACCTCTGCAGGAGCGCAGAGTCATACAGGAAATACACATTCCTCTCAGGCCACGCTCTTCCTACTAATAAGAGCTGTCAACTGCCCATCATACAGAAGGCATACAGAGAATGCTAATAGTGTACTTTAAACTCACCCTCCAACTGAAAACTCATCACAGATATCTTTTTTAGGATATTTTGGAGGTCATAAAACGTAAATATGCATGGTCCAAAAGACTGGGGTCAGTAAGAGAGAAATGAATATTTTTATTCTGGAAGAAAGCATTAAAATGTCTAATCAAATTCTAATCAAATAAATGCAGCCTTGTTGAGAATAAGATATTTCAAAAATATTTTTTAACCAACTCAGGTGCAGATGACAAGTGATATTAAAAACTTCAGATTTCTAACTCTAGGGAAAATTGAAGCTAAAGAAAAGTAAACCAAGGACAAAACCAAAGAGCAGCACAGGAAGAATGTATTCCCCATGTCATTTCTCAGGTCAGATGAAGCCACTAAATTATCTGTTTCTGTAACTTCAGACATCTTGTAATCTCAAGCGCTTTGCTTCTGACAAGTCCTCTGTTCAGTTTTCAGCTCATCTCTTTAGATTAGAAATGTAAGGTCCTGTGCTATTTTTGGGATGCTCTGCAGTTGAGGTTTTGACAGGCGATGGCTTCAGTTCAGCCAAACACTTAACTGCATTTATCACTGATGGTTCTTTTCCAAATGTAAGCAGACTTGTCACAACGTTAGGCTTCACATTGCAATAAAACAGATTTACAGCAGCCCGAATACAGCATTGGCATCAGAGCCAGTGTTCAACCATGCTATTTGCCAAAAACAGTGACTGTGGTAACACTGGTGATGGGGTGTTTTCAAAAATGTTTTAATTCAGATCAGCCAAAAAATGACCATTTAGACAGTGACCTCTTATGTTTGGTTGTTAAAACAAGTTATTACTTCCTATTAGCTAAGTCAACGGGCCATTAGATTTTCTAGTAGTAGCAACGATGCCTTAAACAACCAATTACCGTGGGGAAGAAGGGGAAGAAATGTAAAAAATCTGGTTTTCCTCAGTCTAGGGACAACTGTGCTGCATTTAACAACAGGACCTTGTTGTTGTTGTTTTTACTATTGCACACTGATGTTGTTAGACTGAATCCCCAATGTGGAAGCAGAAGAAAATATTTAAATGCAAATATTCCAGCCTCAAAGAAATGACTCACACTTAGCTGCACATTGTTCTATCTATAGATGCCGTACTGTGCTGTACCTGAGCAGCTGTTTTCTGGCAAAATGCTGTTTTCTTCTGGTTATTTTGATTTTAATGAGAAAAAAATGAGCTTCCGGGTGTGACTGGCCAAAAGAATGTTTGCTTTACATCATTTTTTATCATGTTTTCTAACATAGTAAGTAATTTCAATTGATCTCTAATGCTTTTATAGCTAGTGATACTTCATATTCCCCATCTCTAAATCTAACTCACACGAACTCTTCTACATTTTCATTAAAACACAATTCTGTATGTTTACAAACCTTTTTCCAAACAGTTGGTGGATCCATTCTGAGCCACAAACACACGTTTACAAACACAAACCACATGTTCACATCTGGATTATATATTCCATCTCTGGACTAAATCTAAATCTTGGGGGTGGGGGGGGTTATGAACATAATCCCTACAGAAATCATAAGTCATTCCAACTTTCTGAATCTTAACTATGCCTTGAAAAATGTGTGTTATAATGTTGATACTAAAAATGGTCCTTCAGCAATATCCACTACACATAAAGGCCAACACAATCCATTATGTATAAGGAGATGTAGCTCACTCTAAAGCCCCCGACTCCATGCTCTCTGCACTGAACAATAAATAATCACTGGGCTCAAATGGAACTAGCACTAACAAGTCAATTAAAAAAAATCAATACATTGCCAACTCACACTAAAGTCACAGAAGCCACAGGACTCTCATGGTATTACAGGCTAATGTTTGTAGTCACTAAAACTTTCTAAATAGTCTGATTTTGGACTTTCATCATTTGGAAACAGGAGCTCACCTACATTCACTGCATCTACATGAACTAAAGAGCTGCAGTCTGGCATCTCTTGCTGTGCAGGACCAGAGGTGAGCTGTAGAACAGATGCAGACTCTATTTAACAGGCCCTTAAGGACATAGACACAGACAGAAAGAAAGCTGTCTGATGTTAGACACAGTATTCATTTCAGTGAGTCTGCCTGCGGTTTCTCTGTCTTCTACAACTCCTCAAATAAATGCAAAAGGAAAGAGAAAGAGCCCACCCATGGAAATGGGTCCTTTATCTTAATTATGAAGATGAAATATGCATTGCTATGCCATCCAACAAGCAGAATTGCAAAACAATGTCCGTTTTCAAATAGGGCGGCAAAAAACGATTATTTTGATAATTGATTAATCTAATGTTTATTAGACCGATTAATCGACTAATCGTCGATTATTTCACTGATTAATCAGTAGACTTTGATTGATTATTCAGCTTTTGCAATTAGTTAAAATATTAAGTTGTACATATTCTAACATAAAGGTCACTTCAGGTTTAGAAAAGCATATTATGCATATTACAATTATTATACAATTAATTGGTAACACTTTACAATAAGTTTCATTAGTTAACATTAGTTAATATGAACTAAGAATGAACAATACTTCTACAGCATTTATTAATCTTAGTTAATGTTAATTTCAGAATTTACTAATGCATTTATAAAAATCGCAAGTTGTGTTTTTTAACATTGGTAAATGCACTGTGAACTAACATGAACAAACAATGAACAACTAAAAAGATTAATACATAAATGTAATAAACGTATTGTTCATTCATGTTGAATGAACATTAACTAATGTTAAAAAAATGACACCTTATTGTAAAGTGTTACCAATTCATTATACAATAAGATGTATTTGGTACACAAAATGAGATGACAGACAGAGACACTCTCTCACCATTTAATTAGCTACATGAAAAAGTAACTAACATCTCCTTTTGTAAGTCATAAGGATAAGAAACAAAATAAAGGTAAGTGACAAGACGTTTTGGATAAACTATTTTATTCACAACATAATTTCTTAAAATACCTTATAGGGTTATGATAACCAAAACAGTCCTGAGCTATATCAAGCTTTGATCTCTGTAAATCAAACTATCACTTTAATTAAATAATTTTTTCCCCACTAATAAAAATATTTTATCATTAGCTAGCTCCACAACGGAGAGATGCTTTATAACAGAAAATCAAGTTGTAATTCTAACTGAAAGCGTCACGGACTCTGGTTTTTCATGTTTAATACCGTAAAGCTGCTTGAATTAAGGCTATCTATTGCATAAAGTACTATATAAATAAACACAATGTGACCGGACTTTACTTTACTTTATTGGAGTAACGTACTGAACTGCAGCGCTCATGCAAACATCCACATCGCTATAATCAGATGCATTTTTAACTGCTGCTTTCACACTGCTGTCAGTTTTTGTTGTGTTTATTTCATTACTGAGAGGAAAACGCGCAATATATACATATACATATATTTACATATTCATCCAAACGCCGCTCAGGTTTGGCTGCATTTGCTCCGAAGCGCTGTGTGTGTCTTCTTCTCTTTAATTGCATCCAGGAGGGCTGAATTACATTCTTGCGCTACAGCGCCACACTGAACAAAAATATTTGTAGACAATTTTTTATTGTCGAGTTGTCGACTAATCGTTTCAGCCCTATTTTCAAATGGTATCCTTAAATCCCTGTCTGCCATTGCTCACACAAACTCATGCCATTTCAGTAAACGGTAACACTTTATTTTAGGGTCTCTTAACTAGTTGCTTATTAGCATACATATTAATAGAATATTAGCCATTTATTAGTAGTAATTAAGCACATATTAATGCCTTATTCTACATGACCTTATTCTACATCCCTAATCCTACCCAATACCTAAACTTAACAACTACCTTACTAACTATTAATAAGCAGCAAATTAGGAATTTATTGAGGGAAAAGTCGTAGTTAATAGCGAATAAGTGTTCCCTATTCTAAAGTGTTACCCAGTAAACATTAGGCCTACAGAATGTAGAAACACTAATAGCAGGTATTTAAATTTTAGGAAAACATATTTTAATACTGAAATAAAATACAACATTTTTTAAAAATACAACTCCCAACAAGGGAGTATAAAACAATTTATAAAAAAAAAATTTTTATAACAATTTTTTTCAATAAAAAAAAACAATTTATTGAAATATAATCAAAATTGTGATATGGCTTTGTGCGATTATCAAATAACGGTTGTAATGTTTCAAACTGAAGAAATTAAAACATTTATTAGTCAAATATTAGTATATAAATTTATCAGTTGTACTTATCAGAAATAAAAATGCCATTTAACTCACCAATTTTTATTTTTCCCCAGTGAAGCCCTACTTTCATTGTGTATAAAACTGAGTTTTCCCTTTAGACATGAACTGGCAACTCTGGTAACAAGATTGGTTTCACTTCACACTAAACTCTACCTTATATATGATGCATAGCCAATGTAGCTATGAAAGTCATGCAAGATTACTGAAGAGCAATGACCATGTGACCTACAGCCAAGACATGTGTTAATACCATAATAGGTATTGTGGTATTTCTGGTCTGTTTTAGGTAAAGATTTGAATAATTTTATCATGAATAATCAGTTATTTTTTCCATCAAAAGTGTAGAAAGAAAGATATACATTGAGAGAGACATAAAAATGGTGAAAGCAGTGCTAAGGGGCTATAAAAAACATTCACTCAGATTCAGCTGTTGGCCTTTGTCCTTCTGTCACCTCCAAGTCAATACTGTCACACAGACACAACACACTGAGCGCCGTACACACAAATCCAGTTATAAAACTGCCAGTCTGGTTTTAAAGCATATAGATATGTATTAGCCTTGTGAACACTCTACCCGTACACACAATCAGCTCTGACTAAAAACAGCACCGATCAGATAAGGACAGGGACACTGCAGAAAGGTCAGTAAGTGGAATGTTTTGCCTGAACGAGGTCTGATGCTACAATGTAATAGTTTAGAACAAGGAAATATCAGGCACACAAAAACCAAACACACAATTCAGTCAGAACAAAAAAAAAATTATCAGCCATTGCCCACTAAATCTTTTTTTTGTTCCTGCTTGATTCTAACTGTATGTCCAGCCTTTTTTTTTTCTTTTTTACTGTACTCTCTCTCTCTCAGAGTTAAATCTCCAGGATGAGTTGTGATAAGCTAATAAAAGGAGAGCATCCACACGGATCAGTGACACCTCCTTAAGTCTCTCCCTATTCTCAGCTTAGACTGCAGTGGGGAAGACATGCTTTCCTTCCCAGAAGAACCCTTTCTAACATGCACCAGCAACTCAACCTGTGCTTCATTAGTTAAGAGAGCAAATAGAAGTCACGACTGAAATGCTGGTGAAGAAGATAACTACAGGGTAAGTAACAAGTGAAGCTGTAAATGTAAGTGGCCAATCTGATGAACAGACAAGAATGTGACAAATTCCTGAAACTGAGATAATTAGTAAATGACAAACAATATAGAGTGCAGAAAGTATAATCCAAAAACATTAACTCAATATTGTCAGATTTAGCAAAAAAAAAAAAAAAAAAATTGTCCATTTTAGTCTTTTTATACATAAATATTTCAAAAAGTACTATTACATTTAAATCATTATTCTATATTTAAATGTTACACCTAAATGTTAATGTTAAATATAAATCTTAATATAATTCTACGTTGAATACAAATTTTAAATACAAATCTAAATGTAAATTTTTACTATAAAGCTTGATTTATTAGTGACCCTATAGGCCTTCTATACAGGCAGCAAAAAATTTTGTTTTATGTAATGTGCACTATTTTACATTCAGTACCCCATAACACAGTGCCTGCTAATATAGTGGTTGGCTTTTATGTTGAAGCCCAAAGCACATAAAGTCTAAAAAACATAATAACACTTAATCACATAATTTTCAAGCCGTTTACTGTGAGAAATGTACTATGGAGTAAAGTAAAATAGTGCATGGCACTGCATAAAGCCAAAACAACTGATGCATGTGTAGTCAAGACAGCAGACTAAAACCATATCAAAGTGGAATGGCATGTCATATCCATCTTCTTCATACTACCCAGACCCTTTGTTCACAAATAATTCCCTCCCAGGACCTCAACAAAGACATTCTGGGATTTTGGACAATTTCCTGGAATTCCAGATTCCACTGTTAAATCACTTGAAACAAACACAGGTTTCATGATTCTATTCTAGGAATATCAGATCCAGGCCTCCCCTCAAAGGTGTTTTTCTGTCTCAAACCAAAGTACCCATGACTGATTGATTGAATTTCCCCCAGTACAAACAGTCTCTGCAGCTCCTTCCAGGATCCACATTGAGACCCAGTGGCTGTACCACAGATGACGGCTGGACGATGACATGAAGTCTAGGCCAGAGCTGTCACTGGGGTTTCACAGTAGAGGTAACAGGAAGGGCAGCCAGAGGGGGGAATGATAAATAGATGGGGTCTATTTTTTCTTAACCTGCTCTGTGACACCAAGACCATTTTGACATCATAACAATGAGCAGGTCAAAGAGTATAATGAAAGAGCAGGCAGGTTAAAATGCAAAAGTGTAAAAATAAAGGTAAACAGCCTAATGTAGTAAGATAATTTAATCAATGTCAAGACATGAGACATTTAAGAGATTATAACAATGGGACCTATAATCCATTGTAATTTAAGTAGATTAAATATGTTCATTGTGTGTTAGTTTAGGTTCTTAAAAAGTCGTTATGAGATTTATTCATGAGATGATACAAACTATACAAAAAAGGTTTTATAAAGAATCATTTATGCATTATAATGCATTAAAATACCCTTATAATGCATTATAAACACAAGCTTCATAGAAAATGTTACCAAACAGGTTTTTGGTTTTAATAAATAATTTAAATAAAATTGAAAATAAACTACACCAAAAAAAGTGGATCTATCATGGCCGACCAATGGTAGATGAGTGAGTGTGCAGGAAAACGTATTGAAAACAATAACAATTTTTACAATTCCATAATAAAGCTGAAAATAAAGCTACCTTAATAACTCTTCTCTAAAAATGTGAAAAGTGCTGTTTAGAGTTATGTTTGCAATAATAACTAACAGGCCTATAATACACAAAGATGAGAATTTAGGAACTGTTTTGCAAATATGTGTGTGAGAGAGAGATTAAATGAGAAATGTGTGTAAGTAGCTCCCAAACAAGAAACATAATCTCAGCTTGAATCTCACTAGATCTGCCTGCATATCCCAGGAGCATCTCATGGCTGTATCAATAAACCAGAAGCCTGAACAGATCCCACACAGATTGTTCCGCAAATGACCCTTGAATATTTCACTTGCATAATTCAAACGTTCAAAGCGGATACAAGCAGAGAGCACACAGCTACAGCAAGCATGAATAACCACAGGCTGTGTTCCTAAAGGAAACCTCTGAGTCAACATCAGCAGTGAATTAAAAGCTTAACAGTATCAAACAAGAGATCCATCCTAACATTATCCACCATGACGGGACAATTGTCAACTTTCAAGTATAAATCTACACAAGCATAAGTCAGTATAACCGATACAGGTCTAGATCTGCAGATCTGTGTTTCTGAAGCTGGAGAAACAGAGCAGATACACACCTGTGCGGCACACTGCAGGAGCGCTGCTCGGATTGAGGGATGTGCTCAGAATAACTCGTCCGGTTCCACATGCTTGCCGCAGGTTTGCTAGCTTACGATAAACACTCCTCTAAGCGGAGCACAGCTGCTGTTACTGCTGCAGACAAGCACTGCCCAGCTCACGAGTTTCATTTAAACGGCCTTCCCGCTCCCGGGATCTCCCACTCACCGAGAGACACGGGGGGGATGGGGATGGAGCACAAGCAGCTAGCATGCACATCAAAACACACAAGCGCAAGAGCGTTTCATCTCTGCTGCACCTCGTACTCTTTCACGCTCACGTTTGTCACGGTTAAATGACGAGAGGGTCTCTATATACTGCGGAATAGGAGATGGCGGCAACATCAGCAGAGATTGAGATGATAGAGATGCAAGATGAGGAAAAAGAGAATGGGAAAAGGACAGAGAGGTGGGAGGCGGGAAGGGGAAGAAATTAAATGAGACAGTGATAAAAGGGATGAGACTCAAGATTGAAGTAGGCAGGGAGCAGAAAGGTTGAGACAAAGAGAGAAAAGAACTGATTAAAATAGACAGAAGGAGAGAACAAGAAAAAAGCCATTTTAAAGGAACAAAAAGGCACGTTTTAAAGCCGCAGAGGAAGGGAACTGGCACGGCTCCAACTGGCGAGACTGATTATAGGCTGTGCAAATGGGCGCTATCAGCTAATGAAAGAGTGGCTGCAGGTGAAGGATGAGTCTCGAGCCTTGAGGTAATCCAGAGGGGTAACAGGCACCGGCTCTTCGTTCCTCATGCTCGTCACAATCCCCCAATGAAGAAACCCTCTTGTACCTCGGCTCCTATTTTGTTCCCACAGCACAGATGTAAAATGAGATTCAGTGAGTATCCACAAGTATGGGGTCTGGCCCTCAATTACAGTGGGGTCCAAATGTCTGAAAAACCACACTGAAAATCTGGGACTCAATATAATAGTTTCAACCTGGAAATAAACAAAGTTTCAGGATTTGAAACAAATAAAACAATGCAATATTATCTCAAATGACTAAGAAATGTATGATTCTGCACTCAAGGTCACGTAACCAAATAATCAGTCATGCTATTTTAAAATCATAATAACCGATTAATTGTTTTTGTTTTGTTTTTTTGGGAAAAAAAGTGTAAATTTCCAACAATAACCAATATTAGGGACCATTTTTTTATTTTATTTTTTTACTTCTATCCTTCCCACACAATTAGACTGAATGCTCAATATACTACAATAAAAACATAAGCATTTTCATTTTATTAATAACAAATTAAAGACATTACTCCACCAAAAAAAAATAATAATAATAATAATAATAATTTACTCACCCACATGCCATCCTAGATGAATATGATTTTCTTTTATCAGCTGAACACAAACAGATGAATCCACATAATTCGAGTGGATATCTGCCACAAAGCTGACACTTTAAAAACCACACAAAGCAAACACAATGGTAATTCATAAGACACCAGTGGATGATTTAATGTGTTTTGAAGCAAAAACGATACGCTTAAGAGAAAAATACTAATATTTTATAATATTATTTAGCTGTAAATCATCACTTCCGGCCAATTGTCATGTGCACATTTGCTTGACACAAACGTCAACACACTGTGAAGCATTATGTAAATAATCCACAGAAATGTATTCTTTTTCTAAAAATCTTGAGTAAATTGAGTGAGTAAATGAATTTTTTTTTTTTTTCGGTGAAACATCCTCTCAATTTTTACTCCTGTTTTTATTCTGGAAATAATTTTGAATCTTCAAAAAAAAAAAAAAAAACATTACAAAAACCGAAGCATTTTCACTAGCGGTCTCAGCTCAGTCTTTTGGACCCCAAAATCATTTTGAATGCAAGGCAAGTTGCACTACAACTGGCAAAGGGCAGAAGAGGGAAAAGATGATAGGAGGATCTCATCTGGTTGAATTATGAAGGATGTTCAATCATGCACATGCATTTGGCACTCACCTGAGTGAGTAATTAAAATCAAACATCACATATGCAGCTCACTAAACCCATTACTGTCCCACAGCCCAAGGGGACCTTCAGCCATTAGCAAGGTGGCAGCCTCCTCCATATCTGTGCTGCATAACCCGCTAATTTATAAGTAATTAAACAGCAAATCAGCGGTTATGAAGCAATTACTCCCACATATAATGTGACATAAAAACACATTCTTCAAATTACATACAGTTCCTTGTAATAACATTACTTTAAAAATGTTTTAAACTTTTCTGAAATTAAAAGGGATTCATTTTCTCCTTTCCAATTTTGTAAAATGAAACGAAGACCAATGGTCTGGAAATGCTACAGAGACTAAAAGTCTAAGTAAAAATGCTTCTGTTTTTCCTTTTTTCCCAATTTAAAATAGTTTTTTAAGTTTCATTTAAAAAAATTTACATGAATTTCAAATGCATTTCTTTGTAAAATCTGATGACAATGATGCCAAGTTATGACGCTTTAGAGGAAGCAAGAACATCTGACCATTTATACAAAATTCACATGGCCAATGTGAAAAATTTTAATGGTTTAACATTGTGTGTAAGTTTACAGTAAAATACAAATTCAAGTTTTTCAGAAGTAAAAACATCTGACCATTTATACAATGGAGGCATTCACATGGTGACTGTCACATATTTACTTAATTAGTTACCTAGAAAGAGTTTGGGTTACACTTTATTTTAAGGTGTCCTTGTTAATGTGTAATTATTATACATTTAAGTACTGAGTAACATTAATTAACTACATACTTACTATATGGCTAGGGTTAGGATTAGGGTTTGGCTTAGGGTTACTTGCATGTAATTATGTGTAATTAATTGTTATTATAATAGTAAGTACATGTAATGTGTGTAACAAGAACACCTTAAAATAAAGTGTTACCAGAGTTTCTAACATTTCTATAATTATTTGTTTTTAATTGTTCTAAATACTAAATCCTTCCAGGTTTCCAGGTTTACATTAAGTTTTTTCTCTCAATCTTTTGGACCCTGCTGTATTTCTCATGCTTATCATTAAATCAGCCTTGAGTTGCCCTCCACTGACATCTGATGTCTGGCAAAACAAGACAGTTGCAGATCTATACTCCTGGATGCCATGATGAAATCCCCAAATGCTTCCTTGATAAGCTTACTTTAAAATGCACAGAGGTTGCCTGCTGTTCCCATCATCATCTGAATGCAAACACCTAACCATTCAAACAAACCACTGGGATACCAGTGCTTACAAAATGCCAGCAAATAAGCACATAATTCTGTTTTGCCTCATTTGCAAATTAGACCTTTACCTCTGTGATACATCAGGCAGTATACAGCTGATAAAACACATGACTTTTTTTGGCACATAAAAAAGAAGATCTGTCAGTGCCAGAAATTGTTTGTGTACAAGGGTAGTTGTCTGACAGCAGGAGATAGGAAATGAATCATCCGACAATATTCCGCTCAAAGCCCTTGACTTAGCCTCTACTGTCATACAGTCGTTCCAAGTAGATGAGTTAATCACAATTATTACTGAATCATCTTCATTCTCACATCCAACAGTGTCAATACAGAATCATTAAGAAGTTAAATTTAAATCCCACAGCCTTGGGGTTGAAATTGTTTTGAATTTAGTTTCTTCACATTGTAAATGTGCAACATCTAATTTTACTTTGGCAGAAACATATATCTGGAACATTTGTATAATTAAAGATATTAGAGTGTGTCCATCAATTTCATATTAAAAGATAAACTTTAAAGGTGCCAAAATAAGTTGACGTCATTACATCCTGAATCCGTTCTTGAACACCGTTCTTGTTCAAATGAGCATTTTACACTCGTGCAATCCACATTAAGTGGGAAATAAACAGATAATGGTTCCATTTAGAAACTATATGATATATTAGCTATTGCCATAGCTTAATGGATTTTACAGCATCCTTTCGAAATTATAATCATAATCATAACTTAAACACAAGTTTATTGGCTATCCAGTTAAGCTGTGGCAATATTGAGCAATAATAATAAAATATGCCTTCCATCATGACTGCTTTAGATCATCCTTACAATAAACCAATTTAGTCATTTAGTAATTAATGATCCTTTGTTAAATATAATCTGCCGAGTCGACATCTACCTGTCGATAAATCTGTTCAAGCGAGTTACAGAGTTGTATGGTACTCACCACTTATTTGGCCTTGAAGACCTAAGGACATGCCACAAAAGACACAACTATGTACAAATCTTCAGTTTCTCTTATGTATATGCCTCAAGAAGGTCAGGATATCTAAGATGAACTTTATCCACAAATGGTTATTCTCTCCTCCTTTATGTATCTTCTGGCACGTGCTCTCAGCATCCAACAAGACTAATAGTTCTGAGCCTCGCAGATATCTAAACTCACTGAAATGTTACTGAAGGTATATGCCAGAGTGTCTCATGTGCCAAAAATATCCCGGTGCTAATTGCTCATATGACCTCTGTTTGCTCCAGTCTCTTGCCACAAACCTCCCAGCCTGTCTGTAGAGGGTGTGGAGTGCAGAGTTGGATGGCTGAAATTAGTGCTGGATCAGGCTGAACTGAGCCGCCCCCAGTCACCCAGAGTCAGCCCGTCAGCACCTTCTCAATCTCCCTTGTGAGCCTCTACAGGATAAGAGGAACAGAAAAGAGGTCTCATCCCTAAATTGAGCAGAGAATGAAGGGTCTGACCATATGCCCCCATCCTCGGTGGTCTCAGGTTACACCTGCTGCAGGGTTATCCATAGTGTGCTGCTTCAAATCAGCAGTAACCGATGAGCTTGCTGTCCGGATGCAACCAGAACCCGCATCTATCTCTGCCTTCAGGTTTATCTGCCACAGAGCTGATCAACTGATGCAGAACAAAGAAATTCAAATTCTGCATTAAAAAGTACTTGTGACCCACTAAAGGAATTGTAACATATAAACCAATAAATTCTATATAACGTGGAGAAAATCTGTTTGCATTCCTATTTATGTCAACAAAACCTGGAAGTACACAAATTAAAATCTGCTGTCTTTGCTCATCTGCACACACTGATTTTAAGACAATGCCCTGAGCTATAAAGCCATGTTACTAATAAATAAAAAAATACAATAATTATAATAAAACAATGCTGACAAATACCCCCACAAATATAACAGAATATAATAGTAACGAGTGAGCTGGTATAAAGAAGCGCACGACGAAGAAACAGAGTCAAATGGGGTATTTAATGAAGAATCCAGGAGTAAATCCAACATACAGCTTCACAAAATCCAAAACAACATTAATAGTGGACAAGGAATCGGGGAGAACACAGGACTTATAAACAGTGAACTTTAATCAGGAAGAACAGAAACAGTCATTAATCAAAAATCATGACAACTAATAAAAGGAACATGTAAACAAGAACAGAGCAACTAAACCAAAACAGACCATGACTGTGACAGTTTGCCCCCTTCCGGAACGGCGCGTCCTCGCGCCGAGAAAACATACTCCAACAGAGGAGGGAGGGTGGGGATTCAGGAGGCGGGCGTGGAGCAGGAGAGGGGCAGGCAACGGGAAAGGGGCAAAGTTCATAGGTCCAGGGTGGAGTAGATGGAGGAAAGAGCCAGGGAGCAGCCCGGAGCAGGAGGAGCCAAGTGGGGAACCAGAGTCCAGACAGGAAGATGGCCCACAGAAGAATCGGCGGAGGGAGGAGCCATGGTGAAGTTTGGGCAGACGACACCAGGGGGCCAACTGACAGAGATGACGCCGGTGGAGTAGGAGCCCAGGTTGGAGCAGAGCCAGGGTGACATCGAGGATCCGGAGGGCATAGGTAGAGCCAGCGGCTCAGGCGGGGATCCGGAATGCCACGGCATAGCCGGAGTGACAGAGGACGAAGGTGGAGCCAGAGGGACGAGGGAGCCCCGGTGGAATGACAGGCCACGGTGAAGACGAGGGAGCCAGGAGCCAAGGTGGAGCCGATTGGTCGGATGGCCGAGGTGGAGTCCAGGTCTCGAAGGCTGGAGGTGGAGACTGGGGATCCTCCAACCCCGAGGTAGCTGGTGACAGGAAGTCCCGAAGCACAACCGACCCACCGGACATGGCGTGCTGAGGGTGAGCTGAGAGGCTTTCCTGAGGCAGCCGAGACAGGGCTGATGGACTGGCTGGCTGATACAGAGGAGGAGGGAGTGGGAGGCTGGGAGGGAACCTCCCTGAGATAGTCGTTGAGGAGCTGGCTGAGGAAGGAGTACTGGACGGAACCAGCAGGGGCTTTGGAGACAATGGGGAGGTGGGCGGGACCAACGGGAAAGGGAGAAGCCAGAATTCTTCCTCATTCAAACAGTTCAACAGTTCAGAGTCCAGTAACAGCTCACCCTCAGTGGTGGGGGTGTGGGCGGGGTTATCCTCCATTCCCTCAATCATCACAATTATTCCCACGACACACGATGTTGCCGGCTCACACACCTGGTCAGTCACATTCTTGAGCCCTGGCTCCAGGGCGATGAGAGGCTCTGTCACTTTAAATGGTGCTGGCTCTTTAATCGCAGCCGGTTCGGGCTCTGCGGCTGTGGTGGGCTCTGGCGAACACTCCGTGCAGGGTGATGGTGAGGGCTGGCTGGGCTCTGGATCGGAAGTAGGGTCTGGAGTTGTCCTCGGCAGGGCAGATGGAAAAAAACAGTCCATTATTCTCCAGCACCCACTCCACACAAGCAGCGAAATTCTCCTTGGGACTGCCCGCTGGCAGGCATGCCTTACACTGCTCGCTCAGGCCGGTGATGTAGAAAACACAGAGCGAGCGGTCCAGGAAGTGAGTAAGGCATGCCAGGTCGATAAAGTCCCTGGTGTGGTCTTCCAGCGGACGGTCCTGCTGCTCCAGGCAAAGCAGCTGGACTGCAGGCAGATCCATAGAGGGAGACGAACGAAAACAAAACAAACTGAAAAAACGCCGCTAAATATACTCAACTGAGGGTCTGTTATTCTGTAACGTGTGAGCTCGTATAAAGAAGCGCACAACGAAGAAACAGAGTCAAATGGGGTATTTAATGAAGAATCCAAGAGTAAATCAACATACAGCTTCACAGAATCCAAAACAACATTAATAGCGGACAAGGAATCAGGGGAGAACACAGGACTTACAAACAGTGAACTTTAATCAGGAAAAACAGAAACAGTCATTAATCAAAAACCATGACAACTAAAAAAGGGAACACGTAAACAAGAACAGATCAACTAAACCAAAACAGACCGTGACCGTGACAATAATATAATATAAAATATAATGTAATATAATATAATATAATATAATATAATATAATATAATATAATATAATATAATATAATATAATATAATATAATATAATATAATAATTTATTTAAACTTTGGGGTCACTAAGATTACATAATGTTTTTGAAAGAGAGCATAAGTGTCATATACTCACCAAAGGTGCATTTATTTGGTCAAAAAAATAAAAACAGTAATATAGTGAAATATTTTTACATTTTAAAACTATTTTCTACCAGATATTTCAAAATGGAATTTATTCCTGTCAAGTAAAGCTTAATTTTTAGCAGCCATTACTCCAGACTTCAGTGTCACATGATCCTTCAGAAATCATTCTAATATGCTGATTTGGTGCTCAAAAACATTTCTTATCATCACAGCTAAAAACTAGCTTAATATTTTTGTGGAAACAGTGATATTTTTCCAGAATTCTCTGATTAATAGAAACCTTTCTGTAATATTATAAATATCTTATTATAAATTATAATATTATAAATGGCACGGTTGATCCATTTAATGCATCATTGCTGAAAAAAGTATTCATTTCTTAAAATAAATCTATCTATCTATCTATCTTACTGACCCCAAACTTTTCAACAATAATTTAATTCATAGTTAATTCTGAATGTCAAAGAAGAAAGATGTTTTTTGTTCCATATGGGGTAGTTCAAGGCATTTACCTGCAGGGGTCATACTAACCAATTTAGCCTTGGCACCTTGATATAATATTGGCAGAGGAATTAATCAAAACCAAAATAACAAAAAAATGAGAAGAAGGAACACAGGTCAATTATGAAAAAGCAGATGAACTTGTTAAAATGCATCACCGCACTAGGCCAGAGGTTAGAGTCAGGACAGACATGGTAACAAAAGCCTTGATGATCTACTATCTATCAGTCATGTAAACAGGATAGGCAGAAACAAAGAGTAAGAGAAAAATACAAGATTATCCAAGATTACTTTTTAGAGTGGGGAAAACACAGGCTAACTCTATTTTGAATTCAATAAATTGGATATATATTATAAATAAGCAAAAGGGAAAAGCCACCACAAGCTATCCATTTAAGCTGTCATTCCTGAATAAGAGTCGGTTCATTGAAAGGAAACTAATCCACCCTCTCTGGGGCTGTCCACGTGTGACCTATGAAAGTCAAAGATTCAACAGCATTCCCTGGTGGTTGTCTTGAGCACAGCAGAATGTTACTACATTCCACACCGCAGCTCTCACGCTGCTCTGGCCCAGCAGAGGATCATTGACTCTGACAGAAATAACTTCATTCTCTCACCGTAGATATTTCTTCCAAGCTTTAATGTGGGCAAGGTGGGAAACTGCCGTAGCTAGTGCTGGGGCTATTTGTCCTGTGATCAGTCCTGGCTGAGTGAGTTAAGAATGTATGTGTGGGTTAAAGCTGATGGACCTGAGACAGCTACAGACATACACTGCACGGCTATAATTAGGCATATAAATGGCCATAATCAGTGTCACCATTACAGCTTGTTCTAGTATGAAGAGCAGTCAAACTTGATAATGTATGGATAGATTTAGTATGCAAAATCAAGACAGTATGTTACTGTTAAATGTTCTCCACAATAAGCACAGAAAAGCGCATAGAGAAAATGGTAACACTTTAACTAATGTTAACAAATGACACCTTATTGTAATGTATTAACTAACATGAACAAACAATGAACAATGCATTTATTACGCTATTTATTAAACTTTGTTAATGGTAGTTCATGAAAATACAGTTGTTCATTGTTTATTCATGTTAGTTCACAGTGCATTAACTAATGATAACAAACACAACTTGTGATTTTAATACTGCATTAGTAAATGCTGAAATTAACATTTACTAAGATTAATAAATGCTAGAAGTATTGTTCATTCTTAGTTCATGTTTACTAATGTTGTTAACTAATGAACCTTATTGTAAAGTGTTACTGAGAAAATAAGTACCAATATAATGGAATATTTTTTAAAATATTAAGTAGCAACATTTCAACACTGATAATAAATGTTTTTTTTTTAGCAACTGACAAAATGTATTTACTTAGTAATTATACTGTTCACACTTCAGTATGTAATTCTTCCCACACAATCTGTGCTAGAGACATGAATGATAGTTCAAATACTGTGGCTTGATGAGGCATGGTATTACTTTAAGCAATCAGACTTAACATTGTCACCTGGTGGACAATAAAATAGACAAAAAAAGGAGACATGAGTTATGGACTAGAATTAACAGTGTTTCCCCAAAGTGTAAGCTGAGCCAATCGTATTACAAAGGAGCATGCGCTCACCGAAAAATTATAAAAATTATTATTACTATTATTATTATTACCATGATTATTATTATTATTATTAAAGAGACTCCTAGAGCTCCTAGAATAGCGTTGAAACCACACAGAAACATGCACCATTACATGCAGTATTCACAGCACCCTACTCTAGTACCCTGTGGTTTTACACATGCAATTACTACTCAGATTTTATTCAGAAAATGCAAAAAAAAATTTAGTTTTGGCCATATAATGTGACAAACTACATGACTGGGGTTTTAATGAATAGCATAGCATGCAATTTAACAGCAGGCTGATCGCTTCAACTCAAAATGCAGTCTTAGTGCAGTTGTCTGTTTTTGAACATTTGGACAACTTCACTGCTCGCTGTGGAGCCTTGTGGTCATGGGCATACAAAACTAGACAAACATGATTTGAGAAGACATGTATGCTTGCTTCTGAGATTAACATTTTCTTGTTTAGAGAAGTATTGTTGACTTAGCATAACTGTACTGCTAATACTGATTGCTTCATGTTTCTCCTCTCAGCTTCCTAGAATCAATTATCAGATGCTTTGAGGAAAAGGTTGTTGTTCCTACAACACACTGCCAGCAAGAACTCTGTAAATCATGTCTTTAAATCACTCCAACACAGGACACAGCACTACAAAACCACAAGTCCTGCCCCAACAACAACTCACTTGCAGGAAGACTGCTCTCTCAAATGTTACTTGGATAAATCCCAGGTAGCGTGACTTCCTACAAAAGGAAATTAATGTTTTTCTGGACTGATGACCTTCCTAAGAAAGCAATACCGCATTCACCTGCCTGGCTGCCTCCTCTGACAATACATCCTCCTAAGCGTGTCTATGATTTAGACTGATTACACATATGGTCCAGTGTAATTTTTTCTTTGATGAGTCAAAGCAGTAGGCATCGATAGCTTTAAAAAAACAAATGGTCCTCCACACCATTTAAGAGAGCACATATTGATTTTTTTATTCATCGGGGCGCTCCTACTTCTACGTAAAATACAGCCCGGACTATTTATGGTATCAAAATCTTAAAAACCTAATTTAGAAATGTTGTTCACATTTAAAGAGAAAACCATTCAATACAAAAACATAATCTGCACCTTTTGTATAAAAACACTATACATACGACCCAGCCATTCGGATTAAACAAAATATTTGAGGCTTTTCTTCAAACACACATTCGTAAGACTGTAAAGATCATAGTTCGATAGCAAAACCCCAAGTATTAGCCAGTGGAATTTCCTTTTCCTTTAAAAAAGGAGGCCAGCTTCATGGTCTGAAAAACATAATTCCTCATTCTAAACCCCGCAGACTGAAATGGCTGGAGCAGAGGGGAAAAGACATTGTTTACAATCTCAAGTCATCTCAGCAACTCCTTTTATGTGTAAAGTTAAGGCGAGAGCAAACTGCAGTTCTGCAGTCATGTCCATTTGCTGAATCTCTCCTGACAAAATGCTGCAGGAGGCCTGACATCTGTGTTCAGTTAGAGAAAAATATAACAACTTTCCAGCACTAGGCTATTTGGGTCAATGTCAGTGTTTTTTTTTTTTATTATTATTATTATTGTTAACCAATACTGAAACTATTAAAAATATTTTTCATTAATTAAAAAAAAGTTGAAATCAAACAGAAAAATAATATATATAAACTTCAATTAAAAAAACACTTGCCTTGGCAACCAACTAAAATAAAATAAGTTTAAGAAAAAAGTTACTAAAACTGAAATAAAACAAATGAAACTGAACTACAATTGAAATAAACTCTAAATAAAAATAAAATAAAAGCTAAATCAAAATATTAAAGAAAATACTATAACAGTACATAAATAATAAACTAGCTGATTGGGCAAAATGAGAAATAATCATTCATAGATTCTGAGAGTTCGCAATCAGTTTGTTAAAACTTAGAGAACCAACAGAACTTAATTAATTAATTCTGATCAACCACAGCTGTTTACTTTGCCTTTGAGTATTAAAACTATTAACCTATTGTGTTTAATATACTCGTTACCTTTCCTCCGCTGATGTAGTTTCATCCTCTTCCTCTCTGATAGTTTCCAGTTCAGTCTCTGTCTCCTCACGACCAACATCCTGCTTGTTTACACGGCCCAACGGCAGGCAGCTGCACGAGGTACCCATGTTGACATTAGCTCTAGCATCTCTACGGCCCCTGTGTCTGCAGTTTCTCCGGTCTACAAACTTTCTCATGTAGTGCGACTTGCATAGTTACATCTCAGACACATTTATGAATTCAGTGTGGGCTGGAGGGTTAAATACGACAAGTCAAACTGCATCTGACTGAATGGTCCTGGTGACATACTGCAAAACATAAGCAGCCACTGTCCCCTCTCTCAATCCCTTCATTGTCTTTCCTCTGTCCTTTCCCCTCGTCAATGCTCTGTTATTACACCGAGTCCCATTTGTTTCAACTAACACAAACAATGTGTTTTTAGCCTGTCATGGCTTTCATCTGTCATGGAAGAGGTGATGGTACCATGGCACTTTGTATCTGGTGCCTACTTCTTTCTCAAAGGAAGTGACATATGGTGTCTGGACAATATGGATTGCTTGAGGCTACAATACAACAGTTGTAAGCAGAAAATCAGCACGACTGGTCTCCTACGCTGCAGATTAGATCAGAATGTGGCTGAGAGCTGCCCTCTGGCAAGTCATTTAAACTGGACTGTGTACGCCAAGGTTGTGTGTGATTCATTTTTGATTTCAAAATATGAATTGAAGTTAGGTAGCATAGGATGCTGAAAAAGTGTTAACAATTTTACGCCATCAAAAACAATTTGTTTATTATCCCAAAGCATCAGAGATTGTCCAACAAAAGGAAAATGGAGGGACTATAAATACACATAAATATATACATTTATATGTTGAGTAAAATCATGTTATAAAAACGCTAACATTCAGATCTAGGGTCAGCAAGTTTAATTAATTAATTAGTTTAAATCATTTGTAATTTATTTATTTTTTATACTTTAATAGATCACATTAAGTTGATCAAAAGTGACAGTAAAAACATTTATAATGTTCCAAAAAAGGGTCTATATCAAATAAATGTTGTTCTTTTGAATTTTCTGTTCATCAAAGTATCTGGAAAAATGTATCACGGTTTTCACAAAAATATTAAGTAGCACAACTGTTTTCAACATTAATCATAAGAAATGTTTTTTAGAACACTAAATCAGCATATTGAAAATAGTTGTTTTAAATTGTACTAATATTTCACAATATTGCTGTATTTACTGTATTTTGATTAAATAAATACTGAATTAAGTTATCTAATTTAAATTTTCATGTCAATATTTATTTTTAAAACGTTAAAAAATCTGAAAATAATGAGAACATACTGTGGTGCACATTGTGTGAAAGTATTTATATATCAGGACATTAATAGGCATAGTCAGACCAAATGAATGATGTATATAATTAAATAAATAATAAAAAAAGAAATATTTTTATGTAGCAAAACTTGCTAAACTAGTGAAAATCCTCAATTTGTGAGACTCCAATTCAATACATTTATCTTCCTGTCATTCTGATTCAAATTCCAATTCAACCTCCTGTGAAACATGGCCAATTCAATTCCTGCTCATGAATGGAAAGGAAGCCAATTCTTACATCTGGCCCAACACTGGACCGCTCAAGACGATCAGTCATGCCTCGATTCATAAGCAGACCCCCCGCTGTTGCTGGTGAGATACAAATAACGTGATTTCCACAAGATAAATGATTCATGCTGCAGGTAGTTCAAAAGGAGCATTTCTCTTTTTTTCTCATGAGCAGTTCGGTCCACTGCGGATCCACTGCGCACAGCCCCCACCGCAACAGGAAAACATTAAGCAGTCCCGTCACAGCGAAAGGCTCCTGCCTCACTGAAAAACGCAGCATAATCACTTTATCCCCTATTCTCTTCAGAGAAAGAGGGTAAGGGGGAGAGAGAAAGAGAGAGAGGTAATACTGGCACAAACATGCTGTCTCATAATGCCTCATGCGTATGCTGAAAAACATCTGAGGGATCAAACAGAACTAGTGAACAAGTCAAGACACCTCGGATTTCAAATCAATCTAACTGAAGGGAACATCTGCTACTGAGTAAGCATCCATCTTATGTAAACATTATAGTATGAAACAGCTAACTGAGATAAGCCAAAAAGAGCTACTGCACCTATAATATTTGCAATACTTTGCTTCCGCTGCAATATTTTGTCTGACGTACTGTGACGAAGCACAACCACTGCTCGGCACTGAGGTTGACTACAAAAGTGAGCCAATCAAATGTAGGGATTACTCAAAGGAAACAAACACAGTTCAGTGGAGCGGATGTCATGTAAAGGTCACGCACATTCATAGTATTCCTGACATGGCCTAAAAAGTCCAACAATGCACAGCTATAACAAAAATCACACATAGACAGAAAATAAATCAAGTAACTTTAAAAGTGTGTTTGCATCTATCTGATAATAAACTGATGAAGTGTTTATATAACTGCATCTGCTTTCTCTAAACACTCAGGAGGGCATTATTTGTTAAGGGGGCAACATCATCCAGTTCAGTAAAAGGAGATTTAAAAAAAAAGGGGTTAGAAATATATTTTTAAATACGAAAGGCTTGCACAAAAAGATTGCCTGAAAAAATTAAATGATTCATATAATGGGAAACCAAATTTTCCTTTTTTGAGACAAGATAACTGTATGTTTTGAGAGTACTATGAACTTTTATCACACAAAAAACCCAGAACTCAGAATTTCCTTTAAAAAATTTCAAGTCACCATAAAATCAAAATTGACAGTACCTTTTTTGTGAAATATTACAGTGTTTATTATAGATGATTCATCCATGCACATTATTATTTTGGTTTTATTTTTTGTTTCATTTTTCTCATTCAAGAAGCTATTTCACTTGAAAAACATCAGTCACCATTTCTGCAATTACAGCTCTTTCAAATATCCTTGGTTTTCTTCAAAAACAACTTACATCAGAATTTCATGAAATTAACAAATAACTGCCCACATTTAAATATCAACCACACTTATTCTACGGACAGTCCACTAGTCAACTTGCTGATTGGTGAGGCTGGGTACTGTAGGGCTGGGCGGTATATCGAGTTTGTATGATATATCGATATATTCTTTATAAGCGATACGGTATGAAGCAATACCGTTAATATCGATATACAGTAGTTTGATACAAGCGCATCTGAAAAAATATCTAGTGAGGACACTGCTGCGGAGAAAGTGCATAATGCAATTTGCAAGCTTTATATTAAGGGCTTTAAAAAAACTCGTAAGTTATAGTAGCCTATAGTTTCTAGTTTCAGTTTAAAGCAGCTCACGCTCAGCCCGTCAGATACTCTGACAGAAAGGCTGAGTGTGCCGCTGACAGAGACACACTGTTTAATGTGTTTGAGATGTGCTATTTTTACGGTGGCCGAGAGAGCTCAACTCGCTGCAACTTCAGAAAACACATGCAAATAGAAAAAGCATCAGCAAATCAAGAAAACATCTTCATCAGTTTGACAGCAAGTGGTGCAAATGCTCGCAACACAAACAAATAAAGAAACGCAAATTTTATTTGCAGCGTGTTTCTTTGTTTGGTTGTGCTGTGAGTATTTGCAGTGCGTTTCTTATTTTGTTGTGTTGTGAGCATTTGTAGGTGTGTGTGTTGTCAAATTGGTGAAGTTGTTTTCTTAATTTGCAAGTTTTTTTTCTATTTGCAGCGCGCTGAGCTCTCTCGGCTACCGTATATTTTCCTTAATGCATAACTTACATTTCACAGGTATATTCTCCATCTGTAAATGTTAAAGAAAGCCATGGAAATATTTCCATTTTGCGGTCAGAAGTGCACAAGCTTTTGCTATGCGGTTCTCCGCTAAACTTCACAGACTAAATTTAGAATGAGCGCCGCAGCGCACATGCGCGCCAAACAGACAGAGCGCAATGAAATAGGAGCGAGACTAAAATATACATTTTGCTGAAATATTTGTAGTTGGACAATAAATGTGACAGGAACTAAATACACAAGATAATTAACACACACAGCTGAACTGAATTAACTAATAATCACACTGAACAAGGACAGGAACATGACTAAATATAGAAACATGAAGGCAGGAAACACACAACACACGACACTAGGCTGACATAACTGGGGGGGTGTAGGCGCTCTGGAGGCCTCCAGGGCGGAACAGACAGACCAGGGCGCCATGGCGGATCAGGGACCTCAGGAGGCCAGGGCGGTGCAGGGAGCACAGGAGGCCATGGCAGGTGGGGCAGCTTACGGGGTATCAGGAGCCCTCGATGGGCTAGACACACAGGAACACGACAATCCACAGGAACAGGGGCCCCCACTGGGCTAGGCTCGGAATCTGAGGCCTCTTTACTGGGCATGATGGAAGCACAACAGCCCTCCTTGGGCTGGAAGTGTAGTCAGAGGCCCACACAGGGTAAACTCAGGAACTGCTTCCATTTCCACAACAGGAGAAGCAGGCGGCTGGGAATGGCCTCCACGGCCATGACTAGAGGAGCCGCCGGCCCCAGACGAGCCTCCATGGACATGACAAGACAAGACTAATAAAACTGTTCCTGTGGACACAACAAGACTTTAAAATGACTTGACTCTGGTCAGGGGCTGGAGTCGGCACAGGACTCTGGTCAGGACACTGAGAACAGTACTCCTGGCCGTGACTACAAAACTGGATGCTCTGGATGGCCAGCAGGCTTGAGGGAGCCACCGCCAGCGGGTGTGAGGGAACTTGACTATGGAGCGACCGGTGAACTTTACTGATGAGCGGCCGACGGGCTTGGGATAGCCACAGCCGGCAGACTTGACTGATGAGCGGCTGGCAGACTCGCAGCGCTCGCAGTGATCCCGCCGAACTCCCACGCATTATATGCGGGCTATGGCGGAAGGACGAGCGGCAACTTCCATGCCGCGGGGGAAAACAAACAGGAACAAAACAAAAACACTTTCAAAAAACGGAAAATAAAACGGTGAAAAGGGGGCGCCGCTTACTTCTGGTTTTGGTCTGGTCTTCTGTAACGGTGCACACACACGAGGGACGCGAGGAGACATGGATAACTCAAATAAACAGTCTTTAGTCGAAACAAGGCAATACAAGGCAGGGCAGACACACAGGAACACCGGGGCTGTATCCGGAATCGCCCCCTACACCCTCATTCACTATTCCCTACATTAGTCCACTCATACAGTTCACTTGAAGGAGTGAATGAAAATGAGTGAGTGAATTCGGACACTAAGTGCACCGGAAGGACTGCCGCTTTTCGCATATTTGCTTGCTGTTTAATAATCATTTGAAACGGGCAGCTCCAGTAGTAAGATTGAAGGATTTATCTTGAACTCTGTTATGGAAATTATGTATAAACCCTAATAGTCAATATACAATTAATTTGTTCCTGTGTTGTATTACGCTGAATTACACCGTGGACGAGCGCTTCTAAAATAAATGAATGATTCAGATGCGGGCGCCATCTTCTGGCGAGATGCGGAAATTCATTCAGCGCGCGAATCTCACAGTGCATTATGGGTTATCTCTAGCCGTTGAGTGTACATCGGTTGTACACTCTTTTTTTCGGTGCATTGTGGGATTGAATGAGTGCACTCAAGAACATCCACTATGATTTCGAACACCATTTAAAATGGCTGTCCCCTCAAATAGTGCACTATTTGAGGGTATAGGGGGCGATTTCAGATACAGCCCGGGAGTATCGAGTAGACCAAAAGAAAAGGAACTAAACAGGCAGGAACTAAATACACAAGATAATTAACACACACAGCTGACCTGAATTAACTAATAATCACACTGAACAAGGACAGGAACATGACCAAATATAGAATGAGGGCAGGAAACACACAACACACGACACAAGGCTGACAGTTACAATGTTAGAATGTAATGTGATTTTAACCCTTTTTTGCACATAATATATGCCTACATGCTTACATTCACTTTATTTGTTTAATCCAAATACAAAATACAGAGATATATACCATATACCGCAAATCAGCCCAAAAAAAACTGAGATATGAATTTTTGCTCATATCGCCCAGCCCTACTGGGTAGTGTCTAGAATTCACCACTGTTGATGCAATCATATCTGAACTGAAAAAAAACAAGTTACATTGGGGTCAGGTAGAACCGAAAACAGTCTAATCATACAGGACATCATTAAGGCAGAATGGTAATAATATTGCACTGGAAATATTTTGTAAATTTTCCCCGAAATACACCCCATACTATCAATTCTAAATAGCATCAAGTCTAATCTCAAGCATAATTTATTAACTCTGAGCTGTGAAGAAAGTCAGGATGTTCTGGACCATTCTAATAGGTCTCTAGATTAAAATGAACACAATGTCTAGAGTAAAGAATGTAACTGATAATCAAACCATGACAGTTCACCTCAAAAACACTTAGTTGTAGCCTGTTCTGCAGAGTGAGTGTATCTTCACTATATTTCAAAGCGATGTGACAGCAGGTAATGTAGCATGACTCTACACCATCAGAAAATAAAAAGTCAAAGGGTCATTTGCAGGATGAGTGAGCTTTGCCTCTGAAATAAAGGTATGGGACTGTTTGAAAACACATCTACACAGGAACAGTGAAGCATGGAGGGGGATTGCTGGTTTGGCACAAATGCTGCTCCACTGACATTGCTGGGAGATGGTGCCTATAGGGAAATCCATCCTTTTTAATCAACATTTAAAGCGTTTTGCCTCCACTCTACCAAAACACATCATGGTTAATTAACTGATGGCGTCCTAAGAACTGCAGGAGACTGAACCAATAGTGGGGGGTGGGCTCAACACACCGTGAGCAGATCTGAAGAGAAAGGGCAATTGAGGTAAAAATACCAAAAAATGAAATTCTACATTTTTTCCCAAGAGTTCCAACTGTGGGAGTGTCGGAGAGCTGGTGTTTGGGAATCTGATTCTCTGTAGGCGGTCAATTTAGGGCTACAGTCTCATGGAAATACAACACTTCCACTGCAGCTCCAGTGGGATGTAAACCCAAATGACAAAAAGGATATTGTCCCAATAGGACACCATTGTGTTTAAGTGCCTTTGGGGAGATATAGAATTGCACAAATTCAGTACAGAATGACTTTTCTGAGTATCCGTTGGCTTTTTGGGGTGGAAAAACTGGGAAAACCACATTGCACAAGGAAAACAAACTTTTCCAATCCACTGGTGCGTTTTACACATGCTAATGCATGTTTACATGTTTCCAAAGTAAATCAAATAAAAATCTTAAATAATCAGAAGTGAACACAAATATTAATTCCTTTCCAAAAATTTTTAAAAACTACCGACCACAAACTTTTGAATGTTAGTGTATATTCTCAAGAGGAGGCTATATTCTTCCCGCAACAGGGCTCATGTAAATGAGTTAGATTTTACTACGGCCGCTCACACTCAACAGTCCCGCCATTGTGTTGCCTCCTCTTATTTCCAAAAACCTGCTGCACAAGCAGCGGGTGTTGTCACGGCAGCGACATGCAGACTTGGCCTGAGCTCAGGCTGTTGGATGAGCAGTGAAGTGAAAGAAGGGGTCGGGAGTGGGGGGACTTCTCAAACAGAGTCAACATTTATTTTTTAATCAACATATTTAATTTGATGTGAATGAAACAGTCTGTTCAATAGTTAGTGATGTTTCAAAGAATCAAAAATACACCTTTCCAAAGAAACATTGATGTGAAAATCAAACAACTAGCTAGAACAATTTCTATTCCAAATAACCTGAGAAACTTGTTCTGAGAAAAAATATTAAAGTAACCAACGGAGGAACTGTCACAAGAACCTATCAAACTCAAGCAAGCAAACTCGATCTTAATATTCTATTTCGCTTCTGTTACAGTAAACAGTTTCTCATGGCTCTGCCAGAGTTTTGCTATACCACTGCCTATACCCAGAAAATTCAGCCACCTCACAATTTCATAGTCTAAGTAAGCAACACAACACTACTTAACAATTAAGCTTTTTATCACTTATTCTCTCAATCTGACAACTGAATTTTACTCTCAAGTCCTCCTCAGCTCCACACATTAAAGTGTTAGAAGGTCATGCATGTATTTCCATTTTACATAAAGGACCATCCTTTTTGCAAGAGAGTCTCCATTAAACTTCACAGACTTCAGTGCCAGCACACGAGTTTCAAATAGAGTGCAACAATCCTAATTGCTGAAATATTTTATACAATAGGACACACTTCAAATCTATTCCTCCACAACAGTGCTATTAACTGCAGCAAGAAGAGAGTGTTGCAGCAAGTACATTAACTTTGGCGGCCCTAAAAAAACTACAACTAAAAAGAAAGAAACTAAGTGAAAATTCCAAATACCCGTCGGACCCAACACAAAACTTGCAGGAGCGGGCGGTTTTACCTTTACTGCAGGCGGGAATGGGCAGTCAAAAAATATATAGTGCAAGTCACAATTTGGGGCATAACATGAATGATGGAGTTAAACACTAGACTTGCTGTGGAGGTCGGTGTTACACGGTGTTTGGTCGTACATCGATTACATTACTTGCACAACGCAGTAGCGGCACTGCCTCCACTGTTGTTTTGCCTTTTTATAGAAATAAAAATCATTTATCATTTTTATGACACTTGTACTTCAGGTGTCCCGAGTTCGATACCACCTTATGGACCTTTGCCGATCCCATTGATCATAAACACAGCTCAAAGGCTTCCTACGAGTGGCCATTTCAGTCAAATGTAATTTATGCAATATTTCAAACCTTTAACCCATGGGGGGAAATCAACCCACGGCAGCCATTTAAGGGTGTTTTCACATACAGTGCATTTTAACTCTTTCACAGCCAGCGTTTTTTTAAAAAGTTGCCAGCCACCGCCAGCGTTTTTGATGATTTTCACCTAACTTTGACGGCCCTCAGAATATTTTCTGCTATGAATATAAGAAAATATTATATATTAAAATAAAGAACCAAGTCTCTGCTTTTAAACAAAAAATCACTATTTTATTCTATCTTCATGTGTTCATGTTTTATGACCATTTGAATACAGGTGGGTACCATCAAAAATACAACATTTTGGACAAAAAACTGAGAAAAATGCATTTTTATCAAAGTAGTGCATTTTCATGCAAAATACATTCAGATGTCATATTTTTTCACCTGTAAATAATTATATGAATAATTTAAATTGCATTCAATAAACAGAACAAACAGACACACACACACACACAAACATAGACATACATATGATTATACACACACACACAGGCTACATACATACATATGCATACATATACTGTACATGCACACACACACACACGTGCACACACACACACACACACACACACAAACATATACATACATACGATTATACACACACACACAGGCTACATACATACATATGCATACATATACTGTACATGCACACACACACACACGTGCACACACACACACACACACACACAAAGATATACATACATACGATTATACATACACACACAGGCTACATACATACATATGCATACATATACTGTACATGCACACACACACACACACACGTGCACACACACACACACACTAGGGTTGGGTACCGAACTCGGTACTTTTAAGGGTACCGACCGAATTGCGTCGGTACTACCGAGTATCGATTCACACCAAATCATTCGGTACCACATTTCGGTACCTGAGAACGCATTTGGGCGCTTACGAGAGAGACAGAGAGAGAGAGAGAGAGAGAGAGAGAGAGAGAGAGAGATGATGTCACCACTACAACTCTTTAAAACACAACACACAGGGCAAACCGAAATGTTCTGACGTGTGCTTAAATTTCTAGGGTCATGGTTTCCGAGAAGACGCGGACAGGATACGGAGTCCATTCATAAAACCGGAATTTACTCTATAGCGCGGAATGCCACGCAATTTGTCAAGTTTTGGATGAAAAAAAGAAGGTCTGTGCCCGGTTGCATAAAGCACCTTAAGTTTTTCCCTTAAGTATGACACTTAAGGCGTGATTTCCCCTTATCTAAGGGAATGACTTGAGGGTGTTGCATACAATCCCTTAAACCATTCCCTTAGTTAAGGGAAACCGTTAAGTATTTCACAACAGCGACCCAGGTTTTGCCGTTAAAAAAATCTACTGTTGCCATGGACACGTTATTTGTTAATGCAGATAGAGGTGTAAGTTTTCACAGAAACATAACATTTTCATGGACTAATGTGAATAAATCTATATTTAAATGTAAAGGGACAAGATAGTCATTTTATTCGTATCCAAAACGAGGTGATGTGACCATTATGAAGTGCTAAACACTCCTATGCAGTGTATGGTTCATTCATACTAGAAGCCGGAGGGCGCTGTCGAGCTGAAAGTCCATTCCGGACACAGAAGTATCTTATGAGGGAATACAGCAGCGATCGCTGATTCGCTGCAGCTAAGCTAAAAGCAGAAATGTAAACACAAACACACGATTGCGAAAATATATTTTGTATGTGTGTTTTCCAAGTCATCTCAAGTAATATGTAGGAAAATACAGGAATAAAATATAGAATATATGTGTTCTCGTATGACGCACTCACGTTTGAGCTATTAGTTGTATGTAATTTGATTAATGTGAATAAATGCCTAAATCTGTTATAAAGCGGCCGATTGTGTCTTGTAGAAGACTTTAGGATTGAATCTGCTCGCTGTGTAACACTTAAGGTGACATTTTCCATACCTTACGTTATACTTAGGAAAATGACAGTTAAGGGGCTTTATGCAACACTTAATGGGCTTTAAGGGACACTTAAGATAAATTCTAAGGGTTTATGACGTTTCACCTAAAGAAACCCTTAAGTGTAATTTAAGGTATATTTTATGCAACGCCCTTAATTGTAAGGGAAACTTAAGGGCGATCCTAAGGGAAAATTACACTTAAGGTGCTTTATGCAACCGGGCACTGTCACTTAATTCGATTCGCGATATGAACTAGTATATGCGAATATTAAAACGCAAAAAGACGGTTTAAATATGAATCCTGCATGTTCCGTTATCCTCGGTATGTATGAATGGCGGAGACGCGGTTTCGTTTACTACACAAATACTGAAGCACACGTGAACTCTGCATCTCACAACATGAACACATGAACTTACAGGCTGTTAGAGTCACTTCATGAGAATTTTACCATTACATTTGAGAAAACCAGCATATTATATTGTACACACACACTTCACGGCAACCTGTCAAAATAAAAGTGCGGTTTAACACGTAACAGAAATATATTGCTCTTGTATTACTTTTGTACTGTATAATGTACATCTTTATATATTCCACTTACTGAAAAAATTAAATAAAACAATTAAATGAAAAAAATAATTACAACCACATTAATAACTTAATTGTGGAAAAAAAATACAATTATTATTAGAACTTTTTTTAAAGGAATATTCACACAATTTTTCTACCATGTATTAATTTTAACAGTAAACCTCTGTTTGTTTGCCAAAAATAAAATGGTTTCATTTTCATATGATTAAAAATAAATAAATGTTTAATGTCTTCATTTGATTATCAGAAAAATAAAACCCAAAAATGTCTGGAAGAAAAATAATTCTAGGGCCCTATTGTTAAAAATGTTGAAATTGAGAGTTTTGGACTTATTTTTCACTGAAATAAATGTTTTTGTTATTACACAGAGAGTAAAGTACCGAAAAAAGGTACCGTTGGGTACCGGTATCAATTTCAGGTACCGGTACTGCACCGATACCGGTTCAAATGTGAACGGTACCCAACCCTAACACACACACACAAACATATACATACATATGATTATACACACACACAGGCTACATACATACATATACTGTACATGCACACACACACACGTGCACACACACACACAAACATATACTTACATATGATTATACACACACACAGGCTACATACATACATATGCATACAGTGGGGCAAAAAAGTATTTAGTCAGTTCTCCCACTTAAAAAGATGAGAGAGGCCTGTAATTTTCATCATAGGTATACCTCAACTATGAGAGACAAAATGAGAAAAAAAATCCAGAAAATCACATTGTAGGATTTTTAAAGAATTTATTTGCAAATTATGGTGGAAAATAAGTATTTGGTCAATAACAAAATTTCATCTCAATACTTTGTTATATACCCTTTGTTGGCAATGACAGAGGTCAAACGTTTTCTGTAAGTCTTCACAAGGTTTTCACACACTGTTGCTGGTATTTTGGCCCATTCCTCCATGCAGATCTCCTCTAGAGCAGTAATGTTTTGGGGCTGTCGCTGGGCAACACGGACTTTCAACTCCCTCCAAAGATTTTCGATGGGGTTGAGATCTGGAGACTGGCTAGGCCACTCCAGGGCCTTGAAATGCTTCTTACGAAGCCACTCCTTCGTTGCCCGGGCGGCCGAAAGACCCAGCCACGTTTCATCTTCGATGCCCTTGCTGATGGAAGGAGGTTTTCACTCAAAATCTCACGATACATGGCCCCATTCATTCTTTCGTTTACATGGATCAGTCGTCCTGGTCCCTTTGCAGAAAAACAGTCCCAAAGCATGATGTTTCCACCCCCATGCTTCACAGTAGGTATGGTGTTCTTTGGATGCAACTCAGCATTCTTTCTCCTCCAAACACGACAAGTTGAGTTTTTACCAAAAAGTTCTATTTTGGTTTCATCTGACCATATGACATTCTCCCAATCCTCTTCTGGATCATCCAGAAATGCTCTCTAGCAAACTTCAGACGGGCCCGGACATGTACTGGCTTAAGCAGGGGGACACGTCTGGCACTGCAGGATTTGAGGCTTTTGTTACTTTGGTCCCAGCTCTCTGCAGGTCATTCACTAGGTCCCCCGTGTGGTTCTGGGATTTTTGCTCACAGTTCTTGTGATCATTTTGACCCCACGGGGTGAGATCTTGCGTGGAGCCCCAGATCGAGGGAGATTATCAGTGGTCTTGTATGTCTTCCATTTTCTAATAATTGCTCCCACAGTTGATTTCTTCACACCAAGCTGCTTACCTATTGCAGATTCAGTCTTCCCAGCCTGGTGCAGGTCTATAATTTTGTTTCTGGTGTCCTTTGACAGCTCTTTGGTGTTGGCCATGGTGGAGTTTGGAGTTGGACTGTTTGAGGTTGTGGACAGGTGTCTTTTATACTGATAACAAGTTCAAACAGATGCCATTAATACAGGTAACGAGTGGAGGACAGAGGAGCCTCTTAAAGAAGAAGTTCCAGGTCTGTGAGAGCCAGAAATCTTGCTTGTTTGTAGGTGACCAAATACTTATTTTACCGAGGAATTTACCAATTAATTCTTTAAAAATCCTACAATGTGATTTTCTGGATTTTTTTTTTCTCATTTTGTCTCTCATAGTTGAGGTATACCTATGATGAAAATTACAGGCCTCTCTCATCTTTTTAAGTGGGAGAACTTGCACAATTGGTGGCTGACTAAATACTTTTTTGCCCCACTGTACATATACTGTACAGACAGACCGACAGATAGATAGATAGATAGATAGATAGAGCCCACACACACACACCACACACACACCCCTATTCAGATCGACGGATCGGTTATAACTACAGATGTTTCTGTGTCTGTAAATGCATCTCTCTCACTGACTACATCGTCCCGATCAGATTCAAAATGGTCAAAGCATGATCTACATAGGCTATGATCTATATATGATCTACATTTTCTCTGATCCTTCCATGTATGCCGATCGTCTTCTATTCGCACCCTAAAGACCCGGAAGTCCTGTAACTCATTCAGGACATGCGCTAGGGCTTTCCTTACCGTAATACACCTAGAACACAGATTGCCGTAAAAACTCGTCAATGGCGGGGAAGCGTTGTCTCTTAATTGACGAGATATCTCGTCAATGGCGTTGAAAGAGTTAAAGGAACCAAATCCAGTTAACTTAAAGCAGGGCCATCACTAGGAATTCTGGGCCCTGTGCACTGAATTTGCTATGGGGCCTCAAAATCACGTTCGGGGGGGTTTGGTGGGTCATAGGGCCTTCAATTGGAGTAAATAAATGAATACATTAGACAGGACAGAAACGAATACTGATAGATATTATTGAATTCACAACAAATGCAACAAACTTAATAATGCATTTTTGTCACATAGACAAGCACTTGACAGTAAAGTATTGATTTTGAGGTCGACTGATGGAAAGGTATTGCTAATAAATTCTGTCATCATTTCCTCACCCTCATGTCGTTCCAAACCTGTATGATTTACTTTCTTCTGTTGAACATACAAGAAGCTTTTGTAGAATGCTACCAAACCATTTTGGTTACCCTTGGTTGATTCTTGTCTACTGTATGGACAAAAATTTCTTGAATTTCTCAAATTATGTTCCACAGAAGAAAGAAATTCATATAGGTTTGGAATGACATGATGTTGAGTAAATAATGACAATTTTCATTTTTGGGTGAATCTCCCTTTAAGAACTTTATTATTAACTTTATTATTTGTAAATAATAAACACCTAATTTATATAAGACACTGATATTTATCTTTAATCAAGCCCTTATTGAATTAACATTCTCCTTCAATTAAAATTCATTATAACTAAACATCTAAAAAGAAAGAAGTTCTTGCTTAGAATCCAGAGTTTAGCTGACTAGTATTAGTTGGATGGTGGTCACAAGAAGTAAAACATGATCCTATATTACCATGGTTATTATTTATTTTAAAAACCATATAAGTAATAATAAATTATACAATTTGTAGTTAAAAAAAAAAACTAAACATCAAGAAACACCTTCTATAAAATTAAAATATTCCACAATATGTAAAAACAGTAAGATTTATAATAAATATATTTCTGCCAACACATAGGCTATTTGTAAAGCTATCTGACAAGCCTACTGGCGTTTTCCAATATACCTCATTGTCGTGGCTGTTTTCAGCCAGCATCACTACAGAATCTTTAATGTTCTCATATCACACGACTATTACACTATTCAAGTGTAGGCTTTCCTGTAGCTCAAATAGTAGAGCATGGCGCTAGCAACGCCAAGATCATGGGTTCGATTCCCAGGGAAAGCAAGAGCTGATAAAATGTAAAAAAAAAAACTGTAACTTGAATGCAATGTAAGTTGCTTTGGATAAAAGCGTCTGCTAAATGCATAAATGTAAATGTAATGTAAATGTGTTGGATCAAGCGACTTGCGATGTTTATCGCTTTTAAATCATGGCAGAAGCATGGTGCACGTTCGTCAGCGCTGATCACGCTCTGCTTTGACACGCTGCTGGTGGATGCATTTGGCAGCGCTGCTTCACACTTTTGGAGTATTTGCTTTAGTGGTCGACCGATATGTCGCCAAGGCCGATATATCAGCCGATATTTGGCATTTTTCAAATATCGGCATTAGCTGATACGTTTTTCTGTTTGGCAAAACGCAAAATCGCGTGTTCTCTGCGTGACGGTCGATCCGTCAGTTGAATGCTGACAGGAGGAGAGTGATCGACAAACTTTAAACTTAGGATTTCAAATTATGCTGCGCTTTATGCGTTTGCCCACTGTCATATTTATGTCATTTTCACTGTGTGCTGTATGTAAAATGAGTGTTATCTTGGCTTTAGTTGAAAAAATATGATTCCCAATGCAAACAAACTTCCCACATTACTGAATCACTGTTGGTTACAGTGTTTACCTCCTTTTTAATTATATTTTTTATTAAATATTTATTTATTTGTGAAAAAATACTTTGTAATTTAAAGTATATTTATTTTACAAATTTATTTTTAAATCCATTTTCAAATTATTAAAAATTTCTTAAATATTAATTAAAATAAATAAAATTATATTGGCCATTGGCCACCCTGCTTTCCAAGCAGTGGGGATTTCTTTAAAGACTGCAAGGGAAGCTCGGCTTCCCCTATAATGAATGTCAAAAAATTTATGGTCAAATATGTAGTATTGTGTTAACATTTTATTGACTAAAAATGCGTTAGAACTCGTTCATCTCGAAGACGAGTTCGTTCAGAATCAGCTACATATAGCAGATCGGCCTCGATTTCCTTCTCATACATTCCCGTAGTGTCAGTGCATTTCCCTGTTGAAGCCTAGCGTCCATTGACTTCAATGGAGCTGCTTTGAACAGTTTTTTTCAGTGCTTCGAAACTCATTGGATAAATGCTGCGATTATGTCCCGCCCACGGACGCTCAGCGTCTCTGGGGGTGAATGGAGGAGTGGGCTGGCCTGGACGCCGAGCTTCTTCGTGATGATTGGAGGGTCTGTCGAAAGACTGCATATCCTTTTGATTGACAGCGATTTTGTACTATAAAAAGTCGCTGAAGCTGAAGCTATTCGAGCTCAATCCCATCGTGGCTTTGCACTTGGTTCTTATCAATCATTATGTTTTTTTTATTCATTTATAATGTTATTTTTTAATATACATGCTGCTAACTCGGAAATTTCAAGATATGCGAGCAAAAAATGCTCCTGACACTTAGGCAATACGACAAGAGCAAGAGTGCTGTTTTTGTTTCGTTTGTGTTCGATCCAAATCCACGTTGATTTGGGCGAATCACTGATTCACTGAACCATTCATAAAAACAGTCATTTGATTCACTCTTGAAGGATTCAGCCGTTTTGAAAGAATCATTTGAATGACTCAGTGATTCAATCACGAACTTCTGCCACCTGGCCGTTTTTAAGTTTGCCATCTAAAAGTAGGCATATTACATTATTTTCCTACATATTTCTATATTCAGAATTTAGTATTTAAAACATTAATCTCATAACATTATTTATGCAATTATTAATGCAGTCTAAATGAATAAATGCCACATCTAAATGTCACTTCATGCAGCTTCTGTGCAGTGCTAAGATGAGTTTTGTTTAGATCATTTCATGGATAACAATAGCCAGTCATTCATTCACATTAAGTATTCAGAGAATAATATTGTCTGTTTTCACTTACATCTATTTATTTATTAAATTTTGATTCATTTTGTAGAATTGAATTATAAATTAAGCTGGTATAGTATCGTAAGACATTTTTATGGTATTGTGACAACCCTATTATACACCACATTCCTTGTTTCAGTTTAACCTAATTCCCACATTTCCTCCGTCGAGTTTAATATCTTTTTTTTTAGATTGTTTGTTCATTCATACAGTAGGCTAGGCTAGCGTCACTGGAGAAGACGCCTAGTTGGTACGACAGGGTCACAGAGCATTTTCTTGAAAAGGAATGTAGGGCAGAATTTACGTATAAATAAATGGACAATTTTTATGATATAGCCCGAAAATGAGCTTCCCCTCTTTGAAAGACCAGCAGTTGTTTCCAAGATATCGGCAACTGCATCGGCTGTCAAAAAACCAATATCAGTTGACCACTAATTTGCTTTATGCGGTTTCACATGCACTGCAATTTAAAAACAGTGCCTAATATCGGGGAGGTCTCCCTCGTTTCACCGATTGGCCCACTAAATGAATGGAATGTCCCGGTGCTCCCGATGGCCAGTAGGCGATCGTGGGCTCCTCAGACCTCAGGGCCCTATACACTCTGTCACCCTTTTCCCCCCACTAGCGATGCCCCTGCTTAAAGTGAACCAGAAAGGGAACCAGCCGAAGGTGAACTCAGTCCATTTGAAGTTCACAATAAAGTGGACTCAAAAGAAAACTCTTTTTTTTTTCTTGGTCCTCTTCACTGAAGGGCAAGTTTTATTAATATAATAACTTCGATACTAAATCACTACATTATATTTCTCAGCAACTAGGGGGTAAAATTGATGTTTTGAAGTAACGAAACTCAAAGCTTCACTATTTGCAGAATGAGACGCACAGACGCAATTCACACACACAACTTTCATCACTCTATCTCTCAATAAATACTTTAAAATCCATGCTATAATTCATGCATTCAAACACATGATCTTACTGGGCAGAATGCTAGATCTCTGCTGTACATCAGGTGGTTCTTTACCTCCATCATGGTGAAAATACTTAACGATGCATGCATTAAATAATTTAATGCACAGTTAGCTGTAGATTACAGAAATTTGTATTCTTAGATTTAACAGTTGGTTTATTTATTTACTTATTTGATTATTTATTTTTGAAAAATGTAACAAGATTGAAACGTTTGAAATTTGTTTGATATGGGCAGGTGGGGCAGAGCCCCACATATACATAAATATACATATAAACCGCTGTGCTGCTCATATTTATCATGCAGTAAAAATGCCCATCCTCGTGCCAAAAACGGGTCCTTTTAGTTTTGGGGTTCAATCCGATCAAGTGTTTACATGCACTCTCAATCGTATTAGAAAAGGAATAATCCACCCCCTTCAATCCGATCAAAATTTCATTCCGATCGAGCTCAATCAGATCAATTAAGGTGTTTACATGAAGGTCTGATTGAGCCGTCAATCCGATTACAAACGGTTTATTTGGTTGCATGTAAACGTAGCCATTGATAAATGATAATAATTAATAAACATAAAAATATAAAGAAATAATAAAATGCTTAGTTCAATCTGAAGCATTACTGTTATGTTGGTCCATACAAAGCGTACCGGGGCCTCATTGCTTTCACAAATCATGAGGAAATCAAACCACACACAGACCCACAAACAAACAGAGTACGGTTTGTTTTTGGGTCCTTTTAGATCACATTTTTGTTCACATATATGAGCTGAACCGCTCTAAGACCGTTTGCAGAGCTCAAAAGAACTAGGTGTGAAAACACCCTAAAAGTAGCCCAATTCCATGGAAAAACATGGACTTGTTTTTCAGAACTTCAATTTATAGGTGATCTAAACACAATTTCAACAATTTCAGGAAGTCAAAAAGATGAGGAATCACCCATCACCATAGTTACAACTGATGCAATCAAGAGAATGCTGAAATACTACCAATTTTCATTCATAAGCTAAGGACTACACAATGCTTTAACTATAGGATATCACAGTATGCACTAATTAAAACGTCTGTCCCCTGACTGTCCTAGTAAAGACTCTCTTAGGTGTGAACCTGCCAATATGAGCCCTTGGTAAGGACAGACAGTCACTCTGATAAACAACACTGACCCTCGAACCCTTCTGAAAAGCTGTTGAAGCGAGACAGATGTAGAGTGGAAAGGACAACTCTGCACATGCACCATTCCTCACACGTCTGATCGTCCAGGCTGGAGCAGAGGCCTGCTGAGACCTCCTGCCATTCACTATCTGAGGCTCCAATGCGGGCAACAGAGATGAATCACCTTGACTCTTTATGACTCAGCCAAATCCTTCTGATGTACACTGAGTTCAATAAAGCATCCATCATGCTCAGCTGACCTTTGTGGACCTTTCAGAGATCATTTGTCCTGAGTCACAACCTTCTAATACAGTCACATAGGTCATTCTAAATAAAAACAAAAAAAAAAAACAGGTGTATGTGTTTCTCATATATTTACGTGTTTCAATTGTTGTGATGAAAAATATATGAAAAGAATGAAATGTTAATGCTCACAAAGGCTGCATTTACTTACTTTAAAATACCTGTTTTCTATTTTAATATATTTTAAAGTGATTTATTCCTGTGATGTCAAAGCTGAATTTTCAGCAGTCATACTACAGTCCTTAGTGTGACGTGATTCTTCAGAAATCAATCTATTACGCAATTTATTCTCAATGTTGAAAGGATTTTTATTTTTGTATTATATATACAAAATTATATATGTACAAGACCACAAACACTACTTAAAAAGTACTAAAATCTATTCATATGAAATTGCATAATATTAACACTAACATTTACAGAACAAATCTGCTTATAATTTACTTGAAAACTCCTTATCAGACTGGAAAAGACACCGGTTTAAAAAAAATGATCTCTTTTAAAGGTCAACTCAGGATCCACCTTCAGTCTCCTCTCCAGCATACAGTGATGGAGAACATGTGCATATGTATTGGCAGCAATGTCTCAAAATGAGTGGGAACATCTGAGATGCTTTCCCTCCATTCATATCACTTAATTAGATGAATGCTGAATGGGTACAGACACAGAGTAAATCCATTAGCTATACATTTTATGGAACTTATTAAATGTTTGGCATAATTCAAGCCTGCAGTATATCAAATATAATTTGGATAATAATGCAGTATGCCGGATACAGAGCAGTCCCTCATGAACCACAAAAATAATAATCACATCAGCAGAAATTATGGTCTCTGAGAGTGCCTAATGTAACCCAAGCGTGCTTTGTCTCAAGGACAGTCTAAGCATCACTCTCTCCCTATTCCCTACTGTTCCACATTTAACAACATTCAGTACTCTACACTATGCAGTCTATAGCCATTAATGTTGATTTATAAAATTACAAGAGGATAAAAGAAAAAATATATATATTTTTCTCATAAAGTTTGAGTGAGGGAATGCACACACAGCCACTTACGGCTGCCAGTCTTGACACAAATGGTGCATGCTAAATTCTTTGGCATAAGTAAGTCAAATAACCACAGACAGTAAGCAATGCAATTTAAACCACAAAATGGACAGATTAAAGGGCTGGAGGGCACTCACCATACCTAAAAAGGCAGAAATAAGCAACAAGCTATGCAGCCTTTCCTATTTTAGCATTCTTCAACTAAAATAAAAATCAGCTCCCTTTTCTAGCCCGTTAACACAAAATGACACAAAGAAAATGTCCAGCAGGATCAAAACAGGAACCGTAATGTCATTTAGCCCACAAATAAGTGCATTACTTTACAGTCTTGACATTTCAGCTCTCTAAGGCCTCTGAGCTGCACTGTTCAGTATTTGACTGTGCCCAGACGCAGCACAATGAGTCCCTTCACATGGCCCACAATAAAACTGTCAGCAATAACACATTTCTAAAATCATTTTCTTTGACCTTTAAAACACCCCCTCTCACTATAGCAGCTTTGACGAGATGCAGTTTTCTGGTCAGACACCAGTGGAGCATTGAACTAACAAATAAACAGCTTTATGGGAAAGTGGTGCTATTTAGATGCAAAGCAGAGAGCAAGACACTAATGCGTTCTGGATTGCATGGGCTACGTTGGTGGCGCTTTGAGATAACTGGGTGATTGCCGTGATATTCTCATAGGTAGATCTGTCAGATGTGGCTGCCTGATATTTTGGCATCTGTGTGCAATGAGACTTTTGTTGGATAAAACAACTTTTGAGTAATACAGCGGAACAATACATCACAAAGCAATTTTAATAATAAAACTGGGTTACCAAAGCGCCATCCAACAGGACAATCCTCAACAGCCCTGTTCCGTCACTGTAGGATCGTGCACTTTATATTTACTCTGGTGAATGAATTCAAGGGCTCTCCAAAGCTAATACTGAAAATAAGCCACAAGTAAACATTCGTTTCACTGCAATCCTGCAGCAAGTCATTGCATGGTAATTGTGCAGAAGCAAAGATGGGCTCTTTACCATTCAGACAGAAATCCGTAAGGGGAAAAATCTTATCTAGTAGCTTCACATTGCCTCTCATTCGCTCGTGCTGCTTCAATTAGTTTGTTAATATTGCATTGTGCAGCATAAAGTGCAATCACATCGGTTGTTTACTGGCAGCTGTCGTGTTGATTTCTCAATTTAATTAAATAAGCCAGAGCATGCAAATGATTTACTGCAGTACTGTAAACAAACTAATAATCAGTCGGGCAAAAAACATTCTTACAGTATATCTCAGATGGAGCAGGTCATACAATGAAGGACAGTGAATGGCTAGATACATTGGCTATGATGATGGTAGCCTGGTTGTGGTTTCCACATTAGCGGAACTGAATAGGTAAAGTGACTTTGGAGAGCAAAGCCACCATGAATTGGCTGTGTGATCGCACCATACATCTCTGTCATTCCACGGGCATATGGGCACGTGCACGTGCATGCGTACAGACAGGGTACAACATCCGCTAAACGGGGAAGGTTAAGGTCCAGCACATTGCCGTACATGGGAAGAATTTTAATGGGAAAGTCCATCCAGTCTTGCTGGGCAATGCCCTTCATTTCCTCCATTAAGTGGGCACAGAGAGAGGTAATGGGCTGCATGGGTGATTGTAAACAGTAGAGGGCTCTATAATTAACTAGCATTGCTGCAAAGACAATGGTGAAAGATTCTGTTAACTGTCACAGTTAAACACTCTTTAAGTCATCATATATGCTTAGATCAAAGAACCAGATCTCCTTGCCATTATCAGCTGTAATCTAATGTCATCCAAGTCAACTAGACAGGTAAAAAAGCTATAATACAAAACTTCAGGGCTAATACAAGCAATAAGCAATTGTGATATTGTGTCAATCTGAAATTCTACCAAACTATAGTAAGGTTAAAAATCATGTTAAAATAATGAAATGTTTAAATAATGTAATACTGAAATATTTCTCATATTCCAACTTGAATACAATCCATTTCAGAGAAAAGACTGAAAATAGAATCTACTGGTTCCAAGGGAAATCATCTTTCAGAGCATGAGCTGGTTCATTAATACAAAAGTATTTAATACAATTACACAGAATTATCTTGGGAAACATTACATAGGGAACAGATGCAACGTTCACAACATCTAATTGCAGGGAGGATATTACATATTTTGCTTTAATTTCTGTACTATTCATACTACCGAAGCATCTCTAGAACGACTTTGTTTAAAAACTGATCACACCTGAAAGGAAGAATACAGTGTCAAGATCTATGTAAAAAATCATTGACAGGCTGTGCCAAGCCACACATTCTGTCAAATTCAAGAGTTATACAGCAGCATTGACCACGACCCCTGCAGCACTCCAATACTCTCACACTTATCCCCACCAATTTTATGGGATTGCACCCTCTCTAAATTCTGCCTGCCACTGTCATTGAAAATGATTAGTGTCCTAGCAGCTAATTTTTCTCCAAGCAGCTCCCTAAGCAGTACTTCTCTCCCTGCCACAGTCTACTGCATCTCACTTCTGCTGCTCACTATCTGCCCATGAGTCTCCTCACCTGCTGGACATGGTGGATGGATGTTGACGAATAGATGGATTCACTGATTACTGGATATGCAAACAGAGAGATAGACAGATAGAGAGACACAGACAAACTAGCATCTTTTTGTTTTTTTGTTTTTTTAAAGAATAATGAACATTTCTAAATATGCTTTGTATTTTACCTTGGCATTAAATTAACTTAACTTAAATTAACTTAATTAAGTTAACTGCTGGGAAGCAGTCTGCTAATGTCTGACCATGGCAATCGCTCTATATTTTATTTCAAGTTGTGGAAATGCTATTGAGTGTGTGTGTGTGTGTGTGTGTGTGTGTGTGTGTGTGTGTGTGTGTGTGTGTGTGTGTATGTGTGGAGCAAATCAGAATGCAAATATCATATTTGTTTCAAGAAATTTACCAATCAATGACAGCTTCCGTTTCTGAGAAATCCAGAAATGTGAAAAGATCTGGATGGATGAATGATGAATGGATGAATAGATAGATAGACAGATATATGAATGGATGTGAATATATATATAAAGTGATGGCCACACTGATGTATAAATACATGGCGATCACTGGATAAACTACCAGACATTTAACTGGACAAAACAATGAACAGACTGATAGCTGGAAATCATTTGCCCGATGTCATTGCTTCACATAATTTACACTGAAGAGCAAATCGGCAGTAAACATTCAGTCAGACCTCTCACTGGATTCAGTTATCTGTCTTTTCTTGACTCGTGAAGGTACGAGCAGACAGCGGACACTGATCGCTGCGAGAGGCGGGAGTGAGCGAGCGCTCGTTAGGGAGGGCTTTGCAGTTGCACTCGCATCCTCACGGTCTCACAAGGACAAAACCAGAAATGTACTATAGCTTACTTTATAAAGTAGCTGGCGCCTTCCTCGGTGAAGCCCTCTTCCCATCCCCGCGGTAAATCTGAGGGGAGAGAAATATTTGTACAAAACTCCATTAAGTTTTAAATGAAACGGAAAGTAGCCAACCATCAATTATGCAGAGGACGTGTTTCCACTCTTCACTTTAAACACACTTACCGCAGTATTCGACTAAGGGTGCAAAGTTTAGACTAGAAAGCATAGTTTATTACCGTACCTGATCGTATCATGTGTCCTGAGTTGACAGGTTCACCAGTGCGGGGATGGAGCCAAGTAGTGCTGCGAGTTTTGTCGCTGGAAAACAGAAACACCTGTTACGAGACCCATCGGAGAAGGTGCGGATTCACCAGAACCACGATAAAATGCAACGACTGTGATTAAACCCTTCACAGGCTGCTTACTTGATGAAAAAGACCCTGCCATCCCTACACACTCCGTAGGACCAGTGCTCAGGTAGTGTGTCCCGCCCGAGCGGAGCCGCCATGATCCCGGTTTAAAGTGAGAGCTGCGCCGCAGAGTTTCCAGGGAATCGGACTGTCCGATAATCACCACTAGGGCTGCACTGCTGTTAAAGGGGCAGGCCAAACTTGGAGAAAGTCTTTGTCCCAGTTATAAGCCGACAGAAAAGAAAGAGGGCATCATTAATCAGGCGGGATATTGATGCTGGGAGAGCACAGATGTCGCCGACGAAATTCTACCTTTTATTAAAGCAAGGCCAATTCTGTAAGAGTGTAACTTCATGCAGATCGAGTTACACTTTGAAACCACGGTCAGATTAACATTCCCGCAAGTCACACGCGCGTTTTGAAACAGTTGGATACTTGTTTTTACCTTGTAAGATTTGTATTAAAGCCAGACTTCATGACATTTGTTGTTGTGTTGCGGTCATGACAACAGTCTTCACAGATTTGAGCTTTTTGGCAAGTGACAAGTAACTTAGGCGAATAGTGGCTAATGATTTAAATGACAATAGTATGAAGTGAGTGATTATTTTAGTCAGGTTAAACCTGTCTGTAAACCTAACATTTCTCCTACGTATTTCCCAGCCAAAAATATCCGACTTAGAAAAACATATCTTGCGGAATAAACATTTTTTCTTGAGTCCTAGACATGCTGAGAAAGTCTTGTTGGCTCCCTGCTGACCAAAAACAGCATGAAGTTGCTTTGTTTACAATTTTGCGTCACTAGTCTGTTCGCGCCACTTTTCGTGATCTGCGTGCGCGTGGGCTGGTCTAATAAGAAAATATGAGGTAATTTGCTTACCTTTAAATATAGCTACCTAGACAGGAATATTATTATTTAGCTACCCATGTATGTTATTAATATTTAATTAATGCCCAGTGGTAGTTGATCATATGCAAGAGCCACTTTAAAAAGTGTCTACATTAACTGTGTGTCATTTTATATTTCAGAGCACTCATTAAGATATTGATATTGAAATTAATATATTAACTCTAATCTTTATAGTAATTCAAAATGTTTTTATTAATTATTTTTATTTACTACACAGCTGATGGCCTTAACATAACTGGTTATCTGATTTAATATTAACTAAAGGCTATCCAAAACATTTGCTGGTAAATGGACACATGAGCTTGAGCTAATATTTGGACAAGAATGCACTTCCTCATGAAAGCAAACGTGCCAATACATCAATACTGTATGAGAAATCTCTGACACAAAACTCATACCTAAAGACTCTCCCATACATTCTTGATCATAACCGCAGGAACACACCCGGTCAAACTTCTCTCTAAGGCAGGGCAGAGTCACAACAAAAGAAACAATCCAACTGCAACAACAGCTGATTATCCTTCCACTAGGCCATGCTATTTATAGCCACCTACAGTCTGTAGTCTGGCTGACAGTTGATGGTTGACCTTATACTGTAAAATACCTAATTTTCCGTATTTATAAGTATGTGAAAATATGTGTTAATTGCATCTTTCTGCAAATAAAATGTCTTAAACAATTTGGTAATTATATATATATATATATATACATATATATACACCCCTCACATTTTTGTAAATATTTTATTATACCTTTTCATGTGACAACAATGAAGAAATGACACTTTGCTACAATGTAAAGTACTGAGTGTACAGCTTGTATAACAGTGTAAATTTGCTGTCCCCTCAAAATAACTCAACACACAGCCATGAATGTCTAAACCGCTGGCCACAAAAGTAAGTACACCCCTAAGTGAAAATGTCCAAACTGGGCCCAATAAGCCATTTTCTCTCCCTGGTGTCATGTGACTCGTTAGTGTTACAAGGTCTCAGGTGTGAATGGGGAGCAGGTGTGTTCAATTTGGTGTTATCGCTCTCACTCTCTCATACTGGTCACTGGAAGTTCAACATGGCACCTCATGGCAAAGAACTCTCTGAGGATCTGAAAAAAAGAATTGTTGCTCTGCATAAAGATGGCGTAGGTTATAAGAAGATTGCCAAGACCCTGAAACTGAGCTGCAGCACGGTGGCCAAGACCAGGACAGGACAGGACAGGTTCCACTCAGAACAGGCCTTGCCATGGTCGACCAAATAACTTGAGTGCATGTGCTCAGCGTCATATCCAGAGGTTGCGTTTGGGAAATAGACGGATGAGTGCTGCCAGCATTGCTGCAGAGGTTGAAGGGGTGGGGGGTCAGCCTGTCAGTGCTCAGACCATACGCTGCATACTGCATCAAATTGGTCTGCATAGCTGTCGTCCCAGAAAGAAGCCTCTTCTAAAGATGATGCACAAGAAAGCCGCAAACAGTTTGCTGAAGACAAACAGACTATGGACATGGATTACTGGAACCATGTCCTGTGATGAGACCAAGATAAACTTGTTTGGTTCAGATGGTGTCAAGCGTGTGTGGCGGCAACCAGGTGAGGAGTACAAAGACAAGTGTGTCTTGTCTACAGTCAAGCATGGTGGTGGGAGTGTCATGGTCTGGGGCTGCATGAGTGCTGCCGGCACTGGGGAGCTACAGTTCATTGAGGAAACCATGAATGCCAACATGTACCGTGACATACTGAAGCAGAGCATGATCCCCTCCCTTCGGATCCAACATGATAACGACCTCAAACACACCTCCAAGACAACCACTGCCTTGCTAAAGAAGCTGAGGGTAAAGGTGATGGACTGGCCAAGCATGAGCATCTGTGCGGCATCCTCAAATGGAAGGTGGAGGAGCGCAAGGTCTCTAACATCCGCCAGCTCCGTGATGTCGAGTGGAAGAGGACTCCAGTGGCAACCTGTGAAGCTCTGGTGAACTCCATGCCCAAGAGGGTTAAGGCAGTGCTGGAAAATAATGGTGGCCACACAAAATATTGACACTTTGGGCCCAATTTGGACATTTTCACGTAGGGGTGTACTCACTTTTGTGGCCAGTGGTTTAGACATTAATGGCTGTGTGTTGAGTTATTTTGAGGGGACAGCAAATTTACACTGTTATACAAGCTGTACACTCACTACTTTACATTGTAGCAAAGTGTCATTTCTTCAGCGTTGTCACATGAAAAGATATAATAAAATATTTACAAAAATGTGAGGGGTGTGATACTTCTGTGAGATACTGTGTATATACTGTATATATATATATATATATATATATATATATATATATGAAAAAAAATGTATTTATATTTTTATTTATATTTCACAACTACAACAGAGGAAAAACATTTACTTTTTGGGGAGTGAAGGAAATGGGAAACAAACTAAAGTGATTAATAATGACATTATGTAGAGGGCAGTTCAAACAGCAGGTGGGGATATTTCACAACTACTATTAGTGGTTATTGTGCTATGGGAACTGGGAAATTCATGACTGTATTCTGGAAATAAGCCCAAAAATGCCATGCAAAAGTAAATGTGTTTTATTACTAATGTCATTGTAGAAATGCACTATTCTCAGTAAGCCATTATTAAATTATGGATCATTCCCCTTGCAAACATGAGTAATAGAAAAAAATAGAGGTTTATAGAGAAAAATTGTTCAAGTGTTCAGCTGGTCATGCAAGTTAATTAATGATGTTAATAGACAAACGGTTCAGTGTAAAAGAAAGCAACTTTTTAATGCTACTATGACACAGAATCACTTATATGAGTGTACATCACTGTAAACATTTTTTTAAAGTGCTCTTGCTTTTATAACAGTGCAGGAAAAATCAGAAGTGCACCTGTAAAGGTCATTCCATGCAGGCAGCAGTTAATATGGAAGGTCATGATGTTTGTTCTTGTTTATGTGTGTACCAGGGTGAATAAAAATGACACAGCTGAGGGTTTCAATCTATCAGCTCCATCACTTATGACCGCCTTTGGCTGCACTGAGAATGAGCCATCTCAACCATGACATTACAATAATGCTTACACTGCGCCAAACTGGACTTGCCCTGTCTCTTCATGCCATCCATAAATAAGAGGCACTGCTCAAAGTCACTACATATGTCAGTGTACCACAAGGCAAGGACTGTATTATTGCATGTTTCATATGTATTCACTATTAATAAATTAATTGAGATAAAATTAACATCCTGGCAGAGTAGTGTGTTGCATTTTAAAATACAGTAAACATCACTTTTTTTATTTTGATTTTTCATAGAAATATCATATGACAAACATGATTTTGTCATGAAAACACATTTCCCTGGTCCTAGAGCATTTGTATATAAATGAGTTATATATGAAAATATATGAAGCAGCACAAATGTTTTCAATGATGATGATCAAATCAGCATGTTAGAATGATTTATGAAAGATCATGTGACACTGAAGCCTGTCATGACAGGAATAAATTACATTTTCAAATAGAAAACAATTATTTTAAATTGTAATAATACTTCACAATATTACAGTTTTTTACTGTATTTTGAATCAAATAAATGCAGCTATTTAAAAAAATTATATATATATATATATATATATATATATATATATATATATATATATATATATATATATATATATATACATATATATAAATCTTATGAAATCTTCAAAAGAATGTTGTTGTAGGACCAACAGGAATGTTGATCCAGGAACATATCCGACTTGTATGTAAAATCATGGTTACCATATCATATGAACTGGCTGGGATAGGCATGGATTAATGGGAATTTTGTGAACCATTTCCCTTGAACAAAACAGGAATTATCCCTTGTATCCCTGATTTAGGCTACACTGTTTTTACACTCTGTTCTCGCCAAGAACAGCCATTTGACTCCATGTGTATCTACATCAAACACTTGAGAGCTGTATAAATATTTTAGCACAGAATCCCTTTGGAGTTGGGGGAACTTTCGTCGGCAAGCCTTTTGTTGGTTTGATGCAACATTTCCCCCTAAGGATGACTTAAACTTCCACAGAAGAGACATTGACAATGGAAAAAGATGCTTGTGGCTGCAGTAATATAAATTTGCTACAAAGGCAGCTGCTGTGGGTTTATTTCTGTTTATTTTCTGACAAACCATTTAAATTCTTTTACTGATCTTAATAATAAAGCATTCAGCTACAAGCATTTCTCCCACTATTGTAATACATAAATGTGACCCTGCACCACAAAACCAGTCTTAAGTCGCTGGGTTATATTTGTACCGTAAATGTATAACATGTATACATTTCTTACCGTAAATGTATCAACACTTAATTTTTGATTAGTCATATGCATTGCTAAGAAATTCATTTGGACAACTTTAAAGGTGTTTTTCTCAATATTTAGATTTTTTTTGCACCCTCAGATTCCAGATTTTCAAATAGTTGTATCTCAGCCAAATATTGTCCGATCCTAACATACAGTACATCAATGGAAAGCTTATTTGTTCTGCTTTCAGATGATGTATAAATCTCATTCGAAAAATTGACACATGTCCAGGGTCACAAATAATAGGCTAGGTTATTTTGAAAGAAGACATTAGCATTCATATTCTAAGGCCCCTAAAACTCTTGTTCATGTAAAAATGAAACAAAAAATGACATCTGCAGAGGGCACTTTGATATTGTGTCAGCAGTTTTACACAGCCGAGTCCCTTGGCTTTGACTGACACTTCTTAGAGGCGGTCGAGTTGATTTGGGAGTAATGTGACTGACAGAACAGAACAGTAACCCTGCATGGGCACACCAGCACCGGGACCTGACCGCGTTCCACATTGTGGCCAGTGTTGGGCTAGTTACTCAAAAAATGTAATATATTACTCATTACTAGTTACTCCTTTCAAAAGAAATATTGTTACTTTACTTATTACTTTCTGGTAACAGTAATTAGTTACACTACTAGTTACATTACTTTTTCTTCACGCCCCACAGAAGTTGTAACTGTGTATCTTCCAGATAAAATTCTTCTAGAATGTTACTAACAACATATTTCTGCCTCCACATCGGACCGCAGTCAGAAGTTATTACAAACACTCAATAGTGATTTATAGTGGCATTCAAGTAGAAGTGTTGTATTCATCTCATTAATTGTCATGTGCAAGCTTGAAGTAATTTTTCCGTTACCCATATGCGATTAAATTTCGTTATGTATTTTAGAGGTCTGCATTCCCGCGGCTGTCCCGCGGGAACCGCGGGACCCGATCAGATTTCTTGCGATGCGGGATTAAATTCCCGAATAAAACGCGGTTGCGGTCGGTAACTCTGGTGCAATTTGAACGGGAGCGGACGGTCTAACAATACCCCGTTCCCGACGTCTTTTCAGAACAGCATATCTGTGCTTTATTCAAGCACCAGTACAGCCTGCACTAGACTGTTATGCACGCATGCTCAGAGCAGGCTAGCCTATAGTGAATATACGGCCCGCAGACAGAACAGGCAGGTTGTAGATGAGTGACAGAGCAGAATAAAGATGGAGCAAAGTGTGGATGCGCTGTCCCTGAAGAATGCTCAACTCGGTTTTGTTTATATTTTGCTTAGCCTATCATTTTAAATGACAGATGTCGAATTTATTTATTTATTTATTTTTCTTCCGCGACTTTTCCTAGGCTACTGTGTTTACAGCAAGATGTTAAACGAATTTAGTATTTTGACAAGACGAATAAAATTATAATAGGCCATTTTTGTACAACCTACATCTTGTTTTTTCTCTGCGACACTTGTTCCTATATTGTGTTGTAAAGGTTAAACGAATTGTATCCTGACAAGACGACTAAAAATAAGGAATACAGTTTTTGTACATTTTTATTTTCTCTGTGACACCTTTTTCCCCTACTGTGTTGGCAGCAAAATGTTAAACGAATTTCGTGTCTTAAGACACAAAATTCGTTTAACATTTTGCTGTGAATAAAAGACTCTTGACAAGACGAATAAAATAACAAATACAATTTTGTGCAGACTACATTTTTATTTGTTAGCCTATCTGTCTTTCTTTCAGTAGAGAAAATTTAAATGTGTGATTCTGGAAGCGAGATCTAAATTTAGCGGGAACTGTCGGGATGGGAAGAAAATTATTCAAAGCGGACAGTGGGTGAACAAAGAGTAAATCGCGGGAGCGGGCGGGTGCGGGATATAACCTCGCGGGAGCGGGACTTAAAAAACAGTCCCGCGCAGACCTCTAATGCATTTTATCTAGTGCTGGGCAACGATTAATCGTGATTAATCGCATCCAAAATAAAAGTTTTTGTTTATATAATATATCTGTGTGTACTGTGTATATTTATTATGTGTATATAAAGACACACACATACAGTATATATTTTGAAAAGATTTACATGAATTTACATGTATATATTTATTAATATAATTTATATGATATATAAATATATTTAATATATAAACATAACACATTTTTCTTAAATATATACATACATGGGTGTGTATTCATATATACATAATAAATACACACAATACACACACATATATTATGTATACAAAAACTTTTATTTTGGATGCGATTAATCGCGATTAATCGTTGCCCAGCACTAATTTTATCAAATCACATGAGTTTGTAAGAAACTGTTTAATTTTACAAAATATTTTTAATTCTATTAACATAATGTACCACATGCTGATCAGAGGGATGTAATGCCAGAAAGTAAAGTAAAGCCACAACTTACACAACACATCTTTTTTCCTGTATAATGCAATATTTCTATCTGCTGAATGTAAGCTTTTCCATATTCCAAGCTTGCCTGCTGCACTGGGGACATCACATGCATGTGCGAGTCATGAAAATTATAAAAATAAATCTAGGAATTATTTGATTGTTAGATTTTAAATCAGCGGGGTTGAGGCATCAAAAGTAACTAGTTGTTTTATGGTAAGTAACTGTAATATTATTACTGAAATCTTATTAGTAATTAGTTACACTACTAGTTACTGCAAAAAGTAATATTATTACAGTAACTAAATTACTAGTAACTGCCCAACACTGGTTGTGGCCCTATGTCGCCTGAATAAAACACCATATGCCTCCAACAGAGCACAGCACATCCCCGGCTAATAAGCTTGTTTGAATTAGGGGCTTTCTGTAATACCACTTAAAAGGTCTTCCGTCTACTCTGTCTGTCCCTCGCAGTCGCACACCTTTAGTAAAGGGGTGCAGTCCTGCGCAGCTCTGCAGTATTGTACTGCTGATGGTTTCCTCACCACTGCCAGCAGCTCACTATGCTGCAAGGTGACTCAGTGTTACTTTTCTCTCTTAGGAGAGGTTCATACAGAGGCAACTGCAGTTAAATCGCTGCATGCAGAATAAAGTGATCTGCAGTAGGCGACTCTCAAAACGTCTTCTTGATCTCTCCAATTATAGTTGCAAATACAAGTGCGTGCTAAACAGTGTCAGGGCGTCGTATGAAATTATTTATTATGTACATATCTACGGTGAAAGCACAGTTTGTAGGAGCTACAGTTTGTGGAAAGTGTATGTTATTTCATTTCACAGTTTAAAATACCTCATCTCAGTGATGTGACCGCTATTAGCACTAAATTATTTTTAATCAAACTGAAAACGATGAAGATGGTGCTGTTCATAATTGACCGCCAGAGCTTTTCAGAAACTGCTTAAAGCGATGATTTAAAGGCATTTGTATAAAAGCCAGCCTCCATTAATTGAACAAAGATACATATCAAATTTTAAAGGATATAAAAGGTGTCGGCTAAGAAAGGCTGACTAAAAACATCCTTAACCAGGACATATTTTCACATATTTAATTAATGTCAATTTGCGTTGCTTATTAAAAAAAATACCCTGTACACCAGGTGACTATTTTTAATAGATTATTTTCAACGGCATCGATTAATGCAGACAATACAAATTTTGCCATTTACACTTTTGCAATATTTTTATTAGGCTACCATTAGCACACATTTCAAATGGTGAGCACTGACCTCTAGTGGACAAGATATTTAGCGCTGTCACTTATTCAGTCAGTGTATCAAGTTTTCCCTCTAGTCTTTCTCTGTATTAAGAGAGAGAATGTATTAAGCACACATTTCCTTAAATACTAATGACAGGCACCTAGTGAGTCAACTAGCAAACTTTTATTACCTTACTGAGCCATGCACATATTCCTCAAAACAGTAGCTTCACATGATCAGTACACAAACATTTGATTTTTTTTCTAACAAATAATTGCATCCATTTTAATCTGGGTGTCAGCTACACATGTAATTAAAACTTTGGCCAGTCAAACAATTTGTAAGGACATTAATACTTCAGATTTACCCTTCTACAATCAGACAATCAAAAAGCATCATTGTTTTAAAATGCCGACAATAGCAGCAGCTCTGACAGCCTGGTGGAAATTTCATCAAATCACAACCTTCCCTCTTGCACCATCTAAATACACCCTGATTTGGAATAACCCAGATTTTACAGCTAACAAGCCACTCAATTTACGCACATAGGCAGAAAATGGAATCACACAACTTCAGCATACCTTTCATAATAATAACCTGGCACCATTCTCCCACTTGGTCCAGAGATACGGCATTGGGAGCAATTGTTTTTTGGAATACTCACAAATCAAATCATCAATTCAATCAAAGATTGGCACTAGGACAATTAATCTAGATTGTTAATTACTATTATTATTATTATTATTAATATTATTGCTGCTAGTATTACTATTATTACCTATCACCTTCCTCACCCTCTGTTTGCTATTAATGCTATTATTATTATTACTGTTATCATTTATGGTTTTCTACTATTATGTCTGATGTACTTTCTATTTTTATTTATTATTTTTTCTTTTGTTTATACTTCCATCTCTAACACCCAGTCACACTACTTACACACACTCATACTCACTCACACAAATCATGTTGACTGTCATGTATGTTTCGTTGACCTTGGTTATTTTGGATTTGATTTGTCACCTGTAAATAGTATGTTTGTTTGCATAATAAAAAAATAAAAAAACCTTTGGCCAGTCATTGAACTTAATGTCCATTAGACAATAGCTAACATATCAACATGCCCCTTTCTTTCCATTTTGAGAAATAATTTTAACTAGTTTATTCTCAATGTTCTTACACTGTCAATAATACAAAAACAATGCACTACAAAATGCTGGCCACAACACTTCTTTTAAGGTCTTTAAAATGATCATTTAAACAGAGAAGAAAAAAATAAAAAAAACTCAAAAGATTTACAAATCTTTACAACTATCACAACCATAAAGGAACTATTTGAAAAGAGCAAAGTGAATATTTAGTTATGATGGATTCTGAATAAGACGTTTACATGACAGAATACAGGCCTATGTAACCGCTGTATTGTACTAAAAAAATATTGCAACTGCAACAGAGTTCTGTACCAAACTGAAGTAAAGTAAATCAGTCTGATAGAAATAACACAAACACTTGAATTGATCCAAATATTTTTATTTGTCCAAAAACTGCTAATTTATGCCACCAGTGCAGAAGCTGTGGAGGATTCGCTGTAGATGAAAACAAACAAATATATCAAATTCAGGAAAAACATTTTTGAAAGATAAAGCAGCTGTTTGTGTGAAGGGGACTGGCAGTACTGGCACAATAAAGCCAAACTGCTAATTTACCTCCAAGGTTTATCTAGCACATAAGAAATATCTCAGTTCTTACAAGGGAAGAATGGGACAATGAAATGTGCACTACGTATCAGCGAAGGAATTTCTTGTGAGGTCATAAAACACTTACTACTTCCAGTTGGGGGCAAGTACTCTCTTGGTCTTGTAGTAACGGGCAAGCCTGTGGATTCTGCTCTCAACCAGAATCAAGCGGAACTTAGCATCCTTGTCCTGCAAGAACACAAGTGACAATGATGAGACAAAACAGTTGAAACACATTGGACTGATTTTTCCATATATCTTATTTTGCAAAGATGCAAGTACATGATCTAATATGAATGACCATGTTATTACCTTTCTGTTCCTTTCCAAGTGCTTCCTCACAGCGACAGCCTTCTTGATAAGGTGGTAGAGATCCTCAGGCAGGTCAGGGGCCAGACCTTTGGACTTCAGGATCCTAAGGATCTTATTGCCAGTGACAAAACGCACCTGAGCAACACCATGGGAATCCCTCAGGATCACACCTAATGAGAAAATGGCAGTTTATAGTAGCTCCATAATGAAATTGTGCAAACAGACAATACAGACACCTAATCCACAAATACTAAAACACATAAGAAAAAAAGATTTAAGCATCTATAAGCATTGAGCCTATAGATAAACTAAATTAACAGAAGCATTCGCTTCTACTGGAAAGCAGCTTACAAATGTCAGATGTGCCTCTGCTGTAACCATTTTACTAATTCCATTTATTTTATTCGTACTAGTTATATTTTATGTTCTTAATTGACTTCAATCATGATCCCAGTGTACAAAAAATGTGCTATAAAAATCTTGTGAAATTAAATGTTATACAATGGACCAGACTGCACTTGGCTAAAATTCATTTAATATCAATAAGAACTTACCAATCTGTGAGGGAGTCAGACCCTTCTTGGCCAGTTTGAAGATTTGCTCTTTAACATCATCGGATGTCAGCTTGAGCCACTAAAACACAAAGCAATTTAATATATAAACAGCCTTGACCATTTAGATTGACATTATTGTTCCACACAAATCAGAATCAGTGGACTTACTGTGGGGACACTTCGCCTATAGGGCAGCGCCGACTGGGACAAACCCTTGCTAAAAAAGTAATGCATAACAGTTAAATACATTTACCATAATGAAACCGTAAATTACAAATTCTAAACAATTTCCCTTATTCTTCAGTAAGCCACAATGTAAACATGTTAACTGACAACAAGTCATATATAAAGCATAGGTAAGTGAACAGAAGGGTATCCTAAATCTAAAGTGAACTTGAAATTAGAGTTTGACTATTAAATGTTCTGATGAATGCATAAAAACCATTTAGGAGGTGGTCTGATCAGCCCTAACTAACCGCCGAACACATCTGACACACAAACGAAGGTCATGTTAAACTAAGCGACATGATTTCAGAACAATCAGACCGCACAGATAAACTGTCAATGTGAACTGAATCAGTGTGTAAAGATCCTGCATGTGTCCATCCTGCAGCGCCTCATTCTACATGTGCTGCCATCACGCTACACAGGGGAAGAGAACGTGGGACTCAATGTACCTCTCAAAAACTCTTTTCTAGCTCCAGTGGAGTACATATTCCAGACTCAGCCTATGCTATAAAGAGTTAACCGTATTTTGAGTTGGTTGTGTGGCCTATAGAATGTGTTTTTAGCGTAAAATAAACATTTACCCAGGAGCGTGCATACGACCCATGATGGCGGTTTTGAGAGCGAGGAAGAGAAAGACCGAGCCGAGGCCGAGAGGAAGTGAAGAATAGAGGCGGAAGTGATGTCAAATATCACTTCCGGTCTGTCGATTTCAGGATCCTTTAAGTCTTTTCCCTTTGCTTTTCTTTTTCTTTTATTTTTTCTCTTCTTTCAGACGTTAGTTTAATATGTTAAATGTGGTATTTTTATATTATTGTTATTTTATTTTATTTTTCCATTTTGTTTTCTGCCACCTATTTCTATCATCAATACATGCAGATAAGTTCGTCATTAGATTTTACATAAAATAAATTTAAATGGCATAATTTTTTAATTCAGAAATTATATTTTATACTAAGTCTCTTCTCTCTTTAATTTCGAATAAACATTTTGGGTTTGATCTAGAACGGTTCTTTGTAATTTTGTCCATTATGTGATGTAATGGGTTCATGTTTTTATTGTCTTTTTTTTGTTGTTGTTGTTGTTTTTTTTGCATTTTTCATCATTTAGTTTATTTAAGTCATCCTGTTATACGTGTTGTGCTTTGTCGTTTGATAAAAAATACACTATTCTTTTCATAACCACCGGCTGTTGGCGCTGTAAGAAAAGCCCTACTGCTGTAAGCATGCTATAGAAACAGAATAAGTGCATAGAACAATACCATCTAACAGAGTTAAGCAATGGGCGGAGCTTAGCGGGCCTGATAAACAATAATTCTCCTATTTAGAACTCTTCGGTGTGTACTTTTTAAGCTTATTATCTATTTAAGCTTCTTATTGTCACTATATGGGTTTTAATTATTATCCAAACATCTATTATTATTATTATTATTATCCAAACACACGCGCATTGTTAGCACCTGTTACCCGTTACATTTTTCAGCACTGGTGAGGATGGACCAATCACAGACGTTTGTGATGAATAAATAATGATTTAAAATATTTTTATAGCTATAACTCGGAAAATATTCTGTTCGTATGAAATGTACTAACCATTATAAGTAACCAAATAAGTAACAAAAATCTATCATAACTCAAGTGACATGATTTAAAAGAAAGAAAAGATCATGAAGCCTGAAGGTGACTGAGCGGAGGATTCGCTTTCTGAGCCCCCGCGCGCCCCCTTCAGGAAGCCTTCTATCCGTGCCATAAGAAACAATATCACTAAATCCCAATATGCAAGTCAAGCGCTGTACTTGATCTACGTGGACGAGCTCTCTGTCTCCTCCTGCTGCTCTGTTAGCTCGCTAGCTGTTCTGAATCCGCCTCTGTAAGTCATCATCATCAGTCCAAGATAGCGGACAGTCAGGAAGCCAGGGGTAATGAAAGGAAGCAGAAAACACCCGAGATAGCTCGATAGAAACCAATCTGACACCGTAAGTGCTATTATTTAATTGCAAAATGCCTTAACCTAAATAAAGCATCAACAATTCAACTTTTCACTGAAAAAAATGTCCAGCGAGTTTCGCTGTAACGTCTGGCATAGACTTCTCTGTCAAATGAAAGCTAATGAAATTAGCCTCTTATGTATCGAGATCAGCCACCCTTTCGAAGCACATTTCTTTAATGCGATATAGCTTGCCATACAAAAACCATGTAACGTTATATTTTGAGCATCACTTTAATATAGTGACCTGTTAATGTTGTTTATCCTTATTGGAGAGCTGATCTGCCAATCATTGGCTGTGTCTCAAGCCCTACTGAGCTGCCTACCTAGACTCTATTCGAATTGTGATGTGGAAAAAAATTCGATTCGAAACTTCAGATTCGCATGTGATTCCCCAAAATGGTAGTCAGCTCACTAGGGTTTGCGACATAACCAGTCAGTATCGCTATCTAATATTATAGAGCTGTCATCTCCGTCTAATGTTTCATCTCTATGTGTGCTGATTTTTCCAGATGTCCTATTTAAAGGGGCTCCTCACCAGCTGCCTTGTGTTGGCGAGTGTGATGTCCTGGGCCAAGGCAGTGCCAATAAGCATAGATAAAACTAAAGTGAAGCTCCCAGAGGAAACGGTCAAAGAGCCTCCCCAGAATGTGGTAAGATATATTTGATCAGCTAATTACATAACAAGCTTTGGCTGCAAGTTATAGTAAGTAGTCTTAGAGTGTGAGGATGCATAAATATTTATGGTTATTTCTGTGGCAACAAGCTCACAATTCTGAAAAGCATTTACTTTCAAAGAAAAAAAGCACACTATCGTATTCAATACATGTATACATATTATTTATATTTGTAGGACACTGGACTACATTATGACCGCTATCTCAGGGAAGTTATCGATTTCCTTGAAAAAGATCAACATTTTAGAGAAAAGCTTCACAACACAGACATGGAAGATATAAAGGTAAGACACCGCGTGGCTTTATTTGTGTTGCATTGTACAATGCGAAGGTCACACAGAGCTAATCTGTTCGCTCCTGCTGATTTCAGCAAGGGAAGTTGGCTAAAGAACTTGACTTTGTCAGCCACCATGTGAGAACCAAGCTGGATGAACTTAAAAGGCAAGAGGTCAGCCGTCTGAGAACCCTGATCAAAGCTAAGCAAGATATTGAAGGAGGGAATGGTAAGAATGGCTGTAAAACTAATAACAGTTCAATAAATGTTTGTGGTATTTCTCCTACATAGGTGTAACTGCATATTAATAAATGAACAGACCTTAAAACCCAAATGGGTCTTCAGAACATTCTCTGAACACTTTTCTCTTTCATGTTTATCAGATATTGCAGTAGATCACCAGGCATTACTCAAACAGTTTGAATATCTGAACCATATGAACCCACACACATTTGAGGTTGAGGATCTGGACAGACTCATCAAATCGGTACGTCATTACTTACATTTACCCAGCTTCCATCATATTTAATTTGATTCTGTGGCTGTCACTTTGAATGGTTGACTGTTCCCTTAAGGTCAAGAACGAAGCTGCCAAATATATTTAGCAGTTAGAATACACTTCTAATTGCATAAAAATGAGGCAAATATATAATAATAATAATAATACATTTCCATGAATTAGTAGATAAAGTTTTTAAAAATCTTTTCGCAGTGATTTAGAAAAATACACTAAAGAAGTGTCAATGACTTTTCCAGGCCTGGAAATTACAATTCAAAAAATATTTTCAGTTTTTCTATGAAAGAGTACTAATATAACTTAAATAACACTAAAAAATAAACATTAGTCTGTACTGGTTGAAAATATTTTTGAACTGCGTCCTACAAATACACTCTCAAGGATTTCTGGAATCTTCTGTGCACTTAAAAGAATATCATGTAATACTCTTTGTTTTAAATCCAAGATCCAAGAAACATCTCATGGCCATTTTCCTTCTTTTCGCATTCATAAGATAACTGAAGTAGGCCTGTCGCAATAATCAATATATCAACTTATCGCACAATATATGTACATGACCTCAATCATTTTTGGTGACACAATATATTACCCATTATTTATATTTATATATATATATATATATATATATGTGTGTATATGTATATATATATAATTTTTACTTTATCATTTTTTTTTTTTTATGTACTTCATTTGTAAAGCTTTTTTCTTTTTCAAAAACGTAACACTCCATAACATACTATATATGTATACTAATACAATATAACCAAAATGGTTACCCCATACCACCCTTCTCCCCTCCCCCCAAACCCGAACATGCACTAAATATTCATGAAGGTAATCATCCGAAGAACCTCAGCCGGACCAAGGAAATGAAAAAGGGAAAAGAAAAAACAAACAGAGGAAAAACAAAATCGAATGACACGTAGTACATTAACAGCATAGCAGGGACATCTTTAAAATATAGACCTGAGAAAGGGGCCCCAAATTTTGTCAAACATCTTTAATCTGCCCGCTCTAGAAAAGCGTAGCCTTTCAAGCTTGAGGGCCGAAACCATTTCAGCTAACCATTTTAAAAAAACTTGGAGGCGACGTAGATTTCCACTCCATCAAAATCACTCTTTTGGCCAGCACCACGACAAACATGAGGGAGAATTGTTGAGATTGTGGCCAAGTTAGAGCCTGGTCTGAACATCCAAATATCGCTAAATCTGCATCAATATTAATCTCATTTTCAAAAGTGCGAGAGTAAAGCCTGAAAATACTTTTCCAAAATCCAGATACCTCCGGACAGGACCAGAATATGTGACCGTATGTTCCGTCGGCACTTTTACATCTATAACACATATATTGTCCATTATATTTGCATAAAAATTAATGTCACCATGTTTTTTGCATTACACTTGCACCTGTGTCTTTTGCAGCTTCTCATACATAACGTGGTGTAGTCATGAGGTGCAAGTTCAAATGTAAAAAATGCTTCTACAAAAAAAGTTTAATCTGCAGATATGGCCTTGTTTAGGGATCTGTGCATTTGTGCATACGGACATTTGACTGCTAAGTAGGGATTGTGTTTTTCAGCACTTTTTGTTAAAGATGTTTATTTACTATTTATTCAAGTTTTTTAAGGTATCTATTATTTTGATACTTAATTTCCATCGTCTAAATATTCTTAAGAAATAAAAGTTTGTTGTCATTTGAAAGTGTGTAGGTCTTCTTGCATTATTAAGCTGTTATATTATGATTATATATTCAGAGGCATAAAATGGCCTTAAAATGACAATAATATCGCTTATCGCAATTATTTCTGGGGCAATATATCACACAATAAAAAGTTGTTATCGTGACTAGGGTTGCAAAGGGGCGGAAAATTTCCGGTAAATTTCGGAAGTTTTCCGGAAACTTTCCATGGGAACTTCGTCTGGGGAACTTTGGAAATATTCCAAATTTGAAACTTACCAGGAATTTATGGGAATTTATGGGAATTTTTGGGAATTTATGGGAATTAATTGGAAGTTTATAAAACTGTATCATATACAAACATAAATATATATTTTTTTGATCATAGACTCACTTGCATGCAAACTAATACAAATTTTAAAAATGACATTTTTGGGGGGGAATCTGTGATGCTTTTTTCAGGATTTATTGATGAATAAAAACTTATGAACAGTTTATTCAAAACAGAAATATTTTCTAACAATATAAGTCTTTGCTACTACTTTTTTAAAATTAATTTAACACATCCTTGTTGAATAAAAGTATTAATTTATTTCAAAAAAAGAGAAAAGATACTGACCCCAAATTTTGAATGGTAGTGTATTGTTAAAAAAGGATTTCTATTTTAAATAAATTCATCAAAGAATCCTGAAAAAAGAATCACAGGTAATAATAATAATAATAATATATTAAGCAGAACAACTGTTTCCAAAATTGATAATAAACAAGCATATTAGAATGATGTCTGAAGAATCATGTGACACTGAAGACTGTAGCTTTGCATCACAGAAATACATTATATTTTAAAGTATATTACAACAGAAAACCATTATTTTAAATTGTAATACCGGCAATACTGCACAATATCACTGTTTTTTGGGGGGGGGGTTTCTGTATTTTTGATCAAACAAATGAAGGCTTGATAAGCAAAAGATATGCAATGTTTAAAAACATTAAAAATAGTAATGTGTCCAAACTTTTGACCAGCACTGCACTTCTGTATGATAACAGAAAACTTGCTAGCAGAAGGAGCATCACAGCTTGAGCTATATAGCACACAGCCTACCTCATAAACTGTCTAGCTACTGTATAAACACTTTTTGGTATTTACTAGTTAAACGTGAATCCCATAGATCAAATATATTTAGAATATCAAAACTTCGATGTAGTCTTTGGGCTCAAATGCAGAAAGTGCGGCTTCAGAGAAAATGGAGGGGAATCCCCCTCTTAAGTGACTAGAGAGGATTGTGTGTAGGGGGAGGGTCATTTTTAGACTTTCGTTTTATTATTATCTCACCTAATGTTTGTTCAGTCAGTGTATTTGTTTTTACTATGGTATAGCCTAATTTAGTTGCACAGTATATTACACACAGCTCAAGGAAGTTTTAAACATTTTTTGTAATATTCATGTAATTTATATGAATACTTACCAAGATGGACATATTGATATTTTGTGTGCAGGATTTAAGAAATGATATGTGCATGTAATGGTAGATAAGCACAATGCATGTAGGGGGCGTGGCCTCGATAGCCCCGCAGTAAGCAGTGTGCTGTGTGCGATTGAGCAATGTGTAGAGTAGAAATTAAACTGAAATTGCATTAAATCTGGTTGTTTTAACCAAGATTATGCTGCAAGTTTTTGTTCTCAACTACATTTATGTTCCTAGTTCCTGCAATTTGCAAATTTCCAGTTTATTCCCATTAATTCCCATGGAAAGTTTCCAGTCTTGAAAATTCCCGGAATTTTGCAACCCTAATCGTGACAGGCCTAAACTGAAGGCAACATGTCAAGCAATTATATTTCAGTCATATTTATGATCTTGCAATATAGGCAACAAAAGATCTGGAGAACTACGACAAGGAACGGCATGAAGAATTTAAAAAGTACGAGATGATGAAAGAGCATGAGAGACGGGAACACCTGAAGACACTCGACGAGGAGGGCAGGAGAAAAGAAGAGGAACACTATGAGGAGATGAAGAAGAAACATGCTGATCACCCTAAAGTCAATCACCCCGTAAGTCTTAACTTATCTTAATGTTTGTGATTTAATTGAGGATATGCTCATGTTTTTTGGATGTTCTGTTACGTAGGGTAGCAAAGATCAGCTCAAAGAAGTGTGGGAAGAGGCTGATGGCCTTGACCCTGAAGACTTTGACCCCAAAACATTCTTCAATCTGCATGGTAAAATATTTTTTGACAACTTAGATTAATCCTGGATATGAGAGTGTTAAAATGACATGCTTAATATTGCTCTCTTTTTTTTTTGTATTGCAGACACAAACGGAGATGGCTTCTTTGATGAACAAGAGCTGGAAGCCCTGTTCACGAAAGAGGTACGCAGTGTAATTATAACAGTTGCATAATTCACCACAGAATAAAAATAAAACACATATAGTGATTGTATTTATAACATGCTCTGCTATTATATAGTAGCAAATGAAATAGCTTCTATTGTGATTATTTTTTTCAGCTGGAGAAGATCTATGATCCAACTAATGAAGAGGATGACATGGTTGAAATGGAGGAGGAGAGGCTGCGAATGAGAGAACATGTCATGAACGAGGTTAAATCATGATTATAATAATGGGCCAATTCTCTTTGTACGACTTGGGGGAACTTCAGGAAGGGGAAGGGGAAGGGGAAGGGAGGGGGAGATCATTTTTCTAAATCTGTGATCTTCTGGCCTTTACAGGTTGACTCTAATAAAGACAGACTGGTGTCCTTGGATGAGTTTCTGGTTGCCACAAGGAAAAAAGAGTTTCTTGAACCAGACAGCTGGGAAGTGAGTATGGTCACATGCTTAACAGATATTTACACCATTGCTTAATACCCAATAATTCATGCTTTCATGTTGGACGATTGCCTAATTTATTGCCTAATAGCTCAGTCCTTTAATTAATAAGGGACAACTTAATTATTATCTTGGATGACCCCAGACTCTAGAACAGAACCAGGCATATACTGAAGAAGAGATGAGAGAGTTTGAGGAGCAGTTGGTCAAGCAGGAGGAAGACTTAAATCTGAAAGCGGCTGACCTTCGGAAGCAGAGAGAGGATCTGGAGCGACAGCAGGAGCAGCTCAATGCTCAGAAAATAGAACTGCAGCAGGTGACTGAACTGATTTGTCTCATACCTGCTCATTGAATAAAAAAAAATAAATACAAAAACAAGAGTAGTCATTTAAAACAAGTGAATGAAAAAAACTGTTCTTGTGCATCTTCCTTATAAGGCTGTGGAGCATATGGAGCGGTTAAAAACACAGAAGGTTCCACCTCCACCTGAGATGCAATGTAAGTAATACTTTCACTTCAGACATATAACCAGATACATGTGAAAGTTACACTGGCTAGCTATTCTTACACTGGGTTTTAAATGTGAGATACACTGACATGTTATTCTAGGTTAACAGTATTGTGAATACGGTTAAAGAAACGTTATATCAGTTATTGTATGCAGTGGGTTAACATGGTTTCCAATGTCGTGGCTACATTTTGTTAAAGCACAAAAAAAACTTGAAATAAATAAATTATATAAAAAAATAGCCACACCATTATTCCAAAACATGCTTCAGTTTTAACCATTTCAATTGAAAAACAATTAAAAAAATTTGAAACATGTATTTTAATAGTGACATTCCTGACAAAAATACACGTTTAACATTTAAACATTACATTTAAATCTAACACCTTATTTTAAAAGCAACATTCTTGGCAAATATACTTAAATGTAACACATTTTCAATGTAACATTTTTGGCAAATGTACTGGAGTTTTAAACGTAACCTGTTATTCTTGGCAATGATACAGAACACTCTAAATCTCTTATAACAGTGGAAGGGAATGCTATCCCTGAGTCACTAGGACATGATCAGCCTCCTGAGCACCAGCCTCTGCCCCCAGGACACCAAGATATCCCTCTAGAACAACAACAACAACAACATGATGTACCCCAAAATCAGCAGGATCTAGGACAGGAACACCAAAATATACCCCAAGAAAACCAGCCACTGCCTCCAGGACACAACAGTCCACACCACGATTCTCCACAGATGCCCCTCGACCACAACAATGTGCCATAGAACGGTCATATGGTTTTTCCTGCGTGATTGTGTGGAAACTGACCTAGCACCAGAGACTTCAACAAACAGTACCTCCTGCCCAGTCAATGATTACCTGCGTTTGTGTACTGCGGTTTTAAATAGTACGGATTTGGCTGGATTTGTAAGCATTATACATTTAATGCAGACTTTGCTGTTTGATGTAAGTGTGTTTGATTTCTTTTTGTTATCGAAAATATCTTTTTCATATGTTGTGGATATTTTATTTTCCAGCACAGTGGATTGGATGTGTGTACGCTTTTGTTTTGCACATTTATTTTTCTGAAATTTTAATGGCCATGAAGAGATACTTTAAACCTAGTTGTATGGTATCAGAGTATTGTTGAATTGTACTGGAAGTTTTTATTGATTAGGGCTACTCTGGAGTTTAAATGTTGCTTACAGTGGGAACTTTGAGAGTAAGGTCAATAAAAAAATCTATTTGAAAAACAAAGTTTTCTTTAATGAAACACAAACATCACATGCAATTACTTAGGGTAAAGGAATAGTGCAAGTTCAGTACAAATTAAGCTCGATCAAAGCAAAAAAAAAGGTTACAGGTATATGCAATGATACTGAATGGGGACAATTTCAAATTAATTTCTGATTTAAAACAGAAATGTGAAAAATTTACCAGTATTTTTATAAATGCACTTAAATTAATTCTGTTCAATTTGTGTAGAGTTGTAAAGATATGTAAATAAGCACTTTTACTGTTTATGGTATTGTGATTTAATGGCGTTAATAACTTTACACAAAAAAGGATAAGGATGCAATTTCCGCCCACACTAATTGCTTACATCCTCTGCCCATATTACTGAAACTGTTCTTGTGCTAATTACTATTTTTTTTGCTAATCAACATGATGCCACAAGTGCTGTCTCCTGAGCGTAACTTGTTCTGAACCCAACACTAGCTTCACAAGTTTCCCGGCCGTTACGCTATACTTAACCAGTCAAAAACCATTGAAAAATCAAAAAAAAAAAAAAAATACCCTGCTTTAAGAGTTTAAGATATTAAATGCACAAAGTGTATTATGGCTTCAAAGATTGTGTCTCTTCTTATGTAATACCTAATGTGTGTGAATAACTTTTAAAGTGTCTTGTCCTTCAAAAATCATTTATTAGTTAGCATTAATTCTAATCAACATTGATTGGAAGAAATACAATGAAGCAGTCATTCAGCCACATACAGTACAATGCATTTCCTGTAAACCATTTGGCTGAGCCAAAAAAAAGGAGAAAAATCACGTTACAATACAGTACGTACAAGTAAATTTTTCACATTCACTTAACAGTTCGTTTGGCCAAAAACTAAGTGCCTTTGGTATACGGTGTACTTCACATTCATAATCTAGTGGCTGTTCCCAGCTACTAAGTCGTCATTCCACCAAGCTCAATTAAAATCCAGACACCCATAATCAAAGGCACATGTTCTGTCTCAAATGTGTAAAGGCTGTGCAATAGCATATGATTGAGAGAAAGCTTTGAGAGCTCTGAGCAATTACAGCGCTGGGAGTGCTATAGTCTCATTGATACTGTGTTTTTCCCAAAACCATTGGTTGTGTCCTTACTTGCTAAGATGCGGTCATCTAACTACATGGTCAGGAGTGGCACGGCTCGTGTTTGAGAGTCCAAACGGGTGGAGGAGATAAAAGGGTGGAACAGGGCTGATAATGGCTAAAGGACTGGGTTTAGCTGGTCTGTTGGGCAGCCATGGGACCCATTCCTCTGCTGGACCGATACGATCCCCCTCGTCCTGAAACCCAAATACATCAGAAAATCAATGTGGAGTTAAATAGTCTAGTCACATTCAATGATGTTTCTAGCGCCAATTACAATGAGCACTTTCCACGCTTTTCAAATGGTATTGTGTTCACAAAACACCCATGAAATATGTACATTATGTATCTTATACCACAAGTGTTAAATGCAAACCATTAATCCCAAAGCTACAACAACAGATTCATCAGAACAGCTCCATATATTATTATAGCATTTAAATGCTCTCACAGTTGGACTGTAGTGCAACATGCAACAGTCTGGCTGTTCTTAACTAGACTTTGAAAAAACAAAAGCGAAATGACATTATAGAGATAAAAAGCACTGCAAATTTAATAAACCATCTTAAGCAGCAATTAGAGCAAATGTCAGAAGCAACAAGTATTCTCAACAGGATTCTCCGAAATAATCACATGACAGAGTATTCGGTTTATTTTTATTTTTTTGTAAAGCCCTCTTTTAGCTTTCCTAAAATTATGTACAATCCAACAAATAGCTGCTAATGTCCAGGTCACACAAGATTATTTAACAGCATAGTTTGCCGCCAAATATTTTTTTGCCGTATAATTTTTGCCATGGAAATTTGCCACAATCACCCTCATATCATTCCAAACCCATATTTTTTCTTCTGATGACAACAAAAGGAAATATTTTGCCACATGGTCTTGTTTATACAACTTTTATATTTAGCTTTTAAAGTAAACTTTGTCTTTTTGTCATGGTCACAATTGACATTAATTGTATATAAAATAAAGAGCAGTGTCAATATGGTAATAATTTTTTTTCCCATCCCCCTCCATGAAAGAAAAATACAGGTTTGGAACAACAGAAATTTTTTTTTTTTTTTGGGTGAAGTATTTTTTTGGCATGACAGAAGCAGGAAAAGTAGTGCATTGGCTATGGATTGATTTGGAATAGCATCGTAGATCATGGAGGCAACCTTAGGGCCATTTTGTTGCATTTTCATCGCACCTAATTAAAAGAAACTCTTAATCTTGTTGGAAAGCAGGATATAGTACATGACGCAAGAGGCAGAAAAGCAAACAGCAGAGTTGCAGAAAAAACGGACCAATAAGCGGACCAATCACCTGCCTCCCCTTAAGAAGACTACAGGAAACAAAGTCAACCTTCAACACTTTAGTAGACAAAGGGTCACAGGACAGGTGAGAGGATTTTCGAGCATGGAGAGCAAAAAGAAAGCAGCGGCAGACAAGCAGGTAATGCAACACATCTTTATTGAAACATTCTCTCAAGGAGTGACATGAGCATACAAAGGGCAGGACAGCTGGAGAAAAAATAAAAAATAAAAAAATAAAAAACCCTCTTCAAATGAAATGAGGTGAACAAAAAAACAAAAACAAACAATGCCTTCAGTACCCTATACACAGGCAAGAACCAAGTATGGGAAGGGGGGACAGGCCAACAAAATATCAAAAACACTCCTACGGTTTGAAACCGACAGTGGCAGTTATCTTTTTGCATTTTATTTTATAAAAAAAATAAATTAATGAAAATCTTTCAAGTTTACAGGAATATCTATGTTTTAAACACGACCTGGCTGAAAAATCACAACACTGACAGTTTCAGCTCTCCATTGTGTCTCTGTAAAACACATTAGTATATTAAAACTATCAAAGCGGGCTTACTTGAATCAATAAGCCAAAAAACAAAAACAAAACCACTGATAGGAGTTAAAATATGGGCTGGGGGAAACATTCTCAATAACTGAATGTTCAAAGTGGCCAAAAAGAAACAAGTCTTCCCAAAGATTTTAGGATCGCATCGCTTGAGCATTACCTCGAGAGCAACCTCGAGGTCCCTGGGTAGCTCCTCGCTTGAAGCTTTGCTGATATCCATCCTGAAAAGAAAACACACGGGACTTTAAAACATACTCTAGTATGGTAATGCATATATGACTTCTCAAGTCTTCACAAATCCGCATGGTATTTGTTTTCTTGAAGTTACCCGTTGGTAGGTGTTGTTGGAATAATCTCGCGGAGTGCTGAACTGAGTTTGACCGTATCCGGTGTTTGGAGTGTTGGGGAATGGAGCGCGATACCCATCGTATCCACCTAAACATTAAAGAAAAAAAAAAGTTTGTGATATTTTACACTGGATTTTTTCGGATTTTACAATGGATTTCAGACTAGCCTGTCTTCTCACCTCTAAATCCATTTGATGGTCCACGGTAGCCGTTCAAAGCCCCTCTGGGATTTCTGGGTCCAGCTCGTGGCATTGCTCTGTTGCTGTAAAACGACTGACCCGGCCGCCCAAACCCAGTGCCCTGCCCCGAGGGCTGCTGAGGTGCAGACTGGTGTCCCCCTGCAGATGGAATACCTTGGTCTTGAGAATGGAAAGGGCCAACTACAAAGAAATAAAAATAAATTTTTTATGAACCAATTAGTTATAGCAGTTTACACTTTTAAAACTATAAAATGGCACGAATGTAGCAGCAATTCTCTTACCTGACTGGAGGGCTTCTTGAGGCATTTCCTGCTGCTCAGTTGGAAGGGTGCCTTGTGCACTGAAGCCTTGAGCGTAGCTACTCTGATACTGGTTGGAAATCTTCTGAGAGTCCATCTCATTGGTTGGAGGAACTGGAGCGTTCATGTTGAATACCTAATGGAGGAGAGAAAACATGTAGGCATATCCAAAACTAGCATGAGGCTTGTAGGAAGTTCACCTTTATTTGGTCATATTATGCCATATCAGCCAGTAAGGCTGTTTTCATGACACAAACTGGTTTTAAAAAATTAGGTAAATAAATAATTAGACATTTAAAAGGAGATAAAGGATAGACAAATAGAATTCACACTAAGATAAAAATGCAAAGATTGTTTTGGTGCACTAGTTGACGCTTTACTAAACATCCTTTAGAAAACTTTTTTCTATTGTTCACTGACTGACAATAACGGCTCATCCACAAATGATATACAACAGGCTTGAACATGATAAACTCAATCCTTTTAAACAAAACAAAGCCTGTCAAGGGCCATTCACACAGAATGCATTCTTGCATGTAAAAACGCTAGATGTGGGGCAGTGGAAAGAAATAAGCTTAAGGTCTAACATTTTTTGTACTTTTTTAGAACACTGCATCATGTGTGAAACTCTACAAAAGATGCAAGACATGAGCAGAACAATCAAACGTGTCAGCATAACACTTGTTTACATAGAAAAAAAACAGCGCAATGTAATGCAAAAATGTGTTCTTTGCGAACGGCCCCTTACACAGCATGAAAAACAGAACAGAAGCAGAATGGAGAGACAAACTCTGAGGGGGTGAGTTTGGAGAGGGTGGGGTAGACAGGTTGAGGCCTACCGCTTGCATGGACTGGAATGGAGCTGCGTTAACGTTGATGCCACTGTGAAGGGGTTTGGAGACAGGCTGAAACACCTGGGGCTGAGAGGAAGGGGTGGGGGTCTGCTCAGACGACAGGGGCATGGAGACCTAGGGTGTATATCCTACATCACTCACATATCTAAGCCATAGTGTACACACAGCATCTGCGAAACCACTGCGGTGTGCGCCGTTACCTGCAGGGGGTCAATGGAGTCTGTCTGTGGTCGGGGTTCAGAGTTATGAGGGGTCTGATAGAGAGGGGGTGTGGAGGAGTAGGCCTCCGTTGGAGCCGAGACCATCGGGACCTGGAAGGCCAAACAGAGTTTTAGGATAGCCATTTCAGACCACTGGAAAGCATGTTTCTGCTAATTGAACTTACTTGCGTGGGTTCAGGCTGCACAGAAAGAGCATTGTGTTGGGGTAGTCGGGATTCTGTGCAAGCAAAAAAAAAAATGTTACTGACAGGAAATAAAGTGGTACACATACAGAAAAAAAAAAAATAGAATAGTTAATCCAAAATTCTTTAGTTAATCAACCTCAATGGGGTCATCAAATGTTTTTTAAATTGTGCAATGCTAACATTCTTTAAAACTATTAAAAATAGTTTGAAGTAATTGAAAAAGTTGAAATAAAATTAAAAACCTAACTTCAATTATTGGAAATGTTACCTTGGCAACTAAGGCTGGCCACACGCTAGACGATTTTCAAATCTTAACCGATTTTAAAACCATGGGATACCACAGACATGAAGACAGTTTCAACTGATTTTTAGCCTTAAAATGCACACACTAGACGATTCGACCAGACTGTGAGACCACACACACTTGTTGACTGTAGGAATGATTTCACAGTGACACGAGATCTCACAGAGACTGGTGAGATCAAACGTGAACAGAGAAGAAAAACTAATGGAAAACAGTCGGCATTTTCAGCTGGCTCTCCTGGCGTGCGTTTTGTTTCACAGTGAAAAACAAAGTATAACAAAAAGAATATGGGTGAAGTTCTTTCTCAGTACTCTGCTTTTTTTGGCTTCTTTGCTATAGAAGAACGCAACGTCCGGTAGGTGACATTTGCTCGCTCTCAATGGCTATTGTGGGTGTAACATCAGAGGCAGCCCAAGCAGGAGTTGTAAATATCAAACATATTTTATATTTATGATTTGGGTTCAGGGATGCTGTCAAGATCGGGAGCAGTTAAATAATCGTAATGACACCACACAATAGAGGATTTTTTGGACAGAAATTGTTTGCGACAAGCCTTGAATTGGGCCACACCTTCTGATGATTCAGGGGAGCAAACCAGCCTAAAGCCCGTGTTATACTTACCGCATGAGCAAACCGGACGCGTACACGGACGGCTTGTATTTATACTACTGAAAGCGTACGCTGGTGGTGTTCCATACATGCGCAGTAGATTGGCTTGAACAGTAAACAAGTGAACAAACAATTGCCCAGAGTTATTGCACATCTGGCTGACTTTGTATAGTTTTGTCGATGGATTGTACAGGTTCGGGTATCAACAGGCTTCTTCACACAGCCTGCGCATGCACAGTTGGTGCTTTTGTAGCCTACTGACCGCATGTGCTTGTCTGTGCGGTCACAATAAATGGGAGGCACGCGGATGTCCGCGCAGAGCCTCCGCACACACTCTCTGATGACGATTTTTACGTCACGCATACCCTAGTGGACTCGCGCATGCGGAAAGTCTTAACTGAAACAAGATGAAATACTAAAATTGCTTAAAATAAGTACCAAAAAGCCCAATAATATCATCAACCTAAACTATAATATAAAAACTAAGGCAAATTCTAAATAAGGCTAATAAGGTGTTCATGTTACAGTGTAATTATACATTTAAGTACCGAGTAATATTAATTAATTACAATGTACTTACTATATGGTTAGGCTTAGGTTTTGGCTTAGGGTTACTTGCATGTAAGTACATGTAACGTATAACAAGGACACCTTAAAATAAAGTGTTACCATAGATGCTTTAATTTTAATTAAATGATACTAAAATACCACCACATTCTACCCTTCACCATAGCTCTCAAATATGACAGATTTGGACAGATATTATTCATTGGACATTTGGTCATAAAATCCAAAAACCAACAGAATCTGATGATGTGATTGATGCCCAAGCTGACACGATGGTTCTAAAAAAAAACTAAAAAACAAACCCTCCCATGTGAGACACCATGAGGGTGAATAAATAAGAATGTTTGCTTTAAGAGCAAAGTATTAAAATCTTTATACCAACCTGGTGGACAGACCATCTGCGCAGGTTTCATGGGCTGTGCCGACACAATAGCAGGATCTAGAGGCGGTCCCTCAAACTCCAGCATGGAGTCCTACGTTACATTACAGACAAGTTAGAAAAGACCTCTGCAACCCTTGAAGTGCAATGAATGACAAATTCCATTTTTTACCTGCATGAAGTTGAAGGTACCCTGCATTTGAGCCATGAGATCTTGGACTGCCTGCTTTCGGACCACGGGATCTGTTGCAGGGGGAGGGAGGACGGCGTTCAGTGTGTGTGGTTCTGAGCTGACCAGAGCTGGGCTCATGGCTGCAGGTGGCTGCTGTGGTTGCTGGAGGGCACTAACTGCCTAAAAAAGCAATGATCACAGTGTAAACACCATTTGGCCAAAGGTTGCTAACAATTCTGGTGCGTTCTTTGACAAATCAGGTCAACTATACCTGGGAACTTGTGTTCCACTCTGCTCCTTGTTCTTTGTCACTGCTGCTGTAGGAGGCTTCTGGAATGAACTGTCTGTTTACAAACTATAAGGAAAAAGAAGTGCGGGTCATTAAGAACATATGACTGCAGTTGTGTAATTTGGAGAATGTTTTTTTGGTTGCACAAAACGAGAATTCGCACATTAAACAGGGCTTTTCACTCTGTGCTTAACATCGGTCTAAACACCATTTTTAAACCCCAGGTAGAGGAATGTTTCACACTTGTAATTTAGAAGCGGGTTAGCACGGTTTGTTACCTAGGGTTATGAAACCCTGCTTGCAAGCAGGGTTAACATAGCTTTTGCCAAACTTATGTCAGAATGTTTCAGCTAGATGCTTAGCAGCAGACACTAGCATTCTCAGCTCTGTCAAAATAAAAGTCAGATGCACTGTCAAAATAAAAGTGTGGCCAAACAGAAAAACTTATGGCAATAAAAATAAAATAAAATGTACGATAAAAAGTGAAGCAAGATAACCCAGGATTCCGTTCACCTGGGGTTTAGAACGTCCCAGGATTAACTATTTCAAGTGTGAAAAGCCCTAAATTGTGGTAATCTCAATTCACACCTCTGTTGCTTCAACTTCAATAGTTTCTGTGTATTCTTGAGCGCTTCCCTCTGTGAAAAGACGAGAACATCGATGTGAGCTGTCAGCAGTGCGAGGAAGCATTCCTTTGCTCTGAAAGTTGATGGCTTTGTTTTTACCTGGCTCAGCAGGGCGTTCCTCGCTCTCTGAAGACTCTGCTGCTGCAGCCCCTGTCTCCTCTTCACACACTCCATTCTGATGTGTTTGAGCACGATCAAAGTACCCACTTAGCAGCATCTTGTCCAAGCTTTCCTTAAGGGTTTTGTCTGTTCAAGACACAAAACAGGTTAACATAAGGGGTCAAATATTTAGCAAAGCCCAGTTAGTCTGCTGGCAGATATTAAATACATCATTTGGACTCAAACAGTATTTTTCTTCACTGCAGGTAACTTCAATTTAGCCCACAAAAACTGCAACAATATCAGCAAACAAGGTCTCGTAGGCTGAGTCTGCAAAATTTGATACCATCATGATTCCCACCCTCTCTGTAGGAATACGCAGGCCGGCCCTGTCCATCATTAAAACCTCCAGCAGAGAGGCTTTGTGGAGAACACTGGCTGCTTGCCCAGCTGCTGACGTGGGTCACAAGTCAGCACGAAGCATTGCTGACCCTCGTGGGGCTGAGACCGAGCACAGCTTTCAAAAAACATGGCAAGTGCCACCATTCATAGAGAGGCCAAGCGAGGGATGGCCCCATTGGTATTCAGACTCACTGGAGAGTAAATATTGGTTTAATTATACAGTCGGCATTGCTCAAAACCATTCTGACAATTGTAAATGCAATTGTAAAAAAATAATTTTGACAAAAATGACGACAAGCAGTGACTTGCACAAACAAAAGAATCTTACAAACTAGTTCTTTTTAACTTTCACGAAACAACCTCAAACTCACTCTTACCAAGAATCAGATTCACTCAAGCTATGAATAGTTCAATAGACCGTGTTCACAACCAACTCCCTCACAGAATTGTGAAACATTTTTGGATTATGTTCGAAATAAAGCAGGGAACTTTAATGTCATGCAAGTCCCACAATCCTAAAATGTACTTCACTCATTTGACAATGTTAAAAATGTACATGACTCAAGTGACAGTTTAAAAAAAAAAAAACATTTATAATAGAGCTTTGTTTAATAATAATGGCATTCTTTAATAAACAAATGGCACTCTTAAAAAAAATCCACACATAAAAAAAAGACATATATTCATTCTTATATATATATATATATATATATATATACCATTACAGTTTAAAAAGTAAATATTTCAGGTCCAATTGTCCGGCTAAATTGACTGTAAAGTCCAGAAAAAAAAAAAAAAAACATTGCTTACATGTGGTTCCAGCCACAGCTTTATCCCTTCCTTCCAAAAGCTCCCACAAATGCATGGATGCTTCCTCAAACTGCTCGGCCAGCCTAGAATCAAAAACCATTTTGATAAAACACGCTACATCTACTAACACAAATTAACTGAACAGCATAAATGAACTGTCCTCACCTTACACTAGAGTCCCGCTCAGGCCCAATTAGCTTGTAGAATTCGTCCAGGCCCGTTAGCTCCGACTCTGTGAGTACGGGGGCGTCCCCACTGGATTGAGTCAGGTCCTGCCTCACACTTTCCTCCCCCAACTGCTCCAGCAGGTACTGCACCTCCAGCACTGCCTTCAGTCGCTTGCGCTCCACCTCCTCCCTCTTCAGCTGCTCCCGTCGTGCCGCCTTTTTCACTGTTTTCTGGATCTACAAAGAAAACAATCAAAACATTTTTAATATAAACTCGGCAAAACAAACAGAGGCAAGGTGCTGTCCCACAGCATTTTTGCTTTGTGAGGACAGAAATACTGCATTGCATCAAGAGTTTTAGGCTAGATAGAAAAAGTAAAAGTGAATGGTAGATGCTGAGATGAAACTGAGGTTTGGTGCCAAGTACAAAACAGGGTCATGTTAGGTAAACTTCAATCACAAACACACACATACCTCCACATTTAAAGCCAGGAAGTTTTTCTGCAACTCACGGGCAAAGTCCAAGTTGTGAGCCACCTCCGGAGCTTTAGATAAAGCCTCCTACACATGACACAAAGAAGTATATGTATTTAATACATAAAGGAACAGAGCTGATATATGTGAGCACAAAGGACTAGAATTGAATAGAGTATACTGCACATACCAGCTGATCCTGGTTGAGACGTTCTCCTTTGTTCTTCCTTGTCTGGTAGTCATCCAGCTTGCTCTTAACAGAGAGTTTGCTCATGTTAATGGTGGGGAGTGGAATGCAGATTAAAATAAATTCCAATTATAATTAAATTCCACATAAGTCATCAGATGCATGCATCTTTATGTAATGCTGACACAATTTATGCATTTATACCACTGAGCCGTCTGCTTTCACACTATATTTCTGGTTGAGGCTCATAAAAAATTAAGACACCAGTCATGTGCTATTTTTTTTATATGCATCCATTAAACTTTACTACACTAAAATTACAGAAACCCAATGATTTGAGAACAGTCTTAAAGTGCAAAACAAATTAAATTCATGTTCTAATTTTAACTGCATTACTGACATGTATGACGTGACAACATCAGTATTAAGAAAAAAAACTGAAGATGATAGATTTCGAAGTGAAATAGGATATTCAATGTTGAGAAAAAAAGGATGAGCTGGGACTTGATCTTATCCATCGTTAAATGATTCGGTCATATAAAGTGGCCATTTCATGCTACAAATGGATCCAGTTAATGCAGTTGATTGTGGTGATCAACTGACCTACAATAACCACTTTTATAAAGGCATTTTGACAGACACAATGGACATTCAATGTCCATTAAATCAGTCATTATTTGCTGTTATCAACCAAATATTCATTGATTTTATGCTAATCTGCATTATATCACTGGATCAAGTACTGGCAAGATTTTTAGCAAAGCTTTTGATAAAACATCATAAAAACAAAAGTTTTCTTTAGAATTACATGTACTGACATAGTACACACAATATTCCCAAGACTGGTGTATTAAGTAAGCAAATAGGGTCAAGCTTGATTTCACATGAACAAATCAATTACCTTTTTCTTTTCCATGTTGCGAACCTTCTTGTCAATTACACCAAGTACTTGCTTGAGGGCTTCGGATGGCGCAGAGGCCAAATCCGGACTGGAGGAGTGAACAGCATTGTCGCCAGTGGTCACTGATGGCATCTGTAAAGATAAAGCCAAAGAATAATTGTTATCATTTTGTTCAGATGACAAAAATAATTAAGACTTGCAAAATAATTACCAACATAATGCATGAAAATCAATCATACTTAATCTAAGATATTTTCAATGATTAATTGCACAGCCCTAAATGATATACTAACTACACAGATCAAAAATAATCAGATTTAGTTTTTCTAAAACAAGTCAAAATCTAAACCTGCGTTTATGGTCCAGAGAGCAAACAAAGGTCCATCAGTTATCCCAAATGAAGATTCAGAAACCCCCATCTGTCTGGGACGAAACTCAATTTTCCCAATCTATCAATTCTGATATAATCGAATTGCCACTCATCCACAAAAGATCAGAAAGAACGATATTTTTGCTACACATTTAGTGTAATTCGGCGTAATCTTAAAAAGGTTTTAAGTCTAGCAGACTCCAATCTTTCTTGGCCGGATGGTCAGACTGCTGGCCAGCAGCACATCCCTTGAGCTCCATTAGCTGCACGTATTAACAGACAACAGAAGAACTGAGCAATCAGCCATCACATAACACACAGACGTAAACGTATAAACACAAAAGCGCTGTTAGAGAATCATACTTTAATCGCGTGCTATTAGATTCTCTAAGTTAGCGGACTGTGAGCGTTAGCCGCTAGCTTGAGCTGCTCATCGCTTTCATGGATGCAGAACACTGACAATTCTTATGATGGTAGCGTCTTACCTTTACTTCCAATATTTTGAAAGATATATTTGTATGATACAGTTGGATTTCAGTGTTTTAGATGTTATTTTCTGTAAGTACAACAGACGCTCCCCGGCAACTCCAGCAGCTCCGCGAGTTTCGTCTTAACAATGCAGAAGCGCTGAAGGACCCTTATAGGTGTCTGTGTTTGTGCCTGAACTCATCTCCAAAAGCAGGTACAATTTAGAAACAGATTTATAAATAAGTTGACTTTTGTTAAAATATTATATATATATATATATATATATATATATATATATATATATATATATGTGTGTGTGTGTGTGTGTGTGTGTGTGTGTGTGTGTGTGTGTGTGTGTGTGTGTAAATATGCAATATATGTGACAGAGTATCTATTTAAAAATTTATAAAACCCAATAAATATCTGGCAAAGTATATATATAGCCTATATATATATATATATATATATATATATATATATATATATATACACACACTTTACCAGATATTTATTGGATTTTATTACATGTTGAGTGTGTGTTTATTGTTTTTTTACATCTTGAGTGTGTGTGTGTCATATCGTTGCCAAGTTTGAATGGTGCGTTTCCCAAAAGCTTCGTTTGCTAATTTTATTGGTAACCATTGGTAACATGTTGCGCACCCCAAAAGAGAGAGAGATTTTTGAAAAACACTTTATTCACAAATAGCCCAAAACACATCAAATTACATTTTCACAAAGTATTTTTTTTTATTCTTTATTTATTTTATTTTTTTAAACACTCAGAAACAGAAAAATAATTCAGCTACATAACATGACTACACCATTTCGTTTTAAAAGTGGAAAGATCATTCATAACATTATAATAACTAAAGTCAATCAGTATTCTTGCTTTGAGTAAAGACCTAAAAGCCATAACCACATCATCATTACATCCTTGCTCTAGTTTACTTTTCCTACTCATATAAATCGCATATTTCGCTTGCCCAAGAATAAAATTCAGTAATTGAAACACAATACGTTTTTCTGTGCATACTTAAAACCAAAAATAAAAGTTTCAGGATAGAAACTCTCATTGAACTTGTCACACATTTCTTGAACCAACACAAATAAAGGTTTAAGCCTAAGACAGTACATAAAACATGGAAAAGAGAGAGAGAGAGAGAGAGAGAGAGAGCTATAGTAGTTACATGACTTTCTACACTGTAAAAAGTGATAAGTTGACTTAACTTAAAAAATTGAGGAAACCTGTTGCCTGTTTAAATGATATGAATTGTCAAGTTCACTTAACTTTTTTATTATTATTATTATTATTTACTTAATAATTCTAAGGCAACAGGTTTCCTCAATTTTTGTAAGTTAAGTCAACTTATAACTTCTTACAGTGTGTATTATAATGTTTTTTTTTCTCCTACACGTTTCTGTGTGTGTAAATGACATTTCCATATTAGTTATATATTATTTCATATTAGTTATAATATATAAATAAATGTTCAGAAGTTCTAATGTAAATGTTCATATGTTATGAACCATTTTCTTTGTTGTCTTAATGCTTTGGCAATTCAAAATGTATTTTTGTCATGACAATAAAACTGAAAGTTGACTTAACTTAAAAAAAAAAGAGGAAACCCGTTGCCTTAAAATTATTAAGTATATAATAATCATAAAAAAAAATAAAATAAAAAAAAAGTTCAGTGAACTTGACAATTCAATTAAATTATTTTTTTAATTATCATTTACTTAAAAAGTAAAGTTTCTTTTCCCTCTTCATATTAGGTGCATATCATCATAAGCTTGTCAAAATGATGATTCGTCCGTTTCTGTTAGTACCCACAATGTTATGTTTACGACATATGTTTACGACGTAAGGATATAGGCTAATAGTAAAATGCTCGTTTGTGAAGTAAAATTTAAAAATAGCCTAGTGAAGCAAACATAAATGTGACCCTGGATCACAAAACCATTAAGTTGCTGGGGTATATTTTTTAGCAATAGCCAAAAATACACTGTGTGGGATCATTAATCATGGGCAAAAATCATTAGTATATTAAGTAAAGATCATATTCCATGAATATATTTTGTAAATTTACTACTGTAAATATATCAAAACGTTGTTTTTGATTAGTAATATGCATTGCTAAGAATTAATTTGGACAACTTTAAAGGCGTTTTTCTCAATATTTTGATTTTTTTGCACCCTCAGATTCCAGATTTTCAAATAGTTGTATCTCGGCCAAATATTGTCCGATCCTAACAAACCATACATCAATGGAAAGCTTATTTATTCAGCTTTCAGATGATGTATGAATCTCAATGTCGAAAAATTGACACTTAAGACTGGTTTTGTGGTCCAGGGTCACAAATCAGATCAATTCTTTTAAAAAGGAAAAGTCTTAGCAATAAATCCGGACCACCAGATCCACCTGAGGGTGCTGGATTTATCGATCGGAAACTTCTGAACCAAGTGTGTTTGAAACATCATATTAGCATAGGTACAGTGTTTGATCCGCTAAACAGATGCGTCCTTTGTGGAAAGAAACACAAACATTGTGCTAAATTCTGGTCACCACAACAAACTGCATAACTTGCAGCTGCGCACATTTCTGCGGTCCTCGATGTGCGTGAACTGACAGAGACGTGAACTGAAATCATCAGATAGCAAAATGACTCCGGAGCGGATCCGCCCCGGAGGTACCACAAGATCCGGAACGGATCCGCAAAACGGGTTCGGAACGGCGTCCACTTACACAGCGCAGTCCATACCCTGTCCGTATCCGCTAATAAAGCGGTTCATCCGGCCCGGATCCGATCCGGACCGGCTGATGAAGCAACGGATCCGAACTGGATCCGATCCGGACCCGTTCATGAAGTAGCTCATCCGGCCCGGATCCGAACTGGATCCGTTCATTAAACGGGTTTATACCTTATTTAAAATGGGTAATCTGGCCAAAACTAGCTATGGAAATACCTAAAATAGAGCTGACAAACATTATGTTGACTATATTGCTCTTAAATATTCCATATGCCTCCCTATATTAATATTAATAAACCAGAAAATCGTTCAAAACTTGAAAAAATCAAAACTTTTCTTGGCCAATAACAATGAAACGCACTATAAAAAAATAGGTATTACATGAAGATAAATAAAAAATTTAATGCAACCACAAATTGTACAAAAACATTGTTTTATTAAATGAAAAACTTTACCTCTAAAAATAAAATTCAGTTTGATAACTTGGTAAAGTTAATCTTTACAAATGAATTAGCTCAATTCAGCTAAGGAATTTTACAGCATACAAAAGTTTAATTATTCACTTTGTCAGCTTGATGTTGATTTTATAAAATTCAATATCAGTAAAAATGTTGCAAAATTAATACATTATGAAACAAAGTCGATTCGGCAATAAAGCAGCTCTGAAGAAAACGGTGATATCATAATCCAACTCAATTCAGTTCAAGTTTTGTCATTATGCAATACAATGAAATCAGTATTAAAATCAGCAACCCAGGTGACTGAAATGAAGAAAAAACACCTTGGGAGAAACCAGGAGCAGTCAGCTCAGCTCTCCTCTGGTTAAATGAACAACGATGGTGTCATTATGATTTCAGGCGGCATCACTAGTGAGATTGTGGACAGATGTCATTCAGTATATTTCATCCAGCTCCTACTGCTAGAAGATCAGATACGTCACGCTGTCATTTGGTCGGAGGAGAAGTTGTAGGGTGTCCAGCAGGACTGCCGTTTAGCCAGTAGTGGACGACTGGTTTAACAGTGACTGTAAGCATGATAAAACTGCATTGTGGTCCTGGCAGCTCCTGGGTTGACACTTTCATTGCTGGCTGTAGGGGTCTAGAAAACTGGTCTGTTTCTCGTGGTCTTCGCTGAGGATCTGTGCTGCATTGTGGTTGTCTCCGGGTGCAGGTCCATCATCTGGTCTGGATACGGACCGCATCCAGCTAAGTATGATAACCTTAAGACAAGAGTGAGACAGAAACATTGAAATAAGTAACAAGTATCGGTGTTGACTTTTTCTCACAGCACCTTTAATCACACAAGCACATTTTCATACAAATTTCATGACATCTCATAGCAAAGATTACTGTTAAATGTAGGATGTAAAAGTAGGTTTGTAAATATTGATATGAATCTTTTGACACTGCACAGTTATTACACGTTAAAAGCTGAAGTGTGGATTTAACTAGTTGGTTAAATCAAGTTTAAAACGATTTAATCTTACTTTTAAAGATAAAGTAGAATATCGAAGGATGATGTAGAATCAAAAACCAGACTGGAGCACTTGAATGAGCTGTAAAGCTGTAACAGACACACACACACACACACACACACAGTATCTTAGTATGTTTCAATTTCATATAAGTTATCTGAAACAACATTACAAGAGGTGGGGAATATATTTGTTTAGAAAAATAGACAAACAAGTGTCCGGAACTAAACCAAATAAGGGAAAACAGGAACTTAGAAGGGCAGACACGTGACATATCGCCCCCCTCCCGGGAAGGCACATCTCGCACCGTAGAGTTCTATTGGGGAGGGGGGCGGGCGCCCTAGAGTCCAGTGTAGGACCAGGACCAGGGAGGCCTCCAGGGCAGGTCCGGAGACTCCGGCGGCCATGGCGGATCCGGGGATTCGGGAGGCCATGGCGGAGCAGGGAGCTTGTCCTAAATTCCCAGAATGCATTGCCACTGTGACAACACATTCCTATTCTCTATTGATATGAATCTTTTGACATTGCACATTTATTCCATGTTAAAAGTGTAGTGTGGATCATTGTCAGTATTTGACAAAATAGTTGGCTAAATCAAGTTCAAAACTCTATTTAATCTTACTTTTAAAGATGAAGCAGAACATCGAAGGATGAAGTAGAATTAAAAACCAGACTGGAGCACTTGAATGAGCTGTAAAGCTGCAACAGAACACACACACAGTATCTTAGTATTGTGTTGTTTTTTGTTTTTTTCAGTTTCATAAAATTATTTGAAACCATATTACAAGAGATGGGGAATATATTTGTCAATATATATATATATATATATATATATATAAAAACAAAAATAGACTTGAGCTAATATTCCAGAACTAAATTTCAATGAAAAATATAGCATAATATCACCTGCAGTTATTCCTGAAGAGGGGTGAAAAATTACCCTGTCTCACAAAAAGGAGATCCCGTCTAAACAGGCCTGTTATTATTACTCAAAATCTATGATAATGCTAATTTGCCTAAGAGCTAAAGTAATTTGACGGTCCACAACGCAATTTCAGAATTAAAAATGACAACAAAGCAATTAACTATTTTATTAACGTTAATGGCAACTGTACAAATAAAGCATAATTAAACAGTTTTCTTACAGATTTCTGCTATTGCTGTTAGAAAAACAGTGTCCATAATAGTCCGCTAAATTAGTTTATTTCATATGCACTAAAACAACATTACGAGGAGAGGTGGGGAATATATTTACAAATATATTTATATTGGGAATATATTTATAATATATACAGTGTGTGCAGAATTATTAGGCAAGTTGATATTCTGGTCATATTTTTTTTCCAAGAACATTTTACCAATTCCAAACCACATCAATCTTAGTAACTACTATCAATTTTGTATTTAATCATTTATAAGTGATATATAATTGCCCATGAAGGCTGAAAGTTAAAAACTCCTTATTTCAGGTGTGCAGAATTATTAGGCAGGTTTTCTTTTACAGATAAAATTAGCCAAAAATGAGATTGAACTCAAGAATAAAAGTAAAACAATTATTAAATGCCCATGAGAAGGATGCAATACTAATGCAATAATAGAATTAGCAAAGTTAAGGCATGACCACTGGGCAGCAAAATGCTCATTGGGTCAGCACGGTCAGAAAAAACAGGTGGAGAAGAAAAGACACGTTAACTGCAAAAGAATTAGGAATTAATGTCAAGAATTAGGTGAGAAACCATCAGGAACCATTTAGTCTCCAGCACCATCATTTTCCAGAACTGCAACCTTCCTGGAGTTTCCAGAAGTGGAATGTGTCAGGTTCTCAGAGACTTTGCTTTGGTAAAAAAATATTTTAAATGACTCTCACTTAATAAGAATAACATGCTGAAGTGTTGTGAAATACACGAAGACTGATTTTTTATAGGCTTTATGGACAGATAATTTGTGAGTGACTCTTGAAGGACCAGCATCACATCCTCTTGTACCACTGTTTGAAGAATTTATCTTCCAGAATCTGGCAGTACGTTTTAGGAGCTCTTTTTTAATCAATCCTGCAAGACAGACTTTTCAGGATAGGAGATGAACTAAAATGAGCTCCCAAAACTTACTGCCAGATTCTGGAAGATAAATTCTTCAAACAGTGGTACAAGAGGATGTGATGCTGGTCCTTCAAGAGTCACTCACAAATTATCTGTCCATAAAGCCTATACAAAATCAGTCTTCATGTATTTCACAACACTTCAGCATGTTATTCTTATTACGTGAGGGCCATTTTAAAGTATTTTTTACCCAAGCAAAGTCTCTGAGAACCTGACACCTTGTAATTCTGGTGACTCCAGGAAGGTTGCAGTTCTGGAAAATGATGGTGCTGGAGACTAAATGGTTTCTGATGGTTTCTCACCTAATTCTTCACCTTAATTCTTAATTCTTTTGCAGTTAACATGTGTCTTTTCCTCTCAACCTGTTTTTTCTGACCTTGCTGACCCAATGAGCATTTCGCTGCCCAATGGTCATGCCTTAACTTTGCTAATTCTATTATTGCATTAGTATTGCATCCTTCTCATGGGCATTTAATAATTTTTTAAACTTTTATTCTTGAGTTCAATCTCTTTTTTGGCTCATTTTATCTGTAAAGGAAAACCTGCCTAATAATTCTGCACACCTGAAATAAGAAGTTTCTGACTATCAGCCTTCATGGGCAATTATATATCACTTATAAATTATTAAATACAAAATCAATAGTAGTTATTAAGATTGATGTGGTTTGGAATTGGTAAAATGTTCTTGGAAAAAAAATATGACCAGAATATCAACTTGCCTAATAATTCTGCACACACTGTATATACGCACGCAGAGACAGCACACAGGAAGAGCTTTACGGAGGACGGAGACGGTGATTGCATCTATTCCTCTCACAAATCAATCGTTTTGCTTCGAAATACTTGGAATATCTTTTTTTTTAATAAATTATGACGGTAGTTGTATCTTCCTGTTATATCTTGTGTTTTATTGACAAATGGTAGGTTTAGGGGCAGGGGTTGGGTTACGTGCTCATAAATGTGTAAATAGTGTAATATAAATAAAACTGTTGTGACACACCCCAACATATATGCAATAATGGCAATATTATTGCCCAATATATAATTTAATCATGACGATAAGCCTTTTGCGTCGGCATATTGACGCTAAGGGTTTCTTATTTAAAGCCATGGAGGACCCTGCACGTCGAAAAATTACTCTAAAAAAAGGGGTACCCTGTGCGTCAAAAAGCGACGCCAAAGGGTCCTGACCAAGCGTCATATTTGGGAGTGAGACCGTGTTGAAAATAATGAGTGCTCAAAAAAGTCACCTTTGTGTAATTGTGTCAGATCTGACTAACAAAGCACTCAATATCACCAACCCTGAAAAACCTGGAAGAATAAAAGAAATTATGAATGAAGAGAAGGAGACATACATACAGCACTGGAAAGAACAAGCCAAAGACCAAAGTCGTCTCCAATGTTATCTGAAATTCAACAGAGAGTGCAGTCTGGCTGACTATCTGGTCTCAGTCAAGAATATAACTCACAGACATTTACTGACAAAGTACAGACTGAGTGACCACCAGTTGACCATAGAAAGAGGACGACATAAAAAGACGTGGTTACCTAAAGAAGAGCGAATCTGTAACGAATGTAGATCAGGATCAGTTGAGACGGAGGAACACCAATGTCCTACACTGTGACAAATACATGTCCTTAAGAGACGCACTGTACAGTCAAATACAGCAGATTATTCCTGAGTTCCAGTCACTTCCTGAAAATGACAAATTAGGAATATTACTTGGTGAAGGACCTACTTCCTCTTTGGTAGCACATCATATTTATAAATGCCACAAGTAAAGAGTGAACACATCTACATAAGTAGTACCATTAATGTTTATATAAATATATATATGGATGTATTTTACATGTATTTTGTTTTGTTTATTTATGGATGTATATTCTGCTATGTACAATGCTTTGGCAATATGTACCTATGTCATGCCAATAAAGCAATATGAATTGAATTGAATTGAAATTGAGAGAGAGACATTTTAAAAATAAAAATTCCCGTTCACAATTTGGAAAGCATTTTCTTTCAATCATTTCACTGTCGGAAGCATTTCAAAAATAAAGTATGGAAACGAATGTAAAATAAAATTCACGCCAACGGGTGTAGAATCATAATTTGTATCAGTTGTAGGCTATAATAATTTATAGTGGAAAAAATGCAAATTATAAGTATAAAATGGTACAATAAATGTATAAAAATATTTCACCTCAAAAGTTTGGCCTTGCTGCGAAACGATCTGTGTTATTAGGTTTCCTCCACTAGAGGCCAGACATCGACTGGAGCTGTGCAGTGATTCAGGCAAAAGCTCTGTGAACATTTCTCATTGATGGTTACAAGCTTCTATGACAAATAACCAATTTGGTGTGTAAGTCATAGTGAAACACTATCCACCAAGGCAAAATCCTTCACATAGACACTAATATGAAATATATATCATTAGCATTTTAATGTCTAAGGATAACACAAAACATGTATTATTATGATATCTGTTCACAGATGATATTGTTCAGTGGCTTGAAATATAAGATATCTTCTATGAAAATCATGTCTTGCTTTATTTTGCAGGGATACTCTCTTTCCTGATTCGGTATGTCTGATGGCCACAAGCTTAAGTTGCCCCGCCATTTAGTGTGCTGTGTCTCACCGCAAAGTGGAGTGGTAAGAGAACCCGTTCGTCTGAGGAATAAGGAATTTATTTGCACTGACGGGAAAGGGGACTTTTTTTTGAGTCTGTAGAAAAATGACAACCAAGAGTGATGTAGCCACCCACAAACATGCAAGGCTGCACACATGCATGTGTCTCTCATGTATGGCCTCCTGAAATGAATCTTTTATGTGGATGTCTGTGTTCTCTGAATAATTATCTCTGCTTTATCGGTCAAAATCCCTGATCAGCCCCAATATTCATACAGCTATGTCAGGCTGCGCTTGTGTTTTGCCCAAATATCTGGGTCTGCCACCATCAAGATTAATAATGTTTTATTGAGGAGCTGGGAAGCTTCTTTCTGTGTCCCACATGTCCTCCAAAAGCTTTTCAAGAGAGTGTTTCTGCATTTTTTCCATAAGAGTGCTTCTATTAAAAATAAACCGCACTGACTAGTCTCTAGTAGTGATATCATATTGTCATTGGTTAATCATGAATTGACACTGTGAAAGAACTATACTGTCCTACCAATGTAATGTCTGTAATGCTATATAAATCACTCTCTATAGAGCTCAAAGCTCAAACATGATCCCATCAGGGGATTTGAACAGCTCTGTGTCTCTTCCATGATTCAGTAATTTATGTTTTTGTTATTCTTCAATATGGTCTGGTTTTGGCTCACCACCATTTCTTACGGTCCCATCTCTAAAGAAGACTGCATGAGATATGAAAAGCTGTGTGTGGGATTTACTGTCGTTATTGACATCAACACATTATTTATGGTACGAACATGCACATAAAATTTGTAGACAAACTCGATTGCAATTTTGGTACATTGCAGCAAGGCATATATTTTTAGTGATTTAGGAAAAGTTAGTGCGAGTGTCTCTATCAGGAATTACACAACAACAAGAGCTTATATATAACCAAAACTTATACGTTTTTGCATTTAAGCATTTTCACATCATTTTAATATTTTGTAGGTGATAACATTATAAGACAGGGGTGTTCAGCTTTTTTTATGGTGGATAGAGAGACATAAATAATTTAATAGAATAAACATTTGCATTATAATACTTAATGATATACTACCATTCAAAATTATGGGGTCAGTATTTTTTTTTTTTTTAAGAAATAGCAAGGACTCATTAAATTGATTGAATGTGTCAGTAAAGACAATGCAAAAATTGATTTCAAACAAATGCTGTTCCTTTGAATATTCTATTTATCAAAGACTCCTGAAAAAATATATCACAGTTTCCACAAAATATTAGGCAGCACAACTGTTTTCAACATTGATAATAATAATAATAATAATCCTTTAGCGGCAAATAAGTAGAATGGTTTCTGAATGATCATGTCAGACTAAAGACAGGGCTAATAGAGTAACAATTCAGCTTCACAAGCCTAAATATTTTGCTGAATTGTTTTGAATTTATATTTTATTTTTCACAGATTAAACAGTGATAACAGAGTGGCACTGTGGTCCATAGACACAAAACAACTAAGGATAATCTTCATTAGCCCTCCTTCTTTCACTCTGTTATCTCATTTACACTAAAACAAGCCAATGGGAGAGATATGCAGACTGGAAGACTGAAAAGGAGGATAATTGCATCCATGGTTGCCGTCGCCGCCATGTTATTTCATTTGCGTGTGAGGTCCCAGAGAGCATTTAAATCTGTCGTAGTCAGGAGTGGGAGAGATGGCAGCAAAAGACACAAACAAATGGTAAGCGTTTGGATTGTGAAAAGATCCCAACCACATGAAAGAGCTCGATTACTGGTCTCTCTGCACAGTTGATGAGCCTAGAAAAAAGTAAAGTGAAAGCTGGGGTGAAAAAAGCAAAGAGAAATGCAAAGTCGTTGAGGCCACTCCTAGCAAGCGTCTTGGAAGCAAGACTTGATGATGGCCCACAAATCTCCAGGCAGAGTAGTGACATATGGAGCTACAAACAGGCTGAAGCTGAGCCTGAGCCAGGAGCAGCATCTCAGACGCAGAGAGTTATGATGGCAATCAGCACTGTGTCCAAAAATGTTTGCTTCATGCTTCACATGGGAGACGAGAGACAGAGAATGACAGAGACATCACAGCGAGTTCAAAAATTCTAAGTTTGTTCATAAAATCATAAAGCTGGTCTCTGTTTTGATTTGACTGAAGATCGTCAGTGTTGCCTACAATTGTGTCCACCTGTGATGATACTGTATTTCAGCGTGTCCTTGAAAACACTGGCCTCAAACCTGAACACAAAACAAAAGCACAAGCCAAAGACGGATTTGCTTGAATACAATAATCACTGGAGTTCATCAGACTAATATGTAGCCATGCGAGAGCTGTTTTCATCTTAGCAACCTGAATGTAAACAGAGAAGAAACCTCTAATAAACTGCATGAGAACGTCTGGATTCAATGCCCGTTCCATTCACCCGGTATCCCCTTAATCATATCAAGGACTTCTTGTAGTACCAGTCCCATTACAGCATCCATTCATCGGTGAGCAGTTGTTTTCTGCATGTATATACTCAAGACATCAAGTAGCACACCTAGGTGTCAGAGAGAATGGTAAAATAATCTTAAACAGAAGATGGCGCTAATCTCTCAAAAGACACTTTTTTTTTTTTACTTGGGAGAATGTAAACATGAACAGCAGGGTAAAAATTACTATCATCATAGAAAGAAAATAAATGTAAAAACATACATATTATATGATTGAACTGTCACCAGTGCATACAAGATACTGTACATCAATCAGTGCTTCCTAACTGGGACCCTCAAGGGGACCTAAAAGCTTTAAACAAGCTTTAAAATCAGCTAAAACAACTAAAAAGCAAGATATTTCTTAAATTAATTCACCCATAAACTTCTTAGGTATTTTAAATTAATAACTGAATTATAATTAGTTTTGCAATTTTTTTGAATATTGCTGTGGACAAGTAGGGGTTCTTGGGTCGAGAACCACTGCAATATATTTATGCATTTAATAAACACTTTTATCCCAAAGAAATGATTTTGCATTTAAGGTATGGCCTACATTATATCAGTGTGTTCCTTGAAAATGAAACCTGTGACCTCTGTGTTTCTAGCACCAGCTGAGGTACCAGTAGAGATGAACGGAAAAAATAAACGGGTCAGGGGAAGATGATTTTGCTTAATGGTGACTAACAGAAATGTTGTAATGATGAGAAGCAGATAACAGAACACAACCTGTCTGTCATGACCCGGAAAGCAGTAATAACTTCCTGCATATTAGTCAAATGTATTGACATCAGCATGGCTATGATTCGGCTTCAGGTAAAGACAGCTGTGCTGATATTTCAGACCAACAGCACATTATGAGAGTTTTAGTGCATTTATAGTACAGTAAAACAATAAGTTAAAAAATAAAAAGTTACTTTTATGTATTTGCCCTACCAATAAAAACATTTCTAACATCCAAACAAAATCAAACCATGATCAGCCATTTCCAAGCATTGTTTCCAAAGGATGAGTGTCGAATTTGCTGAATTTGAATTGGCGGAGTAAATGATTCAATGACCCACTCATTAAGAATCAGAACTGTGAAATTACATTTTATGACCCACTCAAAAATGATCAGTTGTCACCACCTTCTAGTGTAACAATGTTATATGTTCTGTGCACACTGTCTGCCCATGTATTTCCGCTAAAATCTCAGTTCTATACAATCTTCCGGTATGGTATTCTTCCATAGTAAACTGCAGTAGTAGCAATCCATTTCTGTCATATACTATAATGTTTTATATTCTATATATTTGAACTACAATGAATATAAAATGCTGTATACTATACTAAAACATAACTTCCAATGAGTTTCAGAAGCTTTAAATACCTTACCGTAAAGTTGGATTTTATTCATATTTCTGTCTTGCTGTTTGACGCTTCGTTTTGTGCTTAATTTTCTCACAATTTCCATACACTGCACTCTACCCGAAACTGCAGTGGCCACTGAGGTTAAATGTGAAAGCAATCATGTAGTCCATACACAGACTGACAGCCTGTCAGTTCAAGAACAGAAACTAACTGTTGTTTCATATGAACAACAAATTCTTGTCAATAACTAGGCATCTGAATGAACAAATTCAAGAGATCTAGCTATACTCATCTTAATACAGATATGCTCTCTCCCTCATTTTTTGCCCCAGTCAAAAAACACTCTGTGAACACTGGCTGTCGTTTAGGCTATAGTTCAGTGGCCTGAGCTTCAGGAGATCCATTCCTTTTCACACCTCGACAGAGCTGTGACCGTCTGCTCGCAGTCTGAGGAAGAGGAGGGAGTTGACTGCGCCGTCCTGGGCCAAGCTCTTCTCTTCAGATGTGGGCCGCTGAGTAATGGCCATACATCCTTCAGCACTCCTCTGCCTGCACATTCTGCCCCGTATTAAAGACATGGAGTGGATTTATTGGTTGAAAAACCACAGGGGCCCCACAAACACTTCAGCTGAAGCCTTGCTCCCGCTGCACTGCAGACCAGCGCTGGAATTCACCAGATGCCCCTCTGATTCTGCTCTCTCTTCTTCATCCATTCTTTCTCAGCGTCCAGTCATGCCTCACTCTCCTTTTCCATCTTAGTCTGTCCACTTCACCCCCATTGACCTGCCATCCATCTGGGCCTGTCCTCATATCTGCGTGCATCACTGGCAGCATAGCTCGACATAGCTTTGACTACACATCTGTATTCTCATGGGTTATCTAGTTTTCATTTTTATTGTGTTTATCTGTTTCTGTTTTTTAATCTGCTGTGGTTTGTTTTTTCCTCATAATCTACCAATTCACACTACAGGTACATGTTCTATTACCTCTAGAAGATCTCAAGAAATTGCTTGGTGACACTGTTCTTTGAAACATAAAAATATCCAGTAGTCTTTAGATATATACTGATTTGAGAGCATTTCATAGTAAAAAAAAAAACCTTTGTAGTGAATAATAATAATAATAATATTTTTGTCCTTTTGTTGATGGTAAAATGACAGGAAATATTGAAGAAAAGAGCATGACACAGGTTGCATTTGAACCCAAAACATCTGTCTTTTTAGAAAGAAATGAATTTTATTCAGCAAAGATCCACTAAATTGAGCAAAAGTCATTTACAATTTTACAAAATAAAAGAAAATAAATTATTTGAAGTAGAATTATTATAATTTTTTTTAATTTTCTATTCATCAAATAATCTTGAAAAATACATTTGTTTCCAGAAAAAATACCACAACTGTTTTCGACTGTAATAATAATATATTATATTGATTTCTGAAGGACCATGTAACACTGAAAACTGAAGAAATGGCTGCTGAAGATTCAGCTTTGCTTGATAGGAATAAATTCCAATTCAAAACATACAGTATCAAAACAGAAATAAATTATTTTAAATTATAACAATAATTCACAATATTACTATTCTTATGGTAATGAAATGCACCCTTGGTGAGCATAATACATTGTACTGCCTCCAAACTTTTAAAGGTAGTGTATGAATTTTTAATTTATACCTTTTATTAACCAGTGTAAAAACAATAGCCAATCCAAACTCTGCACAGGCAGTGCATTATTCTACAAAGGTCTATGAGTCTGTGTGTGTCCAGATGTCATTGCATCCAGCTGTGGGGGTCATGACCACTAATAATTACCATGGACATTCATCAGGATGCATATCTGTCCATGCACAGGTGGAAACAAGCTCATGGTCAGCTAACTTTTTTATTAATGTTTCACTTTTTGGTTCTTTATTTACTTGCCCTTTCTCTTTCTGTGTGAGGATGTTTACCCATATGGGAGAGAGGAGCTGTATTTGGTGCCAAGATTGAAATCAAAGAGAGAAATATTCTTTTCCCCAGGAGGGACCAGAAAGAGAGACAGAACGGCAAACGAGACAGAGAGAGAGGGAGAATGAAGGCGCTAGCTGGAGTTCTGACTAGACGTCTGCTCGCCAGCTGCAATGAATGCAGATCTGCTCTTCAACACTTCTCAGGGGTCTTCCAACACCTCAACAATCTGGTCAGCTCTCTTCCCCTGGTGGCCCTGTTTGTCACCAGTGTAGACTTACATGCATGCTGACTGCACGATTTAAATCAGCCATTTTCCATTTGCTATTTAATGAAAGCACTTTGCTTGCAGCCATGATTCACAACATGTATCATGTAAACTTCAGTGACACTTTATTTCCTTGTAGTGCACACATGGTGAGATAACAGCCTGGGAGAGGATAAAACATAAAACAAAGGCATTTCACTCTTAATAGAAGCACCTATTTTATTAGAGATGGCTAGATTTCTTTGTTACTGTGGAAAATGCCGTTGAAGACTTGGAACACCATTTGGGACTTTTAATGTGCATGGACTCCAGGCCTAAATGAAAGTACTACAGTGCTTTAAAAGTGCTCATCTCCATAAGGCTGTTAAGACACTCAAAGTTTGCCAGATGAGTTGGCTAAGCGTGGTTTTGCAACCATAGTCCCCCATGTGCCCTGCACTCTTCATCCGTGGCTCGAGTGCATACTTTCCACTGGCAGTAAAAGTGGAGCGACTGACATTAAAGAAGGGAACACTTCATTGCAGAGCACATGGTGAAAACCTTGTTCTCACACTAGGGTCACATTGGCCCACCTGTACATTAAGAATCTGTCACTGCACTGTATCATGAACTGAATCATGAACACTTTCCCCTCGGAGATCACAACGACCACTCTGAGACCAGACCTTGTTCTCTGGTCTAACTCCTGCCAGCTTGCTTACATTATCGAACTTACAGTACCCTGGGAGGATGCTGTTGAGGAAGCTTTTGAGCGGAAGAAGCTGCGATATTCCAACCTAGCAGCTGAGGCAGAGAACAGAGGCTGGAAGATAAAGGTGCGCCCGGTAGAGGTGGGATGTAGGGGCTTTGTGGCCAAGTTGACATCGAAGACCCTTAGGGAGATTGGAGTCAGGGGACAGGCTCATAGACGAGCAATCAAAGAGCTGGCTGACACTGCCGAGAGGACCAGTCATTGGCTGTGGATGAAAAGGAGTGACACCAGCTGGACTGCTAAGCCGAACAGCTAACCATGTGACACACACCCAGGCCTGATCAACCTGGTGGGCTTGCCTCAGCAGAGGGTGTCTTGTGATAAATGGCCGAAACACCCAGTGATGCTGAGGTACACAACTGATGATGTGTCCTGGTGGTAAAGCCTTATAGCAGCCATTTTTCTTCAAGAACTCACCAGGCAATCAGTATCAGTATCTTTTTATTGAATATATATATATATATATATATATATATATATATATATATATAAAATGTATGTATATATACATTATTTTATATTTCACTGTTATTTTTTTATATTTCACAACTTTTTCAGAATTATGTATTTTCATATATATATATGTATCTACATATATATAGATATGTGTATGTGTGTGTGTGTGTGTATAATGTAAAAAAATATATTTCAATTAAAAGTGGTTTGTTTTAACTTAAGTGCAAAACCAGCAAAGCTGTTCTCAATACTGATACTGATGTGACACTGAAAATTAGAACAATAGCAGCTGAAAATTCAGCTTTACCATCACAGGAAATTACATTTTAATATATATTCAAACTAAAGTTATTTTAAATTGTAATTATATTTCAAAATATTACTGTTTTACTGTTTTTGATGAAATAAATGCAGTCTTGATTAACATAAGAAACTTCATACACTTCATGCAAAAACATATACACACTGCTGGTCAGAGGTTTTAGAATAATTATGATTTATAATGTTTTTGGAAGTCTCTTATGCTCACCAAGGTTGCAATTATTTGATAACAAAATATGGCAAAAAGAGTAATAAAAACATCACTCTGTACCTGACACACAGTAGGATTCCAGCTGTTGTTACTGCAACACATATTATGAATTCTGGTGTCTGGAGCTACTGAAGAGTTGTGGAGCAGATCCATGCTGGAGATGTGAGTCACTAATGTGTGTGCACGTGTGCTCACCTCACTCGTGACCTCCCCCTCCTCTCTACCACACCTCCCTTCTGAGGGAAAGAGCTGCAGAGGCCCACACTCACTCACTCACTCATTCCTCCATCGTTTTGTCTCTCAGTTACTGCAGCTGATCTTCTTCCTTTGAAGCAATCTCTCAGGACTGAGACTGACAGAAAGCAGACTTCTTCAGTGAGGCCGTGGAGTTACAGAAGCAGCGCATCCGTCTCCTGTGACTGAGAGAGAGCAAGAGAAAGCATCTTGATTCATCACTGCAAATAAGTCCATTTAGCATCTGCCTATCAAAATGAACACAATAAAATATATTATTTTGCATATCAGTGCTTATTTAAAGACTGGCCATCCAGTTCAAACATGCCAAAGTGCACACTTTTTCTGGCTAAAACCTACTCAGAAGCAAATGTTAGATAATGTTCAAATGATTCAAACAGAATCAAGAATGAGTTTTGTTTATTTGTTTGACTGATTCATTGAAAACATTTCGACTCGAAGGAAGTGCAACCTTTGACCTTGGATCCTTTTCTTGTGTAGCGTGACTGGCTGTAGTTTGGACTAAAATGCACTTGGCGCTCAGACGTGAGGTGATATTGCATCTACTCTGGGGGGTTATGCACTGAACAGCGCTTGTTGCTGTACAGAATTCACACAAACTTGATCTTATCTCCCAGTACGAAACCTGAGCACACCCGTAGGTCTGCTAAAACAGAGCAAAGCACAGAGGGCTTTCTGGGATCTCTTGGGACACTCTTTCTTGAGCGAGGAGCTTCCCAGATGTCTAGAGTCATGTGACATCACTTGAGCTGGGTTTTCACAGTCAGCTGTCACTCAAGATCGCAATGTCCTTCAAGGTTGGATTATTTATATAAGGACTAATATCAGCTGCAAGCTTATCATGAGCTTGCCATTGATTCATGAATAATGGCTATGAAAAAAGCTTGTTTAAATTAAACAAGAAAAATAACAAATAAATAAAATAAATAAGTAATATACAATAATAATAGCTGCTATAGCAGCCCCTGCAGTAATGCTGAAAATGCTATGAATAATTATATACTGCAAAAAAAAAAAAAAAAAAAAAAAGAATTGTGCATGTGTGCATATCATATGTTTTGGGGCTAAAAAATTAAAAAATAAAATAAAAAAGATGATCACAGTTCCAACCGGTTTCAAGTTGAGGGCCACAGAGTTTTTAGAAGAGAGGAAAAAAAAAAAGAGCCAGACACAAGGATCTACGCTTGAGAGGACAGGATAAGTCAAAATAAAAGTTGTTAACAAAGGACTTCTTTAAAGCATTCAAGAATTTCATCAAACTCTTTCCACTCTACAGAGAAACAGATGGCGTCCGCCATGTTTACTCTGAATTCAGATGAAAATCAGTTTAGATGGAAATCTAAACCCAAACTTGGAGCAGAATCGCTTGCACTACAGGTCCATGTTTGTCTTTAGGCTTTATGGAGGGTTTTAAGCTCCCACTGTTACCTAGGGTGAAATCTATCCATATTGGAAAAGCAAAATAGGAACTGATGAAGAGATAACATAAATGGACATTTCATCCAAACAACACAAACTGGAAACATGTTTGGATGTCTCCTCCTTCCTGCTGAATGTGATGGTATCGGCCAATCACAATTACGTCAGGATGAGCATTCAGCCAAAATTCCGATCTATCTTTGTAACAGGACTAAGGAGAAAATGGGAAATGGATGAACTTGGAAGGAATGGAATCCATACATAGCTGTATAAAAAATGATTCCACTTTGCAGTGACAGTGGATCAAGGTTTAGTGTGGTCTAGTCAGCCCCTGCTGGTACATGCTGTAACTACAGCACTATGAGAGAAATACGAATCATTTGCCATTGATGGCCATTCACATAACTCTGGATTGTGCATTTTTAGATTTTCAAAAACAAACAAAAACAGTTTAGTATGTGTTTTTTTTTTTTTTTGAGCCATTTGATTTATGAGGACACAGGAAGGTTCACGTTGTAATACCCGTGTATTTATACACATTTGTCCTCATAAACCATATAAACCTGTATACACACAGTATACTCATCAAAAGATTTTTAAAATGTTTTTGAAAAAAGATGCAGTGACATAGACCTCTGTAGAATAATGCACTGCCTGCGCAGAGTTTGGATTGGCTATTGTTATGCAACTGGTTCACAAAAAGGTATGAATGAAAAATGGAAAAGTTTGGAGGCAGTACAGAAATTTACAGAAAAATAGTAATATTGTGAAGTGTTATTAAAATTGTTTATATATACATATATACATATACACACACACACACACACACACACACACACACACACACACACACACACATATATACTGTATATATTATAGAGGTTCCATATTTTTCCATGAAACTTTTCACCATCCATCACCGGCCCAAATCTGAACTCCTTTGCTGAAAAAAAAATAAAAAAATAAATACAGTTCATTGTCAAAACCTGTTGAGGAAAGCCACGGAATAGGCCACCAAATTTAGATGCCAAAAGTTTTAGCGTTTAGTGAGCGAGCGTCCACGTATAGTAGCACACGTGTATGTCAGACTTCAGCAAAAGTCATACCCACATGCCGCAGTGGTATCTGTCACTAAAGAGTCTCTGGAGTCTGTCACTTTATTTGCAGAGAAAGTTCAGTAATGAGGCAAGTTTAATTCAATAAACCAGGCCTGTTGCTGAACTCCTGGCAAAACATAAACCCTTCATCCTCCCAGCAGGTTTAAGGTTGAAATGACAAAAACAACCCCATGTCCTTCTCCACCCAGCCCAGGCAAAGCAGGGCAGCAGACTGTGGCTTACTAATGGGGATGTGGCTTGACATGCAGGGCTCTGTAGACAATCTAAGGTCAACTGGCCGATTGAGTGTGATGATTCAAACAGAGCTCTGCATTACAGCAAGGTAAGAGACACGAGCGATCCAGACGTGCAGAACACCCCCACAGGCCACAGGGGTCACTGAGTATGACATGACGTGGGTGATCTTGGGAGACGCCTTGTCAAGATTACTTCAGATTGATATTGTTGAAATGAACATGACACCACACAGTGCAGCAGGCTTCAAGGTTTATTTCAGAGGTATATATATGAAGGTCTTCAATGGTATATGCAATATATGAAGGTCTGACAAATCTTCAGAGAAAGCATTGTGTGTGGATGTCGTGTAAGGACTGTTTGAAATGTGTACTGCGAGACACATGCTTGAAAAGCAAACAGCTTAACATCAGAGGTCTTCTCTTCTATTATGTCATTATGGCTTTGGTTAGAGCCTGGTTAGTCTTCTGTGTTTGTGACTGTGCATTCATTGCGGCCCACTGTTTCCAACAGGTAAAGGAAATAAACAAGCTATTTTCTGAGCAATTCAAAAAACCTCAGATCGTTTCACAGCAAAAATCCACAGCTTTGTTTTCCAGAGTTTCTTTCTAAGTTTCTACATTCAATGCACATTTTTCTATTTTATAAACATTTATCTATATATATCTATATATATCTATATATATATATATATATATATATATATATATATATATATATATATATCTATGTTATGCTTTCTGTACAAAAGTAAAAATGAGTAAACAGTTATTAATTAATTACTAATTAAACAATTATTAATCATTATTTTAAAGTGTTCTACAAGAACTAGAAAATAAGTGAAACAACGTGACGTATCGCAGCAGACATAAGGATGCCTCATGCAGTTGTCATGGCAACACAAAACTAACAAACAGCAAATAAACATAAGTGCACTCTTCCAGATCATGCTGGAAAAAGGAGATAAAATATGCATCATTTCGGAGAAAGAAAAAAGGCCAGGAACAATTACATACTCTCACACAGTCTCACATTAATCAAAATTCTGCAAAAACATCCTCACCATATGTCCAGAACGGCAGCATGCCTTCATTGTTTTGTCTCAGCTATTGCTGGAGGTTGTGCGAGGCATATACTATATCTAATTGTTCTGAAAATATTGGTTATATGCATATGGATTTCATTTACATAATCATCAGTGTACATAAATGAGAACTAAATCCAATTACAACATACTGATGGCTGATGAGGATCAAGGATGATCTGCATGTAAAGGTCTAATCACTACAGTTTCATCTCAGACAACAGATTTCTCCAGACACCAAGATAAATCTTTGAGGGCCCCCGAGTTGAGACTCCAAAGAGTGTAGGAGAGTTAAAGTTGTGATTTTAAATATGGCACTGTTCAGCCAGGCCAGCGGCAATCTATGCAGCGTAGAGAATGTACAGGCTGACTCGCTTGCCAGCAGAGCTTTTTTCCTTTGAAAGTGAAAAGAAGGTCTATGAAAAGCATAAACAGAAAACTTCCTCTCATACTCTGGTTTTGATTCTCAATGCAGCTAGTCCCCTGACATGTGGATCAGCTTAAGGGTATACTGAAGTTAAGTGACCTCTGACACATAAATACACAAATACGCACCCTTGCGGAACCTTATGATAGGACTTTTGTGAACAAACATGATAGAGGAGGTGGGAAAGTGTCCCTGGACAGGGCCTTAAAAATGTCCACAAAATCTCATGCCTGCAGTAGTTTGTTCATTCTTCAGTGGTTCTTCAACTTTGAGGACTTTGTCCCTGTGTGCTTCTCAGAAAATAAATACTCTTAAAGGGATCGTCCACATGAAAAATGAAAACTTTGTCATCATTTACTCACCCTCATGTTGTGCCAAACTTGTATGACTTTGGAAGACAAAAGAAAATATTTAGAAAAATGTTGATAAACAAGCAGTTTCGGTTCGCATTGACTTCTATTGTATGGACAAAAAAGTGTAATTCAATAGAAACTAAAAATGTTTGATAGAAAGAGAATCGTACAGGTTTTGAATTATATAAAGATGAGGAAATGATGACAAAATGTTCTTTTTAAGCTTGGGAGCACAGACTTAAGTTTGGTCTCATTTTAAAGAAGACCCATTATTGCTGAAGTAAAAAAAGTTTAAAAAGTGAAACCAAAAAAAAAAGTTATACAGGTTTAAGTTCATGAAAATCATTTATGAACAATATTTGATATAAAATATATATTTTATGAAACATGTTGAACTCTAAACCTGCTAGAAAATCAAAGCCATAAATCTAAACAAGTTGTGTTCCAAATTTGAGGTTGATATCTCAAAAAATGAGCCTTCAGTAAAATTTTGTTGAACGCAGTACCAAATTTACCCCATTAGATGCCAGCAAAACCGCTGGTGCACACAGTGGTTGGACTTGTGATTTACAGTAGAGTTTTTCTTTCTCAAATATTACTAACACACACATGTAAAAGAACACACAATTTTTTTTATGACATACATATAAACCACACTCTGACATCCATACCAACACACCCACACAATTATAGCTGCATTATTTATCCAATTGGCTCTATAATATGCAGAAGCAGAAAACAAGCGAGTATTTGCTTTATATGCCAAACCTGAAAAAATGGCACATCTGGTAAAAAATAGTAAAAAAACTAAATTTTGAAGCCTTGCCAACAGAATGAAAGCCTATTAACAAAAATTGCATCATTTTACAGTTAAACGGCACTGCGATTAAAAATAGCAGTTTTAATGGGTTTCAATGGGGACATTTTTGTCCAAAAGGCGCTGAGAGGAACTATTTTTTTGCACCTAGTGTAAAATACATTTATTAAGGAAATGAGAGTAGAATATTAAAATTCCAATAAAAATACACACCTGAGCCAAAATTTATGCAGTTAGCATCAACAGGCAAAATTATCAAAAAAAAAAGAAAGAAAAAAGGACACAAAAATGTCCATAAGGTTGCACAAGGTTTAAATGACTAACTTCTGTAACATGTTAGGGCTTGATTTCATGGAAATGACAAGACAGTCCCTTTTTTTAGAAACTGATAGAAATCTTTTTTTCACACAATAAATATTAAAACAGTTTATGATTATTTAATTCTTTGCTTCAAATATTCAAATATTTTTATTTTTGGTGTTTGAAAAGCATACACTCTCAGAAATAAAGGTACAAAAGCTGTCACTGGGGCGGTACCTTTTCAAAAGGTACACTTTTGTACCTAGGTTCAAATATTTTAATTTAGTACACTTTAAGTACTAATATGTACCTTTAAGGTACCAAAATGGACCCTTTAGGTACAAACATGTACCTTTTGAAAAGGTACCGCCCCAGTGACAGCTTTTTTTACCTTTATTTCTGAGAGTGTATAAATATTCATATTTACATAAATTATTCATTAAATTTGTAAAAGTATTATGTTGTAAAAAGTTTCTAAGACAGGTTTAAGGTTAAAATCTTTTTGTTTTAATAAAAATCAATACCTTGAATATAAAACTGTTGAAAGAAAAAAACACTCAAATGCTTCACGGAAATGGACTTTAAAGATGAGAGCAATTAAATAAAACCTCTAAAAGTGGTCCTCTGAAGAAAAAAATAAAATAAAAATAAATCCTTTGAGGATAGACTACATGAGCTAAAATTTTGATCCCCGGCTACATCATGCTCAAGAGTTTTGGAGGCCCCATGGGTTTACAGCTCATGCTTTCTGGTTGTTCTGCAAGACAAACAGAGCATTGCTGGGCAGGGGCATGGATTAAAGTTCCCAAACAAATCAGGCACAGGAAGTGATGGCATGGGCCTCTGGGCCAGATCATGTTGTTGGGAAAGTGAGTCAGGCAGTGAGGTTTTCAGCTGAGGGGGAGACAGGGTTTAGACGAGTGCTGTCAGGGGCTCCTAGAATTAGAGGTGTGAACTGAACACTGCAGTGCGGCCCGGCACCATTCACTATACCATATCCGTCATGGGAACATCATCTCTATTTTCTTTTCATTACACGACCAATCCCTCCTCAAGCCTTTCAAACAACAGTGGAATAACAGCTTATTTGTTCTGTGTGGCCTCTACAGAGGGCGGAGGGATCTTAGCTTTGAGCCGGATCCACTTCACTATTCCTCATCCCTCACTGAAGGTGGAAACAATCTTTCCTCTTAGTGTAAACTCAATCAGTGAAGAATCAGCGAACCATTACAATATTTCAGTTTTTCCCACGTTAATAGACCAGATATTTCCTGGCGCACACTTGCGCTGATTTAACCTCAGCTGTCCGCTTTAACTTGATAAGGGGTATAATTATTTTTCAGGGCAGTTGAGGAGAAAAAAATAGTTCTTAAGTCTTATTGTGAGCAGCTTGTCACAAAAGCTATAATAAGAAACTGTTTCTAAGATTTGATTTTTAGACAAATTAACTCCTGATTTGATAACACTGTACATTTTAGACAGAGTGAGCTAGAAGATCAGGTGAATGAAAGGAAAGGTCTTGGCAGACTCAGTTACATTTGGCACAGAACATGTCTCCCACTGGCGGTCTGCTTTAGATCAGCCTGACATGATGAACGGTAAGCGGCGGCGGCGGCCACAGGAGTCCATCTCTATGCATCCAACGCTCAAGACGTTTGAAATCCGCACAGTTGCAGTGAGAATTGGTTTATGATGCGTTTAACTACACAGGCGAATTTGGCTCTGAAACCTGGCAAGAGCAGCACCAGTCTATTGAAAGAATATGACCGCTGCTGGTGTATTACAGTAGAAGCAATAATGTTAAGTGATGTCCGCCGATCATATTTCACTAGCCAGACTAGGGTTTGAAAGTTATGATGAAGAACAAGCTGCCGCCAGGCAAACATTATAGCTGTAATGTAATTCACATTACATTACATAAATGTTAGCGTGCAAATCTTTCAATTATCTTCAGGGAAATTTCTATAAGATGCAATCTTTAAAATCTTATTTTTTACAATTATTTTAGCCATACAATCTTTTTTTTCTACTAACAGCAGACTGTCTTAAAGATAAAACATTAAATCTTTTTTAGAATTAATTTGTGTTATCCAAAATAAAGTGATAAATAATGTTAAATATTTGAAAACCCTGTTGAAAAATATATCACATAAAATTCAACCATAACTCACACCTTTCCTATTATTAAAGGGACAGAGAGCAATATTATCAACATTATCAAGATCTATTATGAAGCTCTTTTCTATTAGTAAGAGTTTAACCTATTCAGTAGTCTACATTTCAGTTTTAGCAATAAAAAAGTAGTTGAAAGGCAAGATTTTTTACGAAATATGTAGTAGTTTTTCAGCAGACCGTAGGATCCTAATGACAATTGTCACTATCGGGAACCACATGAAAAAAAAAAGCATGCTAAGAAAATAAGGAGCAGATCTGGAAAATATCTGTTCAGAAGTATCACAGGGACAATCAAAGGCTATTTAGCATGCTTTTAAAACTCCCCTCAGCATGCTTAGGTTTTAATATGTAGGCAATCACCACAACAAGATTTTTGAGGCCCAGCCTTCATCCTTTCAAATCCCGCCAAACGTGAGTAGTTTTGGAATTCTGGAATGCCATCCCAACCGTGAAGCCCCTCTGCCTCTCACCCGGTACTTCGTGGAGGGCAATTTTCCTCTGGCTGAGCCTCCCAAAGCCGCCTCACCTGGAACCAATCTGTAACACAATCGAAGTGTCCTAACTTGAAAGCCTGCTCCCTTCCTTTGATAGTCTCCTCCTGGTAGTCTGCGTGGCGCTGGAAATAGTCCCTTTGTAATCTTCAGATACAAAAGAGAGCAAAGATGGAGGGCTAATATCATGCCATCAAAGTGAATTATGCAAATGGTAACGCTACAAAGCTCAGACACTCTCTATTTTTCCTGTGAGGGAATGGGAAATGGGGCTGACTGTGGAAATTCTCAGAGCTGTTGTCATCTGCAATGTTCCCTGAAAAACATCAGGACTTCGCCTGGTAATTGTTGAAGTTACGGTGAAGGACTAGGCTGAATTCTCATTACAGGCAGGTGTCGCTAACCTTGTGCTCAGTCTCTTTTTGCTTATTACCTCTGGATAGCCACGGCTATTTACTTCACGTGAGCACGTGATAACTTCCCAAACAGGCAAGACAGGCAAGCAATTAAACTTTAATAGCTGTCCATTGAGGGGTCCTAGGGGATTTTCTCCTGAGTCAACATGCCAAGATCCATTTCCTTTTCCTCCCCTCCTTTTCTCCCAGCAACCTCTCGCTAGAACTCCGGGATGCAATGCTGCGGTTTTTAAGAGGTTTGGGGCTTTTCATGAGCTTGACGTCCTCAGAGAGAACCTGGTCTCATTCCTCAGTCATACTTATGCATTTGAAAAATTTAAATTAAAAATTGAGCACACATATATAAACTACCAAACAAAAATTTGCCGTCTGGATATTCAAATGATTTCTGAAGAGTCACATGACACTGAAGACTTAAAAAATAACTTCTGAAATTCACCCTGTAAATTAAATTTTAAATATACAGTTGTTTAAAAATGTAATAAAATTTCACACTATTACCGTTTTTACTGTAGATTTGATCAAATAAATGCAGCCTTGGTAAGCATTAGAGATTTCTTTCAAAAAACCTGACCCCAAACTTTTAAACAGTAGCATGTGTTGAATAGCAACACATATATACACGTATACACAGTACTATTAGCATAGCAGCTTATGCAAATAGTAAATTGAGAGAGAGACAGAGGAAATAATAAATAAATGAACAGATGCCGTTAAGAAGCATTGAGAAACTATAGATTCCCTGCATTGGTGGTAACATTCTGGTAGCTTAATGGGCATTTAAATATAAATAAAACACCTAACTATGTCTTTAAGTTTAATAGTTGCACTGATTGGGATGCTTTTGCACTGACTGGTGCTATAGATAGAACAATGACTTGAAGCTGTTCCCTTAACATTCCACCAGCAGAATGTTTCAGAGGAAAACAACATAGTTTTCAGTCTGCGGGTTTTTGGCCCATCGAGAGGCCTTATTTACTTGCTGGGTGCATGTGATTTTAATTGTGTGATTAGTGGTTATTGAATTAGCAATTGAAGGGCAGAGTGCATGGATGTAAGGGAGAAAATAAAAGTAAGCGTGCTGAGTGGAGCCTTTGTCTCCCAGCCACAATCGTTAGCTTTGAGCGCAAGTCACAAGTCTTGATGGGCACATGGCCAGGACGACCGGCTACACTCGACCACAGCCCCTGCACCCTGCTGTTGTACACATACAGACGCCCCGCATCTCTCATCTGAGCGTGTCTTCTGTAATCGGGTTTCATACTTGCAAGTCCAGTTAACTCGTGCAAAGTATTAAATTAACATTTGACCAGACTTTCATCTCGCTAACGATCGTGGGCTGTTTTCATTTCACACTGCCTCATGAGCAAACTCTTAAGAGTCTCCATTATGCCATTAAAGGAATCTAAAAGCTTTTAATTGGAAGAGAATACACATGCTAGCTTGAGAAGATATTAGAAGAAGTCTCACTAAGCTGAGTTTGTGTGTAAAAAATGACCAAACCATTAATAACAGAAATTGCCTAATTATAAAAAAAAAAAAAGCAATAATTGTGGCAATATAAAGTTTCACACTACTGGTCACTGTTTTACTAAATCATAAAGTCGTACAGTGAAAACATGTGTTTCTAGATGTGTATAGCTCATTACAGTAGGCCTAATAGGCAGCACGTAAAGTAAAGCCCGTTGTGTCTGAGTGCATACGGCAAAGGCTTGCTTTTTCTGATTGGCAGTAAAATTTTATTTCAAATCACTGCTACTGATTCCCAAGCAGGAAGTGGGGCTTGTTACAACAGTTGGTGAGGAAAGGAAGAGGGCAAAATGGTATGCTAGGGCACCACATGGTGCTTTTCTTAATTTTCCTGTCATGAGATGGAAGCCTGTTTCTGAAACAGAATAAAAAAAATAAAAAGGCAATTGTGACATAAAAAATAATATCTTGTTACAATACACAAGTAAAACAAGAAATTGTCATTTTATGAGATAAAATTGCAGTTATAAAAATCATTGCAAGAAAAATTCCAAGATATAAAATATTGTGAAATTGTGAGGTATAAAGTCACAAATGCGAAAAAACCAAGTCACAATTACAAGTCATATTGTTATATTGACATAATTCTTAGTAGCAAAATTTCAATATAGTCAGATTGTGAGATATGAGGTCACACTGTGAGACATAATATTATACAAAGAGTTGCAATAAACTTTTTAATTTTCCCTTTCGAAAGCTGAAATGGGATTCAGTAAGAAATAACCATATTCTGAAATGACCTGTCCACTCCAGCTGAAATCATTTGTGAACCTGGACCACAAAACCAGTCTTAAGTCGCTGGGGTATATTTGTAGCAATAGCTAAAAATACATTGTATGGGTCAAAATTATTGATTTTTCTTTTATGCCAAAAATCATTAGGATATTAAGTAAAGATCATGTTCCATGAAGATATTTAGTAAATGTCTTATCATAAATATCAAAACTTCATTTTTGATTAGTAATATGCATTGCTAAGAACTTAATTTGGACGACTTTAAAGGCGATTTTCTCAATATTTAGATTTTTTTGCACCCTCAGATTCCAGATTTTCAAATAGTTGTATCTTGGCCAAATATTGTCCTATCCTAATTCCATCAATGGAAAGCTTATTTATTCAGCTTTCAGATGATGTATAAATCTCAATTTTGAAAAATTGACACTTAAGACTGGTTTTGTGGTCACAAACATTCCTAAATGTAAAAAAAAAAAAAAAGTCTTAATAATGTCCTAAAGATCATCAATGCATTACGTATGTGCCATATCACCAAACAATAGCTCTACACAGAAATGGTTATATTTGCAGTTTAGCGGACAGGATAAGCTTGAGGCAGTTATGCAAACTCTGTAATGCCCTGGGTCCTCCGTGACTTTCACATCATATTCTGTTGTTGACAGGAAGGCCCGTAGCCTTCAGGCACGGCAGACCCTCACCACGGCTTCCTCTCTTCTCTCTGGCTATCCACCTCTCCCGCCTCACTGGCGGAACTCTCCGCATGCTAAAACAAATTGATTTTACTTGCCTCTTGTGCTCTGAGGTCACATATTAATCTGATTAATTGGTTGACATTGTTCTAGTGCTGTTTGGGAATGTTGGTTATATTTCAACATACTTCAAGGAGGAAGTGGGTTTTGGAGATCTTTGGGGAAGCAGGGGTGAAAGGTCAACTGAATCTCGTTCTCAGAAACTTTACTTCTACTAGAGGATGTGGTCTGATCTACGCTAGATGTCTTTTTAAAAGGACTTACAGAATGCAGCGGAGGCAGAGCATCAATTATTAATAATGCTTTAAGAAGTCATCCCTTTTCTTTCTTTCGCTTTCCTCCCATTTTCTTTCTTTCAATCTATCCATCTACCTCTATCCAACTATCATCTCTTTTCTGTCTTTCTATCTATCCATTTTCTGTGTCAGAAAACATCTCAATATATGACGTTTCCCCATCAAGCGAGGCCCATTTGCTACTTTGAGGATCAGACATGCTCACAAATGACCTTTTGACCTCAGCCAGTAAACAGCAGTCACAGCTATAATTGGAATCACTTGCACCTAGGCAAGATGAAGAGAGCTTTGTTGAGAGCAAGCTTTCTCTTCACTACCTGCATTATTTCAGAAGGATGAACCAGCCAAAGGCTATTTTAGAATAAAGAAAAAAAAAAAAAAAAAAAATAATAATATATATATATATATATATATATATATATATATATATATATATATATATAAGCACACAACAATCATCATTCGCTGCAACTGTTCACACTGTGAAAGGACAGATAAAATTATCATATATTCATATGCTTTTGGATCATGCTCAGAGTTTCTATTCATTGCAATTTTGTGGAAAAAATGATCAATACAGTCAACGGAAATTGTCCTTTAGTGTTTTATATGGAAAAGAGAAAGTTATATAGGTTTGGAACAATGTGAGGGTGATTAAATGATGAGAAAGTTTTCATTTTTGAGTGAACTATGCCTTTAATTCAGGATGCTATTTTAGAAAAGAAAATAAGTATCGAACAGTACTCACTCACCAGACACTCAAGATTGTGCTCTTACACTAAGCTCTAAACATTAAAACGAAATAAAGCAGTAAAATGTATAAAATAGAAACGTATGTGCATGTGTAGAATATGTAGGCTACCATCTGGAATAAATAGTTTTATGGTAGATGGGCATAGTAGAACCAAGTGTTCATTATCACAGCTCTCTGTGAATGGAGCTGTGAAGGACAAGTTCTTCCATGCAAGTGTCCCCCTAAATTAAATAAGGAACATGACTCTGATTAAGACTCTGTTTGAAAGAGCTTCTTTCTGTCCATTCCAGGACATTCTGGGATGTTAGTGGCAGACAGACTCCCTTTGTTTCCTGCTTTGGGTGACCTCTGCCATGGGAGTTGGCGCTATTGCAAGCCTGACAGCTCTGGTAAAACTTTGGCAACTGAGTCCACAATAACTGCCTGAGCTGCACAGTGTGGTCCGGGAGAGCTTCCGAACAACAGCATTTCAAAACATTCGGGGTTAACTTGACTCAGGTGCAGGTGATCCATGTCACACTGTCTAAAATTCAGAGCAGAGACTGAATTTCCTGGAATCATTGTTTATAAGACTGTATTTTCGAATACAATTCCAGATGCAGCAGAGACAACATCTGCTAGACAGAATCAAACAGGAGAAGATATTTTTTATGACACAAACAAAAAACACAAATAATTTGATCCATCCCACATCTATTGTATATTATAAATGCTTTTGTTCTTGCCTTATATCTAAGCCAAAAAGGAATGAACTTCACTACAAACTTCAAATGTAAAAAGCAGCAAAATTAAACAATTCAATGAGGTGATTAAGTTTTATAATAATAATAATAATAATAATAATAATACATTTATCATTATTATTATTATTATTATTTTTATTAGTGAATATATCATTATTAAAAATCCAACTAGTGTTTGAAATGGATCGGAAGGCATTATGGATATTGGATTCAGTTCATTTGATATTTGTCAAATCCTTTTCATTTTAATTTATATTTTAATTTTGGTTGGTCATGCTGTACAATGTCCCAAAAATTCAAACACATTTGAAAATTTATGAAATTCAATGCACTAACTATGTTCTTGTTGAGTTTAAGCTGAAAGGTTTATCTTAATTTAAATGTCTTTTTTCCAATTTAAAACCTAACAAACTTATTTTTGTTAAATGTTTTCAAATAATTTATACATTTTTGAAAGATTGTCCACTTCTGGGAGTCACCATACCAACACTCTATATGCTATGTTGCTAAACTGCTGAGGAACCTGAAAGCGATATTTTACAGACCAAAAAGGGTGTCCAGACTGTACTTTGCTTAGTCTCAGAAATCCGTGATCACATGATGGCAAAATGATGTCAGCACCATTTGCAGTGGCTGCCCAGAGAGACTTGTGGTCCATTTTGAGTCACCAGACAACCTTGATGTCACACGCTAAATTCACTCCAGCCAGTATATAAACCCCAACAAACAACAAAACGTTCGCTTCGAAAAATGTCCTTTAGCTGCCTGTAAGAATAAAAAAAACTGCAGCTAACCATGGCCAACAGCTTCTGCCATCATGAAGAGTTTAATAGCAGTGTTTTATGTCAGAAACACCCACTCTATCATTAAAACACAGGCAAAGATATCCATAAAATTTGCAGCTTGTTGGGCTTCCTACAGAAGCTCCTAAAATTGGAGCAGCCACTTTTCACTATGTCCGCACTCTGAGAAGCACTTTCCCTCAGTCTAGACCCAATAATATCTCTACATTTGGTCCACTGAAATTAACCCAGCAAAGTGAGTGATGTGGTCCAACGCTTGTTAAACTGGTGAACATAGTGAGAGCACAGTGTTGAAACACCCCAGTGTGATGCCACTTGGCCAAATCTCCATCTCCCAACTCTTCACCAAATACTGTAAGTCTTTTTCTGTGGCATCACTTTTGAAATGTTTTATGTGGAAAGCCATGTAAAATGAGATTGTCATTGAGAGCTTTTAACAACTGTTTCTCTTTTTCAAAATAAATGTTCTTTTGGTCATGGTAATTATCCTGTAGCAAGACCAAAAGAGAGAGTCCACAAGCCTTCAGTGTTACTGCAAGATGCAAGACAGACAGGCGTCTTTCTTCACCACTACACTAAATGAACAAAAGATGAAGAATTGAACCTTTACCAGGACCAAGAAAGAAAGCAAGCATGACTTGGAAGGTGCTGTGCTGAAATCATCAGTTTTAAACATTGGTTTATGTGACCAAATTGCCTTTAGATAAAAACAAACAACTTTGCAATCAGACTATAGTGTATAATTTTAATGTATTATTGTTAGTATACTAACAAAATAAGAGAAAACAAACTACTGAATCAAGACAATGAGACAATCTTAAAAGGAAAGAAGAAAAAAACAAGGTCCATTAGCAAATTGCTCTTTCCAAAACCAATGAGGTCAATGGAAACCCTACTTAAGACTAGACTCTGGAAATTACTCAAACTATCATAGCCAGAATTCCATGGAAGAACTCAGATTTTATGAAAAGACTTGAAGTGTAGAAAGACAAGATTTCAAAAGACAGACTACAGTCACTTTGTCCAGATTCTATAAACCATAGACGGTTTTAACTCTCTCCCACAAGAATATAGCCAAAAAGAGCTATAAAATGACACCTTACAGACTTCACTGTTGCTTTAACTCTTTCAGACCATGTATCTATTCCAGTGGACATTGAATTCAGTAATAATCTTAATGTTTTAAAGTAAAATGTACATCAAAATGTTTCTTAATGTATGTTCAATTTTGTCCAATATTCACCAAAATTGAGTCAGATCATCACTTTTGTCATAATTTCTTAATAACAGCCTGGATCTATAATGATGCATGTACAGTAATTAATAATTTGTTTACATTTTTGAAATAACTGATAAAGTCTTATGTCAATATTTTTCTGGGCTGAAGATGATATTGATAAAAATATGTACATCTGCCAAATGCATAAATGCAATATAAAATTTAAATGAAAAAGAAGAAACAATCAATATTCTCTTCTTGCAAGTCAAGATATTATCACATACCAGTCAAAAGCACGCATTCAAGCATTTAAAAAATATTATAGTGCACTTGAATTGCTCTACACAGAAGCAGTTCAGTTCAGCTGCATTCTTTTGCCCTGACCTGTGTGTGACCAGACGGTCTCTTCCTGCATGATCCTCTTAAACGAATGTTTAATTAAATTACGGTCAAGAGCCCGAGGGGAAGGCAAGGACAAAGGGGAGACACAAACCCCAATGATAACGTTTCCACTTGCAGCCCTGATGGCAGTATAGGGGGATGAGAAGGGCACTGAAAGAAAGAGAAAGTGTAACCTGTTTTATGTCGAACTGCCAAAGGGCAGGTGGGTGACCTGTCGCTCAAATAGGTCTGTTTGTGCGTATGGGTGCAGTTATGCATTTAGGCTTAAGTCTGTGTGACTGACTTAACAGCTTGGCCAATGCAGTGAAATCCTGCATATCTTGCAGATTTTGAAATGGGGAAAGCTTGGGACTCTGCCGTGACCTCTTTACCCGATTCGATCATTATGAAGAGAGACTGTAGGTTTACCTCAAGCAAAAGTCTCAGATTTTATTAGCATTGCATTAGCTGAGGCCACAATGAAAATACTACAAATATGAGATGATTTTGCAAAAATTCACTTAAATAAATTCACAAAAATATGGGGTCAGTAAAATTTTAAGAAATTAATACTTTTTTTTTTTTTAGCAAGGACAGCAAGGAATTGATCAAATGTGACAGTAATAATGTTATAAAAGATTTATATTGAAAATAAATGCTTATCTTCTTAACTTTCTATTCATCAAAGAATCCTGAAGAAAAAAAAAATCAGTTAAAAAAAAATAAGCAGCAAAACTTTTTTCAACACTGATAATAAGAAATGATTCTTGATTACTAAATCAGCACATTAGAATGATTTCTGAAGGATCATGCGACACTGAAGACTGGAGTAATGGCTGCTGAAAAGTCAACTGCAATCGCTTTTTATCCAAAGCAACTTACAAATGATGACAATAGAAGCAATCATATATAGAATATATATATATATATATAGAATTAGAATAAACAGAATTAGAATAGAGAGTGTTAGAGTTAGAAGGTCAAATAAAGATGGAAGAGATGTGTTTTTAGCCGATTCTTGAAGATGCTCGAATTGAGCTGGGCAGGTCATTTCACCTGGAGGGAACAGTTAATGTAAAAGTCTGTGAAAGTGATTTTGTGCCTCTTTGGGATGGCACAATAATGAGCCGTTCACTTGCAGAACACAAGCTTCTAGAAGGCACATAAGTCTGTAGTGAATTTAGATAAAGGGGTGCAGACTATATGCGCTTTATAGTTTCACACACTATAAAATCCACAGGTAATTACCAGAACAGTTAACCAAAAATAATTTTTACCCCCTAATAGAAGTGACAGACACCTAAAATAAAAGTAAATAAATTAAATATGTTCACAGATCTTGATCTTTAACCCCTATATGAATTTCAGTCCTTGGCCATCTACAAACTGCCTTAGGAGTCCTGGGTCTGACCATCAGTGAGTTCAGAGGTCACAGCGATGACAGCGGGCACCTCACTGTGAGAGTGTGGCCCACCTCACTAAGACAACAGCAGCTGATCTGCTCACCAACTTCCAAGAGCAGAACCGAGGATCAGGCCTCGGCTTGTGAAAACAGAGCCAGGGTCACCAGATGACCTTCGGGATCACACTGAGCTTTCATCCCTTCCAAATGCTCTGAGGGGGAATGCTGCCTCAGCCAGGCCTGGAGAGACCTACCCTGTTTTTCTTGCAATGGAATCATGTTTGACACTGGCAGAAACAAATTATTTATTTTTCACTCTGCTTTACTTTACCATTTGCCAAATTCACGAAAGTTCCATTTCAGAGACTAAAAGGAGAAAATGATCTTGAATTGATACTGTGATTCAAAATGAAATAGACATCACATTCACCTTCATTCCCTGACATTGTTTGCTCAAGGATTCAAACAAATCACAATGCATATTATACTGCATGTCCTCCCACAACTATAAACAGAGCAAATCAAAGCCAATGTTTATTTAGTTGGACTTTTACGAAAGACCAGGGTTCTTCTAAGGATTTAGAAATGTCCAATGGGCAAGACTGCTGTGAGAGAGCTACAGATGTAATATAGTTTTGGGATACAAATAAAAAGACACTAAAGTGTAGCTAAATCTATAATTCTTTACTTCACATTAATGTTCCACAGCTAGATTTTCAAAGTCAAATCCATGAGGATTTGTTCAAGACAACAGGTCACAAAAACATCAAGAATTTTACACAATGTTCTATAAACTCGTGTAGGAAAGAGTGATGATAAGCCCCTATTTGACAAAAATGCCCTGAACACGTGGAATCAAAAGCAATGCCAGTTCTACTCTGGCATGTGTCACAAATGTATGACCACTCCGACTTTAGCCCACAATAAAAGCACTTGCACAATGTTTCTACATACCCATCATTATTGGCAGCTCAGTGGACAATGTTCTTGCGTGATACCACTGTAATTCTATGGTATATAAGCAATTATAATGTGGTAAATGAAAATGGAAAAAAACAAAGAAAAAAATGGTCTGTCTGAACATAGTCACAATCGTTCATGATTGAACCAGAATTTTTGAAAGGCAATTGTATAATAATGCTCATGACCCAGTGACGAAGTGAAAAAGAAAGTCTTTCTGGTGGTCATGGAAATAGCAGGGTAATATAATTTTGTGCCAGAATTCCTCTTCTCCACAACGAGGTTTTATATTGCCTTATGGAGCAGATGTGAAGGCATGTCAGAACAGCCAGCGAATTCTATCATTTCTGTGTTCAATATAGCAATATATTGTATGACAACTCCATTCACAAATTTGACAAGCAGATAATAAAATATAGAGTTTTTCTTATGGGGGAATTTGGAATTTCTTTTCTGATTTATAAAGCAGAAATTGTGTCTGCTCAAAATGAACAAAAAGTTCTCAGGTGCGTAGAACAAAAACATGAAAATATTAGTCCAATAGGTCGCTGAATGTGTCCGCACACTGAAAAATTCAATCAGACCAAAAAAGGTCTATCAAAAATATTTTCTGATTTATAGACAATAGTAATTCAATCATGACATATGGGGCATCTAAAAAAGAACATGTCAACCTCAATAATCACCAATTTTCTTGTTGTTCAGTATGAGGCACTTAATGATGTTTTGTCTCTTTAATTCTGTTTTCACCTAGTGGAAAAAACAACACCACGCAATAATAAATGAGCAACAATTTATCTCAATTTTCACTTCACCTGGAAAAAATCTAATTCATAGGGAGGAAGCAGTGTTAAACGGTTCTAGGCATGCATTAGGCCACACACGCCCATTTGAACTACTTTATGAGACTAAATGAAGTTTACTTAAACATTTAGGTTCTTGATTCCAATAAACCTATTTTCCAATAAACTGGCATTCCATCTTTTCAGACTAAAAAACAGCCAGTGTCTTAATAGTGTTTCCCATTTATTCACCTGATTCCACACCATTTGAACCAAATTCAGGCTCATTTGAACATTATGGGCTTGTTTTCCTTTCTTAAACAGAAGGGAATTGGCAAAATGCTGCAGAACAATAATAAACCTTTGGAAGTAACAGCCTCATATGAGCAGAATAACCATATTGCTCAAGAATAGAGAGCAAAAAACATTCTAAAAATTTCCAGTGCTGCATCCTTTCAAATCAAGTCAAAAAGATTATTATTCTTTTCAGTAGATTCAGTATTTCTAATTCACTTCTCACCATTTTTTTAAATACACAGATAGAGCTGAGAAAATTGTGTCTCCTGTTTCCAAATTGAAAGCATTTGGCCACCAATTAGCTGTCCTTGAGACTGTATCTTTTTTTAAAGAAAATTCAAAGTTCTGGTGCTGCAGTGGTTTGCCAAGCCTTGTCCTTTGACTACTGTCATAAAAGGCATCCTTGACTTAAAAAAGAAAAAACACCACACATACCAGATTGCACTGGTTCGGATCAGTCATATCTCAAATATAATAACTCAAAGACATGAGGAATTGTAATTCTGGACAACAAGCTATTCACAAATAAAGATAATCTTTTTACAATAGGATGGCGACCAAATCAATATATAATAAACGTCTACAGAAGCACAACTGTTGGTTTATTATCAGACGCTCAAACATAAGAGAACCAACCACAGCACCCAACACCCACATCTGGCTTTTCCCAATGGGATGAGGGAAGAGAAAAAAAGAAGACAATTGCTGGACATTTGTGTAATTTATTCAGAATAAATTGCTACCAAAATTGCTGTCTGCAAGCCATTTGCACAGCATTATCTGTGAGAAATGTTTGGAGATTCCCTCCGCTACAAAACCAGTATGCTTTTGGGGTGTCATGCATAATATACTTTTCTTTTTTTTTTTTTTTTTTTTTTTCAGAGGAGCAGCAGAATGCGTTCTTAAAGTGTGTGTGTGTGTCTGTTCTTAGGACTCCTCTGCTTTCACATACTGCAAAAACTCATCTAACCCATGATGCTGAAGTGGCTGCCATGGGATAAAAATTAAAAGAAAGACACTCACAGCACTCATAATTCTGCCCAAGCATGAGAAACGCCAGTTATTTACATACCAGTGGTCAATTGTTGGATACTTATGGTATGATTGGTGTTTCTCGATTATAACTGGGGTCTGTGCATCTCTGCATTTCGCAAGAGAACTGCTGATACAATAACATACTCTGATTTTGACCAAACGTGTTTGAATGACAAATAACTGCAGTGACACTGATTCATGGAATGTGCCTATTTTCCATTTCATAACATTGAGTCCTCTCATTCCATTTCTTCAGAATACTCAAAGTGATTCTTTTGATCAATAATAATCCAGAAGAAACTGCGGTGCTTCTCTTATCCTGCTTTGGAAAGATGAGAATAATCTCTCTCACTCTGATTCTAGTCCTTTTTTCTTTTCCATTGCTCTTCTTTTCCTCTCTTTTAACTGCCGTACGGCTCATGTCGGGTGTGCTCTGAATTTGATGAAGTGGCATAATTCACCCAACTGATCGTATCACTAAAGGAGCGATTGTAAGATCAAGACCAGATCCCAGCACCAGTCACATATGGGAAGCATTTTTATAAATCTTAATAAACTTTCATCTATAGATTAAGGGGGTTCCAGGCACACGCATGAGACCTCCAATGTGATTAGCAGATCTGAATCTAGTGAGGCGTCACAAAAAACGCCTAGTTTTAAATAAAGAATGAAAAATCACAATGGTTTGATTTAATATTCTCCAGCATGTGCACCAGCGAACGATACTGAACACCCAACACTGGTCAAAAAATTGAAAGGGAAAAATTCAGTTCCCAAATTTCTCTCCACGGATGAAAGACGATATTTAGCATACACGCATCTGACGGTTCTTTGCTCTTAACCTCAACTTTATAACGTCTGGCTGAAGAGCTGGTCAGGATGGGGTGTTGAAGGCCTGATCTGCCGCTGGGGGTTAAACTATCTTTGACCATGCGGACAGTGGTGAGAACAAGTATGATGACTCTCTCGCCTCGCTTCCTCAAGTCCTGTTTATTCAATTAAAGATCAGTACAACCGCTGTCTTTTTCCCCCCTCTTTCTCTGTTTAATTTGATCAGAAAATCTGCTGATGCAGGCTGCCCCCAACTCATGTGAAACCAATTTCAGCTACACATAAAAATCTGGAGCAGAGCTCCAAATAGACATGGCTCATCCTCGCCCAGGAGACGTTCTCACATCTGGGCGAATCTGAAAGGTCCGTACCCACATGACCAAGAGGAGGTCAAGAGCCAGACCCTGAGCAGGCTAGGGTGCGGTATTGGTGGGGTTGTGTCTCAGAGTGCACAGACACTGCTACAAAACACACACAACAGAATAAACAAGCCACCAGCCAAGTCTGTGCGTCATGTTGCATACGAGCAGGACCACAGCATGACTGTGGTGGAAGCACACCATCTGGTTACCATGGAGAGGTGATGGCAGTGATTCCGCTCCTCTCTCCCAAGCATTCCCGTCTGCCTCACACATAGGAATAATTCTGATGGGAAAAGGATTGCCTTTCAAATGATTCCAGGGTAATTCGCTTCCTGATCATAGTTACAGTCCCTTAAATGTTGTTGAACATCTGCTCTACCAGTGTGTCACTGAACGGACAAACAGATTCAAGGTAGAGTTTATACCCAAATGACAATTCTGTCATTGTTTACTCACCTTCATGTCATTTCCAAAAAAAGAAGAATGTTTCAATTGTTTTTGCCCTTACAATGAAAGATAGTGGAGACCAAGAACATTAAACCTCCCTGACTTTCAATGCATGGACCAAAAAAAAAAAAAAAAAGGCTTGGAATGACATTAGGGTGACTAAATGTTCATCTATCCTTTTAATAATACATATATACAGGCATACTTTGCCTCTAGACAATGTAATTCGATGTATTTGTGTCCTCTAGCTAGCATTTCGTAGTGTAAAGTGTTTAGAAAATATACTACCATTCAACAGTGTTGAAAACAGTTGTGCTGCTTCAATATTTTACTGATACTGTAATACATTTTTTTCAAGATTCTTGGAAAAAAAAAAAAAGCGATAGATAAAGTTCAACAGAACAGCATTTATTTGAAATATAAATTCCATCAATTCATCCATTTAATTCATCCTTGCTGAATAAAAGTATTAATAAAAAAAAAAAGACAAACCAAACTTTTGAACAGAAGTGTATATTAATGAAACTACATGAAATACAGCATACTAACTTTAACCCATGCAGCTTTTATGGGCATTTAAGTTAGGAAAAATATAATACAAAGAGAAGACAGAACAACACTTTATGCTTAAAGTATGTTACCTTGATTAGAAGTTTTTGGTTTTGTTTGTTTTTGTTTTTTTTTACAGACAGCATTCAGGTCCTTCACCTTAAAATCTGCTGTCAGCCACTGGAATGAGCTACAAGAGCCGTTTTTGGTGAATTGTGTGAAAAGTGATTGTATCAGTCACCAGGTCATAAAAGATCCTGCTCAACATGGACATATTTCACATAATTACTTTAAACAGCTTTAAATCACACATTTAGCCTAAAACACGATGACAGACAAAACACACTAATCATTTCTTAATTGAGTCTGTGGAACGTCTCCATGTTAATTCACCCTAATAAAACATTTTCATATTAATTTGTTTGAATTTATCACTTTAAAATCTTCTGTTAAGGTTGAAGTTGATAGCTTGTATATTAAAATGTCATCTTACATTTAGCAAAACCAGCTATGATAAATCAGAAAAAAGAAAAGAAAAGTCACTCTCTTTGAAAAAGTGAAGTAAGTTACACTTTTTTTTTTTTTTTTTTTTTTACATTGTACTGTTTGATATTATCCATTATAATTTGACACAGAGGGCTGCGCAACACATTGACATTGCAGCTTTCATCCATGTGCGTACCCGAACCCATTACTGTGTGGACTGTTGGTGTTAACTGTGATTAGGAAATTAGGATACATTACAAATCAAATGGCACACAGCAGTATATGCTGTCAGAGCGGGCACAAGTAATCAGAGCCAATCTGGGCCACGTTCGGATTAATGCATGACGTGTATTGCACACATGCACAGGCACAGATGAAAAACTGAACTCTGGTGGGGCCTGCGCTTCATCTGAACATTGAAAAGCATGTCAAGTTTGTTTGAGGGCCAATTAGTGTTGTTTATTGCCTCGGAAGGCCTGTTTGGACTCTGGTAGAGATGCACTTTGTACTAAGCATGCAGCCTGTTGAAAGAAAGCAGGGATATAGGGCAATTTAAGCACAATGGCATTCTATTGCCCATGCCCAGGGCAAATTACGCAGACTGAGATCGATTCACAAGCACTAAAATAAAATGAGGAACTGCTTTAATGTTATTAGCCAAATTGATTAATAAAGCGTGAAGTGACTCTTCCAAATAAAATGACAAAGATCATTTCCTTGCTTGTTTTTCCTGCTGTCTGTCTTCGTTGCATCTGCACTGAGAGTTATTGTGAGCTGCTGTTACTGAACAAAACCATCAATTATGACTCACTTGTCACGCCACATTAACATCTTCAAACGGAAGCATCCACTGCCTTTGCCACAGGCCAGTGTCCCGTGTGACCAATAGTGTATTTTCATCAATGGTCAACTTGAAACCGCTACCATAACTTTTAAATATGTTTTGAAAAATACAAAAATAGATGACCTCCAAATTTACTTAAAGAAGCCCCATTGAAAATGCGGTCAAAGGTCATTAGCTGAAACAATGACCTCTCTTATATCAGAATGATAACGACAGAGTGAAAGCATAAACATTATAAAAATAGGTGCAACAAGCATTAAATTTAGAGGAGAGTTAAATTCGACAGCTTTGGGGCACATCTGTCATAAATCTAATGTTGTAAAAAAGACGTTTACTTGAGGGCAGAGCATATCATAAAATAATAACCCATGGCATCTCAACATACTAGACTATTTTACCTCAATGCAAACCACAAACAACAAGAAACAAATCTGTTATGCTTTATACGCAAGTTAAAAGCTTCTAGTACACATATGGTAAGGTTTTCCACAGAGCACTGTCAATAAATACAAGATTCATAATATGGCTTGAATCCATGCTTTTTTATGTCACAAGTTTGACTTTTTAATATAAACTTCTTGACTGCACCTTTGGCGGAGAAAAACACTTTATTCCACCTTGTGGCTGTTTATGATTAAAACTGCCAAATTTCACTGTCAGTTAACTTGATTGAGGTTCAGTCAAATTGTGATTGTGTAGGCCTACCAAAAATTCTTAAACAGACTCTTTTTGGCCCGTTAGGCTTGGTATTTGAGTATATTGTGCAAGCCTGCAAAAGCACATGTTCCACAAATTGCAGTATGCATGACTTATATAGGATAAAACAGAACTAAAAGAATTTAGACAGGGCAAGAATTTTGTCACGGATCACCTTAATAATACATTTTCAGTGATGCAAAGATTTCAATAATAGAAAACTAAAAATGTGTCGTTACTGCTAAACAGACCTCACTGTGAATCTAATAAAGTTTTAGTCTCACTCCATTTGCAAAGGCTGATAAAGAGTCACAGATTTCTTCGTACTGTTATATTTTACCCCCTTTGTCAAAGTATTCCATAGAAAACAGAGTGATATTCCAGCATCGTCTTTCATAGGGTTTTGGGTTCTGTGTGCTACCACAAGGATATGGTTTATCACTTATGTGAGTGAATGGCTCAAACAAAGAAGTTTTTAGTTTTAATTTATTAGCAAATTTGACAACATTTCTACTACACAGTCCTCTTACATTACACATGGTTAAGACAGAAGAATTTCTATTGTTTCTGAACTAATAATTTGACACTTTAATTAAAGGCTAACTGAGGAGATGACAAATAAAAAGAGCTAATAATTGAAAAAGAAAAATGACTAATTATGGAGACAATAGTAAATGTTTGCTGTAAAACTATACTAGGATAAAGCAATGTTTTACAAAGAAAAATAATAGTTTTAAATTAATGAAAATAAAACATTATGGTTATTTGGTTGGACAACAACAACATGATAATTAAAGCAAACATTTATAAAACTAAAATTAAAACCAATGATTTACTTAAACTTTTGCATAATACAAATGCCACTGAATCACTATTGCAAATACAATTTTTGTGCCTTAAACTTTTGCATAATACTGTACAAATGCAGCTGAACAACTGCTGCAAATACAATTTTGCCTTCCTAATATACTGTATATTTTGTGTCAATGAAATGCCATGTTGAGTGTGCTAAATTATTGAAGGCAGGTGGATCTGTGGTTTATTCCAAGCTTTCCAAAAAGCTGACACTTTTTAAATAGACAGAGTGTTATCATTTACTGTAGCCACTTTCACTGTATTTGCCACGTATATGTTCTATTGGTTATAACTTGCATTTATACTAATAACAAAACAAATACAGTAAATGAAGCTGGGCTTGAGAGGGAAAAAACACTTGTGAGTGTAGCATGGTATTGTGCATGTAAAATGATACAAAATTATATTATTAATTATATAATTTATTTAGCATTAATAGGTTGCATTGTCTAAATAATGTTCAAAAGTCTAAAGAATAGACAGCCAAATTTGCCAAAAATGTGTGTGGATTAAAACATTTAAAATACATTACAATTAAGCAAAGAAATAAGATTTTAGCAACTTCTCTCCTGCAAAAACATCAGAATTCTGAATGGAATGGCCGTCATTACAGAGGATCCATAGGGGAAGTTCTTACAATGAAAAGTAGAAGGTTTTTTTTTTTTTGGCTTAAATGTAAGAAACAAGGGGAAATCTGAGAATTTGAAAGCAGAGTTAATGTCATTCCATAATTCAATATAAGACACAATTAACCATTTTATATGCCAATTACATACTGTCGAAGAAAATCAATCTGAAAGCCCCAGCTATTCATAAATGCTCTTTTTCTAATTCTGAAATGACTAACATTCAATTGAAAGGGTGGAATGACTTACAAGGTGAGGGCATTGTGCTCAAATTGATCTGCCTTGACATATGGAGATAGTGATATATAAACATACAGGCACCTTTTCAGTGGACTAACTGCCCTTCATATTCAATCAGATGGAGAGAGGGCTGGAAACAGACTGTGGCTGGTTCACATTTGTTCTGCTGTGGCATGTGCCCTACATGCAGGATCTTAGACGCAGCTCTGCCGAGAGGCTGATCTCTGCCACAATAAATGTCAGGTCACTGGAACATAGCCTGATGTGAAAGTACTCATGTGACATCATGTCTAATACCTGTCCACAGGAAGAGTCACATCCTGCAAGCCTCATGTGTCCTCCACATCCTCCTCTAGAATTTCTATTTGTAGTTCATTTTACCAAAGCGCCATCTGTGGAAGCAGGTTAAGTCAGATGCTTCAGTGATTTCAAGGGACTGTTTTATTCTCCATCTGGAAGGCACTGATGCCAGTGTTGTTTGTGCCAGCAGCTGGGCTTTTTCTGCAGGTTATGGGAGACTAGATAAAAAAGTATAAAGCGGGCTGAATTCGTTCTAATTTATTCAGCGTGTAAAAGATTGTTAACATGATGCGCGGACAATAAAAAGAAAGAGCGATTTTTCTATCTCAAAATAGTACAGTTAACTGTGGGTTAATAATTATGAACGCGGGACATTTAACTTGTAAGTAGCATGGATGAATATTAGAGTCGGTAAATTCATTAGTTGGCATCTGAATGTATGTTCTTTTTGTCCGTAGCTATATCTATTAAGTTACAGGCTATAAAAATGTAGTTCTTTTCTATTAGGCTATAAAATGCATGTTTTCAATTTTTAAAATTAGCTCTAAATAATAAAAAATAGTCTCAATCAATTTTTTTTTTTTTGGATTAGGCTATATTTCGTAAAAACCGGTGAAACGATTTAAATATTTAAAATGTTAATATTTGACAAACCAAATTAAGTAAATATTCATTTCAATTAAATAAAACTGAAATAACAGAGTACATAAAAATGTAATACAACGCCTATTAAAAATAATTGCATCTATTTTTTAAATGCAAAACCAGCAACAAATGATATACGTCAAGCTGTTCCAAAAATAGCCTGCTGTAATGAAATAATCCTAGACACGTGCGTAGTGCTGAGACATTTAACGGACATAAATAACTCGAGAGATAATAGCCCAAACATGTTAAAAAATATCCAAGAGTGTTCGACATGAAAATGGAGCCGGTTCTGACGGGTCTGTGTTTATCATTCACGAGGGAAGTCTGAAAATCGAGACCCAAAACTTTAAGCCTGAGCTAATTCAATTACATTTAGCCCTGGGTTTGAAACGAATCTAATCAATGCACTTTTCTCTGAAAGTGAACCTTTGCGACAGATATTTGCACATGAATTGGCCCCAAAGTCTATTCACTGCGAAATGAAAATACATAAATATTTGCGTGCATAATTCCACACTCGATTGCACACTGCAACAGTCAACAACATGGGTTTTTATCCCTTAATTGCAAAGGGGAAAATATAATAAGCTATGAGAACATGGGAATATTTAATAAATAGAACACAATCAATACCATAATCAGAAAATTTAAATAAAGTAGAAAATGAATCTCCCGTTTAGGCCTATATAAATAATTATAGGCTACCAGTTAAAGCTTAACTATAGGCTAAATATTAGCAGTAGAAATACTCATCTCAATAGTGTTACAGCTACAAGGAACCAAACCATTGCAGCAATCCAATTAATCCCGTATTTCCTTTATTAAGCCAAAGATATGGTTGCGGTGGACAGAATGATACTTTTTTAGTTCTTTCACTGATAGCGGAACAATTGGTGTACAAGAAATTAATGCTCTATTGAATTTTATAAGGAACGCAGCTTTAGCTGACACAGTTTTACGACGCTCTTTATTTCCCCTCACTAACGTTCTCAGCTAAATGTGCTTCTAATGCCACCAAATACAAACACTGTTCGATCACTTTAAATTAAGGCGCCAAAATAAACTATTTTAATCAAGACATCACATAATAATAATAGATAATAGCCTAGTAGTCCTAATAATAATAATAATACAAGAATAACAGGCGGAAAATAAATAATAGGCTATAGTCTAGGCTATTTTAATAATAATTGACTCAGGTTGCTGCATGTGAGAAATATATAGCTAATGTATTTTTAACGAATTACTCACAGCTTTTTTCACTTTGCTGTAGCCTATCAGTTCAGCATCAGACAGGGCCCTGCATATGCTGACATTGCTGGATATGTTTAGGATGTATAGTTTAGACAGGTTTGTTATCTTGCCCAGGCGTCCCCTCTGCTTTTCATATTCTAAACTAATGCAGGCGTGCTTTACCATAGGACTACGCCATCAGCGTCTTTTGAGTTATTTAGTTATTATGCATGAAGACTTACAGACATTAAAGCAACTGCAATATCTTACAGTAAATTAGATGTCTCACGCTGTTTACTCGACTCGTTACCTAACCAACGTAAAAGCCTGGCTCGAATAGCTCGTTATTGCGAAAATAAATCTGGGTAAGGAACACTTAGCATATGTAATAAATAATAAAATAAATAAATAATTTTTGGTTGCTGCACACAAATTAATAGACATCTCACTCACCAAAAAGATCCCGACCATGAACAGGCCTCGAAACCCCTCGTAGACAGACTGTGGATTCGGATTAGTTTGTCTTAAAAACCTTTAAATTAGGATAAAATAAGAACCTGCAAAGGTCACATTAGATTACATTAGAAACTATTAGTGTTGTTATCGGAAATGTAGTATCATGACTTTTTTTTTTTTTTAAATGTACCCCCGACTGACAGATTTCTAAAAAAACAACAACAACAACAACAACAATACACTTAAAAACGACAGGATTTTTTTTTTATGAAGTGACATATGAACTAATCAATTCAGTAAAAAATTCATGTAAGCACAAACTTACTAAATGTTTAATTTACAAATGACAAAAAGTAAAAGGTGGATGTGTTTTACATGACTGAAAATATGTTGCCCAAATTTGTTCATCACCATTGCTACAACGTCATAAAGGTTTTACAGCCAATGAGACCAAATACATTATGAACACGTCATAATGGGCAAGACGTTGTTTCAGCAAGCATTATTAAAGACAGAAAATGAGAAAAATATGAAAGCTAAAACATTTTTTTTTGGGGGGATACTACAAAATCTCATGCTGATTGTTAAACACCAAATAAAAAGATCCGACAAATACCAACATGAAACAGGATATGTTTGCAGTAAGAAAACAAGGGACTGCCTGACAATAAATGACAAATTAGTGACAAGTTTTACCCGGGCCTGAATCTCTCTCTAATAGGCTTTAAAGCAGTCTATAGAATGAACACGGCGTTAAAATTAATTGAAATGCACTAAACGACATCATTGGCATGATTTCAAACGCGATATCGGAACAGAAGGATCACCACAAACCTGTCTAAAAAGATAAGGTCAGTTAAAGTGAGGAAGGATTTGGAACAGAAAAGAAAAACATCAGTCTAACAGTAAAAACACAACAAACATACAAGCTCGTACAGAGCTCCAGCTTTTTTCTTTGTTGGCGAGATTAAGTCTTGAGTTAAAAAGCATTGCGAATCAACCATTAAATTGCTCCCTCCGTGTTGCCCTTCACAATCAATGAGTTATATATTTCATATCCTAATGACATTAATGTCATGTGTTAAGTCCCCCCACGTATTTCCAACAAAACATTTTTTCTTCTTAGCAAAGGTCTGACCTCACCCATTCATTTCATCTACATAATAACCGAGGAGAGGTCTTGACGTGCGTAGTGGTCTATACCGAGGAGATCTGGGCTGCATCTTCAGAAGACGCATTTTTCGTTACTCCTCTAACCTTAAGGGGGCTTTTTAGCTTTTGGTTAGCTATCCGTTTCTGGAAAACATCTGAATCATTTTATAACCAAAGCCAGCTGCTGCACAAGTCAATGCGTGCGTGTGAGTGAGTGTGAGTGTGTGTGTGTGTGTATTCGTTTGTATGAGGAAGAGGGAGAGAGTGTGAGAGTATCTGTTCGCTTTGCTCTCCAAAAAGGAAAGAAAGAAAGGAAGAAAAAAAAAGCTTGGACGTCTTTTTCTTCCCGAAACTTTTTTTTTTTTTTTTAGGAATGAACGCCGAGACGTGCGTTTCATACTGCGAAATGACATCCATGGATTCATATTATAGTCCATCTGCACCGCAAGGTAGGGATCACCAGGCGAACCCTTTCAGGACATTCCAGGCGAGTGACACCAAATACAGCCCCGCTTTCCTGACCAACAAAGGTCAGGCGTTCGGGGAAAAATCTGGGAGCCCGTTCCAGCAGGAATGCCAGTCATTGGATGCCACTGCTGGGGAAGGCACCTTTAACAAATACCACCTCTTCATGCAGAGGTCCTCCTGCAAAACTCCCCCAGACAGCAGCAAACTCCAGCAGGAAAGCGGACACAACGGAGGGCTCATCGCGTGTTATGGTGAGTTTAAAACAAGGCATTTGTGAAACAGTCTTAGTACGCAGAGAGAAGCAACTCGAGATGTGTTCTCCCTTCTCGTTTTTACGGCAAATAAATGCAAAGCAAGAGTACAAGCAGGTTCTAGAAGCGTAGCATTCAACTGCAGTGACATTAATGTTTTTATGACTCTGTTAAGACAGGATAATCTGCAAAGCCCTTCAGTAAAAAGCTACAATTAGACCAGGTTATTTTACTTGAGAGAGGGGCAGTTATTCATATTAATAATCACATCAGAGTAAAGTCCATCTGTAGGCTAATATTTACAAAGCAAATGCAGTGGACTTCACAACTTACTACCAATATAACTGGCTCAGCTATCACAGTAACACAATTAGGAAGAGGCATAACCTCCCCGGCTATTGCATTTTACCTTTGAAGACCGAATTAAATTATATTTAATGCGATAATCTGAATTACAATCCTTAATACTGGATCTGAATCAGACAATTGAATTAACACGTTTCGGAAGGCAAACGCAACTAATTTCATACGCTTTTACAAGTTGTCGACGGCACACTGAGTGTTTTGAAAATGTCTCTCACTTGCATGATAGCAGGCTCGGATCTATATAGGCTACCGATATGAAAACCCATCAAGGCTAGCAAAGCCAAGACTAGGAGAATATTTTTCACAATTCTAACAGATATGCAAGCGCGTACTCAAGTGGTTCAACAAAATATTTCAAAATTCCATATAGGCCTAAGTTAATAAAAAATTTGATTGTGAAAATCGGAGGCTTTGCACACTAAATCAAAAGAGTTCTTCAACCAATAAGGTAGTATTGAAAGTGGTACAACCAAGTTGTACATTCAGTAGCCAATAAACTCTGTAGAGTCATTTCATCTTCTTTAATTGTATATTTTTTTTAAAAGAAAGAAAGACAAGAAAGAAAAAAAGTAACCCACAAATGTATTTCTTTGAACACGTTCTAGCAATCTGAGGATGAAGCCTAGTGTTCGTGGATGGAAACGGCCCTGAGGGCTTGTAAAGGAAGCTAGGAAACTAAATAAGCTCAGCATTAGATACACGAGAACTTTTCATTCCCGTCCTTTGACATCCATCACTATCTCATGCTATTTATTATTATTAATAATAATAATAATAACAACATAATTATAATAATAATACGATACGAAAGACCTTATTATAAAAAAATAAATAGGCCTAAATAAAACAAAATAAAGTCCAAAATAAGAGGGAAATAGGAGGGACACGGAAGCCAAAGAGCTGGTAGCGGTAGCCCATAATGAGGTTGGGAAAATGTTTCAATGTGTCCATAAAAAGTCTTCTGCAAATGTTTGTTTTAGTTAATGCATTTTTAACAATGCACATATTTTATGCTGACACTAATGTGTTTGAGATTAAACGAATTTTATCGACTTGAAGAAAAACGTCAGGTGTGCTGTGCGACCATATATTAAAGCTGAGCTGTCTGGCGCTTAAAATAATAGAAAAACAGTTTACAAATCACTAAAGCCATTTCTAAGGCTGCATTATTTTTTGGCTCATTCGAAAGTAGAATATATTGACAAATAAAATGAATAAATAAATAAAATAAAAAAATAAAACTTTCGGCGAAGATCTAGGTGCAGAAAAAAAATGTTTTGGAAAATAGCTCATACCGACACACAATTACAAATATCTAACATTATAAACAAAGCTTTGAATAAAAAAAAAAAAAACACGATTCACCTTTCAAGAAGAAGAAAAAAGCATTTTCTGACATAGGCTACAGTCAAATAACACTGACTGCAATTAGAAAGGGTAAAAAGAATATCCTAACCACGCTATATCTCAATCTGTTATAGACATGCGACAATTCATAGGCTATATGATGTGGGTGGAAAGTGCAGTAGCCTACGGGGTCACCTTATAGCCTTAGTTGTCAAAAAGACTTGAGGAACAGAGCATTGTAAAAGAGACCTTATAAGAACACGAGATTATTGTTAGGCATATTAGTGAAAACAAAGAATAGTAGCCTCAAAAATTAAAAAACACCGTAACAACTGCACTAATAGTAACACTTTTGGAGATATAGGCATTCTTTTTAAATAATTGTGATCGCATTCACATTTTCAAAAGCCATCATTCGTTTACAGCTGCAGCTTTCGGCAACGCGCTGCATAATAAACGGATGACGCAACGAGATATCGACATACATTAGAATTAATAATGTCTGTTGTGCAGATGTTGTCAAATAAAAGTCCCAATTTCCCAAACTAATCAAAACCTCTCTGACAGAAAAAAGACCATGTGAGTTGATTAACAGAACCTTACAAGCCAATGGCAAAATTAGCTCGTTTAATTTTAAGTTAACCTGTTTTAATAGGAAACACTTCACAATAACTTAAATGTCATTATAACATGATGTAATGCCTTACAGACCAGCTGTTGATTTAGATTCATAAAGGCCTGTGAACCGATATTTAAAACTTATATGAACCTAAATGTTATGACTTTTTAAAATCTAGCCTATTAATGTACATTACCAAGGACCTGTTATGCATTATGTAATGTTTGTTCATAAATGAAAATGATAAAGTTTTACTTTGTGATTGGAAGATTGGAATTGATCTGCTCACAAGGTTTAATATTACTGCCTGTAATATGAAGAAAGTGTCAGTCTTAAAGAGAAGGATTTACCTTCAGCAGCTCATCATGCATGAAAAAAATAAAAAATAAAAAATAGAATAAAAAATGGATGTCCATGCTGAGCAGGTAATACTTATTGAAATCAGCTACAACAAGTGCTGATGTTTTTAAGGATATCCTGCTCTATTCATGACTATTATTAAATGATTGCTACAGAACCTTTTTGGTTGCAAAAGAAACTCAGCTCAAAAGATTAGTTTATTTTTTAATAAGGCATAATGAATGCATCATGCAATTGATCGAGAGGTTACTGAAAACTGAGCAACTGACTTAAATTGAAAACATGTTCCGTCCATTTCAAAACAGATGATTGAGGTTATGACTGTTTGTGTGCAATATTTATGATATTAATATGTTTGCGATGGACATGTGTAACTGCTGAAAGCTGCCACAAACAAAACCCATTTAAGACAATATGTTGATCATATAATTAGGAAAAAGCAACTTTGAAGCACAAAGAATAATAATCAAAAGAATAAAAAAGAATAATAATGAGGCTGGCCGATATGAAATTACAAAACGTTGTCTAATTTGAAAGAACATTAGGATTGTCAAATAGTAAATCCTAATATAATATTCAGATCTGCATTTTTATTTACAAGAACTTGTTTAAAGGTAATGACTCATTTTGCTCTGAAGAGACATCATTACAGCAACTCAAAAAGTGCAACATACAAAATGTCCTGCCAGAGAAATTTGTTAGGCCAAAATTAAAGTTGTGTGAAGTGATTTTATGAGGTGTGATGCCTAAAGAGGAAATACAAGAAGTTAGTGAATAAATAAATAAATAAATACCTCTGTTTAAACCATGATACTTACCAGCATCGAGCGTGGCTTATTCTGGTTTTAAAAGGAGCCGCAGTCACAGACTAGACACATTTCCCCTGGGCATGATTATTTTGTCGAAGAGGGTATGTGGTTTTCAAAACAAGCTTTTGACTAATTCCTCCTTTGTGGTCAGCACCAATAACAAAAGAAAACGACACTCTTAAAAGGGAGCCCTTTATCACCTCTTCAGTGAAAGCCCAATTTTACCACAGCATTATCCACCACTATCTAACACGAACACTAGAATTGTCCTTACAAAAACGATCACTCATATAGGCCAAACGGTTCTTGTTAATGAAGACTAAGCCCAAAAGCAAAGGGAGTCCATGGAATGTCAAAGGATGACGACTTCATACAACCTTGTAAAACAAATACACAACGCGTCACCAAAGCATTTGCAATTGGCTCAAGATATTGATGGAAGAAACTTATAGGCATCAATTAAGCATGCACTCACAATTCAGTATTATAGGCCATTGATAGGCGACATTATGGGCTAAAATATTTACAGTACAATGAGTTGGCAGTTAATCGGTTAAGGAATGATGATGGCTTGATTGACAGTCTTGTACAACAGGCAACATCACAACATGTGTTTGGCTTGGTTATCGCTTCTTTTTCAGTATTATTTTGGATTCTGGTGGTTGTGTGAATCAGTGAGGCTCAAGCTTGCTCATAGCTTATCTACTGGGTCTGCTGAGAGAAACAGCAAGATACAAAATATTATTCATATTAGGTGAGGGAATGGCAAAATTGAAAGTCTTTGATCCAATCAGTGTTTGAGAAAACGTTTGCATAAAGTAATAGTTAGTAATTACAATAAATTTCATGAATTATGACTTTTTATATTTCTAGTTTGTGCATGACTGTTTCTATACATTCTCATTGCTTGCAAACCTTTTTTAAGCACTCTCAGTAAATCTAGCAAACTATGTTTTTATGAGCATTTGGCCGATATGATGAATAACTATATCAAAGGAAGCAGCTCAGCTGCATTTCCATAATGAGCATATACAAAACAGCATGACCTTTTTTCCCTTTTGTGAACACAATTAAATACCGAAAGTAGGGATTCAAAATTTTTTTTATTAAGTGTTCTAAAAACTGACAGAATTATTTTGAGAATTCACTTTTTTCAGTCCCATTTGTCATACAAATAAATAAAGGAAAATCATATAAATGAAAAGGAAATGAAAAAAGAGATTTTATTTTGACATATGCTAAGTATATAATAGTATAATAGTGATTTGTTATACAGTAATTTCTAAAGAGATTTTCAGTTACTGCTTTACTTTATATCTAATTAATGATATGTGCAAATTATTACCATACATTATATGAATTTACTTCAGTAATAACTTACAGTGTCTATAGTACTGCAACAGTACAAAATAAATGACAACATAATATGTACAAAATATCACCATGTAAACTTCCAAATATCACTACAAGGTATCAAAGTCATAGCACAAAATTCACATTTCATAGGAAATGAGGCCATCAGCCTAGTTCTGGAGCTGCAGCCTGGTTCAGCAAAAAGCAAGCATAAAGAGAGAATAAAGTCACAGAGGTACTGCACAACCTGAGAAAAAAGGCAATTCCCATAGCCTGTTGATTTAAGGAGAGGTGACAAGGACTTGGGATCATTTTACCAGTTAGCTCAAAATTTGGCTTTACAGTTTACATTAGCTTCAGTCTGCTTGCCTGAACGCGGCACGCCAGCAGTGCGCTTCAAAGACAAGGCCTCTATTTAAACAGCATAATCAAACCCCAGTAGATTCTTTCTAATGTGTCTTCAACTACTAGTGAACGGCTGAGCATTTGAGGTAAAAGCTAATTTTTTAAACAAACCCTTGTTTGGAAATTTGTTACTTTATTTCTCAACTATTGATTTGGAACTTATTTATAAAATGAAATGTAGAGACACATTCTTTATTATTACTATTTTTTTTATAGGGATAGTTCATAAAAAGAAAAAAATTCTGTCACTTACACACACTCATGTTGTACACGTGCTACAATTAACACTAGACTCCACTGACTTTAATTGCACCAACATATTCATATTATTTTGTTTTCCACAAAAGTCAGTTAGTAAGTCATGAGCTTAAAATCACGTAAATTACGGGGTGGGGGGTAAAAAGTTTCTGAAGATACTAAAGCTGTAATATGTCTATATGCTACATTACCTTTTGGCTCTTTTCTGTATGTTTTTTTTTCTTGACATTATCTTAAACGACAGTGATTAGTTAGTTTTTTACAGCATTCCATAGTGCTTGTTAACTACAACACTGCTCCAATGTGGTTTCTAATGCCATCCAGGAGATTCCAGACTTTACTGATGATTTGGGAAATGCAATGTCAACTGCTAAACAAACAAAATGGTACAAAATAGCACAATAAAAAAATAAAAAGAGAGAGCAGTTCAAGGCAAGCTGCTGCAACATGTTTGATTTAATACTGAAACCCTTGCACAAAAACAAAAATACTCACTGAAAACAGTGATATATTTGTACCTAATGACGTTCCAAAAGAAAAGCCACAGCCGAAATCACCAAACTACTGCACTTACACAGAGTACTTTAACTCCCTATATTTTTCAGAAAACCACCACATCTGATCTCTCCGTAATCATAATTGTTGGAAAGGCAGCAACCTAACCAAGTGGTGTTAGTAAAACCAGCAAAGACACCCTGTGTTTTCTTTTTGACAGCGTGTATGGATTCAAACTGCAGTTGATAAACTCATCCTCAGGTTTTAGCAGTCTTGAGTTCAAATACGTTTTGTACGAGCTGAGCGAGCTGTGATTTATCGCGAGAAGCAGCTTAAAGGAAATGCTGTGTTTTCTTGCCCAGCGTGCGCTCTTTGCTGCAGCCTGCTGGGATAAATCGTCCTTTAGGACTAGCGGTGTGTTTGGACTTCTCTGCGGATACCTATCAGATTCTCACTACCGGGCTTTTTTTCAGTCAGTACCAGCTGAGACGTAACTCTCCCTCTGAAACAACTGCTGTCTTGTGCGTCATTTTGAATAGAGTCATACAGTTCGCTGAAGTCCGAATCTAACACAAGAACGAGAGGTGACTCTAAAACGTAAAGCAAGTCAAAGGAGGGGACGGTCCCTGTGGTTTGGTCGCTCTATGTTTAGAATCGAGCTGCTGTTGTCACATCTGCCTTTGACTATGTGATTTGCTCTGGTTTTGCAAATGGCTGCGTGTGCAGACGTTTACTAACGAGGCTCCATCTCTACTAATATCTTGTGGTGTCACGCTCACAATCACCAATAAAAAAATGGTTCACCGTTTCCATATGCCACCAGCCGGAGCCACTCTTCATATCACAACCTATCAATCTCTCCATGCCTGAAATAATTAGATAGCGGAAGAGAAGTTCAGGCTGTTGGCCTGGCTTCAGAGCACCAAGCTGCCTATTACAATTCAATCCATATTTTAAGCACCGAAAACAAACTTAATTACGGATAAAAACAAAAGCTTAGATGAGCAAGCAGTCCCCCTCAATTTCCTTTACCATTTGCTTTCAGTCATAATAGAGACGAAACCCAGCCCGACAATGTCTTATTTATGCGTTTTAATTTTTTAAACATTTTCGGGAGCTTTGGCGTATTTCACCATTAACCCTTCACAGAGACCCCAGGTAGCCTAATTTATAGTGTTTCTTTTATTTGCCTGCTGCTGACCCTAACAATCAGATTCTGTAAAAAAGCATAGAGGATGCCCTGCCGCTTTACAGCTAGTTAAATTACACTTTGATGTGTTCCCCCGTTTTCAGCTGGTACTAAATGACTGCCCCTTGTAAAGATCTGACCTTTGCTAACTCATAAGGTCGAGCACCGACATCCTACAAAGCCAGGAACCACTGGCGTCTCTCATCGAAGGCAAGGCACCTTTTTAGTGCGAGTGGGTCTGGAACCACTGTGTGAGCCATTCATGCATATTTTATGAAAATATATAGTGGTGCCCTTTTCTCATGATTTATAGGATATATCAAATGGTGACCTATTTGAAGATATTTTACTCTGGAGTCAGAGGTAAAAGGAGATGCTGTAAAATGGGTTTACAAGCCCCATTCTTGCTGCGCATACAGGTGTGAATCTACTCAGGTTAAAAAGCCAATTAGTCTTTTTCCTGAACCTCACCCGTCTCCTAGCCTAGAGCTGAACAACTGGCAACTTCTGAGCTGACAAACGTTGGTACGGCACTGCTGTTATAATACTTTTAGTGCGGTATTAACATTAGAAATGTGAATGTTACATTTATTCATTTAGCAGAGGCTGCGACTTACAATTTGGGGAATACGTCAAGCGATTCATGTTAAAGAGGAAAATAGACACAGGAAGTGCTCATAATACCAAGTTTCAGGCATTGTTCAAATAAGTACAAGCTAGACTGGGGATTAAGTAAACAGAAGCAAAGCTTTTTTTTTATTACATAATATACATAATATTTAGTGCAACCTACTCTAACGTTTAAAAGTTTGGGGTCAGTAAGATTTTTTTTTTTAATTACTAAGTTTACTCTGCAATGTCAAATTGTTTAAAATATTTACAATGACAGTAAAGACATTTATAATATTATAAACAATTTATATTTCAAACAAATTCTGTTCTTTTGAACTTCCTATTCAAACAACTTAAGAAAAATTCATCACTGATTGCACAAAAATATTAAGCAGCACAACTGTTTTGAATATTGATAATAATAAGAGGAAATGCTTCTTGACACAATACCAAAAATATTAGAATGATTTCTGAAGGACCATATATGCGACACAGAAGAATGGAGTAATGCCTGCTCAAAATCCAACTTTGCCATCACAGAAATAAATTACATTTTAAAATATATTAAAATATAAAAAAGTTATTTAATAATATTTTATAATATTATATAATATTTGAAAAGTGAAAGAAAGTGAAAAGTGAAAGTTACATGTGGCCAAGTATGGTGTCCCATACTCTTGTGCTCAGCATTTAACCCATCCAAGTGCACACACACAGTAGTGAACACACACAGTAGTGAACACACACAGTAGTGAACACACACAGTAGTGAACACACACAGTAGTGAACACACACAGTAGTGAACACACACACACACACACACACACACACACACACACACACACACACACAGTAGTGAACACACACAGTAGTGAACACACACAGTAGTGAACACACACAGTAGTGAACACACACAGTAGTGAACACACACACACACACACACACACACAGTGAACACACACCTAGAGCAGTGAGCAGCCATTTTTGTTGTGCTGCCTGGGGAGCAGTGGGGGGTTAGGTGCCTTGCTCAAGGGTCTCACTTCAGTTGCGGTATTGATGGTGGAAGAGAGTGCTGGTGATTCATTTCCCCCACCTACAAAATAATAATAATATTAATAATAATAATTATTATTGAAAAGTTTATGTAATATATTTAAATATTTAATATTTCATCATTCATAGTCCTTCAAAAAAAAAAGAAATCAACAAACGAACAAACATTTGAAATGGCAGGGTATATCAGACATTCAAAAAACAACATTGTAATCAATAATCTGAAAAATCAGCAGTGGTCACAAAATCACACACACAAAATCTACAAAAACATACAGCATCAAACACAGCATCAAAGTTCAAAATTTCACAATTATTTATGCAGAAGACTAGCAAAATAAGTAACGGTGCTACACCAAGTTAAAATAATAGCGTAAAGCTATGCATGTAAAAAATAAGAAAAAGAAAAAAACAACAACCTGTGAATAGATTCCTTGTTCTGAATTTATGCTATTGCAGGCAGTGCCAAAAAGTCAGTTTGGGCAATATTCAAAACATTTTATTTCTTCAGTGCTGCTAAAATAATGTTCTCATTTGCATTCACAGGAACGTTCCTAAAGCCATATATGATGTCATGAAACGTTGGTGTGTTACAGCACCACAAAATAGGTTAAACAGCAGGACCATGTTCAGCTCTGCACTTCCGTTGCAATCTTCAACCGCCACCCCCCTCAGAGCTCCGGTTCAAAACTTTTATACTCTGACAGAAACATTTTGCCATGAGATTTCTTGCCTAGAAGGCAGGTCGTGTTACTTGCCCATATGGTGGAGCTACAGGGGCAGCCAATTCTCTGTTCACCTTGAGCAGTGGAGAGCCTGGGTTGAACCCTCGGTGGACTTCGACACTGTCACAATACGCTAGGTCTGCCAAAAGCCATCAGTGACACAGGGTATAAACAAGAGCCTTTGATCGCTAGGCCCTGATTTCAAACAGGCTGTCGGCTTTTCCGTGTGGGGGCAAGAGGCGTGAGGCATCTGAAGGGACAAGCTGAAAATATTTATGTTTGAGTAAATATGCTGCTCCCACTTGCTTAACAAGATGTGTCAGTCCTGGGCAAGAGGCAATGTGGGAGCCATTATATCCCCAGGCCTGGCTCCATGACTGTCATGGTTGAGCCCATGGTGCCTGGAGAAGGCAAAATAAGGAGACAAGCAAAAGGAAGCATATACAACCTGTTATGCGGTCAAGAACAGGAACGCGAGTTAAAGCCAGGATAGTTCACTCAAAAATGAAAATTCATTTAATTTTACTCATGTTGATTCAAAACTGCATGACATTTGACATCTGAGCCACATAAAAGAAGATATTTTGAGAGTGTTTTTTCTCCATACAATGAAAGTCAACAATCGCCAAAATGTTTTGGTTTCTAATGTTCTTCAAAATATCTTTTGTGTTTCACAGAAGTAAGCAAATCTCACAGGTTTGGGTGAACTAGGCCTATCCCCCTTCAAGAGAGAGAGATTCAACCAACAGTTAATGTCATAAAAAGGCTGTTTCCATTTTATGCAGTGTTATATATAATCTTTTTTCCCTAGGCAGAGTCAATTTGCAAATCATTAACACTACACAAGACTGACAAAGCCGTAAACATTAGTCTTGATCACAGTTCACATAGTTATTGGCAACTGAAAGAGTAGAACTTGATGGAGGAGTGAAAGGATGGTTGTGCCAATATGTTCTAGTTGCACACATTACCAGGGCCAGAAAAAAACATGAATATTTCAGCATGTGGTTGGGGCAACATGTATAGGGCCATAAAAATATTTAGTAGGATTTCAAAAATTATACTTTTAGCTTGGCGGTATCTTCAAAGCTATATTCTTGTGAATTATCTACCCCTAATGAGCAGTTCACCCAAAAATGTACAATTGTTCGCAACCTGTATGACTGCCTTTATTTTGTAGAACACAAAAGAAGATATTTTGAAGAATGTTCACGACCATAAAATGAAAGTCAATGGGGTCCAAAACAACTTCCAACTTTTTAAAATATTTTCTTTTGTGGTCTACTGGAGAAAGAAAGTCATAAAGATCTGGAATGACATGAAGATAATTAAGTGGTGACAAAATGTTTATGTTTGGGTGAACCATCCACTTAATGGTGATATTAGTACCTTAAGGTATTAACAGGTACCCTAATAAACAGGTATGGGGTAGATAAAATACAAAGGAGTACTTTTAAGGGTCCTAACCCAATGACAAGCTGTTCACAATTTTTCTCACAGCAATTTGTCCAGGGGCACCACGATACCTTAATCCAGCCCAATACATTACCCAACATGGTTCTGTGAGGAGGCCTACGGTTTCTGAGAAAGGCATGTGTGCCAGTAGCTTTTACCCATCAGCCCCTCAGTTTAAACCTGAGAAGGTTTTAATCAAGTCTCACATTAGAAAATGAACACATCTCAACACTGCATCACCTAAAATAACTTTCCGTCACTGGGCGTTGAGCTAAAGAAAGACATAAAGCTCAGGGTCGCCACTGGATCACATAAGCGGGAATGTTCCCAAAGGAACTCTAATCCAGCTTTACACCCTATTCCTCCTTGCAGCCAAGTGAGCGAAACAGGGTGAGAGAGACGAAAGTCTGCCAATACAGCCATCAATTTTGTGAGCATTATGATTTGAGTGAGCATGCCGTTTTTTGTAGCACAGAGCATAGACAGGTAACGAGCTCTGAGAGAGAGAGAGCTGGAGAAATGACTTAATGTACTGGAATCCTCACATTCATTGATCTGACTGAATTTATGACCGGCACGCTGACTGGGGTTTCACAGCTGAGCTGCTGTGTGTTTCCAGTGGCTTGACGCAGAAAATTACCACTCTAGAGTCTTGTCACTGGGCTAGTGCGGCCTCATTACGAGCCAAGCTCCATTTTGCACCCTTGCCACAGAGTGCGTGTATGTTTGAAGCTGCGCTTGTCAAACAGAGCTGCAGTCTTCGGATTGTGCCCAGGCGGGAAACCTGTAATTTTCTATCAGTCTGCAATTACAGCCACCGTGGTAACTGTTTCACATGAGCAGCTGATTTATGAGCTGAGACTGGCAGCCATTACCGCAGTGAGTCTGACACCAAGCCATGAGTCTTAAAGACTCTCTCACTCCAGACCCAATTATGGAATAATTCAGATATTGTGAAGAACTACGAAGGACAACACTATATTGTCTTACCCAATATTATATAGGCAATTCTTAGATAAAATACAGTGGGTTTGTTTAATTTCTTAACACGCATTGCAGGTATAATGAACAATATCAATGTAGGTTCATTTCTACAGTGCTTGATAATACATTTATTATAATTAAAATTATGAACAAACGTGAATTTATGATGAACAACAGCATACATTAAAAACACTGTAAAAATTGTACATTGTTAGTTCATGACACACACATTTTATAGTAAAGTATAGCCTACATATTTTTATTCCTAAATGTCACTGTGAAAATAGATTAAAAATGGGAATCACAGCTGATTTTAAGTATTCGTATTTATTTAATTCATGTTTTAATAGTAAAATATTGATATATGTTAATATAACTTGACTTAACATACATACACAGAAAAGTGTGTATTATTATAGTAATATAATATACCGTATTGTCCCGAATATAAGACAACCCTGATTATAAGACGACCCCCCCCTTTTTCCAGATGTACCTTTTGGAAAAAGGATTTTTGAAAACCAAATCTTGTTTTGTTTTGTTTTTTCTCTCTGTAAAACACATTTTTTCTTAAATTATTTTCATATTGCATATTTTTCCTATTTTAATTTTTGTTTTGAAAGTATGGTAAATACTGGTAAAATGTACCAACAATGACATTGAAAAATATACATTTTTTGATATACCATTGAAATAACAGGTAGCCCATCTGAATTATATAACATTTAGGCTATCCATCTCATAGTAGCCTACCAAAATGTTATTATCAGTAGAAGTGAAATCTTATTGTAGTGTTCAAATCTGGGTACTGTCTTATGTTTTAAAATCACTTACAGAGAAAGTTTGGTCACATCACATCAGGCTAACATGACAGTCACGACTCGTGCCGCTGTAAGCTTTTCTTTTTCTTTTGTTTTCACTCGCGATCTTTACAACACACATTACATTACATATTTCATGGCACACTCGTTTTATGCGTTTTTGGCGCCACCTATTGTTGTGGGTGTATTACTGACATGTCAAAGTCTAGACCCTGAATATAAGACGACCGCGTTTTTTCAGATGTAGTTCCAAGAAAAAAACATCGTCTTATATTCGGGTCAATACGGTAATATAATACTCAAAAATATTTCTTGGCTTAAAGTGTTAGTTTTCAAAGTGTTTATCCTAGAGATTTTCCTGAAGGACACAATGAATATGGAAGAAGAGATGCTAATGATTTCATTAAAAAAAAAAAAAAAAAAGTATTGCATATTAAGACACCATTGAGCCAGCTGTCATTCTACATTCCACTGGGGTCACCTAGTACCCATAATAAATCAAATGTAAATAAAATGTTTTGGTGATCTGTTCTGGTCCTGCAGAATTGCTTCCCTCACACCCCTTTCATAATTAATAACCCTTCTTCTGTCTCTTTTTCTGTCTACAGGTAAAGACAGCACAGGGCTGACAGATTCTGAGTTACCCCAAAACAGTGATCCTGCAGGAATGGATGGCAGCTACCTCAGCGTAAAGGAGTCAGGAGTGAAAAGCCCTCAGCAGCCAAACTCAGAGCTGGCTTCTCCGTTAGACAAGGCCGAGGGAGAGAGCAACAAGGGCAAGAAAAGACGCAACCGTACCACCTTCACAAGCTATCAGTTAGAGGAGCTGGAGAAAGTCTTTCAGAAAACACACTATCCTGACGTATACGCCCGGGAACAACTCGCACTGAGGACTGACTTGACAGAAGCTCGAGTACAGGTATGAACCCTCTACATATCCATTACCAAATACAATTCTGTGTTTTAAATAATCTTTAACCAGGAGGCTAGACCAACACCAGTCTTCCTCTACTAATTTTAGTCCAGTTGTAGTCCAAAATGAGGGATGAGATTCAGGTTAAGACCAACATTTTATTTTTTAAAGTTGGTAAAAGAACAATGACACCAGGAGGAAAAGATATTAAACTAAGCGCATTGACTATTCAATGCAAGTAGAGAATACAGAGCAAAAGTGGCTGAAGTTGGCCATCACAAAAGATCATAAAGGAAAAAAGGGCTTTCATATTAGCCATGTCCAGAGTCTGCTTTTATCTCGAGACGCTACCCGAACCTGTCTGGAAAACCAGAACCTTTATGTGACCCATCCCAACCCCCAACCCTACCCCTACATTTGCATATAATCCCTCCAACACTACTGCTGCATTCCTGCACCGACAGACAGACCGGGAGATCCCTTTACCCGACCCCAAATGTGCGCTTTACTTAGAAGCCCTGGATTTACACTGTTTTTCTTTCATTAATGTCCCACTCAGGAAAGAATGTGTCCCTCCCTGCTCTCAAGGGTAGGTGAGAGAACCTGGCCTGAAGCTCCTTCATGTGGTGAGGGCTGCTTATGACCTACATACATGCAAACGACTTTGACTATAACTAAAGAATGATGGGAAACAACCAAAGAACCATGATGGCTCAGTTCCAGGGGCGATGAACATGGTCAAATATTTTGGAAATTTAAAGTGTAGCCTTTCCTCATCTACTTTAGGACAGATAACTATTTTAACTACACATAACAATAAAGATAGCCACAGCTTTTTTTTTTTTTTTTTACAGCAACACAAAAGAAAATATTAATCAAGCAAGCTTAGTCAGGAGTTTGGTTTGGGTCATTTGCTGAACCCACCCCCCCTTCTTCTCCCCATCGTTTCCTGTTGAGAATACAAGAAAATAAAGAAGCAACAGCACTGTAAATACTAATGTCAACACAAATTGGCTGAAAATGTCTTTCTTTTTTTGCCTTTCTTATCAGAGAAAGATTTGATAATATTAATATATTTAATAATAGTATATCTAGATACATCTAGTCAACCGTTAAGGGCTTTAATCAATCAACCTTTTCATCTAAAAATGTCATTTGACATGATGACCACAAAAAAATTATAGACATAGAAAGAAAATATTATAAATTGCATTTTCCCATAATTAGTTCTGGAGGTTCAAGAAAAAAAAAAAATCTAAAAATGATTGATTTTTAAGTAGAAGAGGTGAGCTTGAGTGACAGCAGAGGCAGATCATCAATCCTCAAAGCTACTCTGGACTTCAAAGCTGCTCTTTCCCCCTTTCTCCTGGGTTTAGTTCAGTGTTTCTGTTCTCTCTCCTGGTGCTGGAACATAAATAAAGCGCCATAATAAGCCTCTAAGCTGCTTTAGCTGTCAACGTCTTTACCAATTACTGTGTTACTAGCACGCATGGACAGCATACAAAAGATTTTCTGCTGTTTTGAACAGGTGCTGGTCAAAATTAGTTAACTTGTTAATATTGGCAGGCTTGAATTTATTCAGCAGCAACCACTAAAGGAAAGAATGACAGAATATAAAGAAACCAAAATGGGAGACCAAGGTTGTGACTGAACTAAAGACCCAAATAACTCTCCATCTATGATCTCTCTCACTTTCCCTGTCAGTCTGGTTCAAAGTTGAGCTTTTGGTATAAGCATATACTACACACTTCAGCACTGGGTCATCAGTATGAAAGGAATAAGGGAATCTTTCCACCACTCATCTACGTGCCTCTACCAGGTCGGAGAGTCAGATATGGAAAGCCAGGAGCTTAAGAGTCAGGAAATTAAACATAGAATGAAAACAAACTCCATTTTGAACTTTCTTCCATCCTTCTTTTCAATCTTCCAACTTCCATGCTTAGATTTATGAAGGGGAAGACAGTCTGAGAAAAATAAATATAGAGATAGGAATAAAAAAGCTGGTGCACACAATGCATATTAAAAATACGTTTTAGATGCCCAGACAGCATCAACAACTAGCATCATTTCAAAACACAAACGAGGATACAAGGATGCAAACGGAGACCCACAAGAGTGATGATGCTTGCTGAAAAAAATCTGTGCGATTCAGAAAACAAATGTTCTTTTTCCTCAAGGCAGTTAAGCTCTACAAACATATGATGTGGAGCCAAGGGACGCTGATGTCCACCACCACATTAAGTGCAAGCAGAGCTGAGGTGCTATCAGGTTACGCTGAGAGATAGGCTGACATGTTGCTGGCAATAGATGCAAAAACCACAAACTGATTGACCAAAGAGCCATACCCAGATCCAAGTTCAAGCTCCGTGACGAATCGAGATTGCAAGACAAAAGAAAGTCTCTGTTTGAAAAAAATAAAAAACTTTCCACTACACAAATCAATAAACAGATAGTTCTAAACAGAGAAGAGCCGGGATTAAAAGAATGGAATTTGGCAGCTCTTCAGACTGCGACCCATGAGAAATCACTTTGTGTGTAATTTGTTCTCTAATTCCCAGGTCTCCAAATAACAACCATCTATTCAGCGAAACAATGCATATTTCTATAGAAGAGCAAAGAGAAAAAAAAAAAAGTGAACATAGTCAGATAAAATCCTGACTATTTTTAAAGAAATAGTTCACCCAATAATAGTTCACTACATAATTATCACTATTTACACACTCACGTCATTCAAACCTGTGTGACTTTCATTCTTCTATGAAACACAAAAGATGATATTTTGAATAATGTTTCAGACACTTTTTCTACATCAATGGGCTCCAAAATATCATAGGAACCCACTGACTTTCATTGCATGATCGAAATATATTCATTTGTGTTATGCACAAAAAAGTCATGCAGGTCCAGAATGACATGAGGGTGAGTAAATGATCAAATTTTTATTTCCGATTCACCTTTTCCTTTCCAAAAGCTGAATTAATCTCCTAATCCATCAAAGCAAGCGTATAGTGGTGGAGGAGCAGGGAGACTGACACAGTTCTCTGAGGCCTCTGGCCCCGGTGGGTTCCTGCTTTCTCCTCCCTGCCCCCTGCTGCTGCTGATGGCTCTGATAGAAAAGAAACTCAGAGGAGGCCATCACAATCTGTCAGCTCCCACAACATCAAACAACGGCCAGGTCTCACCAAACTGTTTCCAGGAAAAGATGCTGAAAAATAATACAGCCGAGGGGTTTCCTACACAAGCTCTAGACTTACAACGCAAGTGACAGACTCTCTAGGCACCAAAAAAAATTGCATCTAGACATTTGATACTAAACGAGTTACACAATGTGATTAGTGTACATACGGTGCAATAGTGGAAAGTTTGATGATGGATGTTAATCACTCGGTTTATAAATCTCCACTAAGACAACATTTCCTGTATATGATGTAACACCACTAGTGGCCAGTTAACATGAAGTCATTTAATCATTTACTAATGCGATATCCTCATGATTAAGGATTGATGTCTTACTTGCAGGTGTGGTTCCAAAACCGCAGAGCCAAGTGGCGGAAGAGAGAGCGTTTCGGACAGATGCAGCAGGTCCGGACACATTTTTCCACGGCCTACGAATTGCCCCTTCTTACTCGGCCTGAGAACTACGCTCAGGTATAGTACTGTCTTCAGTAATTGCTGAGAGTTAAGGAAATATCAGTAATTAATATTAATTATTATTATTAATGCTAATTAAGTATTGAAATGTTGGATACTTTATGCACTCAAATATCACAGCTTTAATTACGTTCTGGAGGGGGAGGGGCTATCAGACTCAGGATGACAAAATAATATATATCATTCATATAATTCATACACAGTGCAAAGAATAAGTACACAGCATTTGGTTCACAATTTGGTCATCTTTAGTCTTTTAAAAAGAAGGGTTTCATTCATGGTTCTTTTAGTAATTTTAAGGAAAAAATATTTGGACGAAAACAAATTCAATTCGATTGGCAAATAATAATTATTATTTTTTTTTTTTAAATATCTCACAAAAGGTGTGATACAGGTGTGAAAACTGTCTCACAGTTTTTTTTACACTTTACAGTCTTTAGAGTCGGCAAAACTCAAAATGTTTATCTTCAACTACACATTATCATAAGTACAATAAGTAGCTCCACCGGTTTAATTCGCACACTTAGTTGTAAAGTGTGTTTTAATGACTTAAAAAAAAAAGTAATTTGTTCAAGAATCATATTACACTTCTTGTGCTTTGTTTTTGGATGCAGTAAAAAGAATCTAATCATTCAGAGTCGTTCATTAAGGAATCAGACTTCACTAGTCGGACTTTCTGTTTCATGATGTAGATTCAGTAGATTGAGATGTTGTGGCACCACTAAAACCATGTCAGATTACGTTATGAGAACCGTTACTGTGAATATTTACTTTCTTAATATTCATCATTACCTTAATAAATTAAGTTAACTTTTTAAAACCTGGATGTGTAATATTGCTGATAAACATTTGGGAATTTCAAATGAAAAACAATAGGAAATCAGATCTGTGTAACCACTGATAATTGTGGGACCTGAGGAAGCACAATGTCGAGGTCAGGTCACACCAGGGCTGTGGCCGAGAACGACACGCCTTCACAGGAGAGCCAAAGAATCTCCTGGATTTATTATGAATATGTGGCCGGGTCGGAGGGCAGGGGTGGCTCTTTGGGGAGCGCGCCTGCAGCTGTGGAATGCAGCTTTGCTCACATCTGGGGCATCTCCCTGAGAGGGCTTTCATCTCCCTCTACAGCCCTCCCTCAGACCCCCACCTCCCCAGGCCCAGAGCAGAATACAGCCCTATCAATTCACTCTGTGCTCCCTCCGCTCAGCAGAGGAGGTTACTCTGGGTGTTGAAGAAACGTCTAGAGACAGGCATTCCTCCTCCACACTAGGCAAGCAGCTCCCACTCAGTACGGGACTAGATGAATGCCTCACAGCTCTTGATAAATCTTCACGTCGAGTACCACTGAGGATTCTGCACCTTCACCAATGCAATATTTCAAAACAAGAGGAGTTGGACTTGATAAATGCTCTCATGACTATGAGTTACATTAATGTTTTTAATGCTGAGATTGCAGAATGTAAACGCACTATACCTTAACCTTCTGCGTTCATCTTTGTTGCAGATTCAGAACCCTTCTTGGATAGGCAGCAGCAGTGCGGCGTCTCCAGTGCCCGGCTGCGTTGTACCCTGCGACTCGGTCACTTCCTGCATGCCGCCTCATCCACATGCTGCTAGTGGAGTGTCTGACTTCTTGGGTGTGCCCAGTCCTGGAGGCCACATGGGACAGACACACATGGGCAGCTTGTTTGGGAGTCCAGGCATGAGCACTGGTATTAATGGGTACGATCTAAACATGGACCCCGACCGGAAATCCTCCAGCATCGCGGCCCTTCGAATGAAAGCTAAAGAACACAGCGCAGCCATCTCTTGGGCTACATGACTCCCCCAAGATCAGGACATTATCTCGAAGTCCCTCAACAAATAAGAGAAGGAGGAGCAAATGTGAACATCAGTTAGCCACAAAAGCATGACCTGGGAATAAGGAGTGCATGGATTGACAAAGAAAAGAAAAAGTAATAGAGATACCAGGAGATTTATTTCCATTTGAAGTCTAGAGAGACAAGAGAAAATCAGAGATCATAAAACTGAGAATGTTCTGGCTTTGAAACAAGAAAGAAATACAAGAAAGACGACAGAAACTTGACATCTGAATGCATACAAGAATTAAATGAAAAAGGAAAAATGAATAGAAAAAAAACCCTGCACTTATCCGCCACTAGTGTCCCATTTGTAAACACGCATAAATTTATCTAAACGCATCTGGCTTCGTTTTCATCTCAGCATAATCAAAACCTGTTAAATTCTTGTTCTGTCACAGACTCCTTTTCCAAATATGCCATCTCTGCCTAGACAGTTCCAAAGGACTGACAATAGAATTTCTCACAGTAAAAACGTTCCTATTGTAGGCTTTATCCAAACATATATGCAGCAGTAATCGGGGTAAACTGAACTTGCTTTTTATATTAAATCACTGATCACACCTACATTGATTAGTTTGTTCATATTAATTCCGTAGGTCTTGTAGAAGTCTATCAACAATTTGAGAAGTACTACACTTCAAACACTTGAGCAAAAGTCTGTTAGGAGTTGCGCATCAGGCATGGTAGACTTAAGAGGGCCAGAAAAGAAAGACATAACTGTCTTGCAGGTAACTAGGCACTCAAAGGAGGCTTCCACTTGCCTTGATGAATTGTGTGCCCCCAGTACCAGTAGTGTCCGGAAAAAAAAACCAAGTGCAATCTTCTAGCGCAAACCCAAAGTAATATAGTTAATCACTGTCTAATTACAGGTGGTAATCACTATCCACACTGCAATCTATCTTTCTCTTCTTTGCAACCACATTTCCATTTTTTTCTGGAAAAAAAAAAGAAAAGTTTTTCTAAAGCTGTTTGGCAAGATTTGACAGCCACATACTCCAAGATACAAATCTTGGATCCATCATACAGACTGTCAAATTGATTGTCAAACATAACTAAGAAATACAATCTACAGAGAATGAAGGATGCAAAAATAGGTTGAGAAAGTTTTCTTTCTTTGTGTTTTGAATACCATGACACACTTGCATATTGTTCAGTGAATGTTGGTGCCATAGCTACTCTGCCTTAGTCCTGGCTATATAATATGTACGGTGTTGGGGCTGTCTGAAATTTGAGCCATGCTTCATTAATTTTTTGGCAGAAGTCCTCATTGCACCATCTCAAATGAAACTATCAACTTGCCAATCTGGGCATCATCCAGCATGGCTCTGATTGGGTGTAAGCAATACTGGGCTTTGGCATGTAATCATTGACATTCCCATGCACAGAGGTGACAGAAATATAAAGCAAGCACTACTGCAAGGTACTACAAGCTTTCTGCTTTTCCAGAGTCAGATTTAGATCAGGTAAAACAAAGCTGTTTGAAATCTGGAGACGAATCTGATACGTTCTACCCTTTGGAGAAGCCATTTCTAATTTGTAAATGAGAACCACATTTCCTTTCCTTCATTCTGCTGTGCAGCTTATCTAAATCCCTGGAGATACTTATATATACACACAATTCTTTTAAATTATAATACCAGAGCAGTGACTTGCGTGGTTTGAGGGGGTCACAACATGGAATCAAGTTCTATTTTAGAATGACAAAAAACTAGGCTTCCATTACTTAACATTTTTAAACAAAAACTCAAATATACAATGCACTGGATGCAATATTATGTTAAACCTGGCAAAAGAACCTCATTGCCAAAAGTTAATTAGAAATCACCTGCTTACTGCTGCTCAGTCTCATGCCCCATGGCCTGGATATATGATATGTAAAGTGTAGGGGCTTCCTGAAGTTTGAGCCATGCTTCATTAATTTTCTGGCAGAAGTCTTCATTGCATCTCATGACTGAGCATCTCATCACTTAACGTAGCAGGGAACCTGCTAAAAAGGCCAATGATAATGTGCTTTTCATTAGGACTAAAACTAGTAAGTTGATCCGCCCTGCACCGAATCCATCCACCAGAGCAACAGTTCAACCACCAATCCTCATTGAGTGCCATGAGGAGTTCTGCCAGTGCAGAATTGTGAGTCTGACACTCTCACTTTGGCCTTTAAGAGGTTGCTGAGAGGGTGAAGTGACTACAGTGTTCCGGTGTTCTGGGAAAGGACAATCCACACAGCTGTGTGCGGGGTAAATGCAAAACAAACATGCCTCACACATGCTTCCCCTTCAGCTGTCATGGCTCTTCTTTCAAAGCCCCATGCTGAACACGGCCTGGCCTGCTACCCCAGCCAAAGCATCAGCCCTCAGCGACTCAGAGTCAATGCACACCCGTGCTCTCAGGCAGACTTTTTAATTAACACCGAGACATCTGCGGATAGGGATTCTGTGACAGAACAGAGCAGTGTGGGCTCCGTGTTAGCCTATCTTTAACTATTGTGGAACCAGGGGTGTCGATGGAGCTCAGGTCAACACTATCATTAGTTTGCGTAGTATCAGCACACATATACACTTATGTAGCATTAAACGAGCTAATCTACACATAACAGAACACAAGCTTTTGATACTCATGTATTTCATTCAAAGGAAAACTAGCATAACATTTAAAACCGTCATCAAAACAGTTCTGTAGAGAACAGATTGTACAGTACCCAAAGGAAATGGTAATAGTCAGATGGTACCTTGCAGATGCCTATGAGTTACAGAGATTCTTAAGTCTCTGTCCCATGTCCTAAAACTTATACTACTGAAGTAGGCATATCCAAGTACTAGAATAATATAATGCTTTGTTTTGTGTGTGGTCGCATGTACGGTTTTCTTTGGATTCCTTTCTTGCATAAAATACCCTTGAAGCCTTTCTTTTGTAAAAATATCCTTATTAGAAATATTTTATGTGTGACTGAGATTTCTTGCTTTTGTTGTATTGTGGGTCTGGGGATAAAATGCGATACATTTGGGTTTTTGGTATGTAAATGAACTTAAAATAGTTGTGATGGCTTAAAGCTTAATGTATGGCTTTTGAATCATTTTTATTAATTATTTACTTTCAAGCTTGTTTATGTTCTATATATATTGTGTGATTTACAACCGTAAGTTATTGCACTTACATTTTTAATTGTTTGAACTGCTTTGAGAACATCTGATTCGAGTGGAATAGCACTATAAAATAAGTGTACTCGATCAACTGTCAAGTACTTTGAGAACATAATGGTAAAGTACTGAAGGCTGGTAAACTGTTTATTACCCATGTGCTTTTTCAGATTTATTTCAAATCTGAAAAACAGGCTAAAACAAGTTGTACATTTTGTTTAAACTTGGAACAAAACCTCTTGAAGAAAAAAAAAAATAAATAAATTTTTTTTTTTTTTAGCAAGACACACTGTTCCGGGATATTTTACATACTGTTCTCAGAGCTGGATGTAACAGCCATCTTACATTAAAGACATACTGAAGACATGAACTTCCTGTTGGCTAAAGACTGTGCTTTTAACAAGGCTTTCCTTTAATGGGTTAAAAAAAGTTTAAAAGTTTAACTATTACAGGTGCTGGGTATTCTACTATGGATGTTTCATTTCATTTGACATTTTCTGTGTGCTCATTTTTGTTTGTTTCTCTAAATCAGATGAATAAAAAAAAAAAAAAAAACTAATCAAATATCCCTGTGCAATATATTAGTAATTGTATTCATAAATTGCAATCCATAAATGCAGCTTTCGATTTATAAATACAGAAAAGCAGCACGAAAGAAAGTGGACAAAAAAAAAAAAAAAAAAACTTTAACTGCTGATATTGTACAAGTGGATTATGAAATGCATGTTAATAAGAGGTGACAAATGCCTTCATAATGCAGAAAAGGATAGCTCAGATAGGCCTAAATGCTTGACTTTGATGATTAGCTCAGAGATAAATGCTCCCTCTCATACACATTTTTCTAAAGTAGACAAATTTAGCATAAAACACTTCACAAGCTGCAGACAATCTGGCTCTCTGTGTGTAATTGTTCATTCGGTGACATTTCCAATACTTAACATGTTGCTGAAATTTCCTTACCAGATTTTCACTTTCTTCATGCAAGAAGAGTCAGAACAGGAATAGATTTCTCTTCACAAGTTCACTCCCCATGGAGATGAAATGAATTTATCTCAGACGTGCAGGCTTCTGAACCTAAATCACTCAAAGCGCTCAGACATCTGCTTCTGGGCCCAGACAACGGAGGCAGCTGGAAAAAAGACGACAATTCATCCAAAATCTGCACTAAGTCAACATACTATCAAATTAGGGATGAGAATGAGAATACAAAAACTCAGAAGTGACAGGAAAGAAAACACAATATTGAACGTCAAAACATTTCACACCCATCAAACTACAGCAACAACTATTCTAAAATGTGCCGAAATGGCACCTCATTAATTCTGTGATTTGTTTGAGGTCACAAAAGAATGACAACTTGTGTCAGCATGGTGAAGTGCAATGTGTTGAAACCAAATGAATGATCTTATAACAGTTGTTAGAATTTGAACTATTTTTAACTTGACACACTGTCAAGTAACATATGCCACACTTACATTGTGAGATGCTTGAAAATCAGTAAGATGCAAAGGTCAAAAATGCATGTACATTGAGACCACCATTAAAAAAAAAAAAAAAAAAAAAAGTAAAGTACTTTCACAGTCAAAATGACCAAAATGCACATCTCTAAATTAAGTATTTCTTTTTCCACACTCTGTTTATTACATATAATACATTTTAATGTAAAAAACAAATAAACAAAATTCAAACAAATGGAGATATCAAAAAGAAATGTGAATTCATTAAGTATGAATGAGTTCTTTGCAATTTCATGGCATTTTACCATACTGTTATCAGCTGTACAATATATAACTCTGCAAATAGTGTCTTTTAACATCTAGTAATACCCAAAATATGCTTTAATTAGGCAGATGTAAGAGTGGAACTAAATAGGGAACATTTATATAAAATACTTTTTTTCTCCAGCAACATTCAAAAAGTCAGCAACTGAATAAAAAATGAAATGTCAAACTGATATAACTCAAACTGTATTATTAAAATCACTAACCGTGACTGTGCAAAACAATATCTCATGTACAAACTAATGGCCCCAACTCAACATGTGAGATATTCAGTTCAAGTTATGCTACAGTTTGTTCAGCATGATGCATATTTTTCAAATAAAAAACAAGTTAAACTATAAATGTAAAATTACATTAATATATATCCTCCACTGTTTACCAGTGGGCTGTGATTCATCTGCATGTGTTTACTTTCCTCACATGGATATAGTGTCAACCACAAGGAAGGTTTAAGACTGAGCCAAGCTCTTGACCTGTCCTCATCAGACTTGATGTATCGTCCTGTTTCAGCAACCGTCCTCAAGAGTGAAAACATGATAATAAGTTACACAGTGCATCATTTCCCATTATACCATTAGTGGAACGGCACTCTCCATAAGTCATTAGGTCAGATACGGAACGAGAAAGAGAAATCCTGGAGTGCCCATGGCCTGTTTGAGAGATAAAAGTGGTGGGAAAGAGTAGTGGTAGTGTCACAGACTACCAATGTTGGGGAAACTTTTGAGTTTCTCTGGGAAGTCGTCTTTATAGAGTACAGGATCAGCACGGTGCTCGACAACCTTCAGAGGCATGGTGCCAAACACAGAGGCGAACTTGTTTATGCACTCAGACCTGGAAAGAAAAAAGAAAGAGGCTGAAAGAGTGGAGGAAAAAGGGAAACATGGATCATGGATCTGATGCCAGTGTCGGAAAATTTGACTTCCAAAAAAAGGCTGTTCATGGTACAACCTAACTAGCGTTTTGTAGAAGCATCTGAATCATGAGGTAATGTAAAACAGGGATCAGATGTTTTCAAAATGCCTGGCATTCCCAGGACCCTGCACTTATGACAGGAAATGTATCGAGAGAGAAGCATAACCAGAGGCAGGAACCCCTTCATCAATCTAAACAAGTGGTGACCCCTGGAAGGGTTCAGCAGTCAACGGAGACCCTGATTGGCTGCTACCACTCCGTATTCACGTCAAGGTCAAACACTCTCTCGCAGGCTGCTTCGGCTGCTTTAATTCCTCAAACACAGCTTGGAAGCATGAAACCAATCATCAAGACTGATTATGCTTCAGCGGATGAGGAAACGGTTGTGATTTTCAAGGAAAATCAATTCAAGCCTTTCTGATGCATGCTTTGCCTGGTTCATACTTGAATTGAAACACAGAATGAATTAATGATTTGTGGTGAACCTCTGACAGAGAGGAAAGTCACAGTTCTTTGAGAAGGAACGTTTTTCGTAAGGTCCAGTGAATCTGAATGTTTTGATCTGAGAGCACAGGAAAGTATCTCCTGTACTGTGCTACAATGAGCCAATTGTTGGTTAAACCCACAATGTGTTTCAAATGCCAAGAATGCTGCCAAAGCCCCCTCTGCCCAACTAAAGGGAATCCCTGTTTATACTGTACCTCTCCACCATGTGTGTCTGGTCTAGGGACAACCCATCAATCGCTGTGCACTCTGGGCATTTGAATTTCTTCCGAGGAGTAACCTAGAGAAAGAGAGAAAAACAAATGTGATGTATTTGATTGTTTTAACTCACAATGAGGATTTTTGATTTTTTGTTTCAATCTCAAACTAAGTCTCAGTCCTCAAACTGTCAGTTTTATTGTGAAATTGCTGTATTCTGTTGTAGTTTTTCTGTGTCCATCTTACAAAACAAGTCCTTTAAAGTTTGTCCTTATAAAACTTATTGTCTCATGACATTGTAAAACATATTTTTGGTCTGACCATTTTTTTAGTCAAGGCAGAGATACAATATTGCCCTTTTGGTGGTTCTTCACCTTTCTATAAATACCCATGAGTCAGTCTGGTATACCCTACAACGTTTCTCAGCTACAGTCTTAGTGACCCACCTAGCAGAATGTTTTAGATGTCTCACTAATTAAAATATCTAGTGTTCTAATTAATCAGCTTCTTGGAGTTGTGAACATGGTGACATCTAAAACATTCTGATAGTTGGTTCCCAAGGAGGATTGGAGTTGAAAACACTGTCACAAAAAGTGAAAACACTTTTTTTTTTGCATTTTTTAAAATAAAAACAAGAACAACCATCTGAAAGTATATCAAAATATTCATGAGAGAAGAGTAATTTTTCAATCGCCCTATCAACCACAGGAAGATGTCAAATAAACATTTCAGGAAAGCAAAAAAAAAAAAAAACTTGTGAAAAGGTTACAGCTAAAATTGTAAATATACTGTTAAATGTATAGACTGTAAAACAAATAAATTATTTGCTATTGTCTGATGTCTTATTTAATGTTTTTTAATAAAACTGTCAAAAATGCCTGAATATTGTTTGGAATATTTGCACAGGAGCAAATTTGTATATCTTTTCTATCGTTAGAATGCAGACTTTCTTTTTTTTTTTTCTATTCAGTGCATAAAACAGTTTTATTTGTTCTTACCTCAAAAAATAAAACTGTCTGACCTACATGCATCTGTATCTCCCAATTTCATGCTGAGAAATCATGACACACTCCTCATATTAAAAAACAACAGAATCTGACACAGCATTGATAAGGTTGTTTAATAATGAGCTGGGGCTGCAATGATGGGCTTCTGTGAAGTGTGTGTATGTGTGTGTTTGGGGGCTGAGTGGGAGGAGATGACTTGATGACAGGTCATATAAGTCAGATGTAATGAGAGAGCCGTCCGTGCCCATGGCCTAGCTAAATGACCGTATCTGCCGCACTCATTAGACGAATGATGTACGACCCCTCTGCCCCATCCCTCCTTCAACAAAACACACACTTGACTGACACTCTCCACAGTGGGAGCGCGGGGTTGGGGCACTAGGAGGTGTGGGTGATGTGGGGATGTGGAGGAGAGAGGGGAGAAGGTTCACAGCATAACTGACTGCAGAATGAATGTGCCCCAGTGAGCTTAGAAAAACAGAGCGTGCAAGAGAGAGGCAGACAGTGACATCCAGATAACAGAGGTTAAGGCCAGGACTTTACAGGCCGAACAGCACCTGGACAGAGTCACTGTAGACTACAGACTGTAGAGGCTTGAGGAGAAAGGCGAAAGCTGATCAGAGACAGAGCTCCAGGGAACACTGTCAGAATGCCCACATTCTTTTAAGGAACGCCCACACTGATTTTTAAGGAATAATACTTTTGTCCTCCAGATTTTTTTTTTTTTCATCATTATCTATTTACCAACCTGTCTGATTCTTTAAATGAAAGTGTTAATACGCTTACAATGCTTCCTGCACTTCTTTTTCATGATGGCACTAGACTGCTATTGAATCCCAAGTGCTACGGCAAAAAATTAATACATTTCACAAGAGTTGTGAGCTTGCAGTTTTAAATAAATGTGATGGGATTTGGTTTCTTCATTGTCAAAACAGAATTACACTGCAGTTCAAAAGTTTGGGATCAGTAATATTTGCTTTTGAAAGAAATTAATACTTTTATTCAGCAAGGACACATTAAATTGCTAAAATAAAGACATTTATAATGTTACAACAAAAGAGTTCTATTTCAAATACATGCTGTTGAACATACCATTTATTAAAGAATCCAGGAAAAAATGTATCACGATTTAAGCAGCATAACCGTTTTCAACTTTTGAATGGGAATATATGTAGGAAACATTGTAACAATGCCGTAAAGTTTTGGCTTTTGATATTAGTTTCCATTAGTGATTTGGGTAGGCTAAAGATGGAGCTTTGTGTACTCTTATTTCAGAAATGCAAAAAAAAAAAAAAAAAAGGTTTTCCATGATATGGCTCATTTGATTTCCTCCAAAGTAGTTAGAGAACCAAAACAAACAGGCACTATCAGAACATAAATCGGGCATATCGTACTCTGAGGATATGTTACCTTTATTGGGGCTTTGCCAGTGATGTTGGCCACAAGGAAATTCATGGCAATATCTTCACAGTTCATATGGGCATCCACCCAGTTCTTAATGTCTCCGGGCATTTTATACGTGTAGAGATAGTTGAAGTACTGGAAAGGAAACATAAACCATTTTGATGAAAAGAATGACCTTAATTGAGGGTTTTGAATTACAAATGACGATAACCCCTATTGATCTCTGAGAGACACAAAGGGAGGACAGTGACATGACAAGATTTAGGCCGAAGTCTATGAAGGATTTGTGCTGTACCTTATGATAGAACGCAGCTCCAGTCAAGACCATTGACACTTCATTAGTCCACTCAGATTCATATTTCCACTTGCCCATTTCGTGGTCCCATAAGTGGAGCCGTCCGGGATATCCGACCAGCCTATCTGGAAACTCACGCCATACCTACACACAGACAGAACACATCTGAGACATAATATAAACCCATCACAAAATCTAAGACCATATAGGATCAGTCAACTCTAACTGTTGAAGAGTCATTTTAGATAATACTGACTTCAAATGATGGTAAACCTTGAATATCTAGGGTTAAATCAATGAAGTTTAGGTCTAACGGCTTGTTAATCCCAAAAATGACAGGCAAGCCTACAGAATATGATGTAGAAATTCTTGAATGTCATTCCCGAGTAGCAAAAGCAGCTAGTGTTTGAGCCATGCAGCCATGTCTAAAGCTGTCTTCCATTTCATACAATTATCCATAAATTACACTTCATTCCCTCAATAGTGTATAAATGCCTGCAGGTGAGTTGAAGGCAAGCCTGTAGCCATGGACAGCATTGCTTGTCCTGTCATCCTTCATATATGAAAAAATCTAAATTATGAAAAAATAGAGACTTCAACCGTAAGGAATGCTTTGAGATGCCGAGCACAGATTTAGGCAATAGAGGATGGTTCGAAAATCCTGCACTGCATCTAAGCTCAACTTTAAGTAGGAGTGACCCAAAGAGGTCCTGGCATCACAGTTCTGCTCTATCATCATTGTGCATGTGTAGAAGACAATTAATCCCTAGATGCTCCAGATACAGTCCCTGGAAATACTGTGAATTTAGGCAACTACTTCAATCGAATCCATTTAACTATCAAGATAAAAGGTGCTTATCCAGTGCGATAATCTGTAAAATCACATGCAGACTAAGAATACTAACATTTCTTTCAGTCTCCTCAATTTCAAGGCATTTTCAGACCTGCAGTTTGTCTGTTTTGTTACTACACAAGCCAAACTAAGGGAGGAAAATAACCAGGTTCCAAAGAAAACATCAAATGCTTGAAAAACAAGCTCTAAGTACACAGGGCAAAATGTATTCATTTCTCCCTGAATGCAGTAATGGCTGAATCTGAAATCACAAACTAGTTTTCCTGAATTATAATTAGTGCATCCAAAATGAAAGTATACTACATTTTTGCTCACAAAGGCTTAAATTTACATCATCAAATATTCAGTAAAAAAAATAACATTGCAAAATATTATTACAACTTCAAATAACTGTTTATTATTTTATAATATTTTCAAATGTAATTTTGTGATTTTTAAGTTGAATTTTCAGCAGTCATTACTGCAGTCTTCAGTGTCACTTAATCCTTCAGAAATCATACTACATTTGCTCATTTTAAGGTCAAGAAACATTTATTATCAATGTTGAAAACAGCTGCTTAATATTTTTGTGGAAACTGTGATACTTTTTTTTCTTTTCAGAATTCCTTGATGAACAGAAAGCTCAAAGAACAGCATTTACTTGAAATGGAAATCTTTTGTAACATTAATTTTTTTACTGTCACTTTTGATCAATTTAAAGCAACCCTGCTGGAAAAAGAAGTGTTAATTTCTTTTAAAAAAATCTTACTGGCCCCAAACCTTTTAACAGTGTCTGTGCTATGTAAGAGGACTGGACCACAAAACCAGTCTTAAGTGTCAATTTTTCAAAATTTAGATTTATACATCATCTGAAAGCTGAATAAGCTTTCCACTGATGTATGGTTTGTTAGGATAGGACAATATTTGGCCTTATATGCATTGCTATTTGTTCTTAGCAATGCATATTACTAATCAAAAATGAAGTTTTGATATATTTATGGTAAGAAATTTACTAAATATCTTCATGGAACATGATCTTTACTTAATATCCTAATGATTTTTGGCATAAAAGAAAAATGGATAATTTTGACCCATACAATGTATTTTTGGCTATTGCTACAAATATACCCCAGCGACTTGAGACTGGTTTTGTGGTCCAGGGTCACATATAGTAAACCTTCATCAGTGTAGCACATATATTTTGTAGTAAGTAGTAGTACACGAATCAGTGCTTTTACTACCTCATATCCAAACTGCAGCTCATCTGAGGTCAACATGATGATGTCATCATCAATGGCCAGGACAGCTTCTGTTTCGATCTCATCAAACGGGAAGAAGCGATTGCTGAGCTTGTTTTCTTTGGTGCGCAACACTTTGAGAGGTACTGCGACTTTGGGCCAGAGCGACTCTGTTACAGAGAGAAGGAGAAAAAGAAAACAGTGAGCTAATAATAATACACTGTCAGTTTCAGAGAAGATGAAAAACTATGAGAGATGGCAGCAACTGTGGAAAAGAGAGCGTGGGTGGATAAATCTAAACACATCACTGAGTAAAAGCACATATGAATCTGACCACACTTACATTCTTCTCAGGGCAGAAGAGACAACGCTCTTTATTTTCAGTTGTGTAAGAGCTTGGGAGGAGTTCAGAGCACGAAGAAGACAGATGGCACACAGAGTGTCACCTCATAAAACTGACGAGAGAAAGTCTACTGGAACTCAAATACAGAGACCCTAAGACTGGGGGAGTCAGCAATTATACCGCTACCCCAAAGCCGGGGTATAGACCCTGGAAATCTCAGGAGATATGGAATGAGCTCATCTCCGTTAGGTCGACGCAATTCAGCCTACAGTGTACTTCCACAAGATGACAACAAACTACGAAAGGAAAAAAGAAAAAGTATTTCCTAACTGCCGGAAAACCTCCCTGGCCTCAGACAAAGGCTGAAAGAAGAACCAGATCTTCACATGCAAGTAAACTGATACTGTCACCACATCCAAGCCTAGCACAGAGGATTCCACAAAAACTGAAACAAACACAGACAAGATGGGCTACAAAGACAAGTAACATTTTAACAACTAAAACTAACTGGCATAATCCAGAGCGCCACAATGCACAAACTTAGACATTAACACATCATAAATACGCACCATAAGAACTAGCAGGAATCTCGACTGCGTCAAACAACTTGTGCGCAAGATTTTTAATGGCCTGTAATCATTTCCTTGCCCTGTACTGAAATTTCACTTGGGCTGTACTTTATGTAGGAACATTTTAAAAGAGCTTTAGCAAATTATATCCCCTGTGACAACACCATATAAAAGCTCTCCTCCTCTCCAAGTATTAAGCCCATTGAGAAACTCCCTAAATGAAGTCCTATTGTCAGAAGTCGCCAGCACCTCATTAAAATGACAAACAGTCAAGACTTGGGCAGCTAAAGCTGTTCGAAATAAACAAACATAATCAGCAATGGAAAAGGGTGTGGAGGAAATCCATCCTCATCAGGGCCTGAGCCCCAGGTTGACCCGTGAACAGACCTTATTAATTCTAATGGGTCACAAAAGCTTGAGCCCGGCTTCACCGACGCCTCTAATCAAAGGCAACAGTGAATCATTAGTCTACTTCAAAGTATTTCCCTTCATAATGGCATTACTCAAATCTATGGAGAGGATATATTTAATTCCCTATTCCGCTTTTTTTCCAAGGAACTTCATAAACAGACGCATACCTAATCGCCTTGTTAAGCAGTAACATTAGAGGCAGAGCCACAATAAATAACTACTAATATCAGCATATTTTGACATGTGTAATGGGCCATAAATTTGACCACAGCTGTAGGAAAGGGAGACCGTTATGGAAACGATCCTTTTGGTTTGACAATAAAGTTTAAGGGTGGACGTTTGGTGAAAACAGGCCATATATCACAATGAATTAAAATACACTTAATTCGTCTAGTCAGGAGTAATAGGATGCATAGATATTAACAGCTCATAGACGGTCAATGAGAAAAGCCAAATTTCTGCCATCTCCTCACATGCATCTACATGCCGGGGCAGTAACAAACACTTGGGTTCTCACTCCATATCTGAAGATAAACCAGAGAGGTTTGGCCACAGACCAAGGCATATCATGCTTTCAATTCTCCAACCTCAAGAGGAACATGATTTGGCTACTTGCTGGCTTATCATTCATCTGTTCCATATCAGGGGTTTCATGTCTTTTGTGAAAGCCGCAAAACTACATTTCATACGAGTGTCACATTTTCATTCTTTCATAACTGAAGCTGTCAGAAAAAACAGTGTAGATTTAGTCACAATCTCTTTTCAAATTCAACAATTTGCTAACCAAACAAAATACATTTAGTCAAACTAAATAAGTTTTATTATCCTGACAGAGAACGGCAATGTTATTGAAGTTCTGGCAGATGTCAATAATAATTTTATGTCAATAATTATCTTCATGCTATGGCCAGTAACAAATAAATGGCTGATATTAATATTGAATGTTTCTTTATTTCATACTGTTTAAAATAAATATAAACAATACAATACAAACTAAAAGCAGTAATTTTAAATGTTAAAAGTTAATTTTGGGATGTATTTAAAGATAACATATAACAGTGTTAGTAAGCTGGTGTTTCAAAGATTAACTTTAAATGAGTGTTACATAATGATGAAGGTCATCTAAAGGTAAAAATAGGGGAGATAAACATGCACAAATAAACAAAATATCAGCTGATACATATTTATCCAACACCCCAGGTTCTAAAACCTAGCAAATGTGGACAGCGAGGCCCAGCCGGCTGCCGCACATATTTCTGCGATGGACACTCCGCTAGACCACGCCCACGACGAGGCAATGCCTCTTGTGGAGTGTGCTCGCACTCCAATGGGGCAATGCAGGCCCAAGGAAGAGTAAGCTAGCGTAATAGCATCAACTATCCACCTTGAAAGTCTCTGCTTCGTGACCGGATGCCCTTTGGTGCGGTCACCGGAGCAAACGAAGAGCTGTTCCATCTGCCTAAAGGTACTTTACAGTGCCCTAACAGGCAGAGTAAATTCAGCTCCTGGTCCTCCACTGAGGGAGGAATTCAAAGCACAGGTAATTTCGCTCTCTGTGCTTCCTCCCTCAGACGAGGACCAGGAGCTGAATTTACTCTGCCCCGTTAGGGCACTAAGAATCTACCTGGAGCGTTCCGCCCCCTTTAGGCAGACGGAACAGAACCTTCGGTACATAACCGTGCCTTGGCTTTAGGATGACATTGGAGTCGTTAGGCCCAAACTGAAGGCAGGTGGGGCTCCCATTCACTTGACCGATACTAGTGCCAGTAGCAGAGCAGTCTTTAGCGACAGGGGTCGGAGGTCAACAGACTGTAGCATTTCAAAGGGAGGGCCCTCAGAACAGTAGGCAGATCCCAAGTAGGGACTGTGAAGGGGCGAGGAGGATTCAGCCTCCTGGACCCCTTCAGAATGTGAACAACTAAGTTGTTCCTGCCCACCGACTGGCCTGCTATAGGAGCGTGGGAGGCTGCTATAGCTGCTACATAGACCTTGAGCGTGGACAGGCAGTGCCCCTTGTCCAGCAGCTCTTGCAGAAAGGACAATATCAGCGCGATATGTCACAGGAAAATGGGTCTGCGCTGCGGGTTGAGCACCAGGCGGAAAAGACAGACCATTTAAGGGCGTAGAGACGTCTCGTAGACGGGGCTCTAGCCAGAGTGATTGTGTTTTGAACACTGGCCAAAGGTGCAGAGCCCACAGCTCGGGCCGGGGATGCCACAACATTCTGTTCGCCTGAGAGGAGGTCCCGTCTCAGGGGAATGGGCCAAGGGGCTGCGGTGAGCAGCTGAGACAGCTCTGAGAACCAATGCTGGTTCCTCCAGAGCGGGGCCACTAAAATAACTTTGTGTTTGTGTTCGTCTGATGACCTGCGGGATCAGAGCGATCGGGGGAAAAGCATAAAAGGAGGAGGTTGGGCCAGTGGTGGGCCAATGCGTCCATGTCCTTCGAATAATAGGTCAGGCAATGAGAGTTGTCTTTTGAGGCGAAGAGGTCGACCTCTGCCTTACCAAAGATCTCCCAGATCTCCTGAACCACTTGCGGATGGAGCGTCCACTCCTCTGAGGGGACGTTGCTCTATGACAGCATGTCTGCACCCTGGTTCAGTCTGCCGGGCACGTGCGTTGCTCTCAGCAAACTCAGGTTGTACGGAGACCATACCAAGAGGCGCTCCACTAGAAGGAGGAGGCGCCTCGAGGAGAGCCCCCCTTGGTGATTTATGTAGGCTACCACGGTCATGCTGTCTGAATGGACCAGAACGTGGTGCCCCTTTAGGTCTGGTAAGAAGGTATGAAGGGCTCGACACACTGCCAGCATTTCCAGGCAGTTGATGTGGAGACTTCCTTCCTCCGCCGACCACAGGCCAGTCGGCCCTCGCACAGAGCTCCCCAACCCGTGTTGGACGCATCTGTCAAGACCACCTTTCTCCTGCAGACCATTTCCAAGGGCACACCCTGTTCCATCCACTGATGACACTTCCAAGGGCTCAGGGCTGCCACGCAGGCCCGGTTCACCTTGATTCGCAGGCGTCCATAATGCCAGGCGTTGGATGGAACCCTCGGTTTCAGCCAGCGCTGAAGGGGCCGCATACGAAGCAGAGGCCATGAGGCCGAGCATCTTCTGAAACGCTTTGAGGGGTCGAGAGGCTCCTGTCGCGAAGGAGGCCACGAGACGCTGTATGGCCAGAACGCGCTCTTGGCAAAGTTGACCTTCTAAGTAGCTGAGAAGGAGGGACCTGTGCGACAGCAGTTCCACCTCTGACTGGGCAAAAACGAGCCAGTCGTCGAGGTAGTTGATAATGCGGATTCCCATCTGTTTCAGAGGGGAAAGAGTCGCGTCCATGCACTTTGCAAAACTGCGGGGAGCCAGGGAACCACGCCGCTATCCCCATAACCCAATCTGACACTCCGGGGATGGCCTGCCAGGCCTCGGCCCGCGTGACAAGGGGTTGGATTGACTCGAGTGGTTTGTCGCCGTGCAGGGACGTGCCACTTGTTTTGTGTGGAAGAGGAAATTTGCTCTCTTTTTGAGAATGTTTGTGTTTTATTTGTTCCGCTATCACAGCGGTAGGCGGTTTGGGCGCTTGAACAGGCCCAGTGACTGCAGAAAACACATCGCCCGCGGCACCCGGAACTGGATGGGGTGCTTGGAGGTTCAACCGAGGCAGCTTGGGGGGGTGGTCCAGCAACCGCAGGACTTAGGTCCCTTCTCTTCCTGTCCCACAGATCAGGATGATGCCTTGGGCGCCTGGTCCAGCACAATACTGGGTCCCTGGTGCTTAGGAGGCAGCCGGCGTCTAGCTTTGGCAGGAAGTGTCGCATTGCCTGGGACGACTTCTGTGCCGCTGTGAAGCGCTCTGCGAACACTTCCACAGCGGGTCCAAATAGGCTGGTGGGGGAGACTGGTGAGTCCAGGAAGGGGACCTTGTCCGCATCCTTTATCTAGTACCACTAAGCTGGCCATGGATCTGCCTATCTCCTGGGCCGTGGTTTTGGTGGCACGTAAAGCCAGGTCGGTCACACTGCGCAGCTCCCTGAATGCTGCAGGGTCTGGGCCAGTCTCGTCTATGCAGCGGAGGTGTTCGGCCTGATAAACCTGGAGGACCGCCATGGAATGAAGCGCCGAGGCCGCCTGTCCAACCGATGAGTAAGTCCTCGTCTTACAGGGCCTGGACGGGTGGGCAGCCTTTGCCGTCCAACCGATGGCCGTGGGTGGGCAAAGATGCTCGGCCACCGACTCATCGAGAGGAGGCATCCTCTCGTACCCTTTTTCTTCAGCGCCGTCAACGGAGGTGAGGGCGGATGAAACAGCAGCACGCAGGCGGGCCGAGTAGGGGGCGCGCCACGACGGCGCCCCGGCAGGAACCACTCATCCAGGCGGCTGCGAGTGGGCTCCTCCGGTGGAGACCACTTCAAACACAGCTCAACCACAGCCTTAGACAGGACACGGAGCAGTTTGGCATCCGTGCTCAGCTTGGGCTCGCTGGGCTCCACAGACTGAAGGAGGGCGGGGTCACCAACCGAGCCCGACAGCTCCTCAGCGTCTGATGCAGCCAGTGATACGCTGTCATCCAGGACCTCATCTTCACTTCCCCTGAACGAGACCAGGTCGCTCGCAGCTGCAGAGAGATACTGGTCTGGAAGGGAGAAAAAGACAGGCAGAACCTCTCTCATGGGAGAGAGTGAGGTACGCGGGCTCTGCCCCGCTGCTTTTTCCTCACAGGTTCCTGGGAGGAAGGAAGCGGGAGGACGCGAGGGGCGGAGTCGTTCTCTGAAAAGAAAGCTATTCGTGAGCGCAGAGAGGCGAGACTCATATCTTCGCAATGAGGACATTCCGTCTCGGTGAGTGCAGTTTCAGCGTGGGCGGCGTTGCGCAGCATTTGCAACAACGCCGAGAAATTTGCTCTTCAAAATTTGCTCTTTCGAGCGTTCGACCATGAGACCGCAGCTGCTATGGGCGCTGAAGTGACTAAAGAGCGGCGAGTCAGCGGGGAGATCAGCCGAGCCAGAGGGTCTTGATCCGCTGCAGAGGCTGGTCAACGGCGAGAAGGGCTTCAAGTCTCGTAGATCAGCAAAGAGATGTCATCGCTGAAGGAGAATAAATCTAAGGATCCTATGATACCGCTGCTGAGCCATTGATTTGTCTTTAAAGCACTGCACGAACCAATGGCCATGCAGTAACACTGCGTTATTAAAAGGCTTCAGTTTTCCCCATATGCGTCTAGTAAGACGCAGTATGAGTGAAGTATCGAAAGGGAACACAAGAGTTACATAAACACAAAATAAAAACCAAGTGAACCATAGCATTTAAAATTACATATGTGACCCTGGACCACAAAACCAGTCATAAGGATCAATTTTTGGAAATTGAGATTTATACATCATCTGAAAGCTGAATAAATAAGCTTCCCATTGATGCATGGTTTGTTAGGATAGGACAATATTTGGCTAAAATTCAACTATTTGAAAATCTGGAATGTGAGGGGAAAATTTACTTAAAGGGGTCCTATTATGCTTTTTCACTTTTTAAATTTTAGTCAGTGTGTAGTGTGTATGTTTGGGCATAAAAAGATCTACAAAGTTACAAATCTCAAAGTCCACTTCAAAGGGAGATATTTAGTTTTTAAAAAATCCCTTTTCAAGAACTACAACGAACGGCTCGTTTGGACTACAAAGTTGTTTTCCTGTATTTGTGACATCACAAAAATAAATCCTGCCTACGGAAATTCGAATGGTTGGCGGGTGGGGAGAACTCTTGGTTGAGCACTGCACGTTTAAAAATGGAAACCCGGTGCGAGTGTTTTTATATCTCTGTATTTCTGAAGGAAACCGACTGTTTTCAGAAAATTTCAGATGTCATTTTCCTTTCATCTTGCATGTAATGTCTGATGAAGCAGCGTTTGTGAGCGGAGCTCTGCTTTGTGTACAGCGTTACCAGGGAAACCTCGCTCTCTACCACTCCAACAGCGGCTCCATATATATGAATTTGCATATATATTTGATGCTGCCACAAATAGTACTGAAACGCCGTCTAAGCTGTTCGCCAATCACAACGCACTGGGACAGCTAACCAATCACAACACATTTCGTTTTTCTTAAGGCAGGCCTTCATCAAACCCGGAACTAATCGAGCCGTTTATGCTAGGTTGGGGAGAAAGGTATTGTAATAATGTAAATTATGTGAAAAATAATGCGATTTTAGAACCACCAAGCATGAGATAATAGGATCCCTTTAATATCCTAATGATTTTTGGCATAAAAGAAAAATCAACAATTTTGACCCATACAATGTATTGTTGGCTATCGCTACAAATATACCCATGCTACTTATGACTGTTTTTGTGGTACAGGGACACATATAGTAGAGATATATAATGCAATCCTACAATGTGACACTAACCTTCAGGGGGGCCCTTGTTCTGGTTGTTCCACACCACCAGTAGTTTGGCCAAGCTGGGCACCTTGGAGATCTCAGTAATGACCCTAAAGAGACTTTCGATTCGATCGTAGGTCAAGACCACAGCCGTGAACCCTGGTGAACGTGGTGGTATGAGAGGAAGAAAAAGTGGACTGTTCACACTTGTCCATTTCTGTTGAGATAAAAAGAATCAATTCAAATAAATCAGTGGGAAACTCAATTTAGTGTACCTGTTGTCTTATCTTTACAACAAATGCAAAGACTTTCCATGACTTATTTAATGACATGAAGTGCAGTAAGATAAACAGCAGCCTCAGCCAAAACATGGCTTTATTTGGAAACACGCATGCACTATAAAATTTAAAGATTACTGAGAATGCTAATAACCAGCAGTGGTGGGTAGGTGATTAAAAGTGGCATGGAATGTCGAGCGCACAACCAACAAAGTTTAGAGCAGAGTTAACAAACAGCTGGAGCAGCATGCCATGACCTTTCAGTGTGCCAAACATTCACCTAAACCTTCCCCTTCAGATGAAAATAAAAAGCCAGGACCTCATTCTCTATAACCTAGAGAACTGCTATCAGCTGGAGTTGAAACTACTCAAAGCATCTCTATCGTGACAGTCATTTAAAATGTCTATCGCAGTTTAATCTGCAGAAGGCTTTGTGTGCATAGGTGCTACATTCCTTGCGGTAGTCTAAATTTCAAAAAGTGGATGGATTAAGAGAATGTTTTCCTTAGCTGACCTGAGTGAAATCTGGCAGAGAGCAGAAGATGACAACGTGAAGATCCAATACACCGTGGTCAGATATTAAGAGCTAAATGAAATACTTCCTTGCTTCAGGCTCTTTGTCATTTCATGGCATCCGTCCATCCTTTTCCTGTTAACTGTTATGTATCTGAATTTGATTAGAATGTTAAACTTCCTGGTGTTCTTCTTGAAATAAAATGCAAACATATGGTATCCACTGAAGCTTGGTCAAAACATCAACAGCTCTTAATATTCCCCTTCCTACAAAATAAGTATAGAAACTGAGAACTTAATTCCAGTGTCATTTGTTATGACCATCATTTCTAATCAGCACCAATCAATATGCTTAATGTCATCAAGAGACAATCAACATTAGTTCTGTCTATTACTAATGATCTCGATCCACACAGCTCCAAAATAAGAGATCTCCATCACAAACACAATATTTCTCAGAACCATCCAATCCTCACTTCATAATATTCTGAATTCTTTCTGGACATACTCAAGCTTTGAGCTGTAAAATAGTTAAATATTAGATCTAAACCCTTTCTCTTGGGTATAGAATTGTATATTGGCTAATATTTCTATTTAATATCGTTTCTACTTTATTCTGTATGCTCCTTCCACAATTCTGGTACTTATAAAAGCATTTTACTGTGGCTGTTAATCCATTAGACCACCATCAAAGCAAGCTCGAGTTTTAATGTAAAGTGATACACCTATCAATGAGCACAATTCCGATTCTAATTTGGATCTCTTTTGTTGCTATTTATCCCAAGCTGTTTTGTCAAGAGTGGAATTTTATGATCGCACTCCAATGAACTCTGGTGCAGCAGGGGTGCAGATGAGTCCTGGCAGGACCGGGGTGAAGCAGGGGTGCTGGGACGCTATCGGCGTCAGTGGCTGTCTCCTGCCAGTGTGGGGCTTGGCTCATCTTCCTGGCCCGCTTTAAAACAGCCTGTAAACTCCCAAAGATGCACGGACTGGAGCCCAGATCAAGTGACGCTGTAAAGTAAATACTGCGAGAGCTTAAAGGGCCTCTGATGCGGTCATGAAGACTGCTGTTTATTGGCCTGAAGGATAAGAACTGAACGCAGACCGAGTACACAAACTTTCTTTACCGTTCATGGTCTCTTCTATTTTGTCAGTAGAGACACAAGACACACAAAGCAAAGCGACAGCTTGGTGCAACACCAATGAAAAAAAAATGAAAAAAAGAGAGCTTCACTTTTAATTTGAAGACTAATTTGAAGAGTTTTCAAAAACCTCCCAATGCAAAAGGAAAAATTTTGGACCTGGTTTGAATAGATTTAGTGTGAAAGATTATTTGCATCTGGTGTACAGATCCTAAACTCTGCAGCCGAAGCAAATTCCATTTTCATTTAAAAAAAAAAGAAAGAAAGAAAGAAAGAAAGAAAGAAAGAAAGAACATTGTCAATGTAAAATTCTCACTTTTGGTGCGAGGCCTTCATTTAAATTTTCCTCATAACAGTACTAATAATACTTCCTTTAATCAAGGCGTGAGTTTGATTAAAACAAAAAACTAAAAAGGCCACACAAAATAAGACCCCCAAGCAGAGATGCTATGCAGCTTATAGTCTACAGCAAAGCTGTGGGCCCGTTACACCCTCCAATCCAGCAGCTGCTGAAGGTGCCCGCAAATAGAGAGCCGTGGTTAACCAGCTCCCTCGCAGCGTCCGCCACGGTCTGTCACCATGGACACAGCCGTCCTTCGTACAACATCAGTCAACCATCCTTCTAATAAAAAACAAACTTTATATGCCAATGGAAATTTCTTTGAGGTGCCTGACACGGACACCAAAAGCAGAGGGGGAAATAATTAAAGTACCACTGTGACATATAAGTGGTAAGATGAATAAAGAAGAACACTGGGGTGTGGTTCGTATAAGCTCGGTCTGAATGCTCTGATCTAATTGGGCAGGCTCCAGTGCGGTTCAGCGAATGTCGAGACTTTGTGATTTGTTAAAGTAAATAAGCAGGAAAACAAGACTAATTTTTTATTCCAACAGTCAAGGCCAGAATATTTGCTCGCGGTTAGTCAGTGTTCACCTGCTATTTGGAACAAGCCGTAAATGACCGGGTTCTCAACATTTGGCTTGTTTCTGTGAATGAAGATTTGCTCAAACCAAAGCCAACTAGACTCTCCAAGGTCTGAAATACGACGCCAAGAAGTGCCATTTAAACCTCTTCATTTATACTTGCATCATACGAAGAGAAATTTCACCACCTAAAGACAAGACTGTTATTATCATCTCGGATGCGAAAGTGTACGGGTTAGGTACAATTACTCAAGAGGAGCTTGTTATTGGGAACCAGTATTCTTTTGTGACACGTGAAAAGAAGAGGGTACAGGCGGCTCGAGTGATGGTGAGGGATTGCAGGCCGTTTCATGTGGGCCGAGGGGGCTTGGCGAGTCTTGCAGCTGGGATCATACTAGTACAGCTTTGGGATTAGTCGAAAATGGAAGCCAGATGAAAGCATGGACGCCTGTTCAATTGCACAGGCTCAGTGCGCAGAACATTTACCTCCAGATTCTCATTGAAGCTGATGGGCAGCGATTGCTAACATCACAGAGACTGGGCTAAAATAAGAGCTGCATTCTAAGTGGCAGCGGCTTCCTGCAGATTTGAACTGTCGGGAACAGGCACCGGTCACATTGCTTTAGTTTCGTCCTTCAAACAGATGAACAGTCCCTGCCTTCTTTCCAATTCCAGAAAGAAATAGGATGGGAAATGTATACATCACTGGGACACACAAGGCACATACAGTACATGTTTACAAATCACACATCTGAAATAGTAGCTTATTTTCTTCAGCTCTCTTAACCTTCAGCATTTAAAAATCTGACTAGGCATTCCAAAAACGAGTAATGTTGAGAATTCTTCACAGATAATAAATGTATGATGGAACATAAAGCATTCGTTTGGTAAGCAGAGGCCGAATGAGGGTTCCCTCAGAAGTCAAGCACAAAAAGCTGCCTGTCCTGGCGACGTCTCCTAAGGCAGAGCTGGAGAAATGTGCTTTCAATTATGTCCCGGTGGATATAGGGAAGCAGAACAAGAAATGCACTCGATTTATGTACTGCTCCGATTCTGCTCAGCGTGTTTTTACTGAACATTCAGAAAGTATTTAATATTCCCCGTAACGTTAGCAGTCAAACAGAGATAAGACTATTAGCCTCTTGGGGGTCTGGATTTCTCCATTTGATCTGAATGGTAGCATGATGCTGAGAACAACAACTACGAACAAAACCCCTAATGAACAGCACGCTTCTGCCACTTCTGGTCTAAGCTTTGACTGTGTACAATATCCGAGAAATGGAAAAACAATGTTGGATTAGTCCGTTTTCAGCACACAGTATGAGCTGGGATCCGTGCTCAAATCAGGACTGACTTACAGACAGACAGTGCGCTTTACGTGATGCTGGGGCATTGTGAAGCTCACACCAATGTGCAATGTTGTCTTTACAAAGCTGTCTGCTGCCACTGCTTATGTAAAATAACATGGAGCTGAAAAGTATTAGCCGAGTTCTTTTATTTTTTAATGGCACAAGCTCACTATTACTTTAAGTTGTCCATAGGCTGTTTCTTAATCTAACATGCCATTTAGGTCTTAAATCTAATTTTCTGCAAACACACAGAATGTCTTAACACATCACAAGAGTCAGTGCCTATAAGACAGCAAGAACTGAATTCAAATTCAGATTTGATCCAAAAGTCAGATTTGTCAGTGATTTTACACTCTGATTAAAGGCCTATTCACACAAAGTCAAACTTTTGCCATTAAAACATGAACAAGTTCAAATTCCAAAAAAAGTCACCAATGAAAGATGAAAAATCTGCATCAGACTATGATTAATTATCATAGAGTGCTAAGAATAAATAAATTAATCACTGTGAATTAGTTTCATTCAACTTGGTGAGAACAGACACCCACAATCAATCTGAGAGAATTTAGATTATTCTCTAAGAAACAGCCAAAAATAACATGTGGGCAGTTTGGAGAAACCAAATTTGGTCCCACTTTATATTAGGTGGCCTTAACTACTATGTACGTACATTTAAATTAATCATTTGGTACAATGCACTTATTGTGTACATCCAGTGTGTATATACATGTTTCTACATTGTACTTAAATACCTGCATGTAATTACATTTGTAATTAATTTCTGTAATTACATTTATAATTACACTGTTGATCCCTTACACCTTAACCCACCCTTAAACCTACCCATACCACAAAACCTGTCCCTAACCTTACCCGTATCCCACCTCAATAGCAGCAAAAGTGTTTTGCAATACAATATGAACACAATAAGTACATTGTACTTATTTTTTGATACAAGTACATAGTAGTTAAGGCCTAATATAAAGTGGGACCCTAAATTTAAACTGTGAAATGCATTGCGTGTTAAAAAAGGGGGAAAAAAGTTACTTACAACTACAGGAGGATTGTTCCACTCTTCGTATGTACGAGCTGCATAGGGGTAGATGCGATCGTTAATGATCTGGAGAGTGGTCATGCCAATAGCCTTCATGGAGCTGAAGTAGGCTTCCCAGAACCAACGGGCCTAGGGAACAATAAATGGCATGGCATTCAAATATTTGTGGTAAGAGCAGCAAAGTACAGACAAACTGATAAGCAGAAATATATAAGCACACAAAAACTATGTGAAAGATACAATCCAAAGACATAAGATAAGGCCTCTCACATCCCTTTACTCCCACCATCCTGCTCGTGCCTTTATGACCCCAACACACTTTCAAAGGCAATACAGCCCATTAAAGACTGGTGACATGACTGCAGGGACCATTCCAGACGGTTATGAGCCCTTTAGACTATCAGTCTTTTAACTTTTCCACTCAAGTGGCACTGAGACTGCAGCTAAAGTTTAAGGCCAGAGGTCAGGTCATTTTACTCCACACCAGCACAGGGACATGCTGCAATGTAATCACACTTTTGTGTGTTACTTGAATGCTATAATGCTGATCAATACAGTTTTTTTTTTTTTTACATATTTTTTATACATGTACAGTTCAAAAGTTTGGGGTCAGTATGATTTTGTTTTAAATAAAAAAAAATTTAGCAGGAATGAATAAATTGATCAAAAGTAAAGAACAGTAAGACAGTAAAGAATTCTACATTGACCAAAAAAAAAAAAGCACAGGGACATGCTGCAATGTAATCACACTTTTGCCATGTTACTTGAATGCTGCTTTAATGCTGATTAATACAGTTTTTTTTGTTTTTTTTTAAACATGTACTGTTCAAAAAGTTTGGGGTCAGTATGATTTTGTTTTAATATAAAAAATGTTTTATTTATATTTAGCACAGATTAATAAATTGATCAAAAGTAAAGACAGTAAAGAATTCTACATTGGCCCAAAATAAATCATTTACAAAAAAATTGTTCTCTTGAATGTTCTATTCAAATAATCCTGTTTTCCACATTGATAATATTATTAAATGATTCTTGAGCACCAAATCAGCAATATCAGAATGAATCATGCGACACTGAAGACTGGAGTAATGGCTGCTGAAAAATTAGCTTTATAATTACAGGAATAATTTAAACCTAAATATATATTAAAACAGGAGAAAAAAAAAGTTAATTTTAAATTGAAATAATATTGGCAATATTACTGTTTTTACAGTATTCTTAATAAAATCAATCAAATCAATACAGCATAGTGAGAATAAGACACACACAAAAAAAAAAAAAAAAAATGAAATGAATCCAAACTTTTGAATTTGACTGCAAAATATGAGAAATAATTTGCATAATACCATTAGAGAAAAAAACAGCCTATACCTATACCAGTAATTACCAAATTTAGCTGACCTAAATTAAACTCAACTTTAAGCTTTAAAAATTAAACCCTGAGGGTTTAAGAAAAAGGAACCAAAATAATATTACAAATAACCAATACTGCAAAAAAAAAAAGAAAAGAAAATTCAGTATTCACCAAATAAGAAGGTAAACAATCTGTATACATAATCTGTCAATACAAGAACACACTCTTTTCCTTCTACTGCTGATCCATTAACAGAGCCAAAGCTCCAGCAGTGAGGGGTGAGGAGCACATAAGAGTTAATTACCCATAAAACAGTGCTATCTCCTGCTAGGAGGCGCCATGCCGCAGTGACCCAGCTCCACCCTTCCTGGTCCTGTTTGACCCTGTTCTCTTTAACAGGGTTGACCAAGTGCATGCTAGTGGCAGCCTCATTACCTGGCCTGACCGCAAACAGTGTCAGATTAGGTCTAACTACAAAGAGTCAAATGAGACCAGGGTGAATATAAAAAACAAGAATAATGGCGCTCCAACATTTTCCTGGGCCAATTATTGTACAACGTCAGAGAGCGCTAATGGTCTTTCCTTTTAAAACAACAATTCAAAATTGATTTATTGTGTCATTTGATGAAATAGAGGTTTGTGCAAGATTAAACACAGAGAATCCTCTGACCATTCCAGTTACTCTCAAGTGAACTGATCTCAGCACAGCAAGGTTTTTTTTTTTTTTTTTTGCTTGTGAGGGTCTTTTGCTGCACATCTTTTCATTGGCTGCTGTGTTTGTTGTCATATACTCAACCCAGAACTCAGTTCAGCACATTAGAAGAGCACAGTCACCCCCCTTTCCATCGGCCCCTAAGGGCCTGGCCCTTAAACCTTAAAGAAATACAACTACACAAAAACAGCTTTTCTTTTTATGGAGAGGGGAAGAGGATTCAAAAAGACTTTCTGATCCCAAGGGGAGCGCAGCCACCCATAAATCAGCTCGTGATGAAAGTTTCCTTTCCGACCAGGAGAAGGCAGAGAGAAAACCGCACCCACCAAGCGCTGAACCCGCCCTGTTTGAACGATTGCAAGAATTTTTATGAGGAGGGAAGAGACGGAGTCTCATAAGAGGACGTTGGCTGCTTTTCTGACACATTTAAGGTTGTTCATATGTTACACTCTTAAACATGAAATCATTCCTTTATCTTATATTACGTTGTTCTATTGAACACGTAATTGTTGCTATAATAACTGTGGATGGGAATCAAATTTAAAGATTCAGTTCCCAAAAAACTTATTTGAGCTTATTTGAATCATTCATTTAGAAATAGGTTGGACTTGGCACTGATTGTACTGTATGGCTGAGATTCACCAAAAAGAAACAGCTCACAAAATTGATTAGTTGGATAACACAGCTTGTGCATCATTGTTTTGACTCACTAAAAATAACAGATTCATAAGAGTTATTCGTTATGAAGAATTGACTTGACTACGCTGGTTGCCGTGCATGATTTTGATTCACTAAAATGAACCGGCTCATAAGAGTCTTTTGTTATGGGAATCTGAGTATACTTGTCCCGCTGCAATTTTTTTCAGCTTATTTGCTCCAAATAACTGCCAATATAACAAATAGCATCAATCTACATGTTGACAATACTAAATGACCACTAGGCAAAAGTACTGAGCAAATCATGCACGCAAAATCATCAGCAATATCCGTGCGGTTGATCCATGCATTGCTAACACTCTTCCAACCCTGGAGAGGGCACAACCAATTACATTCAGTAAAAGGACAAGAGACGATTTGATGAAATGTCAGAAACTGCTACTTTCTGAAAGACTTGGTGATCACACCATGAAGTACAGTAGTTGGCTGCTCCCTCTATTGGTCAAAATGCAAAGAAAATCCACTACATCTATTCCTCACAATTGTCTGTAATACTTCTGCCTCCTATTATTTGCAGCATCTGCATTTTATGCAGTCCTACACTGAAAGTTCAAGAGGGCTGTCTTCTGGCAAGATCAAGAACAAAGTAGTAGGATTTTTTTTTTTTTTTTTAATCCAAGTAAGGTATATATCAAGAACCAGTTCTTTTGTACAATGGCAGCCATACAATCGCTCTGCTGTCTGGAGGTGGTATAGGCTAGTAAGAAAGGAGTGGATCAAGATGTGTTCAAGTGTGGGCTGATATCTCACTGGCTTCATGCCATGTCATAATTCCAGCACAAGATGTGTTTCTGCACACTACGTCCTAACACCACCCAGAAACCTGTGGAACTAAACTACAACATTCTCTTTCCACAAAATATTCGAGCTGAATAACTTGAGACTGTTCAAAAAGTCAATGCCAGTGGAAGCAGAATGCAATTATTATTAATTATGGCTAACGTATAGTATTCAACATGGCAATATATTGACCATAATTATTACAGAGTGAAACCAAAAGATCTCTTTACATGCATTCCATGTGGTTTAGGCACTTTCACATAAGTGTAGAGCTGAAAAAGCTGAAGGGGAAAAAATAAAGTGAAAGTGTGCGGTTAACAATTTGTTTGGATAAAGATACATCACTAATACTTAAAATTAGCTTTCATCATGATTTACTATGGCAGGAGAAATTTCATCTTTAGAGAATCAAAAGTACACACTTGCAGCAATATTGTTTTTGGCATTAACTCACCTGTCTAACAGTTATTTTCATAGCGGACTAGCACTCCATTGAAAGGAAGAAAGAATGTTAGTGGAGAAGAAGAGAGGTTGTGACTTCTTTAACCTCAGCTTCACCCTGTATTAAACCTGAGAGGATTGCTCGCATTTAGTCTGAATGTGACTCGGTTGCTGCTATTAAACGTCAGTTTCGACAACATTTGGTACTGTTTACTAACCGTCACAAAGGGCGCAGGGTTGCTGGTTGTTGTTTTTCCACAAATAGCTCCAAGTGTATTTGTAATGTAGGATGGAGTGAATTGCACAAAATAAAGTGTCTTCACAGTCATTTTTAGTCCTTGGGCTGACCCAAGAAGTGAAAATGGTCCTATCAACCACCATGATGGACAGATGCTGCTGATGCACTGAATGCAAATTTTCACAGTCACTGCAAAAGACTAATCAGATTCTTACCTGTCTCTGCATCTCCTCCACTTGTCTGTGAGGGATGCTCTTCAAAATAGTGTACATCTCTGGCAACTTCTCTTCTGGAATGACAACAGATGCCCTGCAAATACACACACACACACACACACACACACACACACACACACACACACACACACACACAAATGACTCAATTCAATGTACTTGAATTTCAAGTGATTAAAATAATACTGTAACATTGACAATATCAACAAATGTTTCTTCAGCACCAAATCAGCATATTAGAATGATTTCTGAAGGATCATGTGACATTGAAAAATGAAGTAATAGCTGCTGAAAATTCAGCCTTGCCATCACAGGAATAATTTCATTAGTGAAAAAGTAATGAAAAGAAGTTCATAACTAAGTTCATGAATTGTAATATTTCACAATACTACTGTCTTTTTACTTAGTGTACATTTTAAATTGGCAGCCTTGGTGAGCATATGAAACTTTGCTCAAACATTAAAAAAAAAATCTTACCAACCACAAATGCTACAGTATGTTAAAAGTTCAAATACATTTTAATATGTAAATGATCATTTTGATTAATGAGGTAATTTATATCTAGATGTTCATGAACTATTGATTTGCTTATTATTCAGTGTTTTTAGATGATGTTTTTTTGTCTTTTTTATTAGATATTCATAAGGTGATCAGTAGGTCTGGTACCGTATTAACTTTATTCATGAACACTGGTGACCTACAAAAACAGATGTTTAATCTTTACCTTTTCCAGTCCAGCACTTCAGAAAACGGCAGAATGTAAGAGTCAGCCATGATGACAGGAACACATCCAGCCTGCAGCACGTCACTAAGTGTGGCCTGGCCGAGCCGGGCCCCTCGCAGAACTACACAGAATGATGACTCCTACAGAACACACAAGAGACACATTTGTCATCTATAATAATGATACACTCCCAGGCCTCTCCAGTTATGCTGTAACAGACAGCAGTGTGATCTAGGTGTGTGGTGTAAACGAAGGGGTTGCAATGAAAGGTGCTAGAATCAGAGTCTAGAGGGGCTGTGTGTTGAAAAGGAGGTGATGGCTCTCACAGGGATTTGGCCTCTGCTCCTCCTCACTGTGGAACGTCTCCCAGATGTGCTGCAGCACCCAGCCCAGATGATAAGCATACTTCCTGTCTAGACAGGGCTGGACGGGGAGATGAGCATGGTGGACAGGAACAGCGTGTATTTTTTTTTTGCTTACGCCGATGAAGAAATGTGTTGCGGTGGTAAAGAATGCTTCTGGATGGATTGAACATTTAAAGTCTCTAGGAATGTTTGGGCCAAGCTCTCAAAGCAAGGATGCCTTTACACAATGATGGATTATTTATGAATTTAACTAACTAATGTTTTGTCTATAATAAAAAATTTTAATTCGATGTTAGTCAATAATGCAATACAATTAAAATATAAATAAATATTAAAAGAAAAACTTAGGGCTGGTGTGTCTATGCGTTCATTTGGTTTGATTAATTACGGAAAAAAAAAATTAAAATGATAAATGCATTTAACTCATACCTCCCGTCCCAGATCTGTACGTTATCTTACATTGCATGCAGTTTGCTTAGTGGCAAACATGATGCAGAATAATGACTGTATGATGTAGCCTAGAAAAATGCAGTTATATGCCCCAAAATGTGATATTATATAAATAATAATATAAATATAATTAGATATCATGCAATTAATTTCATTAAAAAATTACATCACTTGACATCCCTAGAACACAACATGCTAAATTATATAAAAAATAAACATCATGTATTCAAAATCATTTTACATAATATTTAACATATTTTTTATGAATTTAATAGTAATATTTGCTACATTTAAAATGTGTTCTAGCATATTTACTCTGTGAAATATAATTTGAATTCAATGTTGTTTAATACGAATGGACGTGTGGAGAAACCAACCTGTAAAATTTGTGGGTAGTCGTAGACCTGTCCTTTATAGCAGCGCTTTCTGACTGATGCCAAACCCTGAGAGAGATTACTACATTTGTCTAGGAGGAGCAGGGCCTCCCCATTCTCCTCCTTCAGCCTCTCCAGTTCCACACGGTATTCCCGATGGATGGCCGTCTGAGATGACAGAATGAAGTAGCGTCGGGGCCTGAAATAAACAAGTATTATATGTGCTGTCATTTTCCGCCATTAAATATAAACCGGTTAATCAATGCCAATAAGCAGGATCTCACCCTGGTTGCCTTTCAGGAAGGTCCACCTCAGCAGATAAAGGGCTATACACGGGGATGCTGACATCATAACCCTGCCTGTACGTCCATGTGGAGAAGCCTCCCCCAGCCAGCAGGGCTCTGTGAAACAAACGCAATGAAGATGACAACTCTGTCGCCGCAACTGTCTGCAAAAGGCACTGAAGATAAAACACGTCCTTAATCTGGTTTTACATGACAAATGTGTGAACATGCCACTCCGAAGCATTTAACAGAGTTGCCTTCGCGTCCTCATTCTACGACGAGTCAATAAAACTTCAAACGCTGCTCGGTTTGAGGGAATGGAGTGAGTATAGGCAGAGCTGCAAATATGGCCACGCAACATACACTGTCTTTTTATCTCACCCCACACATATGCACATATGGGCAGCTGGTTCTGATGAGGCTGTACGCCAAATGGAGCACAGCTGGATGAGCCCAGGAAATTCCCTACAGCTCCAGATAAGTGTTCATCATTTCAGGGCTTTCTAGTACATAAAACTCACCTTTTCCACCCAAAGCAAAAGATCGGCCAAGTAATAGGCTGAGAAACATGGCCCATGTTGCAGTAAATACCAGGAGATTATGTTTGTCTGCCTGCTCTAGGCAGTAGTGTGCTATTCTCTTTCATGATCGCTCTCAGTGCATCTTTGATCTCTGGGTCTAAGGAACACACTAGGATGATGATACAAATACACATTAGGAAATTTAATTGAAAAAAAAACAAGACATCTGAATAGGACAGTTCTGTGACACTGACATGTATGAATGGATTTGTTGGGATGCATGTCTATTTTAGTTATACATTGCAAGCATTCCAGTTTCTCTCTATACAAGGGTGTTGAAACACCAAGAAGGTCCTTCAATCCAGCATGGATTTCTTGAAGAGTCTGGTATCAGTCTGTCAGCATTGTGGTTCAATGTCATTGTGGACAACCATGAAGTGTCAATTCAATCACACTAAACTACAGAGGTAAAATAGTGCCATGTTGCGAACTTCAGTAAATACAACTATCCTGAGACCAAAAAACATAAGAAAGGATATGAGCGCACGTATTGCTTCTCAGGTGACATTGCTGCTGCACAAGATCAAACACAGAGACACACTGCCCTCAACTGGCAAACATCACATCCAATCTCCATTAGAAATTAACCATCGCCACAAACCATGGTTTTCAAGGGCACTGTTTTTAAACTTTGAGGGAACTATATAAAACATGTCTTCCATTTGTCAAAGACTGCAATTTAACTAAGATTAATATGAACAAGAAGAACGGATGCCAATTATGCAATAAAATTTGGGTGTTGTTGGGAGTGTTCATGTTTAGTTTTTTCAAGGCTGAATTTTAATCAAAAAATAAAAATAATTCAACACCACTCACTTTTGAAACAGCCATTACAGAACAAACCGACAGCTATAGGTCACTAAGATGTCTGTGAAAGGACTAAACTCACACGAAATTTATGAAATAATACATACTGAAATACATACAATGTCAAAGAACAAATCTTTCCTAGGTTACACCATATCAGAGTGAAGACAGAATTCCAGAATAAGAAAAAGTTATTCAAAATATGATGATCTGAATATTGTACTCACAACATAAAAATAAAAGGTGAAGTATCAAGGGTATAGAGATGATCTGAGAAAATCTACATTACTGTTAAAAATTCAAGGATCGGTAATTGTCTTACTGTTTTTGAAAGAAGGTCCTTATGTAATCAAACGTACAGCAAACCTGTTATATTGTGAAATATTAACAATCCAAGTAACTATTTTCTATTTTAATATATACTACAAAATGCAATTTATTGCTGTGATAGCAAAGCTGAATTTTCAGCAGCCATTATTCCATTATGTCTCACGTGATCCTTAAGAAATCATTCTAATATGCAGAATTAGTGTTCAGTAATCATTTCTTAATATTATCAATGTTGATATGCTTAATATCTTTGTTGAAGCCATGATACATCTTTATGCTTCTTTGATGAATAGGAAGTTCAAAAAACAGCCTTTATTTTAAATAGGAATCTTTTTTTAGCAAAGTAAAAGTCTTCAGTTTCACTTCTGATTAGTTTAATGCATCTAATTTTAAAATCTTACGAAGCCCAAAATTTTGAATGGAAGAGTACATAATTTTAAAATGATTTGAACATTCAGAATTTTTGCCATATTTAGTCATTTTGTGTGCATGTTAATTTCTACTAACTCTCACCTGTCTCTGGGCACATCCAGAGCTGTATTGTAATCAGGAGGTCCTCCAGGAAGCATATTGAACAGCAGGTGGTTCATGCCTTTGTCCCACCTAAAAGCGTATCAATACACACACACATATATATAGCTTGAAACAGTTATGACTTCAGAAATACAGTGCATTTGTATCTAAAGCTAAAATATGAACTTTATAACAGCTCAGAAGAGTGCCAGAAGGGACACTGTAAAAGAGAAAGCAGAGAGCTACCAATGTAAGAAAAAAAAAACATTGAGAAACCAGTAAAGCCGAGGTAGGCAAAGACAATTTACAAATATTGAAAGATACATATCTACCTGGGCAGCATGGCCAGTGCCTGAGCGGTTTCACGAATCCGCAGAGAGTTCTGATTCAACACATCGATGGAGGGTATGAACAGACATGCTCTGCTCACATCATCAGTGTAAAAATCACTGTCCGAGATGGCACTCAGCAGGTCATTGTATTCTCGAGACAGGCCAGTGCTGCTGATGGGCACCCCTACTTCGTCCACAAATCGCTGAAGAGGATAGATGTACACCTGTGTACAAACACACACACACACACCATTAATAGATCAAAATAGCCTTGTAATGACATCCAACCAAATAAACATGAATCAATAACACAATATTATCTCTCTTTGCATCACCTTGATTTTATTCTTGGGATTATATCCACAGCGATACACATCAAAGCAAGTGTGCATTCGACAGCTCAGGTCACCTCTCTCAGGAATAGGGCTGCTCATAGGTATCCTGACCAAAGGAGCATCATGCACACTACGACGGTCCAGACTCCATTCGGCAGAGGATTCAATGGAGTGAGGCCAGAACTGGAACATCCCCGTTGCGATCAACCCCAGTAAGACCACAGAGAAGAGGGTGATGTAGTAGATCCGGTGTTTAGTCTTCATACGTGGTATGAGCGCAGGGCCCCGGGAACCATACTTCACTGATGCACACATGATGAGCCTTTCCAGAGCCAAAACCACTGCAGAAGACACAAACAACACTGATGAACATCTACACGTCAGAGAATATCATCAAATGTTTTGAAGGACATATATTAATAAAAAGACATATAATAGCTGTACACTTTCGATTCCTTAACTACAATTGATTTATTATATGACTGATTATTCTTATTCTAATTTATTACTTGACTACTGTTATTTAAGTTATCATATGATTTTTCGTTGGAAAACTGATTCAGTTAATTAAAACAAATTGTGTTTGATTTATCTAATTCCAATTAATTTACACATTGATCCATACTTAATTTATTATAAATTAATTGGAATTAGATTAATCAAACACGTTTCAATGAATTGAATCAGTTTTCCAACAAATGTCATTAAATGCATTAGTCATATAGTAAATTAGAATTAAAACAATCAGTCATATAATAAATAATTATGGATCAGTGTATATAACAGATTAATTGTCATTTATTATATAATGCCATTAAATTTATTATCTGACGGTTCACTCTTATTTGGATTCATTACATGATTAATATATCTAAATTCCACTTAATTTATTACATGATTAATCTGTCAGGTTCGAATTAATTTGCTATATATGATATGATAATTATTTGGAATATGGTGAATTCATATAATAAATTTACTTGTATTAGAAATGATTGTTTCATCTAATCCCCACTAATTTATCATATGATTGACTGTTCTATAATATATTTATTATATTATTGGTACATTTAATTATAAATAATTTATTATATGGTTGACTAATCTAATTCCAATTCATTTATTACACAGTCGATACATCTAATCTATCATACGATTAATCCCTCAAACTTCAGTTACTTTGTTTAGACCAGTCTCTCGCATTTCTTTTCGAATAATAATTATTAATAAAAGTAGGTAATATTTAAGCATTTTACTCAAAATATGTACTGTCTTGGGTTGTAAATAAATCCAAAACACACTCGCTAACGATAGCAGGAACGCTAACAACTACAAAATCATGAACTAACCTTTAAGGTATCCAGTTCACTGCCTCAAATCTCAGCACGCCTCAACCATAATCTCATTTGTTGGTCCAGTATGCTGCAAGGGCTGATACTGAAATTTTTGACTGAATTTTGTTTATTATCCCACAACACATTCCTTATGCTAAAGAGACAGCTGACAGGAAAGAATTTCGTCTCTCCTTCATGCGTAGCTCCATCCGTTTTTCTTGTAATTCGGATCGCGTGCGCCACCTGCTGTAGAGGGAGAATGAATGTGAGGCACGGGCTGTGGCTTGATACCTAGTAAGCCGCCTACCTAGACAGCATTTTTGGGTGTTAATGCCACTTTCCGTATGTGTCTAGCTAGCTAGCTCACTAGTTATTTTAGACACAGCCACAAACAACAGCTATCAGTTCACCGTTTCAGCCACCATTTTTTCTTATGGCGTAAATAACTTTAAACGGTGTTATTGTGCATTAGTTTGGGTATTAGAGCAATATTTTCTTTGTGCCTGGTGTTTTTAGGCAAGAAACAGTCTTCTGGGTCCTGTTCTTCGACTGTGGTTTAACAAAGCCCGGATTAGTTCACATATCCCGGATTGACCTAGCTCGATCTGAAATGGAGTTTTTTCGGCTCTTCTAACACATATCTCGGATTTACATATCTATGTTAGCTAATAAAGACAGCTGACCGTTCATGTGAGGATTTATAAGTCTGTGTAGACTAACATAATTACAGTATGGCTAAACAGCGTGCTGCATATTTCAGCGCTGCTGAATTGCAACTAATAATGGAAGGATATGAGGAAGTTAAACATTTAATAAAAACCAAAGGGAATACTATAGCGGCTGCAAAAGTCCGTCAGGATGCGTGGCGAAAAATAACTGCCAAATTAAATGCGTAAGTATATATTACACTTAATTAGTCTGGGAGAGCACTAATTATGCAGTATATATGACACCTGTGCTGCCCTACTAGTCAGTGTATGTATGTGTGTTGTGTTTTGGCTACAGTCTTACTCTGCTGTTGTCGCTTACAATTACAGATCCAACCCTATGGGACCTAGAAGAACGTGGCAACAAGTGAAGACGAAATACAAAAATATCGTTCAAAGTGGTAGGTCATGGTTTTTTTTTTTTTTGTTGTTGTTGTTTTTTTGTGGGTTTGATGTTTTTTGTTTGTTTTTTATTTCTTTTTTTCTTTGTGAGCTGTATAATCCAGAAGTTTAAATGTATAACTAACTGTGACGATAAACCCACAACAGATGTTATGTTTTGTTTTATTTATAGTAGAATCAGAATTAGAATCATGTTTATGCCCAAGTGCTGTAGGTATATGTGTACGAGGAATTTGTTTTGGTAAATTGGTGCTTGACAAAGACAACAGAAAATCAAGAATAGAACAATGAGGTAAACAATTTTAAAGTAAGGCAAGTAAAAGCTATACAATAAGAAGATACCCCCTCACAATGTAGTGCACTCTGTGTGCTTAGAAAAGGCAGAAAAGTGCAATATAAATGTAATTATAATGAATAAATAATAAATGAAGTAATATTAATAAGAGCAATAAAAAATTTAGGAAGATCAAATAAAAATATAAGTTAATTATTATACATCTGAAATACAAACTGTTCTTGAAAGCGTGTACAGTGCAACACTTTTTCCCTGAAACAAATTTGTTTGTTGTTGTTAGTCAAAGTGTAATCAAACCTTTTTTCTTGTAGGCTTTACACAGTTTTTTTTCTGTGACATTTTCCTCAGACCCTTAGCACCCCCTTGTGGCCCCCTGGGCCCAGTTTGAAAACCACTGGAACCCAGAATTTTGAATTTGAATTTTGAAAACTCAGTGTTTTGAATTGAATAACTTGAAGGTTTAACATAATTTAGCTAACAAGAGAAAGGCTGCACTGAAGAAGATGGGACTAGTCCCAACAAAAGAGGAGTACATAGATGAAGAGGAGTTGCCCCCTGAGAACAATCTGGAGGGTCCTATCATAGCGAGCATAGTTGGTGGCTGCTCCTCTGATCCAGGAGATACGGCTGGCTGCAGCAGTTATGTCAAAGGTATGTGCACCACATGCTTTATTTGAAGAGTTCAGATGCAAAAGCCTCTAAATGCCATCTGAAACTTTCTTCTAAAATGAGCATTTTTCTCAAGCTTCTATATTTATGTTCAGTTATTTCATTTTAATTGCATAGAAAAGGACCTATATATTGCCATTAGAGTAAAATAACTGAACCTAAACATAGGAGCCTGATAAAAATGCTCATTTTAGATGAAAATTCTAGATGGCACTTCGAGGCTTTTGCATCTGAACTCTTCGTTTGTTTCTACAAATCGATACTGCAGCAAATATACATAATTCATATCACATCATTTCAGTGACTGAACATGGAATGGCCCTGCTTCAGCCACCTGTATTATCAGATGAAGAGCTGGACTCTGTAAGTTTACAGCTGTTTATTTAAATTTTTAATGGGATATCAATGATCATAGTATTAAATAAACAATATCATATTTAATACAAAGTAAATGCTTAGAAATATGTACAAATTCTTATTTTTAAGTTGAATTAGTATTTAATAAATGCATTTAATGCTTTCTTTTTAAAGGAACCTGTGGAAGATGTTAAGACACTATACAAGAAGTATCTCAAAATAGAGATCTCAAACAGAAAGCAAGAAATGGCATACAGAGCTTTAAAAATGTGCAAAGTGGAGAAAGAAATTCAGTTACTGGACAGAAAATTGGATGTAAGTGTGATATTTGATAATGGATTGTCAGAATAAAGGATAAATGTACCTTTTAAGATCCACTAAAATCTGTTTTCAGACATTTTAGTTTATGCTGGTGTTTAGTTAGGAAAACATGAATACAATGAAAGAGAAATTGGTTTTCTATGTTAATTTCTAAAATTTTAAAATGAGTAAAGAGTCAAAAATACAGTGAAATGTAATTAAAATTCAACTAAGAACTGTCTGACACTCAAATGACTGAATAGATAGATAGATGGATAGATAGACTTTTCAGTTAAAAGTGGGCTGAATCGGTGCACTTGTCTGAATATTTATGATTATTAAGATAATTTGTGTCTGGAACTACAATAGTAAGTGCAAATGTGCCTTTTTTTTTATTACTACAGTACAGGCTCATCCTTCATGTTGAAAATAAAGCAGTTGTTATAAACCTGTTATAAACTGTGTTCCAATATTTAAAAAGTCACAAGTCACAGCAGTTATGTGTAGCAAGAACACTTATAAACTGTGTTTGTAATCATAATGGTATAATCATAACCTTGCTGAAATCTCTGACATAAAGCAGAGTTGACCCTTTCCATTTGATTTCAACAATGACAAGAACATCAACAAATTTGTGAGCTGTCATATTTACTTAATATATTGGAGAGTGGTTGTCCAACCTGGTTTCTGATCGATCTGATTCAACTACTTTCCTCCTTAGTAGAGTGTTGCATGACCTATATTGGCTACAGTAAAAGAAGGTAGAAAGACCTTAAGATCTCAGGAATATCATCCAGTGTTGTGTCCAGTGTGAGCGACACAGTCTACCATTTTAAAAACTACTAACAAGTAGGTTAAAGGGATACTCCACCCCAAAATGAAAATTTTGTCATTAATCACTTACTCCCATGTCATTCCAAACCCGTAAAAGCTTCGTTCGTCTTTGGAACACAATTTAAGATATTTTAGATGAAAACCGGGAGGCTTGTGACTGTCCCATTGACTGCATAGTAAATTGGACTGTCAAGGTCCATAAAAGTATGAAAAACGTTGTCAAAGCAGTCCATCTGCCATCAGACGTGCAATCTGAATTTTATGATGCGACGAGAACACTTTTGTGCGCAAAAAAAACAAAAGATCGACTTTATTCAACCTTTTTCTGCTCCTCCGTGACACTTCCTGCAAGCGTGTTCATGAGTTCACTAGCAGAGCACGACGCAAGCACGCCTCAGATGACACAGCACGTAAACGCTGTTTACAGTGTACGCTGGCCTCGACATGAGTAGGCCACGGCATTTATGTCATGCATCATCTGAGGCGTGCTTGCGTCGTGCTCTGCTAGTGAACTCATGAACGCGCTTGCAGGAAGTGTAATTTACTATGCAATCAATGGGACAGTCACAAGCCTCCCGGTTTTCATCTAAAATTTCTTAAATTGTGTTCCGAAGACGAACAAAGCTTTTATGGGTTTGGAACGACATGGGGGTAAGTGATTAATGACACCATTTTCATTTTGGGGCGGATTACCCCTTTAACATAGTTCATAAACAAACAAACAAATAAATGTACAATTTAAATATTTTACAAACAATACTCATAAAGCAGACAAACAAAATGAAACAAGCAGTTAGCATTCAGAAAATAATTGCAGATAGTCAAGGAAATAGAAATCAGTAAACATGTTGCTGACAAGTAGTTAATGGATGATTAGCACTTGAAAAAAGCAAATTCATTCTGGCTGCAAACCTAATGACAAGTTTGTCCAACATGCTAAAACATGACTGCCAAATTCAAGTCCCGAGGAGCCAGAACTATTGATCTTCCATACACCTTATTTTATTTAGGAATGAGTGATTTGCCCATGAATTTCTGCATTATTTTAGTTAACAGCAGTTAAGGATGAAACTGGGATTAAGGCATTTTAAGCTTCTTACCTGCTTACCTGTGTGTCTCTTTAAGTCCCACGAGTCTTGAGAACCAATACACTGCCCAGGATATCTTGTACAGCCTGAGGCAGAGTAAGCAACTTGTAACACTTTTTTTTTTTTTTCCATTCATTTCTTTTTCTGTGAACTGTAAACCACTTTCATATTAAGTAGGTTTTAAAATTGGGCTTCCTAGATAATCATTTTTAGTATGAAATATTTATGCACCATTCTGGAGTTATAGGTTACACTTAAATCATACATATCCCATAAATTCAATAGTCCAATGTACTGACACATTCTTTAAAGCCATAATTGGTTTATGTAGTATTTAGCAGTGGTGGACAGTAACAAGGTAGTTTTACTACGAGTATTTTTCAAGTATCTGTACTTTACTGGAGTAGTTTTATTTTGAGTAACTTTTACTCCACTACATTCCAAAGCATGAGATCGTACTTTTTACTTCACTACATTTCATAAAACACATCGTTACTCCTTATAATTTCACGTGCTCCACAGTGTCTGATTCATGAACAAACTGATTCTTTTCAATGAACCCGTTAAATTGGTTCATAAATCGCACCTAACGATTCATTCACAAATTGGACTGATCCGATATTGCAGCTGTTCTCGAGTCAACAAATCGTTGAGTTATGCATATATGCTCTTGCGCCATCTGCTGAAGACTCACGCCTACAGCATATAAATGTGGTCGCATGCATCATTCCCTTTGTTCAGTCCAGCTCTTCACCGAGCCCCCGACTGCGCTGGGCCCAGAGGTGTTGTACCTCATTTCCCTCCTTCTGGGAAAAGTAGTTATATGCATAACTCAACGTTCCCATTCAGTCTGTTCACTCGGTACAACACATGACTATGGGACATATATACACGCCCCACAAAGTTGCCGAACTAAACGTAAGGGAGCAGCACCGTTACATTCTCACGGGAGCAACGGCCCCTGGCTTGAGACTGCTGTGGTGAGCACGGACCGAGCCACTGTCGCTGCAGTGACATCCAGTCGGTAAAAATGAACAAACGTGTGCGGCGATGCCTAGCTAGCAGCCGCACAGATGTCCTCCACAGACACTCCCCTAAACCGAGCCCATGACGCTGCCATGCCCCTAATTGAGTGCGCGCGCACCTCCGTCAGGCAGGGATAACCCTTTGCTCTTGTATTCGCCTCCACAATCCAGTGTGAAAGACGCTGCTTAGATGGTGGCTTCCCCAGAACCGGGCCAGCAAAACATACAAACAGTTGATCAGCGAAATGCACTGCCCGCGTCTGCTCAATGTACCTGTGTAGAGCCCGCACGGAGCATAAGGCATGAAGCACCCTGTCTTCCTCGAGTCAATAGAGAGGTTTGACAAAGCAGGCAGCTCATACGAGTGTGCTATATGCCCCCGACAAGACTTTAGGCATATATGCTGCATTTGGGCGCAACACCACTCTCGACCCATCCAGCGCAAACTGGACGCACGTGGGGTGTACCGACAGCGCATGCAGGTCGCCCACATGTTTTGCTGATGCCAGCGCCAGCAGCAAAGCTATTTTATAAGACAACATCCTCAGGTCCAAGGCCTCTAATGGCTCAAAAGGAGGCTTACACATGGCCTCCAGAACCACAACCAGGTTCCATGACGGCACCATCAAATGGCAAGCGGGTGCGCGCTTGGCATGGCACCATGTATGCCCTCATGACATGCTGAGATGGCCGCCAGATAAACCTTCAGTGTGGAATGGGAATGATCCTCCTCCAACAATTCTTGCAGAAAAGTCAAAATCCCCGCAATCGGGCACCGATATGGTGACAACGCTTTCCGCCCCCTCCAATCTTCAAATATGCGTCATTTAAACGCATAAAGCCTCCTTGTCGACGGCACCCTTGCGCTCTGAATTGTGGCTACTACATCAACAAGGAGCCCTGCTGCCATCAGCCTCTCCCTTTTAGCGGGTAATCCCACAGACGGGGCCATCAGAATTAGTGACAAACCCTCCTGACGCAGGGTGGGCTGTATCAGATCCACTGGTGGAAACTCATACAGCAGGGTCTTGGGCCATGCATACGACAGAGCGTCCACCCCCAGCGGAGCGATCCTGTCTGTGATTGAAAAAAACAGCGGGCATGTGTGTTTTCCGTTGATGCAAAAAGATCCACCTCGGCTTTGCTAAACCAATCCTAGATCTGTGCCACTATCCACGGGTGCAAGCGCCACCACCTGGCCTGCAGGCCACCTCTGGACAGCATGTCCGCCCCACCATTCAGATGGCCTGGAACATGCACTGACCTGAGTGACGCTAAAAGTTCTGGGCAAACACTGGGCAAAATGTTCGAGAGCCAAACAAACTCGCAACTCCCAATAATTTATGTAACGCTGTCTCAGCACCGCTGACCACTCCCCTCTTACAGAGCTCCCTTGGCACAGAGCTCCCCATCCATGTAGTGACGCCTCTGTCAACACTACTGTAAGTGACGTAACCCTGCCCAGGGGAATCCCCTCTGACAACAGAGCGGGGTTTTCCCACGGAATCAGAGCTCAAACACACGACGGCGTAATCGTCACTTGTCTGTTCAAATGCCGCACGGAATGCAACCCTGCACTCAGTGCCCATCTCTGGAACGCACGCATAAAGAGGAGACACAGTCGAACAACTGTTTTCATCGAGGCCATGAGCCCCAGTAGCCTCAACACCAAGCAAAAACGAACCTGCTTACCCAGCTGAGACTGAGCCAGACAGCTGCGGAAATCCTCAGCCCTCCGTGCTGACAGCATACCTGTGTTCCGTACGGAATCCATCTGTAAACCGAGATATGAAATCCGCTGACTCGGAACTAAGGAGCTCTTTTTGAGATTTATCAAGAATCCCAGAGCTTGCAAATGTGAAACAAGCACTTGTGTCTGCGATGCTGCCTGCTCTCTGCTGTTCGCGGCCAGGAGTAGGTCGTCTAAATAGGCGAACACTCTCATGCCCCGACACCGCAACAGGGCCAACACTGCCTCTGCGCACTTCGTAAAGATATGTGGCGCTAGGGATAGCCCGAACGGTAGGACTTCAGAAATTTTCTTTGCCTCGGGTGGATTGTTATATGAAAATATGCATCGGTCAAGTCCACCGACGTAAACCAACTGCAGCTGATAACCCCACTGAATCGAGCTCCACTGCTCGACGCAGGTAGAGAGGATCCCCGTAATACTCAGGGAATCTCTGCCTCTGCCTGCACATGATATGACATATCACTGGATATGACACATCACTGCTTCTTTTTCCCCCATCGGCATATAACCAAACTAAAGGCTAGTGGTTGTGAAGCATTCTGATTCTCTTGACCAATCAACACTTGAGGCATTGTATGCTGAACACAAAATCTTTTTATTGAAATTAAACTTAAAGTTGGGCCCGCCCTCTTGCAGGACCCTTTCTGCGCTGAGAAAAGAACACTGCTGCCTCTGGACTGACATTCCACCCCCTTTTGCGGGCTAGGGACCAGACGGCCCTTTCCTTCCCGAAGAGCAACTGGCGATACCACTATTCTGCAGGGGCACCAGGTATGCGGCAAGAGAATGCTCCATCAGGGGGGCCAACACCAGTCCTGCCTCTGCCGCACCCTCGAAGTCCGTAAACTTGTTTGCACTCGGCACCGGAGGAGGGGGTAACATGGGCTTAGGCCACGAAGACGTGAGCTCTGCCACACAATCCGGATAGAGTGGCAGGTGGGTTCTCACTACTGTTTGCACCGAACATAAATAGAACCATCCCCCCCCCGAAGCACGAGCTCTTGGTGGGGGGGCAGGCCATTCCACCGACAACTTCTCTGCCACTCTCCGGTAGAGGTCTGTGAAGGGGTCTTCCCCTGCCTCGCTGTCACCCAACGCCTTGGAGGGTGAGGGAGAAATCGGGACTTGCCCCGTGTGAAAAATGTCATCGGAGAACTCTTCACCCGCATCCAGTGAGACTGAGTCATCGTCCCGACACTCCAAATGCCGATTAAACTCTGCCTCCGGCCTCCTAGGCTTCAACATGATCACCCCAGTCTCCTGTGGCCTCCCCAAAAACAGCTAGAGCTGCCTCTGGATCAGCCTTCGAGGACAGAAGCTGGCCATGTCTGGCCACTGTCCCACCAAGTACACGCTCCACAAACGCCACACGCTGCTCGGAGTTGCTGACAGTGTGCCCATGCTCTGGGGTTTGAGAGAGCCAGCTTAGTGTGGACAATCCCCAAACACTCGGGACAGTGCTCGTGAGTATCTTTACTGGACGGTGAATACCCACATGCCATAGGTGAGGGGTGAGAATCTTTCTGGTGCTTAGACATCTCACTTGGGGAAAAAAAGTTAATTGGCCCTTATTAGCAGTGCTAAACGTGAGCTAAAAACATACTTTTCGTGTCTGTTTCCACAAGGATCACCACCATGGGCTTTCTCTTGTGAAAACGTGGCGTAACTGTGTTCTTGCAGCACGATGAAGAGCTGAAGAACAAAGGGAATGACGCATGCGACCGCATTTATATGCTGTAGGCAGGTAGCCCCGCCTACGTCGCCATGCATCACTGGCCTTTCAGGCGTGATTAGAGGTGACTTCAGCAGATGGCACAAGAGCGCGATATCCCATAGTCATGTGTTGTACTGAGTGAACCGACTGAATGGGAATGGGTTTTATTAAAATGCTATGCATTTAGCCCTATATGTGATGTCTGTTTTTATATTGTTTGTCAACACGCATAAGTATTTTGTGTCTGGATTCACTAACCGAGTAGACAAATATGAATGTTTATTCATAATCATGCTGAAAATAAGTCAATATTGTTAGCTGATGCTAACTGTCTAGGTAACAAGCTTGCAGGTGCCAAGTTGAGGTAACTTTTAATTATAAAGTCAAAATATTTTTTTATTCAACCACCTAGATAGATTACATCTGAGGGGAAAAAGAAAGGATGTGATGTTCAGAACATGGTAACTACGGTAATTATCAAAGTGGGAAGTGATGCCCTCTGGGGGCATTTGGCCAGGGGTGTTTTTACATTTGAGAAGAAAAAAATCATTATGAAAATCTAATTATATTTTCCTTATTATATTCCTTATTTCCTTACTGGTTATTTTGGGAAAACCCAGGTATTTTGAGGAGTAAGATTATAAAAAAATATATGCTAATATAAAATTGAATTATATAAGTAGCCTATATAAAACTGCAAAGTAAACATTCATCTATCGATACTTTTCACTTAAGTACACAAAAACAGTCGAGTACTTTTACTAGAGTAATATTTTATTATACAGATCTGTACTTTTACTCAAGTACTTGATTTGTGTTCTTCATCCACCACTGGTATTTAGTATGTACTACAAAATTAATGTTTTTGCTAAAATTTGCTATTGGAATAGCCATATTCAAACAGGGAAGGGAAACACAATGCAAATAAGCATTGCAGATGTTTTATTTTTAATATCATTCAATGTCATGTACAATAGATACAACACAAATACAGCACAGTTTTGCTAAAATCACAAAATATTCATGGTTGCAACTCACAAAACATTACTTTATAGAAGCTGCTGGCCTCTTGGATGTTATACAGAAACAAACAAACCAATCTTCTCGGTTTCACAGACACTCACTCCCATTCACACAGTGTAATTTTTTTTTTAAGCATGGCTCTGGAGCAGTGGTGAACAATCTACTGTAGATAAGAGGTAAAACATCTTGGTACAAATCAGTCTTTTTGTCATCTATAAATATTCAACCAAATATCAGTGCAAGGTGTCCTCCATTAACCTTAAAGGACTGCCATAGATGCCACCCTTAATTTACGAATGATTTCACAAGTACCTCAAAGTCCCAGCTGTGAAGTACGATACATTTTTGGCAATTTTCAGATATTCCAACATAACAACATAGAGATGGCAAATATATAAGTGTTTTCTTCTTTTTTCTTATTTAAAAATTTCTTCCATGCCATGTTCTTCCTCCTCAAAATGTCCTTAATGCACAGCATGTTAAGATTACTGGATTCCCCTAAACAAACACATAGCAAACACCATGGCAAAAAGCTGATGGGAGAGAAAGAGAAACAAATATAGTTTAGCAAAGAGTTCAATGCAAATACGGTTTTAAAATACTTCTACATTCAATTGAATAGAATTGTGAGAAGCCCATTTCATGGCAAAGACACTTCTTTCTCCAGTAGGTGGCGATCACAACCCATAGTTCTTGCAAAACAATTTGTCATCACATTCTAAGTGTAAAATCATCACCTCTTACTTTATTATTAAAAAGCAAAATCATAACCTTACTTCAATAGTCAGCACCACAATAGCAAGGGCTCCAGCCATATAGATGTACGTCTCAAAATAGTCCACCACTGCTGAATAACAGCCCTGTTTCCAAGAAGTACAAGTTTTAATATGAGAACAAAATGTTGTTTCAGTGGATATTGAATTTCTAATTTATTACAAGCTACTGATAGTAATGTAATTCCAAATTGGTTAGAATCAATGTGTGTGTGTATGACTCAGAAGAGTATATATGACTCAGAAACTCAAAAATCATTCATTTTCAGAGCTATTACTTAGAAAGGGTCAAATACCACACTGACCTCTCTCCAAAAAGAACATATTAACTTCCTTTGATTTCAGTTTTCATTCTTTTTTTCTACTCAATTTTTTGATGCATTTCTTGTTACATATTCATTCCTATTCATTTACTAATTTGTAGTAAACTCATTGCTGACCTTGTTACGGATTGGCATGATTCCCTTGAGACACTCCTCCTTGCTCATCATCAGATCGTTCCTCTGGCAACAGACCTCTGGCACTAGTCTGCTGGGGTTCAATCTTCTGAAGAGGCTCTGATCATCAAAGTCTTCAGCACTGTTCACTCCACAGCAATCAAACTATGAAGACACCAATACCCAGTTAAATGACTTTAATGCCATTATTGTGTTACATTTTGTGCAATATGTTATCGTACTGTGGTCATAATGGCATTCCATGTGGAGGTGAAGACATCAGTGCTATTGGTGCCTTGGTAATGTGTTTTCAGCTCCTTGGTGAAGTAATCTCTGGTGAGCTGTTGATCCACAGATAGACAGTAGTAGTGAGAGCAGAGGTATATTACAGGTGGCTTGATGATATCCAGCTATAATAATACTCACATGCTCCCGGAAAATGAATGCCAGAATGGCCACCGCCAGCTCTGCCAGGAATATGATGAGTATGAGCATGAAGAACTTTGGGAGAAAAACAGGATATTTGCATCTAAATCAGATGTGAAGTACTTTAGTTGTCAAAATAAGAACAGGAATTCACAATATTAATATAATTCTGGCTAATATTGAGAAGCCAATTATAATTTTCATGTTATAGTCTATTTTAAAATGTATATTATTATGTTTAAATAAATTGATCATTTATATTAGGTGTGAATCAGATGTGAAGTACTTAAGATGCCTAAATATGCAACAAATAAGCATTATTAGGTGTTACACACATTGCTTTTTGATGCTAAATAGGGATGCACAATATTAATATAATGCTGATAAGCCAATTAATGTTTTTAATGTTATGGCTTATATTAAAATATATATTTTCTGTCTAAATAAATACACATAAAACACAAAATTGAAAAAATATTTTAAATGCTACAAGTGAATTTAGGCATCACAACAGTATAATGTATTTTAACGTATAATTAATGTATTAATTCTAAGTACAAAAAAATTGACATTTATTTTGATATTTGCTAAAGATTAGTGTCATTAAATTATTAGAGATTTTAAAGATTGATTTTAAGTGAGCATTAAAAGACAGCAGACGTAATCTCAAATGGGGGAAATGAGCATTTACAATAAATATACAATATAGACGATATATACCAATAAATTATATATCTAGTAATAAAAGAAAATCCCATACAAACAGTAGAAGACATTTATTTTCTCGTATGGCTCCGCAGCAGCCCAGAAATCCCAGTAGGAACAGCATCCCGCCCATGATCAAAATTGCATAGACTCCAGTAAACAGGAGAGGGTTGGCTGCCACAATCTCCCGGAAACCTGTCGGATCCACCAGCACCCAGATTCCCACTCCTAGAAGGAATGCACCTCCAAGCTAAAGGAGGAAAAATGGCTTAGTATAGATCCCCGCACAATATAAACACAAAATATGATTTTATGAAATGGCCATATTGAGCATGTCAATGCTGACTGATGCTCAGTTTTTTATGGAACAGCACATTTTCCCACAGCATTAGTGTGGTAGAGGGAAATTCATGAGGCTGCTAAAAAAACACCTTTGAGGAACAAAGGAAGTGCAGTGTGGTTCATGAGCAAAATGAAGGCACGTTGGCACAAGATCAGTGCGTTTTTTCATACCTTAACGTTTGTTCAAAGTGACGACTTGGATCATTGAGACTCTTTCAAACTACACGTTTTGTTAGGAAAACAAGAGTCTCCACCTGCATATCATCAGGTTTTTAATATAATAAAGAAAACGGATACTTCCCTCACTTCCAACCAAAGCAAATCATCACTCCAGTCAAGTCTAGATCTTGTCAGCCTACGGTATGTAAAACAATGGCCTACACTCTTAAAAATAAATGCTCTTTATCTGCATCTATATGGTTCCATGAAGAACCTTCAACATTTATGGAACCTTTTCATTCTTTATAGTGGAAGAGGTTCTTTAAATTGGTTCTTGGAAAAAAGTCTGAAGAACTCTTGAATGAAAGGTTGAATAAAAGGTTCTTTGGGGAACCCAAAATGGTTCTTCAATGGCATCACTGCAAAACTCATATTTGGAAGCTTTATGTGTATAATTCTCTCGTGCCCTTCAAGACAAAGTAAGAGAAAGAAAGCACTTACAAAAATAAAGAAGTTGAAGATGAACATGAGGTACTTGATGCAACTAAGACAGTCCCCCTCCATACTTGTGCCTCTTGCTGAAGCTTCTCCTTGCCCCTGAGGAAGCATCGTAAGAAACAAAGAGCCGTTAGGCTACTCCACAGGAAACGCGAACGTCACATGCTCCATTTAAAGACAAGTCCATGAGTCAGCGTTGTCAGTGACTGGTGGGCTTTTGTGTTTTTAAGCTCATTCAGTGAGATCATTTTGTGAATTTGTCACTTAAATAATACACTGACATTGACAAAACACACATTGACAGACATATTGTGTTCAGGCACTCCAGATGAATAATGCCGCATTATGTATTTGAAAGAATGACTGGCAGCTCCTGTAATCATATGCCTGGAAATGTAACACAAAAATGGATGTAAAACAGAATTAACAGCATTTTCTCTATAAAAACATTTCACACCGAATTCTCATGCATGTTACATGCAGACTCGACGTACACAATGAGTTGTTTGAAAAGGGAAATATGGAGGAGGAGTACTGAAAGCGGGCAGCTTGGCTAAAAAAAAACACCATCAGGACTGCTGGAGCACATTTGCTCATCTTCACACCAGGAGCGATACTCAGCCGGCTAAATAAACATGTCCTTTCAGCACTCCAGACCGCAAGCTGTGTGCCCGAGTCTTTCTCTGAAATTCATCTAAGCACTCTAACTCTTTTCTGCTTATATGCTCCAGGTGTTTTCAAACTATGTTCCATCACCTGTGCTTCTTGATGCAAATTCCCCTTTCCTCTGCTACAAGACAAATACAGGGTGCACGGTGTACAAAAACACTATTAGAGGGTGCTAATACAACATAATGAGTGGTCGAATTAGATTCTGGTTGCCTGAAATTAATGATCATTTTTAGCCTGTCCTGCATTTATACTCGGTATCCTGCTTTTCAGCTTTGTAATGATAAAGTATATCTGGTTGATGCTTTTTCCTGCATGTCTTTTTAAAGTAATAAGGTTGATGGTAAGTGCTCCCTCTGTGAAAAGCTAAAGTGTCCCTTGCTGACAATGCACTCTCTATAATTACAGACCATTAGGGGAATTTAGGTTAATGATGGTACAGTTCTTCATTAGTGCACTGGGTCCAGAGCTCACCTCCCACAGGTAGCTTTGACTTTGCTACTGCCTCAGAAACCAGCCCTTGGGATCAGGTGAAGCAGTAGTGCATATAATAACAGACGGACTCTCATATTTGCTGGTTTGCTATGACCGGCCAGTGTCTCGGCTAGCCTTCTGCAGCTGTGGTCCCTGTAAAAATAGCTCCGAACAGCTGGCCGATTTCACAGGAGCTGACGGTAGATGCCGTGGCGGCAAATAATTCCACCTCTCCTCTTACGGAACGGTTCTGGCATAATTCAATAATCCCCCCAGCCTGGTTTTTCCAAAGTAATTTCCTGTGCAACACTGCAAGTCAGTCAGGTGTTATAAGTGCCGGAATGGAAGGGACCTCGGGAGCCCTGCTAAACTCGGTTAACTCGCAGGTGGGTGAGCAATTTTATTTGTATGTGTGTGGAAAGGTGGGTGGTTGGCCGTATCAGTCTTCTTAGATTAAGACCACCAGCCTCAGAAGGTTTGAAGGCTCAGCCCACAAGTCTCGAGGCCATTATCACAGAGCCTCAGCTGTCTTTTTTATTGAAGTCTTTAAACCTCATCGCAACAATCCAGACACTCCAACAATGGACAAAAGGAGTTGCATTACATAAATTAATGGACCGTGTACAATTTTTGTTTGTATCTTTGTACTCTATTTAATTAATTTACTTTTGTCAGTAGTGCTGCTTTGCTTAAACGTCATCTGAAGGGCTCCAGACTGCATGCAAAATAGTCAAAAGCCACTTTTCCACCGAAATTACCTGGAACAATTTGTCGCAGGAACCTTTTGTGCCCGGTGATTGCCTGGAGCTCACATCTCAGAAATCGGCAAAGCATATTTTCAAATAGGCGCTGTCTTTTTAAATAAACCGCAGATTTGAGTTTCAAACAACTACATTCTCACCTGAAATACTATTAAAACTACATTTCATGACACAATAACAGTAATATTTTGAAAATTATGCAAATAAATGGTACTTGAAAAGCAATGCTGTATGAACACAACCAATCAGCATGTTCAGCACCAAAGTCCCAGCCCCGAAAGTTCCTGACCTTTAAAAAGTACTACCTCATGAGCATGGACTTTCTGAGGGCTAAATGTTTACCTAAATAGTCTGGTTTGTAATGTTTTGTCATCAGAAGAAGTGTGAATCATTCAGGGGTGCATTTCCCAAAAGTATAGTTAGCCAACTATGGTTGCAAGTTCCAATGTTACCAGCATAGTTCAACAATTTGGTGTTTTCTGAATACATACTGTAGTCCCAATGAACATTCACAAGGAGCATTGAAAATTTGTGTGGTTGGAAATGCAGCTTTCGAACTGTGATTCAAATTATGGAGCTGCTACAATGTTCCTGCATTTTCGGGAAACAAACGTTAGTGAGTTAGTCTCTCCAACTATGGTAGTTAAGTAGAAAGTTATGTCGTTGTTTGGGAAACACACACCAGAACCATCACAATTCATTCAAAAGTATGTTTACATGCAACCAAATAATCAGTTTAAAATCGCATTGTTCAAGTACAAGTTCACTGTTGGTTCAGTCAATCTGGTTGAGCTCGATTCAAATGAAATTTTGATCCAAGGTGAAAGGGGTGGTGTCTTAATCTGATTCAAAGATGCTAGCACACATACACAGTGCAGTGATGTTTACGGCTTACAAACATGTGTGCGTATGTTTATTTATGTTTTATGTGTTATGATCTGGTCAGTGGTGGAGACTGAATATTTGCCACATATTTGCTAAAAATGCTTTTCTTTTTTTTGATAGGCCTGTCATCAAAGCAAAAAGCCAGTTATGCTCGCTGTAGCTCTTGTGTTTCTGAATGTGGCAACTGATGCAATGCACATGTGCTGAACATCGAAATAGATGTAATGCTACTGCACACATAAATATGTGAATCTGATTGCAGTGTTTAAGGTACATGAAAACAACTTTCAGATTGTGAAGTGTGATTGAATTCAATCAGATAATCAGTGCATGTAAATATACCTAATGAAACAAGTCATTATCCAGGTAAATCTGATTTAAAATGAATGTGGATATGTTAATAGTAATTAAAGATTGATAATCAGCCAAATTTTGTTGTAGTTAATGGCATTCTTAAATTAATAGTAAGAGAATCTTTGTTTGGGAGTAAAACCAGAAGATACGTGACATATTGGAACCACAATCAACATTTTATTTTATTTTTTTCTTAAACAAAAAAATAAATCACCTTACAAAACAGATTGACTTTTATATGGCACAAATAAAATGAGGATCACTACAGGAACTAAACCACTTCTTGATCCAGTAATTCTACAATTTTGTCACATAAAAAAACCATTTGGCTTCTTTTCAGTTAAAACTCACAATATCTGCATATCAGATAACACAATCTTGGATTTGTTGCTCACTGAACTCAAAAAGCAACCAAAAATCTGTGCTTTTAATGCAGAAGGGAGAACTGTAGAGGGGAAAAACACTGCACTGTTAAAGCAGTAGATGAGAGTCAATGACCGAGGAGATAGTGGGGCAGGATTGAGCTATGATTTCTGCATCTAGCTACAGAACACAACCAATCACACACTGCCTCTGCCTCTTACAGAATAAATCAACCTGTCACAGCTGCCTGGAGGAATCGTGGCATACACATGAAGTGTTTTCACGCAGCTCTGGCAAAACATTGAATTCACGATGCACTCATCCATCATGAGACAGCCTCCAACTGGGTGGTACAGCTGAGAGAGAAGCAGTATGGAGGATCCACTCCACACATTGTGTGTAAATACTTGTTATAAGCTATTTGAGTGCGACGTGAGGACATTGCTCTTCAAACCATCTGTGCATGTTTGTCTCAGCTGACCCATGAGATCCAGCATTGGTGTAAGATCTTTCCATCTGGTTGCGAAGTACAAATTGCTTAACAAATAATAACATTAGGCAACATGTTTCTGATTGAATGACTACCAAAGAAATCAAGTTATAATTGTATTGCATTATGTGTTTTGCCCCACACACACACACACACACACACACACACACACAAAAAACTAAACTAAACTAAAACAAGCTTAGATCATCTCGTTACCTATTATTTGGGAGAGTGACAACTGATAATTCTATATTTATGTAAGATGCCTGCTATTCTGTTATGAAGATCTCATTTATTTACATTGCAAATAAATATCAGAATTTATGTTTTGGATTTTTTTTAAATTAATTTTTTTCTAAAGTTTCAATAAACATTTTAAACACTTCAGCATTTGCTGAGAAAATGTTTGACAGACATGCACTACACTGGCTACTACACTAATATTTGCTATGACTGTAACCAAAAGAAAAATAAGCCATCTACTGCATTGTAAAAGACATTCACTTAACAGATTTGCATTCTCCCAAGTGATATAAACCAGACAGCATGCTTTTAACTTTTCTCATAACTGTGTCAGCATGGGGCTGATTTCAGTGGAATATATTGAACTTAAAACACTTTAGCACTGAAAAGTCTCTATTTTGCATGTAATAACACAAAGAGGGAGATGAGTCAAAGTTAAAGCCTGATTTCAAAGGTTCCACACTTCTTTAGACAATTCCCTTCAACAACGCTTCCTTTGTTCATAATGATGAAAAGGAGGTGGAAATGACAATGCTGTAAGAACACAATACACATTTTGCTACATAATGATCCGACTTTAACATTAATAAGCCACATTAAAAGTCACACTCTTTGTAATACATTGTCAAAACAGGATCTATGTTTAGATGTACGGACCTCTCTGTATCTAGTCCTTTTGACACAACCAAGTTGATATTTTTGGCATCCATTCCTGAACTGAGACTGACCTAGTAAAGATTGTATTTTACCCCCAGGGAGCTTTTTCTTTCTCCTCCTGCTCTTCTTATCCAAGCCCCTAAACGGAGGTCAAACGGCTATTGCTTTTAGCTTTGATGTTAAATCACTGCACCAAATCACTCCAAATTAATGGTATGGCATGATATTAAATACATACAAAAATACATTATTTTCCTCTTATGGGTCTCAACTGCTAGGAAAAAATGTTGTGGAGGAGGGTGGAGGAACGATCCATATTAAAGAGCAGAAGTCAATGGCTGCTGTGCGAGGTGAGCTGAATGCTAAGCAGACACGTAAAGTGAATTTATAGGACCTGCCTCTCCTCTTTAGACAGTAACTGAAGCCCTTGGGAAACGGCTGTATCTGAGTTACCATCTCATGTGGCATCGGAACATACATCATAACCTCTGTATTAATGAACCGCTCTCTGGTGCACAACCAGTCAGTCAATGAATGCTACTCTGTTTCTCAAAGGAGTATATTAATCTAAAGGGCATCACTTAAAGGAAATAATTTAGAGGGGTTACTCTTCATGTGATAGCATGTTTTGAATGATACAACACAAAAAATGCCTATGTATTACTGTAATATAAGTAGTTAATTTCAGAGCATGCACCAGTAAACACTGATATTATTTATGGCTTTCCCTTCGCAGTCCGACGCCTTCAATCATTCACGGTCTCTGAATTCTAGAGCATACTGTATCTGAGGATGATGTTTCTGAAGAGAGATGCCTGTGTATCTAATTATGTCAGCACCTCAATCTACCCGAGAGAGAACACCAGTGCACAATACACCAGTGCTAGAGCCAATCAATGCATTTACGCTAAGAATTGATCTGTTGATTAGTTGCTGCACCAATATTCTCACCGCCTTTTCTTTGAAGATAAAGCTCATCATTTCTCAAGGTTCATGCCAAGTACACAGTAGAAACAGTGATTCTTCAATCCCTTAGTTCAGACTATTAATCACCTGTATTTGGACTGTTAATCACCTGTTATGAACTTCAAGTTGCAATGTAACAGAAGTAGTGACAGAAAAAATCTTCCATATTTTGACATACATCTGAGTGAAACAAAAAAGATGTAGGACGGAAACTTGTTTCTCTCCATTGGCTGCAAGTGACTGCATGGAGGCAGATCTGAATGCGAATTTGCAGTCAATTGCAAGAAAAATGCGGACTGAATGATTCTAGAAGTCTGGTATACGTCACCTGTCATTTCACCAAAAGATATGGTTCTAACATTGATTGAAAAAAAAAAAAGCATTGGGTAGAATGAGTCTTTCATAATAAAATGCATTAGGAAAACAGATACGGTGAATTTCCACTTAATGCTGACTTTAACTATGCAAACTTTAGAAATTTCTTCATCCTTCATACATAAGTTTCATCCACCATGTTCCCATTGGTATTCAGGAGCTGTTACTCTGACCCTCACAAAATGTTATGACCTTCAAATGATGTGTTTTGACTCAAATGTAAGGTCAGACAGACAAAAATGAATTTAAGAAAGTGCAAACACTGACCCTAAAATACATAAGAGATCTGTGTATTGGTCAGTCCTTTTAGCAGAAGTCCACAGCATTAAACATGGTGAATATTTCAGGACAAAGCATATCAAATCTAACACCAAAACAAAAATTATTTCATCTGGAAAGAATCAATAAATACCAGAGAATCATCTAACTAATAGGATTTATAAAATGTGAGAATTATGAAATATTATAAAATACACGCAAAAGGGTCATTATTAGATAGGTTAATATCAGTTAATCAATAAATATGTATTACTAAATAAACAAATATTAGTACACAAACAAATATTCATATAAAAGGGAAGATTTTCAATAGTAGATGTGTTAGAACAAACATCTAATAATTATATATTTCACAAAAACAAGTAATATTTTCTTGTAATTTAAATACATTATAAATTAGATTTAGTGTGCTCTCTAGCTCAATCTTTCCAGTTTGTCCAAAAATCCTCACTATGGCAACGAAGAGAATAACAATCCTGAAAACCACGCAAAAAGGATCATTAACATCCTCTAGGTGTTACCATAATGTTTCCAGCTATAATTATTCTAAAAGGAAAGGAGGCTGTTAGTGTTGGAGGGCAACTGAGTGCTATCTGCTAACTGATAGACACTGAACTGTGCTGTTCTTCTCTGTCTCCAGAGGATACCAGTTACAATTTGAGAGCAAGACATCTGCCAAAAGACATCTAGTACTTTTAAGGACATGCTGAGAATGATACAAACATGTACGTGAGATTGGGTGGGTGTCTGGTTCCCTTGAAAACAATGGAATTTCAGCTTTATATTCGTAAATGTTCACATCTCAATAAACTTCGAGATTGCCAGACACCCTTATGGACATGTAACCTCAAAAATACAAAAAAGCATGAACATGATGAAAAACTTTACCATTAGCTGTATTGAATGTCTGTTAACACCCTGTTGAGATAAGGTTTGACAGACTCAGGGAGCCAGAAGAAAAAACAGAACAAAGCTGGAGGAAGAAGTATTGATAAAAAAAAAAAAACCATTAGAAAACAGCCAGCAGGAAACCTTCTCGCACAAGTACTTTACTCTTGCACCATCTGCTCTAAATAGCAACAATAACATGAATGAAGCAATGCAGAACAGTGTTAAAACACTTCAGACTGAGCCTCTGTTTTGAGAAAGTTTAGTATACTGGTGTTCAGGCTCCTTCACATTTTTGCACTTCTAAAGGAAGGAAGAGGAAAGCACTAGACAAAACAAGTGTTAACAATGGAAAAAGGACATTTTATGGCATACAAATCCAGAGATTAAATTTACCCTTGTTCTTCTCGTATATTCTCAGAGTGGCTGAATTTAGTAAAAAGCCACAATGTACTCAGCATCAGAACAAGATATTTGTTCAGTGTGGGAATGTCTGAAGTTGCTGATAGTGGAAACCCTGCAGTCTCCATTAAAAATGTCTTTTCAGATTGCTCAGAACTAGACACTTACAGCACTTTCAAATGGAAAGTCTAGCGTCTGTTCTCTCTTAGCTGTAATTTTCTTTTTCAAGACTTCAGGCTGAAGGCAACTGCCACTTCTTTGCATATAATGTATACAACAAGGAAAAATTCCATGCAAAATCTTCCATTCCTAAAACATCTTAACCCTGTAAAGCCTGAGACATAAAATAACAGTCTGTTAAAAGTCTGTTAATAAAACAGTTTATTGAAAATTTTGACAAAATATATTTTAAAATTGTGCAGTTTTTATTATATTTGATACACCAGGCTTTTATAGCTCATTTAGGAACATACGGAGCTTATACTTGAGGAAAAAAAACACCTCAGTTTTATTTAGAGGCCCAAACTGAGCTGACTAAAAAAGTCTGAACTACCAATCAGAAGGCAGAAAGCAAGTAGAACATTGCATACAACAGCAATGCTTTGATTATGCTGATAATTTAGTGGCCAGAAATATGTGCAGCACCCCTCATCATATAGTCAAAATATACAATTAAAATGTTATAATAAGCAATAAGGTTGTCCAACAGCCAGATGAGTTTCAATCCTTCTCCTCCAGCAACCTGTTACTCACATAAAATGATTGCACTTAGAAAACAACAACGATCCAATCAATTCCCAGTAGACAAAATCAAGTCCCTCCCTGCATTTTTTTCTTGTACGAAAAGCCCTTTCACTTGGATATACTTCACAATAGGGAAGAAAATATGATCACAATTTTCTCTTTCATGCCAACTTTAAATGATTAGGAGGAGCATTTACCATTATACTGTCAATATGGCTTGACAAGCATTAGAGACAAACTATTGATTCTTCCAAGAAACTGTTAAAGAAGAAGGAAAGTGTACTAAATTATACTGGAGAACACTGTAAAGCCAAGATCAAAATAAAAGCTGATGGATGATGAGGATTTTACGAAAAAATGATTCTTTAGATGGAAGGTTGTTGATACACAAACAGGCAGCATTCCCAAGTTTAAATGTGAGGTTAAAATTAATAATCAACTGAATGTTAATTTGCATGCTGACCTTAGTGACAAGAGCCATCAGATTTTGATGGCATGATTAAAAATTATCAAAATTCACCATACCATATGTACCTGTAAATGTCTCTCCCTTCCAGCTGATGGTAAACGTGGTGCTTTTCAGAAATGTGCTTCACACTTCTTCTCTGAGACTGTGGATAAATGTGCAGAAAATGAAGAAATCATTATTTCATATGTTACTTATAAATGTCAAAAAATACTTTTATTGAGACCTCGTACTCTCAGCTCTCTTTAAAGCTTGCAACCATCTTGCTATTAGTATTCATGCATGCTTTTGGTGCTCCAAGTGTGAACAAATAGATGTCTGCTCGGATCCCTTCTGCAACAACAAGAGCATCCAACTAAGACAAAGGCCTCATTACTTATAATCTGACCAGTGACCTTAAGACCATTGGTGGCTATTATGAACAATGTCTTCAGTCACAAAAAGAAGAATTTCTCCAGAGGCCCTCACAAGCAGTTTATTCAGTTTAACCTTCAAGCTCGAGGATGCTTCACATGCACAATTCTTCAGAGAACCAGAATATCATTAACACACTGATTATCAACTAGGAGGCCACACAACTGAAACAATATAAGGCACTTGTGTCCAGAGTACTTAATGCACTGTGTAGAAAACTCTTTGTCAACCTGTACCCTCTGAGTGTAGAGCATCAAGAGCAGATTAGCCATGGTGGGGAGTTCGTATAGGGCACAGCACTAAGGGACTGAAACGTTCATCTGTTTCCATGGAAACAAACAGAGGAAAATGGAGTACCAATAAAATGTCGCAGGAAACTGTCTGAGGTGCACAGAGCCAACCAGATCACATCAAAGTGTTACAATAAAATGCTCAGAAGAACCAGAATGAGGAGGCAAAGGCAAAGCTGAAGTTGATCAGACTGCCAGATTTCTGTTTCTGCTTTGAAAAAAATAATAACACTTAAAAATAATAAAAAATATTAATACCATTAATTAATAACATTAATATCTCTTTCTCTCTCTCTCTCTCTCTCTCTCTCTCTCTATATATATATATATATATATATATATATATATAGTCAAATAAAATAATGTCTAAAATTATAACTTATTTACTTATAACTTAACATATATTCTGTTGAAAAAATCTGATAAAAAAAGATCATTTATATTTTTATTATATTATATTTTTATTATTTTAAAAAACATTTTACTAATTAATTCTAGAGTGCATTTTCCTGAAGAGGTTGATATTTTTAACAAAATTTCGAAACCACACATTTTCCTGAACATTAATTCTGCTTCCCCATCCATATTGATCTTTGCCTGTAGTAACTCTCCAGCTGTTGCGCAGCAGAGTTACATCCTCCAGGAGCCGTTCAATTCTGCGGGCTCCACAGCCTGCCACGCTTCACAAACTGTGAGAAATTATTATTGACAAAGAGCGGCACATTAACTTTACCATGGCTGGAACACAGTGTGATGACTAACTCATAGAGATAAACAAACCAGCACTCATTACCAAGACTTGTTTCCAGCTGTCATAAGGGCTTCAATGGTAATTCAAAGTATAATAAAAATGAATCTGACTGTTTTGATTCAGTTCAATGTGTCAGCAGTTCAGCCGAGGAACGTTTTTTTGTCCAAGTATTCAACTATTATATAATACAGTACATATAGTGCCCTCCAAAAGTATTGGAACAGTAAAGACAAAATTGTTCTGTTGGCTGTGGAGTCAAGACATTTGCAAATATGATGAAAAGATGAATATGAGACAAAACTACAGAATGTCAAATTTTATTATTAGCCGTTTCAACACATAGATGTTTTACCAAATAAAAAGAACAGCACTTTTAGAGTTCATCCCACTCATTGATGTGAGCATAAGTATTGGGACAAATGAACATAAGGCAGATATAAAAGATTAAAAGTTATTATTTAGTTGCAGATCCCTTGCGCACAATCACAGCATTGAGTCTGCGACCCATAGACATCACCAGACTCTTGGTCTCATCCTTTGAAATTCATGTTCAATCGGATTTAAATCTGGAGATTGATTTGGGCAATCTAAGACTTTCCATTTCTTTGCCCTTATAAACTCCTTGACTGAACTGGCAGGGTGTTTTGGGTCATTGTCCTGATGCAATATGAAGCACTTCCCAATGAATCTGATGGCATTTTCTTGAATATCGGTAGGCAAGATGGTTTTGTACCCTTCCAAATTCATTCTGCTACTGTCATCATACATTAAGTCATCAGTAAAGTTGAGAGAGCCTGCTCCAGAGGCAGCCATGCATGCCCATGCCACGACACCACCTGCACCATGCTTTACAGATGAGGCTGTATGCTTGGGATCACTGCAGTTCCCTTTTTTTCTCCACATTTTTGCTTTCCCATCACTTCAATAAAGGTTCATCTTTGTCTCATTGGCCCATAAAAACAGTTCCAAAACTCTTCTGGCTCACCTTTGTGCTTTTTTGCAAACTCTAATCTTGCCTTTCTATTTTTGGAGCTGGTCAGAGGTTTGTATCTTGCTGTGTAGCATCTGTAATTCTGTGTCAAAGTCTCCTGAGGACAGTAGATTGTCAGAGCATCACCCCAGCTTTCTGGAAGTTGTTGGTGATTTTACAGACACGTCTTTTAGGGTTCATTTTCACAGCTTTTATGATTATCATCAACTACTGTTGTTTTCTCAGCCGATCAGGTAGTTGTTGGTTGCTGGTGGTTTCCAAACTCTTGATTTCTCCATGATTTCTCCTCTTGATTTGCCCTTTGTTTTTGCTATAGCTATAATTGACTTCCTCTTTTCTTTTAGTATCCAAATTGCTTGCTTTTCTCTAAAAGTCAGCTCCCTCATCTTCATCCTGGTTTGTGTGTCATCCTCAAATGCAAGATTCAGAATGCAGAAGTAATGGATATAACTAATACGACACATTCCCTGCTTTTAATATCTGAAGAATTAATGCAACAGGACACAGCTGATCACTTAGAAAGACCTGTGAGGCAACTGTTCCAATACTTATGCTCACATCAGATAGAGGATGAAACTCTAAAAGTGCTGAACTTCTTAGCTGGTAAAACATCTGTGTTGAATTACCCAATAATAAAATGTGACATTCTGTAGTTTTGTCTCATATTCATCTTTTAATCATATTTGTAAATGTCTTGACTCCACAGCCAACAGAGCAATTTTGTCTTTACTGTTCCAATACTTTTGGAGGACACTGTATGTATTTAATACACATAATTATATATCATGACATTAATATAGGACAAAAACAGTTACATAATGTAATGCAATTATATGGGTCATTGTGCATATTTTATTTTGATCTAGTGATTAATAAAACCATATTATCATGTTTGAAAATATAAATTTATGAAAATTGTACCTACAGGAATCATTGTTGTCACTAATAGTGAACTGAATGTATTATAGTTTGGTTCGTAAAAATAAAGTAACTTATTTAAAAGAGATTAGCATTGTGCTGATGTATTCTGTCCTGTTAATAGAAAAGCAGCAAATATATTTTCCAAAATATGAGTACTAATATAAGTGTGTGATATTCCTTTTAAAAAATAGGTGCTGTTTATATTGCTTGTGGAATATACTGTATGACCTGTCACAACATATGACAGATTTAGGCTATGGCCTAGAACAGTGTGACAAAATAGAGCAAACTGTTAATGGGCTGCATGGAACTTTTAGACAGTAAATATCAACTGGACAGAAGGAAGGCAAATCATCCTTGTGCAACAGAGTGGACTAGCGTTAATTTAATATTATTTATATACTTTTATAATATTTGTTCATATTTTAATTAGCTTTTATTTTTTTTATAATCTTCAGATTTATTCTTAATTTTAGTTTAAGTTTAGTACTTTTATGTGCTTTTGTCACTTTTTTTTTTTTTTAAATTTCTACAGCTTTTCAGTTTTAGTAATTAGTTTTAGTCATTTCAGCAAGAGAGAGAGAGTCACCAAGTCACTAAGAATGAGCTCCTGAAAAATTACAAAAGATTAAGCCAAAAAGTAAGACAGAGAGTGAGATAATGACAACAAACAAGTAAAAACAATGGAGGAACAACTTGGATTCGAGTAAAGACTGATTTTTCCTCTAGAAAATACATTTTAATACAAAAAAGAAGACTGGAACCTCTGGATTAGCATCTGGCTACTGGATCACCACTGTACCACTGTACCAGCTATCTGCAGATTTCCCACCAAAACGCTTAAGGACTTTTTAAAGGAACTACAACTGAAAAAACATTCCACAATTGTTGATCTTCAGTTGCTAAACAAAGAGGTGAGCTCTATCTGGCATAAAACATGAACAAAAACGGAATATGTAAAAGTATTCAAATAAAAACTCTCATCATTATAGATGGTTTCATCGGGCGCACGCGCCTGGACCTATGTTAACTTCCGGTCTGTGTTTGTTTATCGTCTTGTTAGTGGCGCTGGCTACAAACACAGTTAAAGTTAAAGTGATAAGTTGGGCTCAGGTTGTTGTGCTGTGAGATGTGTTTCACATACATTTATTTATTTGTGGCGATCCGCCACGATATCAAAACGGACCGATTTTCCAAATGGCTTCGTTGAATAAACATGAGCACGTAACGCATGTTTAAAAATCAAAACGAGGAGCAGGTGTTTTTATATCACTGTATTTCTGAAGGACAACTGTCTTTAGAAAATGTTCGATGTCATTTTCATTTCATCTGGCATGTTATATGCCTGATAAAGCAGCGTTTGTAAGCTCAGCGCTACTTTGTGTAACGTACTGCTCAACAGCCGTTTCCGGGGAAACCTCTAGTTCTCCGCTTTAAAGCGCCTCCTGCTGGCAGAGAATGAATTTGCATTTTTAATAAGTCCGTCCAAGTAGTTCATCGCTGCATCTCAGTCTGTCTGATTTACGCAGCAAACATATTTTGCTTGTTATCAAAACATAATCTACTCTAGAGGGACTGTTGTTACTGATTGTATTTGGATGTCTACTGTAACGTTTTTTATGTTGTTGCCGTTGAAACCGTCTATATAGCTAGCTAAAAACTAAAGTTAGCTGCAGTTCTGGCTCTGTGCCAAGTCTGATCACCATGGCAACCCTGGCACAAACAGAGTGCAGGGAGGTGTGTTACCCAAAGAAGTGCAGAAGTGTACAGGCACGAAAAAAACACAAAGAGAAAACTCTCCGAGACAATCCTGATGTTCTGTACGCTCTGTATATTCAGCTCAACGGGAAAAGAATCAAGAACAACTTCATTTTCACACATTAATGCTTGGAAACTGACCATCTGTGAGAAACACCTGCATGTTTTTAAAGAAGGAAGATTGGCCGAGGTGAAGATGAAATGCTAGACACAGACAACCCCATTCTCACTATAACTTACTAAGGCACCTTCTTACTGCAAGGCAATGAAGCAAGCCTGAACTAATTTGAGGAGATTTTCCCCCTTGCTAAAAGCCAGAGTAGAGAAGGAGAGAGATGAGACCCATGTGAACTGCACAGACTCTGAGGAGGAAGGCCCAGTGAATCCTTCACCTTCACCATCCGAACGTCAACTGAGAGACAGTTTAGCCCTACAAGAACTGGACTTCACTGAATTCAGAGAACACACTCAGGCCAAACTCTCAGACACACACAACACAAATATTTACATTCAGGAGCTCAAAGATGAACTCCAGCAGCTGAAGAAAAACACCAGTTCCTCCATCACCGAACTTACAAGAGCTCTCAGAGAACTTCAAGAAGAAAACCGAACTCTCCGCTTACAGTTATGCAAACTAGAGGAGGACACAGAGAAAAAGGAAGTGAACTTTTCCAGACAGCTGCAAGAAATGAGAGAACAGTTACAGAAAAACACAAAAGACAATACACTTCACTACAATACAGCTCCAGACAAACCAAACTACATAAACACAGAATGCATGCCTACGACAAACACACAGACACCTGCAGCAACACAGGCCTCACCTGCCCAGACTCCAGAACCTGATCTAGATGTTCTCCTCCTTATGGACTCTAATGGAAAATTCCTGGACCCTCAGAAACTCTTTCCATACCAAAAAGTCCCTGCAAAGCAATGTAGCACAACAGGCCACGCCCACCAGATCATCAGAGATTTCACAGGACACCCCTCATGTATTATCATTCACACTGGGACTAATGACCTTCACTCGCTGCGCAACAGTACTTCTGATGCAGTGAGGAAAATGGCAGAAATCACCAGCAAAAAGTTCCCAGAGTCTCAAGACACACCACCACACATCATCTACAGCATCAATGCTGATGAAATTTCCTGTGGCTGTTCTGCGCTCCCCAATGTACACCTGGCCCACCACCACCACATCGGCCTCCAACACCTGTATGATGGACTTCACCTACACAAAGACGGAGTCCAGCCCTGGGCCGCAGTCCAGCATCACCGAGACACCTGTTACCAACTCCACAATACCACCGGCCCATTCACCCCTACATGCCCAGACATCCCCCTCCAGCCCCGGTGAGGACAGACATCGCCTGGACAAACAACGCACGTCGTCCACCACACCCACCAATGGCTCCCTACACACCTGTAAACCTGCAGTCACCAACTTCACATTCACCTGCTGCCCATCAAACCCCCGTAAGAAAGAAGAAACCAAAAACTACCCCACACCAAGAGAAGCCCCCACAGCTGAGAGCACAGAGCTATGCTGAAACTGCAGCCTGGCCCCCTGCTGTACCCAGCACCTCCACAACTGCCAGCGAACTGAGCCAGATCAGAGAGATGCTGCAGACACTGTGCAACCAGCTCCTGAACAGATAAGGACAATATGCACAAACACAGTGCACTAAGATTGACAAAAAATAAAAATAATAAAAGTGCACTAGATGTAAATTGTTTACCATATACATTCTCACAGGTTATTTTCTCTCTGTCTTACCAAATAGGTTTATCTTTAATATTACTAAAATACTAATGCGTTCATTTCATATAAGTTGTTGGAATATTCAGGGTCTTCATTCTTCGACTTTTGGTCCTAAAAGCACAGACCCACTTTTTTTTTTAAAATAACGAAGATGCTGACATTATCATTCTCACTGAAACCTGGCATTGAAAGGATGCGCTTACCTACTGTCCCTCAGGCTACTATGAAGTAATTGTATCCTCAGTTAAATTAAGTACAGTCCACCGTGGACGAGACTCGGGAGGAATTCTGGTGTGGTACAGGGAAGCTCTGGCCAAACACATTTCTATTATTACACTTAGTAAATTTCGTTGTTGGTTAAAACTAAACAATCAAATTGGCATTTCAACCACTGACACTTGTCTCTGTGCCATCTACATTCCTCCAGCAGAATCCCCTTACCATGATGAGGAATATCTGAACAACATCCACACAGAGATCAGCCGTTTCCAGGCCCAGGGAAACGTGCTGCTGTGTGGAGACTTTAACGCAAGAACTGGATCTGAACCTGATAACATAGATCCAAAGGGCAATGAACATGTCTTTGGCCAAAACCTCCCACCAAGAAACAATCTTGACCAAACTGTAAATAAAAACGATAGAGAATTAGTGCAGCTCTGCCGAGCCTCAGGCCTGTACATACTTAACGGCAGTATCAGAGGGGACTCTTTAGGGAGGTTCACGTGTTGTTCAGGTCTTGGAGCTAGTGTAGTTGACTATGCCATCACTGACATGGACCTCTCCTCCTTCAGTGCATTCACTGTCAAAAAGCAATCTCCACTTTTTGACCATAACCAAATTAACATTTATATTAAAACACATCACACACTAACACAAAACATACCTAAAACCTGTTAAATGTATCTAATCCAGCCAGGATACAGATGGGCTTCAGACAGCACAGACAAATTTATTCAAGCCCTCAATTCTGAAGAAATGAAAAATCTAATCAAAACATTTATTAACAAAAAATTTGAAACAACTAAAGATGGTGTTAATTTGGCTATAAATTAAATAAATTACATATATAAAAAAGCAACTTGTAAAACTGAGTTGAAAAAGAAAAGAAAAGAATTTAGTAAAAATACATCAAAAGATGAAAAATGGTTTGACTCAGACTGCAAAACATTAAGAAAACAACTTAGAAAATGATCAAATCTGAAACATAAAGAACCAAACAACGCTGACATAAGAACTGAATACTGTTCAAAATTAAACCAATACAAAGGCACAATCAGAGCTAAAAAGAAACACCATCTGAGCAAAAGTTTACAAGAAATAGAACATTCAATAAATCATAATCAGTTCTGGGATATGTGGAATAATCTGAGCACAACAAAACCACAAGACTTGCCAATAGATGGAAACATTTGGACAAAACATTTTGAAAATTTATATAAAGAAATCCCTCCAAAACAACTTATTAACAATTCTGATCAGATCAAACAAAGTCTACAAACTTATAAAAACATAATTAAAAAATAATCAAATCCCTCTCAACTTCCCAATTACACATGAAGAATTGATGAAAAAACTCAAAAGCCAAAAATGTAAAAAATCTTATGGTCCTGACAACATTCTAGATGAAATGCTGAAACACAGCACCTGAGCTTCAGACAGCTGTGCTCAAATTATTCAACCTTGTACTTAGTTCAGGCTGTTTTCCTGACATCTGGAGCCAAGGACTTATTACCCCAATTCACAAGAGTGGAGACAAATTGGACCCTAATCATTTCAGAGGCATTTGTGTGAGCAGTAATCTGGGGAAGTTATTTAGCAGTACTTTAAACAATAGAAGTTTGCACTTCAAAATAAGCCTGAATATATCACAATTTAAGTAAGGCCTCCCAAAGGTTTTGCAGGGAACAAGTTGTCCACGGTCAGGTCAACTGTACAAAAAAAAAAGATGAATACCACAAT